>NC_087362.1:21289479-21930469 GCF_030014295.1 Loxodonta africana
AGGCCACTATAGGTTTGCTATGAGTCGGAATCGCCTCCACGGCAGTGGGTTTGGGTTTTTTTTGGTTTGGTAGAAGGAGGAATTCTATGAAAATTCTAGTGAGCAGGTTGGAATTATGTATTCTTTGCTCACCCTCTTCTGCATTGCGGGACAAAGTTGAATTGAATCTTTTTCTGATGATGTGGCTTGTTTATTGTGCCCTCGCAAGAACGCCTTTGAACATTTGCCACTTTAAAAAAGAAAGCTGTCAATCCATCTTGATTTGCAGCTCTCCTCGGGAAATGAACAGTTCTTTGTGACTGAAAAGCTCAAAAAAAAAAAAAAAAAAAAAAACCCAGATAGCTGCTATCTGAACTACACATCATTACTTCCCTTCAGGTTATTATCTGAAGTGATATTTATTACAACTACATGTTTTTTCTCAGTTGATATTTTTCCATTATTGGCTTGAGCCGATATAAATCTTAGCATTGTTCCTTTTTTGCATGCTGAACAACTGGGGATTAAAAGAGAGAAACCAACAGCGTATTAAGCAGAGTGCCCTTATAGCAAAAGAGAAGAATTAGACCTAAGCTGAATTTGTTTTAAAAAATATCATTTACTTAATTCTTTATTCATACATGTATAAACTCAGAGTCATCGAGTCGATTCTGATTCATTGCAACCCTATAGGACAGAGTAGAACTGCCCCTGTAGGGTTTCCAAGGTTGTAAATCTTTATGGAAGCAGACTGCCACATCTTTCTCCCACGGAGTGGCTGGTGGATTCAAACCACCAACCTTTTGGTACACAGCTGAGCACTTTAACCACTGAGCCACAAGAGCTCCTTCATATATGTATACATATGAAAATTTACATGCAAATGTATTTATATACATTTAAAAATAAACTTTCTAAGGTATAATTTATATTCAATAAAATGAACCAGTGTAAGTATACATTTCAATGAAATTTGAAAAAACATGTACCCATGAGTGACGACCAACAAAATAGATAGAACATAAAACGTTTCTAAGACCCCAGAATTACTTTCCTTCTGGCCTTTTCCAGTCACACACACACACACACACACACACACACACACACACACACACACTTGGCCTCAGAAAACTACTGATTCTACTTTCTGTCACCATTTGTCTTTTCTAGAGTTTCATGTGGATTCATACTGTATATACTCTTTGGTAACTGGTTTCTTTATTAATGTTTTTGACATTTATCTGAGTAATTGCTTGTTTTTTGTGCAACCCATGTGGTTGCTTGATCAATAGCTCATTTCTTTTTATTAGTGAGTATTATGCCAAGGTAGGATATGTATTCTCCTGTTGAAGGATATTAGGGTTGTTTCCAGTGCTTGGATATTATGATAAAATGCTGCTATGAACATTTGTGTGGAGATATATTTACATTTACACTGGGATTGTTCCGGTATGTGTTAAGTGCATGTTTAATTTTATTAGAAATAGGCAAAGTCTTTTCCAAAGTGATTGTATCATTTTTTATCCAACCAGCAATGTAAGAAAGTTCCAGTTTTAAGCCTTATTTTAAGTGAACATATGCATTGAATTATAATACACATGTATAAGCATGCAGAAATCATAAGTGCTCAGACTGATATGTTTTTATAAAATAAACACACTTGTGCAACTACCGACAAAATCAAGACATGCATATACATACATACATACACATAAACATAATATATTTACGTATGTATGTGTGTATGCATATGTCTACCTATCTATCAGCCTGTCTATCTTTCTGGCTTCTGCTGTCTATCTACCTATCATCTATTACCATGAGCCCTTTAGAAATCCCACTCAGGTGCCCTTCTAGTCATTACTCTCCAGTGGTAATCTTTATTCTGACTTCTATTGACTTAGAAAATTTTGCCTGATTAAAGTTTATAAAAATGGAGTCATGCACTGTGTATGCTTTTTTGGCTTGATATTACATTTTTGAGACTCACATATGCATGTTGATGTAACAGTAGTTTATTTTTCATTACTGTGTAATATTCCACTGTATAAGCATAGCACAGTTTCTTTTTGCATCCTACTATTGAGCCGGCATTGACTCGATGGCAATGGGTATTGATGGAGATTTGTTTTGTTTCCAGTTTGAGATTATGAATAATGCTACTAAGTATACCATGTGCATGTCTTTGCTGCACATATGTGCATGTCTCTGTTATTTTTATTGTATACACCTAGAAGTGGAATCACTGGGTTTTATTATATATTTACTATAATATCATATATTTGATACCAAACATAATATCAAGCAAAATAAGACAGGCAAAAAAGCATACACAGTGTTTGATTCTATTTACATAAACTTCAATCAGGCAAAACTTTTCTAAGTCAATAGAAGTCAGAATAAAGATTACCACTGGGGAGTAATGACTAGAAGGATGCTTGAGGGAGATTTCTAAAGGGCTCATGGTAACAGATGATAGATAGATAGACAGACAGACAGATAGATAGATGATAGATAGACAGAGAGATAGATAGATAGGTAGGTAGGTAGATAGATTAGATAGATAGATTAGATAGATAAATTAGATAGATAGATGATGATGATAGATAGACAGACAGACAGACAGATAGATAGATAGGTAGGTAGGTAGATGATAGATAGATTAGATAGACAGATGATAGATAGATAGATAGATAGATAGATAGATAGATAGATAGATAGATAGATAGATAGATAGATAGATAAATAGATAGATAGATAGATGGATAGATGGATGGATGGATGGATGGATGAATAGGCATATGCATACATGCATACATAAATATATGTTTGTGTGCATATATATATATTCAGCTTTAATAAAAACTGCCAATTTCCCACAATTACTGTACCAATTTACAAAATCAGTAGTGGTCTGTGAGAGTTTAGCCTGCTCCATACACTTGTCATCATTTGACACTGTCATTTTAAAAACTAAGTTCAGCTATTCTGGTAAGTAACAGTATCTTTTTGTGGTTATAATTTTATCTAAAAACATTCCTTATACTTTCATTTGTTTAATGGCTATTGGGTATCTTTTTGGTAGAGCTACTCTAAGTCTTTTGTCCACTGTTTTATTAAGTTTCCTGTGTTTCCTTATCGGTATTTACGAGTTCTTTACAAATTATGGAGCCAGTTCTTTGCTGCATAAATGTACTGCAAATATGCTTTTCTTTCTCTTTTATTTTAATTCTCTCAACAGTTTACTTTGATCAAGAGAATTTCATGATTTTAATGAAGTCGAATTTATCAGTATGTTAAGGTTATCACTCTATGAACTTCATTTAGAAAAAATTGTCAACCTCATGTTTACAAAGATACTCTTCCCTGTAACTTTTACAGTTAGATTCCAAATCCATTGAAAATCGATAGCATTTACAATGTGGGATTAAAGGCATGGCAAGGTTATTATTTGCATATGGCTATCCATCGGTCCAGCACCATATAGTGACCAGACCATCCCATCACTACTCCATTGCAGGAGTCAGTTTGTTGTAAAGAGGGTGAAAAAATATGTGTATATATACATAAATTTATGTTTTGAGAATCGCTATTTTCTTCCCTTTATTTGGATATCCTTCTAATATTAGTATACTTTTAAGATTACTGTAGTTTTATAATAAGCCTTGATATCTAAAACTATACTTTCTGTGCACTGTCTTCTTTAATATTTACTTGACTATTCTGAATCCTTTTACTTCCATGTGAACTTAAGGATAAATTTATGAATATCCACCAAAAACGTCAAGAAGCTTTGACTAGAATTTCATTGAAATCATAGATCAATTTGAGGAATACTTACTTTTTAAAAAAATATTGAGGCTAACAATCCATGAATAGACTATTCTTTCAATTATTTACACCCACTTTAATATCTTTTATAATTTAAAAAAATTTTCATTTATTATGAATAGAGTTCTTACTAAACTTTTTCTTAGGTAGTTGTTTTGTTTTATAAATTTTATTTGTTAATTTTTGTTGCTATTATATACACTTTTTTAAAATATAGAATTAATTCCAGCAATCTTGTTAAATTTACTTATTAATTATATCAATTCATAGATTATGTTCTATGTAAACAATGATGTCATCTTCAAGTAATAGCGATTTTTGGGTCTGTGTGTGCTCATACATATATACATACATATACATGTCCATTTGTCTATCTATCATCTCTCCACCCATCCGCCACCCACCCACCCACCCACCCACCCATCCACCCATCCACCCATCCATCCATCCGTCCTTCCATCCATCTATCTATGAGCCCTGGTGGCACAATGGTTAAGTGCTCAGCTGCTAACCGAAAGTCTGGTGGTTTGAACCCACTGGGTGATCCACAGTAAAAAGATGTAGCAGTCTGCTTCCATAAAGATTTACAGCCTTGGAAACACTATGGGGATGTTCTGTTCTGTCCTGTACGGTCGCTGTGAGTTGGAATCGACTCGACAGCAGTGGGTATCTATCTATCTATGTATCTATCTAAATCCTTATTACAGGAGTCTCTGGGTGGCAAAAACAGTTAAGCTCTCTACCACTAGCCAAAAGTTTGGTGGTTCAAACCCTCCCAGAGGCATCCCAGAAAACAAGCCTGGTGATCTGCTTCTGAAAACCCTAGGGAGCTGTCCTGCTGTGCACACATGGGATCGCTATGCATCAGAATTGACTTGCCTGCAACTACCACCAACAACCTTTTATTTTGTCTGATGTTTAATGCAGCAACACCTGTGAAAGACGGAAACTGTGTAAGGCGGAAACCTATCAGAGACAGAAGACTAAAACATTTTCCACTAATACAAATGATAGAAAAGTGGTAAGACCACACCCTGTCAAAGGCAGAAAACTTTCCAGACCCAGAAAAACAAGGCATTCCCATCCAGTTCCAGCTCTCACAGATTTCACTGTAATAATAGTGAAATTTGACATTCTGACTTTCCAAAACCAGGACAAAACCTTTCAATAATTCACTATTAATTATGATGTTTGCTATAGGTTTTTTGTAGATGGAAAGTTCATTCTATTATTAGTTTCCTTGGAAATCCTGGTGGCATAGTGGTTAAGTGCTACCAGTGCTAACAAAAGGGTCAGCAGTCTGAATTCACCAAGTGCTCCTTGGAAACTCTATGAGGCAGTTCTACTCTGTCCTGTAGGGTTGCTATGAGTCGGAATCGACTGGATGGCAACGGGTTTGGTTTTTGATTTTTTTTTTTTTTTTTACTAGTTTCCTAGGAGATTTTATAATGAGTAAGTATTGATATAAATTGAGTGCTTTTTCTACATCCATTATGTTAACCATTTGTTTTCACTTCACTATGCTAATTTTGTGAATTGCATTGATTTTCAAACATTCAACCAACCTTGCCTTCATGTAGTAAACCCAACTATATTGCCTGTATTAGCTGTTTTACATATCAATGGATCTGATTAATATTTGGGCTAGAATTCTTGCGTTTAGGATCAGGAATAAGTTTAGACTATAATTTTCTTTGCTTAAAATGTTCTTGTGAGGTTTTGGTATAAAAGTCATGCTGACATCCTAAAATAGGCTTGGAAATGTTTCCTATTTAAATCTCTGGAAGGAGAGCCTATAAACTAGATGTTATTTCTTCCTTAAATATTTCATATAAATCACCACTAGAGTAATTTGAGCCTGGATTTTGTCTTTATGTCAGGTTTGGTAAATGGCATTATGCAGCAAATTTAACTCTTTCACGTATTTGCCAATCTTATTAGCATAAAATTATTCACAACATCTTTTTGTTACCTTGTAAATGCCTTATAATTTAGAGTCATGTTGCTTCTTCATTTTACATTGTCTCTTGTGTTTCTCTCTTTAATCTTGATCTTTTTTGCTCTCTGTTTGAATTTGGATCACAAATCTTCTAATCAAATGCTAACAATCTGTTCCTAAACTCCATATTGAGTTCTTAATATTAGTTATTGCATTTTCTGTTTTAAAACTCCCGTTTGATTATTTTCTTTGTAGATTAAAGTTTCTCCATATACTTTCTTGAAAATCAGTTTCTTAGTTATTTTTAAGGCCCTGACTGATTATTTTAATACCTGGATCATCTTTGGTTCTGCTTATTTTTCCCTTTGCATTTGGTTAATGATGCAAGTGACAGTTTTTAAACAATATCCAAATTCCTGGAAATACTTCTTATCAAGAGGTGATATCTATTCCCCTACCCTTGAAACTGAGTGGAACTTAGATATTCACTTGTATTCAACAGAATAGAATGGAAATGGTACTGTATAGCTCCTGAACTTAGGTTAGAAATTTTTATAGAGCTCCTACCTTGTTCTCTAGGAATGATAACTTATCTTGCAGACTTCAATCACCATCTAAATTCTCCAAATTTCCCAGGGCCATTATGCTGCAAGAAAACCCAATGTAGACTACACTGAGAATTCTGAATCGTGGCTGAGAATAGAGAGAGGCAAAAGATGTACCTGGGATCTAAAGTTTAGGAAAGCACTCACTCTTAGTGTTCCACGAGTGGAGAGACAGCCTTAGAGAGTAGTTACCCCTTAAATTTTGTACCCTAAATTCTTTATTCTTAAGGAGGCACTCACTCTTAGAGACCTGTAGGTGCTAAACTATACTTGTATAATATTGAGAGTGAGTATTTCCTTATATATTGTGCCCCCAGTATCTCTCTTGCCTCACTCTAGTCCCAGCTCTGCTCTGACTAGAAAGAGGCTCAGCCAGCCCCCAGATGCTCCAAACACACACCCCACCACTGTCGCACCTCTATCAAAAGTTGAACTGTTACTGCATGAAAGAACTTCAGCCAGATATGCAGAGCCAATTCTTAAACAATTTGCTGGTCCACAGATCAATTATGAATAATAAAATTATGAATAATAATAAGCCACCAATTCATGTACCAAATTGGTATGTACCATTTGATAACCAAAACTGTCCTATTTACTGCATACCTGGTAATTTCTGGTTAAAGACTAGACATTACATATGAAAACTCTCAAGGGCTAAAGATGATCTTTTCTTCCTCTAAGAAAAAAAGAAAAAAATTATTGTGGCATACAGAGTGTGGGCTGATATACTTGATCAAAACGGTGATGGATACGGTTTAAGATGAATTTCAATTTGATCTATTTATGGTTTACTTGCAATCTAAGACAGTTATCATTCTGGATTTTAATTGAAAACTGGAGTGTTTTCTGTAGCATCTCTTTCCTGAAATGTCTTAAACTCCATTTTGTTGTGTCAGATGACCAAAGGCTCAGCTTGGTCATGTAACCTTTTAGCAGCAGATCTCTACTGGGTTTATTCTACTTTTAATCAGAGCATTTTAAGATTCAGCAAATGCTTTCAAGGGAAATGTAAGCAGAATGTCTATTTCACTTCTTTAATGATTGCTTTCTCAGAGGTTTGCCAATTTTGGCCAAGGTTTGCTCTCTTGGTAGCCCTGAATTTCAGAGTTTGCCTTCCATGCCAGCAACTCTGCCATACGCTCTGTGCCACAGCTTCAGTTCAGCTTCTGTGGTGTGCGGCAGGTGGTAAGTAGCCAACAGTCCATGGAAAAAACGCAGTAGTAAATGTGGGTCTCATATAGTTGAGTCTATTTCCTCTTGGTTCTTGCTTCCTACCTCTTTGTCCATGTCTTGGCTGTGTCAGATGCTTAGTATTATAACCAAAAACCTATTTTTATATTTCATTCAGCTTTTATATATTTTGGTGAGATGTTTCTTCTACCATAAACTATAGATAGAAATCTCTTCAAAGCATTTTGTGGTATGATTATTATTTTTGAATCCACCCTAGTATATTCTAATGTATTTTATTGTATTTTTTTATATATCATTATATATGTATATACATATAATTTATATTTATTATATAACAGACATTTTTATGGCACTGGACAAAATATGTTTCCTGTCTTGAAGGAACTCAAGGAATTGTTTTGAGTCATATTCCTATGAATTCTAACTCTGAGTAAGACATATTAAAGAAAAAAAGTAATAAAGTACATAGTATATTTGCATTTAGTCTTCTAATCTGCTTTAATTATATTTGCAAAGTTGATATTTCTCAATGCTACATAATATTTAGCTTCACCTCCTGATCTAAGAGACCCCCCCAGTATTCTAATATTAAAGTCTTACAATTATCTGTTTGTAACCTGTGTCTGAGAGAGGCAGCCATGCCTTCATGTGTTATATTTCCTGTATGATGACTGTAGCCCTCATTATAGGTTATTGCAAGTCTCTAAGGGCTAGAGTCTCTTTGCCTTTGAGCTATTTCCTAACAAAATAAAAATGACTTGCATTGCCTGCTGTCACTGCGCAAGCTGTAGTGTAAAGATTGCCTCAGTTACAGCATAGCTTATGTTATCTTAAGCAGAATTGATTTTGTTTTCATGTCATAGGGATGAAAGTTGGCTCAGTAAAAGCTGTTGTAAGTACTGTGTTGTTGTATTTCCATCTACCTGAATCTTCCTATCATTCTGATTTTGCATAGTGATAATGGCATTATTTAGTATTTATTTTGAATACTTAGCCAGAAAAACCTTCTGAGATACCATCAGCCATCTGTTTGCTATAGGAAGAAGGCATTCTTTAGAATTCATTATCACAAAATTAAAACAACAGGGTAGTTCTTTCAATTTAGCATTAAGACACTGGTGTCAATTATCCTCCATTACCCAGACCAAAGCCAGGAATTTTTAGAGCAGAACAGAATAAATCTAGTCACTCGGCTCTTAAAGTCAAACAGATAATGTGAGAGACATATTATTTCTGTCTGAGCATTTTTCAATTCATGTTCCTGTTTCCTCACAAAAGTGCAGCTAAAGTATTTTTAACTTGCTGAAAGCAAAATGCCAAGTCCTGAGCACCTTTAGAATCTGATAACATCACCATGCACCTTTACTATCAGCCTAAAGTCTTGACCGTTTCTTTAACTCTTTCTAGATTAGCCCTGCATTTTTAGTGTAGGTATTTTTCATCAAATTTAGCAAAAAAAAATATTTTATTGATTAAATATATAGAGAGAAAATAAACTATACCATAATAAATAAAGCACAAAATTAAGACCCAACAAAGTTAGGCTCTATTTTTGGCAGTATGATCATGGAAAGTCACTTGATTTGACCTAAGATACTTACATTTATAACGTAGATGGAATATATTTGATAAACTCTAAGTTTCTTTCTCATGAACAGTGTGAGGATTTTATGAGAGCTAGCACAGTCCTGGAAACCCTGGTGGCATAGTGGTTAAGTGGTACGGCTGTTAACAGAAGGGTCGGAAGTTCAAATCCACCAGGTGCTCCTTGGAAACTCTATGGGGCAGTTCTACTCTGTCCTATAGGGTCACTATGAGTAGGAATCGACTCAACAGCACTGGGTTTGGTTTGGTTTGGGTAGCACAGTCCTGGAGCCCTGGTGCCACAGTCGCTAAGAGCTTGGTTGTTAACCAAAAGTTGGCAGTTCGAATTCACCAGCTGCTCCTTGGAAACTGTATGGGGCAGTTCTGCTCTGTCTTACAGGGTCACTATGAGTCAGAATTGACTCAATGGCAATGGGCTTGGCTTGAACATAGTCCTGGTGGCTTTTAAACTACCCCCAGACAAATGTATTTTCATCCTATTCTTTATTGTTTTCAGTTCAAAAAGTACACATTTTCTGTTGACACTTATACTTTTGTTTTTAAACCATAGTTAATAGTTTAATATACATATTTAAATCCCACGTTTCTTTTCTTTTCCACTTGTCTTGATGTCATTGAACTTTCTTAATTAGGGTCTATCCATGAACCCTTTTATATTTTTTTTGCTCTAAAATATGCATAAATAACTGAAGTCCTAGGTTCATTTCACCATCTCTCAACTTCTCTTTGAAGAATTAAACCTTTCATTAGAGTATTAGGGAATAGGCAGTAATCAATGCAAGTTACTTTTGTGTTAAGTTAGATCAATAGTAATGTTTAGGAAAGAAAACCTGCACTTGAAATTACCTCCACCCTAGACACTGCACATGAAAGCCACAAAAGCAAAAAAAAAAACAAAAAACCCACTGCCGACGAGTCGATTCCGACTCATTGCGACCCTATAGGACAGAATAGGACTGCCCCATAGAGTTTCCAAGGAGCGCCTGGCGGATTTGAACTACTGACCTCTTGGTTAGCAGCCACAAAAGCAGGTAAGGAATATTTGATTTAGTGTTAGAAGAGGTGGAAAATTAAATGAAAATCATATCATAGGGTTTTTTTTTTTTTAACACAAAGCTAGACACTAAGTAGAATTTAAATTATAACAGTTGGGGACATTTTTGGCCACTATCATAAATTTAAATGCCAAAAATCTTTTGACCTCTAGCCACATAAATCTGAGAATTAGATTAATAGAAGACGTCCAATTCAAGGGATTTTCTAAGGCAGATTTAGAAATGTAGAAGTATTCGAGAAAAAAATCTGTTATCATGTTGCCATGACTAAGTAAATGTGAAACATATTACCAGACCAGTAGTCTGCTATTTCTTTTGGTCCATAATCCCAAGGGAGATCTTCCAGAGCAGACATAAACCTATTGTGAAAACAGATTACATAAAATGATTTTTTTCCTTAATTTTTTTGTTGTTCTCCTAATTCTGAATATATTAATAAAGCAAAAATCATCTATGTTGTCACATTTTATCTATCTCTACCTATTTATATCTATTATTTTATCCCTATCAATTGATCTATCTATCTCAAGAAGATACAGACTTCCAACTCTCTTTACCATAAACACCTTGCCAAACATCCAAAAGTGTTCAATCCTACCACACAATTTAGCAAAAATTCTTTCATTAGTTTCCCAAATTCATACTCACATTCTAACCATGTACTGATTGATTGGATTCTCTAACGTTCAGTGTGGTTTGTTGGCATACTGAATATATAACTTTGCAAATTTCTTTAAAATTCTGCTTATTGGATAATATTGGCACCAACCTTATGGGTTTATATAGAGAATCCTAAGAGAGAAAACATGTGAGGGGCTAATTTTTTCCCACTTTTCTTCTCCCCCCCTTTTCTTTTAAATCAGTTGAGACTGTAAATAATTTCCCTCTTCTTCCCCCTCTTTTCTTTTAAATCCTTTGAATCCGTAAATAACTATAAGGAGCTTGTGTTTTTAGTATATCCTGGGTATGGATGCACCAAGCAATAAACAACCAATTATAAGTTTGGAAAAATATTTTACGATGTTTTGCTCTTCCAAATAATGGTTCATTGAACGTGCCTGAGTGTGTATCTTTGCATATGTGTGCTGTTTCAGCTTTAATAACTATTTTCAAAATATCTTTCTGAATAAATATGACAAGTTAAATACCTACCACACAATTGCTTTGACCAGCACTCCACACTTCAAACTTATAAAAATTTTCCTTAATAGATAAAAAAAGATATATCCTTTGTGTATTGATTTTACATTTCCCTAAGCACTCTAGAAGATAATTACCTTACAATGTTCACATGCATTTATAATTGGATTTTCTACCATTTCTGTTATTTCATAGGAGCTCTTTGTATATTGCCAGCCCTGGCGGCACTATCGTTAAGCACTTGGCTGCTAACTGAGAGGTTGGCAGCTTGAACCCACCCAATGGCTCTCCAGGAGAAAGGCCTGGTGATCTGTTACCATAGAGATTAAAAAAAATTACAACCTGGAAAACCCAACAGGGGTAGTTCTTCTCTGTCATATGAAGTCACTATGAGTTGAAAATCAACTTGACAGCATCTAACAACCTTTGTATCTTAAGGATATTAGCTCTAGACCTGTTTTTTGTGTTATATTTTTTGATTTTTCATTTTTCTTTGTAGAGATTTAAATTTAACTTTTTTGTGGGCGGTTTTGCCCCTTTTTATTGTTCCTTATGGTTTTGTAGTTTCTGGTCATGCTTATAGCCAGGTCTTGCTCCTCCTGGTTAGGACATTTGAAAGTACTGAGAGTTAACTCAGGTCTCTTCCATTTTCTCTAACAGTAACACTGATTTTCTCTAGGTTTCTAATAAACCAGGACTGCACTTTTCCCTTCAGACTTCCATTACGACTGTGGATTGAAGTAGATATTCCTGCAACAGCAATCAACCATAATAAAGATGAAGTGTGCAAGCAACTGTAATGGCTTTGTAAGAACAGAACCATTTTAAAAGCTCATCATTTTTAAAAAGAAAACGTATATATTGAGGAAAAGGAGAATTCTGTTTCGAAGCATTTTAGAAAGACTTTTAAAGTATCTCATCTTCTCTGTCCAAATGCTGATGAGCCTGGAAACTTAGCAGTTAATGCATTTTAAAATAATTTAGACTCTTGAGGAAGCCTCTCCCCAATCTTAACCATTGTTACTTACTATTTTACCAATGTTTTTTGCTCTACCTTTCCCATCCATAAAATTAAGAGGAAGGCAATGCCTGTCCTCAGTATTTTTTTTTAAATACTGTCTTTGTTTTGTTTCCCACCGAATTATTTCAAGTATATAAATAATGTGCTTGTGTGTGTGTGTCTGTCAATAAAAACGTGGGAGAAGTTATATCTCGAGAGTAATCAAAGAAATTCAAATTAGAGCAATGAGAAATCATTTTAATCTGTCAGATTTACAAAATTAATGGTAAAATCCGGAGTTGTCAGTGATGGTGGGGAACAGATGATGTTTAGCTCTGCTATTAGGGATATAAATTGCTGTAATATCAGAGAGCAACTGGGGAATATGAAAGTATGCAAATTCTTCAATCAGAAAAATTCCATTTCTAGGAGTTTGTCCTGAAGAAACAATTAGATAAGGATATCAAGATATGCAGATGTATAAGAAATTATTTTTAACAATAAAATATTAGAAGCACCCTAAAAGTTTCTTTCTATTATCTATTGCTAGGTAGCAAATCACCTGAAAACCTGGTGACTCAATAACAATCATCTTTTTACTATTTCTTATGGTTTTGAGGGTTAACTGCTATCAGCTAGGCCTTGGTCCTCTCCTATGGGGTAACACACAGTAACTAGCCCTGGAGTCGTTTGAAGCTCACTCAAGCATTTGGCACCTGGACTGGAAAGCCTCAGACAGCAGGGACATAAAACTGCTGCGCCTCCTCAGCTTGTCTACCTCTGTGGGGCCTCTCCACATGATCTCCCCAGCATGGCAGCTTCTGGGTAGTCAGCCTTACTTGACTTAAGGCTCCAAAGTTACCATCCAAAGAGAGAGAGCCAGTTGGAAACTGTATCACTTTTCCCAACCTAGGCTTGGGGGGCAAAACAACAACAACAAAAAAAACCCAACCCCTCCCCTTGGCTGTCAAGTGGATTCTGGGAGTAGAACTGTCCCACAGGGTTTCCAAAGAGCTCCTGGTGGATTTGAACTGCTGACTTTTTGGTTAGCGGCTGTAGCTCTTAGCCACTCTGCCACCAGAGGCACTGAGCATCATTTCTTATTCTTCCCATCCATACAATAACAAGGGTCCTCCAAGACTCAAGGAGAAAACACATAGATTCCACATTTGGTGGTAAGTATGTCAACTAATTTGTTCACATGTTTTAAAACTACTGTAATATCCAAAAATAGGAAATCCCCAAATTACTTATGATATATAAACACTGTGAAATACCATATAGTCATTAGAAGCCCTGACACCTCTTTCTAAGTATTAGGAAAGAAAGATGCTTGCCATGTTTAATTTTTGAAATGTTGCCCTCATTCATATACTGATATATACCCACACAAGTATTTGTGACTGACTTTTAAGAAGTATGACACATTGAAATATAACTATCTCCTTGATTTAATTTTAATATAGTCAGCAGTAACTAAGTAAAGAGTAAAGGCTGAACATTTATGATACCTAAAGACTTCTATGCCATGTGGCTGAATTGAATATACTAATTGAAGTAAGTAGATTATGCATTTTTACAATGATCTGAAGAATTTTGTGTTTATCACATCTGTAAATGTATTATAACACCAGAAAATGGTGTTTTTTAAAATATTAATAGTTTCATCATGACCTATCTATATATAGTAGGAGCTACAGTTAAATGGGCCAGATAAAATCGTAGCTAATCAAGTTGTAGCTGACAAAGAAGATGACAGGTACCCTTCAGGGCTTAACTTGTATCTCATCCTTCTCTACCTATAAAATTTGAGGAATGGCTGTGAATTTGGAGAACTCCATTTGAAAATCAGTGTGACAGATAATCTCTCTGCTCCCTTGTATCAATTAAAAAAAGAAATCTGTGAGTGCATAGCTCAAAATGTTTTTTCAGGTTATGGAATAAAAAAGAGTTTACATTCAGTCCCTTTCCAGTAAACTACAAACTGTTGTGCTTAGATGTAAGTATTTTTCCTCACTAATATCCTGCCGCTTTTTGCTTCTCATAAAAATTTTAGAACAAATAGGAAATATTAAAATATGCAAGCTCTTTGATCTGAGCAATTGCACTCCAGGAATTTAAATTCTGAAGAAATAATTAGACGAGGGCATTAAGATATACACATACGATAAAACCCCTCAATGCCAAATAGGTGTTTTGTTTTCTATGTGCAATATTCTTTGATAGGACAATACATTTCCACAATTACTTGAGTTGGTGTGTTGGGCTCTCATCTTAAATATTTTAAATACCGCTGTATCAGTGTTTGAGTGTATTCCACCAGTCCATTGTCAGTGCTACTTAATAAAGTTTCTCTCTCTCTCACACACACGCACACACGCAAGCACCATTAGGAATTCCATGAGCATCAAAGAACTATATATCTGGAGATATGCTTCAGAGAATGGGAGATCTATATTTGAAATAATTATTAGAAAATAAATTTGCTCAAATGGCAAAATAGGGTAAACACCAAATACAATGTAATGTAAGCTTGTGGAGCAGAAGGCCAAGACAGGTCACACTTGGAAACACTCCAATAGCCCTAAAAACAGCAGGAAAAGAGCAAATTAAAATCGTTCCCATTGAGGCCAGCTGTTGGCACTTCACATGCCTCAATTTTTAGGCTGCTCCTGTTAAATGCCATATTAAGCTAATTTTTTATGGGAAAGATCTTTGGGAAAATTGGGAAAATTAAAACCTGATAGGATTTAACTTTGTCAATTAAAGCTTTTAGGCAGGGCCCAACTGTAAATGATTTCTGCCCCATGTTGTTTCAAGCCAAAAAGATCAGCCACACGCTGATTTAAAAAATAGTTAAAAGAGAAAACTAAAACCAAACTTGTTGTCGTCGGTATTTATTTCCACTGACCCAGAAAAAAATACACTTACTATGTTATAGTAACTGAAAGCTTTAGTTTTAAGGAATAGTATTCAGAACTCATTTATTCACCTGACCTCATTGCTTCTCAGTTTGCACGCACTATTTTTCTCATCAGTGTTATAAACTAGTATCACTCAAACTGATTTTAAAACACTGACGGTCTTTGACCAGCACTGACCATCTTTAGGAGCCCTGGTGGCACAGTGGTTAAGATTCGGAGAGCTATAACTGCTAACCAAGAGTTTGCCAGTTTGAATCTACCAACCACTCCTTGGAAATTCTATGGGGTAGCTCTCCTCTGTCCTATAGGGTGGCTGTGAGTCAGCAATGGGTTACGGGACCATCTCTAGGAAGTACAGAAAATCTTCATTATCATCCTGTGTAAGTTTGTGGTTGGTAATAAGATAGCTCAACTCAGTCAAAAATTAGGATCTTTTTGTTTTAACTTCTTTTTTTGACTAAGGTCTGTAGTAAAATGTTGTTGTTGTTAGGTGCCACTGAGTCAGTGACGCTAAGTACAACAGAATGAAACACTGCCCGGTCCTGTGCCATCCTCACAATCATTGTTATATTTGAGCTCATGTTGTAGCCACTGTGTCAGTCCATCTTGTTGAGGGTCTTCCTCTTTTTTGCTGACCCTCTACCAAGCTTAAATACCCTTCTCCAGAGACTGGTCCCTCTTGATAACATGTCCAAGGTATGTGAGATTACTGCTAGTCATCTTCCCTTCTAATGAGCGTTCTGGCTGTACTACTTCCAAGACAGATTCGTTTGTTCTTCTGGAGTCTATGGTATATTCAATAGTCTTTGCCAACACCATAGTTCAAAAGCATCAGTTCTTAGGTCTCCTTATTCATTGTCCAGTTTTCACACACATATGAGACGATTGAAAACACCATGGCTTGGGTCAGGCGCACCTCAGTCCGTAAAGTGACATCTTTGTTTTTTAACACTTTAAAGAGGTCTTTTGCAGCAGATTTGCCCAATGCAACGTGCCATTTGATTTGTTGACTGCTGCTTTCATGGTTACTGATTGTGTTGTAAAATGAAATCCTTGATAGGAGTAAGTTTGTCGGTATAGTAAGATAGAGGTAGCATATAAACCCTTATATTCTGATGATCTTTGTATTAGGTTGGGTGATCTAGAAGCAGATGCTGAGGCTGGGGTTTAAAGGCTCATTATTTAAGGGGTAAATGCTTTTTAGGAAAAAAATCTGGCAATTGAGTGAGCAAAACAAAATGAGGAATGGGAATGAGCTAGAGAAGCATTCAGTTTATCCCGGAAACTTCTTTGCTTTTGGTCCAGTCCGGTTGAGCTAACCTTCCATGTACTGAGTATTGTCCTTCCCTTCACCTAAAGCAGTTCTTATCTACTAATTAATCAGTAAAAACCCTCTCCCTCCCTCCCTTCCTCCCCCCCTCATAACCACAAAAGTATGTGTTGTTCTCAGTTTATACTATTTCTCAAGATCTTATAATAGTGGTCTTATACAATATTTGTCCTTTTGCCTCTGACAAATTTCACTCAGCATAATGCCTTCCAGGTTCCTCCATGTTATGAAATGTTTCACAGATTCATCACTGTTCTTTATCGATGTGTACTATTCCATTGTGTGAATATACCACAACTTATTTAACCATTCATCCATTGATGGACACCTTGGTTGCTTCCAGCTTTTTGCTATTGTAAACAGAGCTGCAATAACCATGGGTGTGCATATATCTGTTTGTGTGAAGGCTCTTATTTATCTAGGGTATATTCTGAGGAGTGGGATTTCTGTGTTGTATGGCAGTTCTATTTCTAACTGTTTAAGATATCGCCAGATAGATTTCCAAAGTGGTTGTACCATTTTACATTCCCACCAGCAGTGTATAAGAGTTGCAATCTCTCCACAGCCTCTCCAACATTTATTATTTTGTGTTTTTTGGATTAATGCCAGCCTTGTTGGAGTGAGATGGAATCTCATCGTAGTTTTAATTTGCATTTCTCTAATGGCTAATGATCGAGAGCATTTTCTCATGTATCTGTTAGCTGCATGAATATCTTCTTTAGTGAAATGTGTGTTCATATCCTTTGCCCACTTCTTGATTGGGTTGTTTGTCTTTTTGTGGTTGAGTTTTGACAGAATCATGTAGATTTTAGAGATCAGGCGCTGGTCGGAGATGTCATAGCTGAATATTCTTTCCCAGTCTGTAGGTGGTCTTTTTACTCTTTTGGTGGAGTCTTTAGATGAGCATAGGTGTTTGATTTTTAGGAGCTCCCAGTTATCTGGTTTCTCTTCATCATTTTTGGTAATGTTTTGTATTCTCTTTATGCCTTGTATTAGGGCTCCTAGGGTTGTCCCAATTTTTTTTTCCATGATCTTTGTCGTTTTAGTCTTTACGTTTAGGTCTTTGATCCACTTGGAGTTAGTTTTTGTGCATGGTGTGAGGTATGGGTCCTGTTTCATTTTTTTTGCAAATGGATATCCAGTTATGCCAGTACCATTTGTTAAAAAGACTATCTTTTCCCCAATTAACTGACACTGGGCCTTTGTCAAATATCAGCTGCTCATATGTGGATGGATTTATCTCTGGGTTCTCAATTCTGTTCCACTGGTCTATGTGTCTGTTGTTGTACCAGTACCAGGCTGTTTTGACTACTGTGGCTGTATAATAGGTTCTGAAATCAGGTAGAGTGAGGCCTCCCACTTTCTTCTTCTTTTTCAGTAATGCTTTGCTTATCTGAGGCTTCTTTCCCTTCCATATGAAGTTGGTGATTTGTTTCTCTATCACATTAAAAAATGACATTGGAATTTGGATCAGAAGTGCATTGTATGTATAGATGGCTTTTGGTAGAATAAACATTTTTACTATGTTAAGTCTTCCTATCCATGAGCAAGGTATGTTTTTCCACTTAAGTATGTCCTTTTTAATTTCTTGTAGTAGAGCTTTGTAGTTTTCTTTGTATAGGTTTTTACATCTTTGGTAAGATTTATTCCTGAGTATTTTATCTTCTTGGTGGCTACTGTGAATGGTATTGATTTGGTTATTTCCTCTTTGATGTTCTTTTTGTTGATGTAGAGGAATCCAAGTGATTTTTGTATGTTTATCTTATAACCTGAGACTCTGCCAAACTCTTCTATTAGTTTCAGTAGTTTTCTGGAGGATATTGATTTTTAAAACTTACTGAACAATCCTAGAGATATTATCTCATGTTTATTTATAGTCAAAATGCTTGATATCTCTAGGTTAGTTTGTGCTTAAAACAAACACACCTAACCTTTCCCCACAAATTTAAGA
This sequence comes from Loxodonta africana, assembly GCF_030014295.1. Taxonomy (NCBI): domain Eukaryota; kingdom Metazoa; phylum Chordata; class Mammalia; order Proboscidea; family Elephantidae; genus Loxodonta; species Loxodonta africana. The sequence goes on from NC_087362.1 coordinate 21,308,036, forward strand.
AATTAAAAGGTAAATTAGTTATGTAATACTAGATTATCAATTAAATTATTTGACTATAATTAGAATTTTTATAACAAAAGTTGAACTCATTATTGCATTTGTGTTTAATGAGACAATAAGGTATCAATGATTTTGTTATGTTTTATCAGAACAATAAAAGTAATCTTACTGTTACTATTTATAAGCACTGAGAATCCCTGCATATAAGCTTCAAGTCAAAAGGCAAAAATATCCTTAAAACATAATAAAAGAAAAAACTAGAACTGAAAATGGAAGTCATGTTAGCTAAAATTGGTGCATATATTTAACTTCCATGGGTATATAGTTATAAAAATACTTTATCTTTTATAAAATGTAACATTGTATTCAGTCATGTGTTTTTGACCATATGATCTTATTCTCCCTTGCACCTGAGTTATAAAGAGTTTTAATGCCATATTTAGCTTGGTGCCTGAAACACAGGAAATGTATTATATTGATAAAAAACAGACATAAGATCAGAAGTCAGATTCAAAAGGAAGACTATCTGACCAAATTATATCCATTGCCGTCAAGTCGACTCCAAACCATAGGGTTTCCAAGGGGCAGCTGGTGTATTCGAACTGCCTACCATTTGGTTGGTTACCCAGGCGGTGTAGTGGTTAAGTGCTATGGCAGCTAACCAAAGGGTTGGCAGTTCAAATCCGCCAGGCGCTCCTTGGAAACTCTACAGGGCAGCTCTACTCTGTCCTATAGGGTCTCTATGAGTCGGAATCGACTCAACGGCACTGGGTTTGGTGGTTTGGTTTACCATTTGGTTCCCAGCTGAGCTCTTAACCACTGCACCACCAGGGCTCCCCTGACTAAACTAATAGGCATTATAATAGTACCAACATTTTTGTAGAACTTAAAAAGTCTCAAAATCATTTTTCAGTAATTATTTATGGAACACCTATTAAGTATCAGGAACCCTGGTGGCACAGTGGTTAAGAGCTCGGCTTCTAACCAGAAGGTTGGCAGTTTGAATCTACCAGGCACTCATTGGAAACTCTCTGCTGCAGTCCTACCCTGTCCTATAGGGTCACTATGAGTTGAAATCAACTCGACAACAAGGGTTTTTTTTTTTTTTTTTTTTGGTTTATTATGTACCAAGTCCTGTTCTAGACACAAAAGAGATCATTAATGAATTAAACAAAACAAAAAAATGTCTGTGCTTTTGCAGTCTCTCCTATATTCTAGTGGGGGAGACTAACGATAATTAAAATAATAGGTAAAATACATTTTTGCCATGTTCTGAAATTGCAATGGAGAAAAATAAAATAGGAAACACAGTGTGCTAATGGTTGCAGTTTTAAATATGGTGGTCAGGAAAGGCATTAATAAACAAGGTCTTAAAGGAGGAGAGGGTATCGATCTCTAGGTGAGTAGCATTCTAGACAACAGGAATAGCAAGTTAAAAGACCCTGAAGTAAGAGTAAATCTGTTTAGAGCAAAGAGTAAGACCATGAGAAAGCAGTAAAAATATGTTAGAATCCATGATTTGTACATACCAGTGGGGCCAAAGATCACAAAAAATAATCCATATCTAAGACAGTAGGTATAATTTCCATTTACAGGTGACAGAAATTGAGATTCAGAAATTTTAAGTGAGATGTGAGATGTCTGTTCAAATAGCCTGTGTCAAGGCCAACATTGTAGACATTTCTGATCCCAAACTCACTGTTTTCCCAAAATGTTAAGCCTGGTGTTGCTGTGATGATAATGAAAAATGCCTTCTTAAAATATGTATATTTTTTAATATCACTGTTTTGGCATTTGCCACAATGATAAACCTAGACATTTTTTCACTAACTACTTACTTTTGAGCAGACATATCTTGACATAATCTCTTAGCTGAGTGCCTTTATATTCAATACTAAACATCTATGCATTTTTAGTTTAGTTCCTGTCCTGGATTGAATTGTGCCTCCCAAAAATATCTGTCAGCTTAGCTGGGCCATGAGTCCCAGTATTGTGTGATGGTCTACCACTTTATCAGCTGATGTGATTTCCCTTTGTGTTGTAAATCCTATCACTATGATGTAATAAGATGGACTAGCAGCAGTTGTATTGATGAGGTCTACAAGATTAGGTAGTGTCTTAAGTCAATCTCTTTGGAGATATAAAAGAAAGAAACGAGCAAAGAGACAGGGGGACCTCATACCACCAAGAAGTAGTGCCGGGAGCAGAGCGTGTCCTTTGGACCTGAGGTTCCTGTGCTGAGATGCTCCCAGACCAAGAGAAGACTGATGCATCACAAGGACCTTCCTTCAGAGCCGACAAAGAGAAAGACTTCCCCTGGAGCCAGCACCCTGAATTTGGACTTATAGCCTACTGGACTATGAGAGAATAAACTTCTCTTTGTTAAAGCCATCCACTTGTGGTACTTCTGTATAGCAGCACTAGATGACTAAGGCAGTTCCACAGCATGATTTAAAATATATATATATAAGCTTATATATATATAAGCTTTCCAAAACTAGGCTTTTTAAAATGTGACCCTTGTTTGCCTTTGCGTTGGGTATGTTGTCAATGCCTCATGCCTACTGAACTTCCTTTACTAATCCCATGTTTGTCTTTAACCATCTGATTATTTAAAATATGAGATTTTTCACTGGTAAAATGCAACACTGATTTATGGTTATACATGAACATTTGTCAGGCTTATATTTACTTCATCCCACAAATTCAAATCTAATTGAGTATAAGGACTTGGAAATAAGGATTTGTTAGCTCAATTAGGATTAGCTTCTGTTGATAGCTCTTCTTTGCCCAGTGGCCAAGGAAAGATGGGTCTACAGGGGAAAGAGGAATATAGCCAGTGAAACTAATTTGAAAATGGAACAGCAGGAAAGAAAAAATCGTAATAACTTAAAGTGGTTTCGTGCAATTTTTTTTTGTAAAAACTTCTGCTCCAGGATCATCTCCATGTGTTAAGCCTACAGTCTGGTACAATAGCATCTGTGATTAATCACGGAGAAACTTCATTCCCAGCATGCCTTCAGTGTAATAATTTTGGCATGATATTCATCAATTTGTCACAACTCCTTTCTAAATGAAGTATGCTTTCTAAAGGTGTCTTTTGCAGTAAGCAATAGTGCAAGTATATAGAATCTGAGAGTACATCACTAAGATTCAAATGTAGCTTTCCTTCTAATAGTTGTGATCCCTTGAGTAAAGTCATTTTACTTCAAATCCTTCATTTCCTCATCTATACAATAAAATTTTAATTGCACTAATGGCAGCCCTATGTATCTCCCAAGGTTGTTTTAAGAATCAAATCAAATCAATACTATGTAAGGGAATTTCTGGGAAATCACATTCAAAAAGCAATGACTTCTATGATAGCCACATCTCATATATACCTCTTCAAGGCATAAATTGTCTCCATTTATATAGATGTGGAAACAGGCTCACTGGTGATAATAAGTGGGTCAAAGATCACAGAATAATGATGAGAGACGGTGCCAATATTCAAAGCCAGGTCTGTCTGGTAAAATCATGGATAGTTTCTACAGTGGTTTGTAAATGATGAAGGTAAGTTGGTAACAGAGAAACTTCTGTGGGTCATGTTTTTCCACACTTTTATACCTAATGTCTGTGGTTAATTCCACACTGTTGACAGAATTAGGCTTTTTGAGGGCAGGTTTCCAACTGCCTAAAGGAGCAGGAGATAATCTCAAGTATGTAGTAATTTAAGATAAATTTGGAAGAACCACTAGCCCGTTGCTGATTCCTACTCATACGACCCTGTAGTACAGAGGAGAACTTTCACAAAGGGTTTCCAAGGAGAGGCTGGTGGATTTGAACTGTCAATCTTTTGGTTAGCAGCTGAGCTCTTAATCACTGTGCCTACAGGGCCAAAAGGTTGATTTTTAAAGTTTCAAAAGTAGAACTAGAATTCCCATGAAACCGTAAGAAAGCATTTAAACCAATAAATACCCAACAAACTGATGAGGGAGAGCAATTATATTTTTAATTCCATGAGCATCCTAGATAATTTAAAATCCATTGTGAGGTTTGGATTAAGACCTTCAATTCAATTGTTTTTACAGCCTAAAGCAATATGAGAATACATGTTTTCCTTTCTTTTATATTAGGAAGAAATGAAGGGAAGGGCCTTTTAGTTTGGCATTTTGTTGTTTCTCTTTGTTACTATTTCTGATTATACTAGAATCTCAACTTAGAGCAAATATTTTAAAAATGATTTTCCTAATTAAACAAAAATATAAGAAAAGATTAAAATGACATAATATGTAAAGATTTAAAGTGGACGGTCACCCACTATCTACTATGTATATATCCATTATGCTTGATGATCACACCTATTATTTTCTTTGCTGCAGCATAAAATAAATTTGAAAATTTTCTCCTCCAATTTTGCTCTAGCAAAAGTCATAAATTTGTTTATATCTGTCCATCCAAACATTTCCAGTTGATGGTATTCTTCATGAGGAAATAATAAGCATATACTCCCAGATTTATATTTAAAGTTATTCTTACATAATAATTAAAATATATTTTCTTTAATTCGTGAGAACATAAATGTCTACGAATAGGAAATTGACGGAACATCTATATAAAGACAATGTTTCTATGTATGTATGCACACACACACACACACATACACATACCAGAAACATTAATAGTGGCTTTTTGGGGGGGGGGGAAGCAGTCACAGTAAATTTTTAAGATTTTCTGTATGCTTTTACCAAATATATGTACTTTTGTTAATTAAAAAAAAGCTACTTTCAGTAAAAAAAAAAAAAAAATCAGTGTTTTCACTGTAAAATAGCACTTAGCTAGCTCTCCCAGAATGTTTTATTCTCCAAAATTTTGTTATTCAAAGCTTGGCATAGAACATTTAAACAGCAAGGCCATTTCCTAAGAGCCGTCAGCAGAAATGTCTGTTTAGCAAAATTACTGCCATTCCATGTAATCATACAAGCAAAAGAAAAGGAATTTTTTTTGGCATCTAGTCATCAAAAGTTTAAATTAAATTCCCGCTTCCTTCCTTTCTTTCTTTTTTTGTTTTGTTTTCATATCTGCTTTGTTTCTGTGCACCTTAGAAGAGGATCATTTGTATGAATGCCTCATTGCTATAGGAAGTAGAAGAAAATAGGGCAAGAACTGGCAAAGCTGGAACAAACACAAACGATGAAATGCAATCTTTTAGTCCTTTTGTTGACTGTGATTGTTCAGCCCATCTATACGATTTCTTGTGCTTATGCTGAGAGTCTTCACCTGCCCACTTTTTATTGCTTCTGCCACCCGTGGGACAGATTGTCCTTCTGGACCCTCATTGTAAGGAGGAAAGGATTTGCTATCATAAATAATAGCACCAGCAGGAAGGTTGTTTTCATCTTTGCCAAAGTGTTTGGGAATGTGAAGTAAAGGAAATGATGGCTCTCTGTTGTTCTATGGCTCTGCTTTACTTCTTTTCTTTCTTCTACTTGATTGAAACTGAAGTTGTATAAACGACTGCTTAGAAAAGAGAGTTTAACCTTCCTTTTCTATTGAAGCTAAAATTAGAGACTTAAAGGTGTAACTTCTCTCCACAGGCAATGTAACCCCAACTTCAGAAGTATTTTAATTCAGTCCTTAAATGGCAATATATACACAAAGGATAGATTTTAACAGCAAAGATTGAGAAGATAAACCATTTAATGCACCATTTCCCAAAATAAATATTGTTAAAAATTAGTTGTACATAAACATGGTAGTTGTTTTGGGAAAAACAATTCTAGCAAAAACTTGGGAAATAATGAGAAAAACAACATTAAATCAGATTTTTACATCAACTTTCCTTAAAGTTTCTTATGTTTGAGTGCCTTGTGATATTTAAAAAGGAATTGAATTATACAGCCTTTTCTTATGCTATTTGACAATAAAATTTTTATCGTGCCTATTACTGTTAGGCAATCCTGCCTAACAATTTTGCCAGGCAATACCTTTTGGGAGATTCTTTTCTAAGGCTTGAGAGCATGCGATAGTGATGGAAAATATCCATTAACACAATATCAGACAAAAAAAGAGAACAGCAAGGTGATGGATATAAATTTAATATGTGGAAAGAAAAACAGAAATTTTTATAAGAATAGTATTAGAAGAATGCATTCTTAGATATAAACAAAAAACAATGGTATTATAAAAAATGTACTCCTGTATATCGATAAAACAGCCAGGACCATACTGAAGAAGTAGACCTATGTAGAGAAGAAGATACGTATAAGTATGTTCAAGATTTATACACTATTATTCATTGCAGTATTATACCTAATAAAAAAAATAATAATAAATTGCTAAAAAAAATTAGGAATAGAATTAATGAATCAAATTTACCATATGAGTTCTCCATGAGTTTCTCATATATCTGCATGTTTTCTGAGCAGAGGGACTGGTTCCTTTTTTTTCATATTTTTTTTTTCAAGGACGTTTGTGTAGGGATCAATTATGGAAGATGGCGTTTTCCTCAGGCATACTTACCATTCATTAGAAAAGATTCGGGTTCTTTAAGTTCAGTGTTCTTCTTCTGTAACGCAACCCACACTATGTGCAAAAGCCACCTGGACCTCTTGCCCCTGTTCTGTGAGTACTGGGGCTTGGGAAACAGGCAACAGATAATGCGCTACTGTGGTCACTGCTATGAGTAGTAACATTCTTTGTTTCTGACCCAAGTGTCTCATGTCTCTGACAACTATGAAATGCAAACTTGTAAGCTTGTGAGTAAGTAGGGTAAAATATCAGACCCTTCACAATTCTTGATGTGATTTACATAGATTATATTAATATGAATAAATCTCTGAAAGATATTGTGGAATGAAATAAATTACTTACAATTAATTTTACACAGAGTTTAAGATGTGCAAAAAATACTATATGTACTTTTGTATGGATACATACATATATAGTAAATGTATAAGATTACTTGTTCATGTGTTAGATACCCAAGGCAATTCAGAGGCAAGTGGGATCAAAGAGCTCTCAGAAAGCTTCCACTGCCTTAATAAGAGTTTGCTTAAAATGTAACCAAGACAAACTCTTAGGATTTGATAAAACTGGTTATGGGTACACTTTGTTATACTTTTAAAATATTCATTTATGTATTGTATATTTGATACTAAAACAGCTATGCATATTTCATAATTGCTTTGATCATCTTTATCCTCAATAGAATTGTTCTGAATTTTTGAAAAATCACTTATCCAGATTTTCTTAAAAAAAAAAACAAAACTCCAAATTCTGGTATATTAACTTTTGTTGCTGCTTTTCATTAACTTAACATTATTTGCTTACCCTTCTACTTTAATTATTGTGTTCACATGCTTGTGGCTCTGCATCTTTTTTGTTTTCTTTCTCCAAACTGAGGATTCAGAAGCATTTAATAATATATTTCACAGGTTTAAGTGATTTTAACTTTTAAGCGTTCTGTTTCAGTCTCTATATTCTGGTAGCTTCTTGAAACATGTTTCCTTGAAAGGCTGGAACATACTTGAGCTGTAACTGGATTTCTGCAGAGAATATTTGCAGGTACACGTACCTTGTATTGGGTTCCCCAGACTCTGATATGGGAATTTGTATACAGGAAGTGTAGTGGGGAATCTTCTTGGGAACAATACCTTTGAGGGAGTGAAGGAGACAGCTTGACAGTTGTAGATGTGGAACTGTGCTGCAGTCACGCCCAAAACTTCAGCTGATCCCATGGTGGGGGGAGGGGGTGGAATGCTGGGGGCAGTTCTGGAGCTTAGATGGACCTTAAGTATTTTCCCCAATGAGATCCAGATGGACAGGAATTTGGACCTCTGTTTTGACCAATTCTTGGATGTAGGCTATGCAAAGGGAAGACTCAGCTGTGACATTTCAGCAGCCAACACTCCTGGCAGCAAATATCTCAGTCCAAAATATGGGAACTCTGTGGCAAACCATGATATCCACTACAATTCATCATTGTGCAACCCAGATTCACTAGCAAATTCACCCCACCAGGAAAGAGCTCCTGGAAAATTCCAGTTGGCCTCTTTTCCTAGGGAAACTTAAAAGATAAGTGCTAAAAGAATAAACTCTAGTTTCTGCAGCTGTAACAGTTCTGGGGACTAAAACTGACACTAATCATCTTCCTCCTGCATTATCCATTCTATATCTCCTTCGCCCTTGGGTAGCAATTATATTAGTCAAAGCAGTTATGATAAAGTAACCCACACCTTCCTCCTTGAGGGTTCTAAGACTTTGGTCACCATGTTCTTATTAAACCATGCTGGTTATTCCGGTACAACTTACTGACCAAAAAAAATGCCAAGAAATGTCCAACATGGGAACCAAACGTAATCTTCCCTAAACCCATTGTGTAATAGCAGCTCTCTCTCTTCTTCCTGATAATTATGGACAATTACCACTGATGATTTGTTTCCTTTCATGTTGATTCCCTGGCATTTGTAGCTTAAAGTTTAATGGGAATCTTGTTATATTCCATGATGGAAGCATTAACCCTAAACTCTAAACATGCAAAGTTAGAAGGACAAGAGGCACTGGAGTGACTGCATGTAAGTTTTTGACTGTTATATAACAAATTGTCAGACATTTAGCAGCTTAAAATAATCCCTATTATTATTTCATGGCTTCTATAGGTCAGAAGTCCAGATATGGTGTAGCTGGATTCTCTGCTCAGGGTCCTATGCAGTTGAAATCAAAGTATGATCTGGGGCTGCTCTCTCGTTTAAGTCTCAGTGTCCTCTTCTCAGCTCATTTCAGTTGTTAGCAGAAGTGTGATTGTAGGATGAGCTTCTCATCTCCTTGCTGGTGTCAATCAGGAGTCATCTCAACTACTAGAGGCCACTCACATTCTGTCTGGCAAGGGCAGCAATGAAAAAATCTTTCTAGCATAGTACTCTTCCTGTATTAAAGTCAACTGCCCCATATAACACAACCCAGTCATGAGAGTGACTCTATCTCATCACATTCATAGGCTATTCACCTCTCAAGGAGAAGAGAATATGCAAGGATATATGCATTTATACATGATTGGTGTCATAGTTCTCTGTGGGTCAGACCCTCTAGTTACCACTCTAAACTTAGCACTCATTACTTTAATTGTCCCTACTTTTAATTCAGAAGTTTAGTACCACTTCCAGTATTTTGGTATCTTATTATCCACATTGTTATTAGGTAGCCCAGTTGTATAAAATCTATCAACCTTGGCCCACAGACAACAGTCTTCACTGAACTTTTCAACGATGCTGATATCTCTCTCTCCAGTGAACTTTTTTTTTTTACCCTTGATAAAATAAATGTATGCCAAATCATCCCACAGAGCACAATCAGCTGGTAAATCCAGAAATAATGTAGTGGAAATGTTTATATTATATGTATAATATATGTACTCTTCCATATATATGGAGATACATATACACACTATACTTAATATTATGAACATTTTGATCTCTTTTCCACTGTCTGTCATGGTAGTTCTGGCATTTGTGTTTTGCTTAGTGTGATCCATTGCCCAATCTTTAGAAGTCAACAGGTGTGGATTAAATTGTGCCCCCCAAAAGATATGTTGAAGTCCTAACCCCTGTACTTTGTGGAGATAGGGTCTTTTTTGAAGATATTATCAGTTAAGTCATACTGGAGCAGGGTTGGTCCTAGTCCTAATCTCTTCTGAGTGGTGTCTTATAAAAGGGGAGAACAGATGTGGAGAAAGAGTCACAAAGGGGGAAGACACCATGTGAAGATACATCCATAAGCAGCAAAGGAATGTCAAGGATTTATGGCAGTCACCAGAAGCCAGGAAAGAAGAGTAAAACAATTTCTCTCTCAAAACCCTCAGAAGAAACTGACATGGCCAGTACCCTAATGTGTACTTCAAGCCTCCAAAACTGTAATAGAATACATTTCTGGTCTTTAAAGTCACCCAATGGAAATACCACAAAAATTTGGAAATTAATCAACACCCTGTTAAGCCCCAAACAGGCCAAAGGAAAAACCATAAGAGAAATAAAAAAATATATTTAAATATGAATGGCAATGAAAGGACAATATACCAAAATCTATTAGAGACAGTGATGACAATACTCAGAGGGAAATTTAGCGTTTAAATGACCACATTAATAAAGAAAAAAGACCCCAAATCAATAACCTAACTTTGCACTGTAAGAAACTAGAAAAGGAAGAGCAAATAAAGCCCAAATCAAAGGAAAATATAAGTAAATAAATATCAGAGCCGAGATAAATGAAATAAAGAATAGAAGTACATCACAGAGAATCAACAATACCAAAAATTGGTTCTTTGAGATCAATAAAATTCACAAACCCCTAGCTAGGTTGACAAGGAAAAAAAAGAGAAAACACTAGTAAAAAATTAGAAATGAAAGTGTGACATTACTATCAACCTTATGAAAACTGAAAGGAATATAAAGGATACTGTTGACAATTGAATGACAACAAACCAGATAACTAATGGGTAAATTCCTAGATATACATAAACTACTAAATTGACTCAAGAAGAAATAGAAAATCTCAACAGATCACTAAAGGAAGGAATTAAGACAGTAATCAAAAATCTCCCAACAAAGAAAAGTCATGGACCAGATGGCTTCGCTGGGGAATTCTACCAAATGTTGACGGAAGAATTAGCACCAATTCTTCGCAAACACTTCCAAAAGATAGGGGAGGATAGAACACTGCCTGACTCATTTTATAAGGCCTGCATTACCCTTATACCAAAGCCTGATAAAGGCACCTCAAAGAAAGAAAACTAGAGACCAGCATCTGTTAAGATAGATGCAAAAATTCTTTAAAAAAAAAAAAATAGCAAACTGAATTCAACAGCATGTTAATGCAAGGATGGTTCAACGTGAGAGAAATGAATTAATATAATACAACACGTTAATAGAACCAAGGAAAAATCAACAACAACAAAAAAACACAGGATCACCTAGACATAGAAAAGCCATGACAAAGTCCAACACCATTTTATGATAAAAAATAATCAGCAAACTAGGAATAGAAGGGAAATTATTGACTGTGATATAATTAATGAGTATGATAAATGGCATTTATGAAAAACTCATATACTCAATGGTGAAAGGCTAAAAGCTTACCCCTAAGACTAGAAAGGAAATCCTGGCGGCATAGTGGTTAAGTGCTATGGCTGCTAACTAAAAGGTTGGCAGTTCAAATCCACCAGGCTCTCCTTGGAAACCCTGTGGGCAGTTCTACTCTGTCCTACAGGGTCACCGTGATTTGGAATCAACTTGATGGCAATGGGTTTTTTGTTTTTTTTAAGACTAGGAACAAGGCAAGGATGCTCCTTTTTACCACTGCTAGTTAACGTTTTACTGGGAGTCCTAGCCAGAGAAATTCAGCAAGAAAAAGAAATAAAAGGCAATCAAATTAGAAAAGAAGTAAAAGTATCTCTATTTGCAGATGGCACGATACTATGTATAGAAAATAACAAAAATCCCTCAAGAAAGAAACTAGACCCCTGAGACTATCACCCTAAAATACCCTTTTAACCTGGAACTAAAGCAACTACTGGAGGTCACCTTCCAGTCAAATGATAGATTGACCTATAAAATAAACAAAAACACCCATGAGGAATGTGCTTCTATAAATAACCAACAAACTATAAATAGAGACCAAAGGGTCATCATTTACATAAAAGCAAAATGAGAAGGCAAGGAGGGGCATGGAAACTAGATGAATGAAAACAGGACAGGTGGGGTGGAAATGGTGAGAGTGCTGACACATTATGGGGATTATAACCAATGTCACAAAAATAAATAAACAAATACCCATCTGCTACCTTAAAAAAAAAAGAAGAAGAGAAAGAAAGAAACTAGAGCTAACAAGAGAATTTAGTAAAGTTGTAGGGTAGAAGATCAAACACAGAAATCAGTTGTGTTTATATACACCAGCAATAATCTGAAAAGGTAATTCAGAAAATGCTTTTACAATAGCATCTAAATGAGTAAAATACCTAGGAATAAACTTAACTCAGGAGGTGAAAGACCTTTACACTGAAAACTATAAAACACTTCTAAAAAAATTTAAAGGAGATCTAAGTAAATGGCAAAACATTTCTATTCATGAATTGGAAGACACTATTGTTAGATGTCTATTTTACCCAAAGTGATCTACAGATACAATGCAGCTCCTATTGAAAGTCCAAGGATTTTTTTTTTTTTTTTGCAGAAATGGAAAAGCTAATACTCAAATTCACACAGAATTTTAATGGACCGTGAATAGCTAAAACCATCTGAAAAAGAACAAAGTAGGGGGACTCACTCTGCCCAATTTAAAAATGTACTGCAAAGCCACAGTAATAAAAACAATGTGGTACTGGTATAAGGACAATAGAACTGAAAATCCAGAAATAAACATATACATCTATTATTACTTCAATTGTGATAGGTATATCAAATTAATCAATGGGGAAAGAATAATCCCTTCAACAAAAGGTGATGAGACAACTGAATTTCCACATGTTTGAAGCTGGACTCACACTTCATACTATATACAAAAATTAGCTTAAAATGGATCAATGACTTAAATGTAAGTGCAAAAACCATAAAACTCTTAGAAGAAAACATAGGGGTAAAGCTTCTGTACTATTCTGTTGTACATAGGATTGCTAGGAGCTGGAACCAACTTGATGGGGGCCTCACAACAACAAAACTTCTGGACCTTTTTTAGGCAATGAATTTTTAGATATGGCCCCAAAGGATGAGCAATAAAGAAAAAAAATAAATAAATTGAGTTTCATTAAAATAAAAAAAAAATTGTTCATCAGGGGGCATTACCAAGAAAGTGCAAATGCAACCTACAGAATGGGAGAAAGTATTTGGAAACAGTATATGAGATAAAGATTAATATCCAGAATATATAAAGAACTCTTAAAACACAACAACAAAAAGATTAATAACCCAATATAAATATGGACAAAGGGCTTGAATAGATGTTTCTCTGAAGAAGATAAATAAATGGTCAACCAGCACATGAAAAGATGCTCAACATCATTAGTCAACAGTGAAATGTAAGTCAAAACCACAGTGAGATACCACTTCACACTTACTAGGATTGCCCTCATAAAAACAAACAAAAAAGAAAAATAATAAGTATTAGTGAGTGTGTGGAGAAATTGGAACATTAGTACATTGATGGTGGGAAGGTAAAGTGTTGTAGCCTCTGAGGAAAACACTTTGGTAGTTCTTAAAAAACGTTAAACATAGAAATACCAGAGGTCTCAGCAATTCTACTCCTAGGTATATATCAAAAAAAAATTGAAAAGGTGACTCAAACAGATAGATGTATGCCAAAGTTCGCTGCAGCATTATTCACAATAGCCAAAAGGTGGAAACAATCCAAGTGTCCATTAACAGATGAACAGATAGACAAAATGTGGAATATATATACAATTCAGCTACAAAAAAAATGAAGTTCTGATACATGCTACCCTGTGGATGAGCCTTGAACGCACACCAGTTGAGATAAACCAGACACAAAAGGACAAATATTGCGTGATTCCACTTATATAAAATATCTAGAACAGTTACATATATCAAGAAAAAAGATTAGTGCTTACCAGAGGATGGGAGGAGGGAGAATGGGAAGTCTCATTTTTTTAAAGAGTAGCAATAATTTCATCGGATTAAAACAAACAAGTAAACAAAAAACTTCAGAGGTTGGAATGGCTCTTCATAATACTCTTAAGGCAAGAGGGTTGTGTCTTTCACATCCCCAATGCCAAGCCTTGAACCCATGCAGCCTCTGAAGAGGTGTATAACTTTGTGCCAAGCAATGACCTTGAGCCACTGGCAATTTCAAGGGCAGGACTCAGTTGTGAGTCCTCAGCACCCAGCATCTCTAGTAATAGAGGTGTGAGTGCTTAGGTTTATCTGGGGGCACGCTATGGCATCCATTAAAATGTTTTCTTTATTTTAGTAGGTGCTCTGAAATAATAGAAAAATGATCTTCAGTTTGTGCTCAACATGGAAAACAAAGCCTACTTCATGTATAATATTTGAATCCATTCAACCAGCATTTACGAAGAATGAAAGGCAACGTGCTACACAATTTAAGTTGAAACATGCATTCACCAGTGATATCAGAACAATGTTAGATAAAGTGGAACTGGAAGTGAAATAGCTTTGAAGATAAACTTAAAACACAGACGTCACTTCCTTACTTAATATTCATGAGATGTGAAAATGGTTAGTGTGAGATATTTTTCTGGTGGTATCATCAACTGTGTTATTGCTTTATGTCCACATATTTTAGAGGTCAGCATTTTACCAATATATCATATATTCCTTTCAGACAAATTCTGCCCTTATTTTTTTCTTACTTGCTAAGAGGAACCATATACATTTTTATTCTTAAAAAAAAATGCAGAAGAGGCACTATACGCAGCTCAGTTTGCAAGCCATTACCTTCACGAAATCGTACCTTCTTGTGGCAAAAAATCCTTTTCTTTTTCTTGTACTTGAATACCTGGCTGGATTTGTCCTCTGCTTGGTACTGTGATATACTGTTCACTGTTTTTGATGCAGTTATTCTGGCTTTAAAAGAGCAATTGTGTATTCAGTCTCGCTGTGTCCAATTGTGTACTTGGTATCCCCACAGTCGGAGATACTTAAGGATTTACTCTGAAGCTCTGCATTTAGATATCTGAAAAGCCTTATTTAATGTCTTTCTGTAGTACTAACCAATTTATTCATACTTAAAAAAAATCTTAGTACTGCCCAAAGCCTGACATGATTCTGTTTAATTTGCATGTGTTTGGCTGGTGATGAAGGAATGCAACAGGCAACACGAGAAATCAGTTTCTAGAGTTATTCTATGAACCCTGACGGGTATATTTATACTGATGCTACCTCAACTTAACCCTGGTGGCGTAGTGGTTAAGTGCTATGGCTGCTAACCAAAGGGTTGGCAGTTCAAATCCACCAGGCGCTCCTTGGAAACTCTATGGGGCAGTTCTACTCTGTCCTATAGAGTCGCTATGAGTCGGAATCGACTCGACGGCACTGGGTTTGGTTGATTTGGTTTACCTCACCTTAAAGAAGATGAAACTAGTTAAAAAAAAAAAAAAAAGAAATTCTGGTTGCACTGAATGACTCTTTAAAAAAAAAAAAAGTTGCCGTCGAGTTCATTCCGAGTCATAATGACCCTATAGAACAGAGTAGAACTGCCCCATAGAGTTTCCAAGGAGTGCCTGGTGGATTCGAACTGCCAACCTTTAGGTTAGCAGCTGTAACACTTAACCACTATGCCAACAGGGTTTTCCTTTTTAAAATAGGGTTGTATTTGTCTAAAAAAGAGGTTCAAATAGTGTCAGAGACACTGTATACACTGTGTATGGTGAAAACCAAGGTTCACTAGTCCGTTTGTATAAGCAGAGTGATGGGATGTAGAAGCAGCTTAGGATTTACTCATTCTAAAGATTTTTAAAATTAATTATTACAAATAATGCTTAAGATAAAAATCTTCATAATGTGTATGAAATATAACATGTGAAGAATATCCAAAGTGTTTTTGAAAAAAAATATGGAAAATGAGACATTTTACCTTATATCAAGACGTACTTACAACACTGCGTGTGGTACTTAAGATGCTTTGATAAAAACTCAAGAATAGACACTCAGTCCTATTGTGGGTGGACATTTGCATTGTTCCAGATGTTGGCTCTCATAAACAATGCATGATTTATATGCTTTTTGATATCTACCTATAATGCACCCTTACATGTGTGCACAATGCATACGCCCCTAAGAGTTATAACATGGGTCATGGTATGCTTAGTAGTATTATTATATTTTTGGCTGCTGCAACAAATTACTAGAAACCAGGTGATTTATGCAAATTTATTATCTTACAGTTCTGAAATCAGAAGACTGAACTTGGGTTTCACTGGGCTAAAATCAAAGCGTTGCTAATGCCGTGTTCTTTTCTGAAGGGCCTAGGGAAAAATCAGTTACCTTGCCTTTTCATGCCTCTGTGACTACCCGCGTTTATTCCTTCTTGACTCCCTTCCTCCGTCTTTAACGCCAGGAGTTGTGGGTGGAGTCTTTCTCACATCATATCACTCTGAGCGACCTTCTGCCTCCCTCATCCTTTTTTAAGGATGCTGTGATAAATTGAATCCACCTGCACAACCCAGGATGATCGTCCTATCTTTCATTTATTGTTGTTGTGTGCCACTGAGTAGATTTTGGCTGGTCGAGACCTTATAGGACAGAGCAGAAATGCCTCATGGGGCTTCCTAGGCTGTAATCTTTATGGGAGCAGATAGCCAGGCCTTTTCTCCCATGGAGTGGCTTGTGGATTTGAACCTCCATCCTCTTCATTTAGAAGCCAAGTGCTTCACCATTGTGCCACCAGGGCTCCTGTTCTTAAATTTATTAGCAATCTTAATTCTACTGGCAACCTTATCTCTTTTGCAATGTAAGGTGACATATTCAAATATTTCAGAGATTAGGATATGGACAGACATCGTTATAGGGCCATTATTTTACCTACAACACATATAAATAAATTTTATTTATCATTTAGAATTAATTACAGGGATTTTTTACTGTAGGAACAAATGTATAAGGAGCTATTAACAAACTCTATGAGAGATTGGAAACCCTGGTGGCATGGTGGTTAAGAGTTCGGTTGCTAACCGAAAGGTTGGCAGTTTGAATCCACCTGGCGGTCCTTGGAAACCCTATGGGCAGTTCTACTCTGTCCTATAGGGTCACTACAAATTGGAATTGAGTTGGCAGCAATGGGTTTGGTTTGGAGTATGAGGGACTAGGGCTGCTCTGGGGTACTTCATAAGAAATTATTCAGCTTTTTTATTAGTTATTTTTATTTTTATAATTTTTAATTATCTGAGGTGACATTGGGAAAAAAGTTAACTTTGGCTAAAGTCAATTCCATTTCAAAACGGTTTTTGTTAAGCACACAAAACAACACATTATAGCAGATTGAGGATAGTGGCCAATATTCCAGTAATACAAAATCTTTACTTAGGCATTATTTTCTTTTGAAATCAGAAAGCATAGATTTTAACCTAATATGGTTAACCAAACATTTATCACACCAAGACAAAAAATTCAGATGTTAGCTCTAAGCCCCCATATATAATAGATAAAAAATCATATTGTATGATTTTGATATGGTCATTTAAGGAAGATAGTTTCACACAAAATACTTCTCTGCATTAATTACATATTTTTTATGAATGTGTTGGCACCTCATTTATTTATTTTGTATGTCTTGTGCAAGTGGTATAGTTGCATGTGAATGAGGTCAAATCTCCAAGGAATTTGTTCTGTCATGTGTGAGAGAAAAGTTGATGCCCCCCAAACTGCATTGTTTTGGCATTTTTTTATATTTTCCCAATATCCAGAGACAATCAGTTGTGCTGTCATGATAATTCATTCCATACTTCCCCTCAGACATTTAATCCTGCAGGGTGACACTAAGCCTTACTACTACATACTTAAGGTGTGAAAAATTAAAATCTTAATATGAAAGGAAAGAATAAAATAGGAATGTTTCAATGAGTAATTATTAAAAAATTAACTTCTTAAATTATGTAACAAATATTAGGTAAATCCCTGGTATTACAGATTTTTTTTCTACAATTAACAATATTGTGTCTAAATTTATAACAACAACAAAAAGCTCAAATAGTTGAAATTAGATCTATTAATCAAATATTATGGAGCCCTGGTGGCGTAGAGGTTAAGAGCTCAGCTGTTAACCAAAAGTTCCCCAGTTCAAATCCATCAGGTGCTCCTTAAAAACCCTATAGGGCACTTCTACTCTGTCCTATAGGGTCACTATGAGTCAAAATCGACTCAATGGCAACAATTTTTTTTTTTTTTAACTTATAATGTCAAAAATTCTGTAGGCCATAAATCAAATTAACTTGTTGTTGTTTTTGTTAGGCGTTGTAGAGTCTGTTCCTACTCATAGCAACCTTATGTACCACAGAACGAATCACTGCCCGGTCCCGTGCCACGCTCACAATTGTTGTTAGGCTTGAGCCCATTGCTGCAATCACGATGTCAATCCATCTCCTAGAGGATCTTCCTCTTTTCTGCTGACCTTGTACTTTACCAAACATGATGTCCTTCTCCAGGGATTGATCCCTCCTGACAACATGTTCAAAGTATGTAAAATGCAGTCTTGACATCCTTGCTTCTAAGGAGTATTCTGGATCAAATAACTTACCACATACGAATATGGCTTATTCAACAGTTCATCTAAAAATAATATTTTGTGTCCTATTAATTCATAAAAACATTTATCTTATGTTCTAACCTCTAGGGATGGAACACTGTCATTCATAGAGCTGAAATTCTAATGTGTTATTGCTTGTTCTGTGCCACCACTCAATTCCAATCTAGGGCAGCCCTATGTGACAAAATAAAGCTGCCCCATGGGCTTTCCTCCGCTGAAATCTTTATGAGAGGAGATCGCCAGGTCTTTTCTCCCACAGAGTGGCTGGTGGATTGGGACGCCTGACTTTATGGTTAGCAGTGGCGCACTTAGCCATTGCATTACCAGAGCTCCTTGAAATTCTAAGGAATGATTAATCTTAAAGCTTTATACAATATTAAGCATCCTTGGTGGCGCAGTGATTAAGCACTTGGCTGCTAACTGAAGGGTTGGCAGTTTGAACCGGCAGTGGTTCCACAGGCGAAAAGATCTGGCAATCTGCTCCCATAAAGATTACATTCTGGAAAACCCTATGGAACAGTGTCCTGTCGTATAGGTTTGCTATGAGTTGTAGTGGACTCAATGGAACAAGACAAGCAAGAAGAACATACAATATTAAGAAATAATAAGAATCATGTGTCAAGAAGGAAACCCTGGTGGTGTAGTGGTTAAGTGCTACGGCTGCTAACTAAGAGGTCAGCAGTTCGAATCGACCAGGTGCTATTTGGAAACTCTATGGAGCAGTTCTACTCTGGTCTGTAGGGTCACTATGAATCGGAGCTGACTCTACGGCAGTGGGTTTGGTTTGGTGTCAAGAAAGTCACCAATTATCTATTAGTATTCAGTACTAATATTTTTAAACCTAAGTAAAATTAAAATGTATTAAAAATTAAATTACAAAAAATTATAGTGTGGGATTTTTCCTTCCTTTTTTTTTATAATGATAGATTTGCTCTTATGAGACCACCCTTCCCATCGATAACAGCTATGACCTGTGGAAAAATTATAAAAAACCAACCCTTTGTAAGCACTCAGATTTGAACAAAGCTCTCCAAATAAGGCTAAAGAAATTGAATGGAGATTTCACCTGTCACTATCATCAGCAGAGAAAGTTTTGGTTTTGAGACTAGCTAACTTAACCTCCTGGAAAAACAACCAAAAATATACTGTAAAACAAAAATCAGCATTTTCAGAGAAATAGAATCCAGAATCTTCAGAATTTATCACAATAATGTTCAGAATAGAAAAATGTGACTCATATACAAGAAAAAAGACAATCAATGGAGGCAGACACTGAATGACGCTGATGTTGAATTTCAAGCAGCAATTTTAACTATGCTCAGGTGCGTGCAGGTGTGTACTTGCAACAAATAAACATATAAGAAATCTCAGCAGAGAAATAGAAACTGGAAAAAGTGCTCTTTAAAAATTTAATACAAGAATAATGCAAAATGTAAAATATGAATGGTATCAGATGAGCTTAAGAGCACATTGGAGATGACAGAAGAATGAGAAGGTAAAATTGACCAATAGAAACTATACTATTGATAAAACAGTTTAATGCATAAAAGACACTTCAAATGATAATTGGAATTCTAGAAGGAGGGGAAAGAAAAAGGACAGAAAAAAAACCTGAAAAAATAAAAGTTGAAAAATCCAAACTTGGTGAGTGATCTTGGAGGTGTAATTTTCCATAGATGAGTCTTCCGATAAGATCACAACTCCAGCCAACAGTTAGTCTGCAATGTCATGAGAAACCTGAGGTGAGGACATCCCAATATGTCATATCTGGACTCCTAATACTTTATTATGATAAATGTTTGTTGTTTTAAGTTGGAAAAGGTTGGGGCAATTTTTATATGCTATAGATAACTTTTTTTTTTAAAGTTATCTATAAAAAAAAAATATATAAAAATTGCCCCAACCTTTTCCAACTTAAAGCAACAATCGATTTTGATTATGAGATACACCTTAAATGTAAGTCTACAATAAGATTGAAAGTAAAAGACGGTGTGATAAATCTAGTATGTACAATGACCCAGGTCCACTCAGCCATAGCTTTTTGCTTGACGTTACTGATGACTATCTAGAAACATCACGTAGCACCAATCACATTATTTAGTCCCAGAGGGAATGATCCTATCTTAATAATTTTAGCACATTTTACAATCTGGATTGGCTAACACTTTTACAAATCACCAAGTCATGTTTCCTTTTTGCTTAACTGCTCTTTTTTCTTTCACATTTCATTATTATAAGCAACAAGAAAAATGCAGACCACACCTCCAGCACTTTGCATGAAAGTCTTCTCAGTTAAATATTCAAATTCATTGCTTACATGTTCTGTTTTCCATGTAACTGTAGGGCATAATTCAGCTGAGTTTCTGTCAACATATAATAAGCAACCTCTAGATTTCAGATTTCAACACTATGTTCCTCACTTCTTTCTGATCCCTCACTAGCACTGTCTTTAACCTCCATATTCTACCAACAGCCTGGTTATGCCAATTTATGTATCCTGTAGGATGTATAGCTTTTTTCTACCAAGCTCCTTCCTTCTTATGAGTCCTTAGCAGTAAAGTCTTTAACATTTGTATTTGTACTAACAATATCAAAGGCAAAATTTGACAGAAATATAGGAAAAAGATAAACCTAAGTTCAAAAAAAAAAAAAAAAAAACAGTTCATGGTAGATCATTTAAAATCCCTTCTCTCAAACACTGATAAAATAAACAAAAAGAAATTCATTAAGGATACAAAAGCTTTCAACAATGGCTGAGCTAGTTTGTTTTAGTTGATATATATTACAGAATATTAAACCAACAACTACAGAACATGCATTGGTTTTAGAGTGATCACAGAATATTAACCAAAATTGAACACATGTTGTACCATAAAGCAAGTCTGTAAACTGACTAGTTTGATAATTCTTAACAAAAAGATTACTAGCCATGAATCTTAAAATAGAAATTAAGTACTATATTTTTAAATGACAAATATGTAAAATATATCACAGTAGATAAGAAACATTTTGAAATATATATGATCATGAAAATATGATATATGGTCATGAAAGTATGGCATATCAAAACTTGTAGAACTCAGCCAGAGCCATGGTTAGAAGAAAATTAATAGACATTGATGCATACACTAGAAAAGTAGGAAATCAATGATTTAATACTCATCTTGAGAAGTTATAAAAATTAGGAAATTAAACACAGAATGAGTAGAATAGTCCAGACAAGAGTATAGAGAAAATGGGAAAAATAGTGAAGTAGAGAAAAGAAAAAAACCTTTAGCAAAATAATAAAATCTATTGTCCCCTAGAGAGATTGACCAAGAAAAGAGAGAAGACAAAAATAACCTAAGGAATGAAATACCAAAAACACATTGTTGCTGAGTCAATTCTAACTCATAGCAACCCTATGGAACACAGCAGAACTGCCCCATAGGGTTTCCAAGTTCCAAGGAGCAGCTGGTAGATTCAAACTGCTGACCTTTTGGTTAGCAGCCATAACTAACTGGGCCACCAGGGCTCCAAGGAATGAAATAGGAAACATTAAAGATCTTACAGACATTTAACAAACCTAGGGATGGTAATGAACATATTTAAACCAAAACTAAAACTTTTAGATAGAAAAAAATTTCTATAAGAATACAATTTACAAAAATTGATGAAAGAAGGAATAGAAAATTTGAATGCATCTATGGTATTTAAAAAATGAAAGCTATAATTAAAACTATTTATAAAGGGTCCATGTGAACCCTTCAGCAAGTTCTAGAAAACATTTGAGGAACTTGAAAGAAAACAAAACCTTGATCTTATACAAATTTACCCAGAGACCAAAGAAAAAGGGAATCTCTACCCAGTTGATTTCATGAGAGGATGAGAGAGGCCTAACCTTCCTACCACAACGTAACAAGTTATTCTAAGAAAAAAATTATAGGCCGATCCCCTTCTTATAACTATAAATGTTACAATTATAGCAAGTCAAATACAGAAAGACTTCAAAAGTATAATATGACCAAGTAAAGTGTATTGATACAATGTAAGGTTGGTTAACATTCAAAATCAAGATGTAAATCATTACACTGACAGAAAGAAGAAAAATGGATATATGGTTTTGCTCGGGTGATAAGAAAAATATATATGATAAATTAAATACTTATTTAGGACAGATCTGTTAGATACTAAGGAATAGAAGGGAGCTTCCATAATGTGAGAAGGAATAGTGGTAGGACGATTGATAATCCCCCAAAGAAGTCCATGTCCTAGTTCCAAAAACCTGTGCATCTGTTACCTCACATGGTAAAAGGGACTTTGCAGATGTGATTAAGTTAAGGATCTTGTGATGAGAGATCATTCTGGATCATCACAGTGGGGCCAGTATAATCACAAGGGCCCTTATATGAAGAAGGAAGAAGGATCTGAGTCAGGAGCAGATGTAGCATTACCATTCTACAATGATTTGTGGAAAGAGCCACAAGCGAAAGAAAGCAAGAGGTTGCGATGATGTGAGGAAAGCGCCATGATCCAAGGAATGTAGGCAGCCTCTAGAAGCTGAAAACTCCCCCAACAGCCTCCAAAAGAAATACAGTCCTACCAAACTTTAATTTTAGACTTCTGACTTCCAGAACTCTAAAAGTATAGATTTGTGTTGCTTGATGCTGCTAAGACCATGGAAATTTGTTCCAGCAAAAATGGGAAAATAATACCCATATTGGTACCAGAAAGTTGGGTGTTGCTGTATCAAATACCTAAAAATGTGACATGGCTTTGAAATTGGGTAATGAGTAGTGGCATGAGAGAAAAGAAGCCTAGATTGTCTTAAATAAACTTAGTAGAAACATAAATATTAAAGAATCTGCTGGTGAGGTCTTAGAAAAAAGCTACATCATCTTAGAATATACGTTAATAGACATAAACAGGTTTTTGGTAGAAATGTGAAGGTTAAAGACACTGCTAATGAAGGATCAGAAGGAAGTGAGGAATATGTTATTGAAAACTGGAGGAAAGAGGATATTTATATGACAGAAACTCAGCTGAATTATGCCCTATAATTATATGGAAAGCAGAAGGAATAATCAATGAACTTAGATATTTAACTGATAAGATTTTTATGCTAAGTATTGAACGTGTGGCCTAGTTTTTTCTTGTTGCTTATGATAAAATAAGCAAAAAAAAAAGAAAAACAAAGGAAAGGGCCGTTACACAAAAAAGGAACCAGAACTTGATGATTCAGGGAATTTTTAGTCTATACATATAGCAAAATAAACTAAAATTAGAAGACTCACTCTCAAGAAAGCATGCTCTGGAAAGAAAGTCAGGTGGCTGGATACCCTTGTCCTTGTGCCTTAAAAAACAAAACAAACAAAGAAACCCATTGCCAGCAAGTCGATTCCAACTCATAGCGACCCTTTAATAGGACAGAGTAGAACTGCCTCATAGAGTTTCTAAAGAGTGCCTGGTGGATTTGAACTGCTGACCTTTGGTTAGCAGCCATAGCACTTAACCACTATGCCACCAGGCTTTCCACTAGTGCCTGGAAAGGATCAAAATATAAGGGTATTCAATCACACAGAGGTCTCTTTGAATAGACTAAGTATGTGATTCATGGATCCCCTAAGCCTTCTGAGGAGAAGCCAAGAAATGAGCTGATATTATTCAGGAAATATCTATGGGAGACTCTCTTGTCTAATGATGTGAATTCCCATGACTTACACAGGAGACCTACAAGATGTTTCAGAATGTTATATCAGCAGAAATACTGCCAGGTTAGGCTTAAAGAAACAGAGGACAGAATGAAAGAAAGCTGTTTGATTCCCAAAATTCTGTAGGCAGGGAAGAGATTGATAAACTACTCAGCGGCAAACACATGCTACCCTTCCTGGAAAAGGAAAAATGCCTCTGAATGCAGAGCTGTGGGCCAAGTGGGAGGAGCTATGGGTCAGAGTGTGAAAACAAGAGTCACATAGATTATTCCCATGCCATGAAACCTAAGGAGTTTGCCTTGTTGGATTTCAAAATTGCTTGGGACTGGTTATTACTTTTCCCCTTCAATTTTTTCCCTTTTTGAGTGAGGACATCTATAACTTTTATCTTATGCCTGTCCCACTAGAGTATTTTGGGGAAAGTAATTTATGTTTTTGATCACAGTTTCACAGAGAGTTCACAGAGGGAGAGGAATTTTGTCCCAGAATGAATCGTACCCAGAGTTTCACCTAGACCTGACTTAGATTATTTAGATTGTGAGGTTTGGGATTCTTCAACTGATGAGATTTAGAAGAAATTTCAAATTTGAATTTACACTGTAAAAGGTTGAGACCTTTGGGAACTTTGTGATCTGATACTGTGAATGTATTTTGCATGTGTGGCATATATAAATCTTTGAGATCCAGATGGCCGACTACGAGAGGCTGAATTCCCAAAGGTGTCTATGTCCTAATCCCTAGAACCTGTGAATATGTCACCTCACATGATAAAAGATACTTTGCAGATGTGATTAAATTAAGGGTTTTGATATGGGAGGTCATCCTGATTATTTCATGGGATCAATGCAACCATAAGGGTATTTATAAATGGGGGATAATAAGGATCAGAATCAGTATTAGATGTCGTATTGTCATTCTATTAAATTTTAGGCAAGAGTTTCAAGTAATATGAGGAAAGATCCACAAGCCAAAAAGTGTAGGAGGTCTCCAGGCTAAAAAAGGCAAGAAAACAGATTTTTTTTCCCTGAAGCTTCTGGAGTAAACTCAGCCTTGCTGACACCTTGGTTTTAGAGTTCTGGCTTCCAAACTGTAAAAAAATAAATGTATGTTGTTAGAAGCCACTAAGTTTGTGTTAATTTGTTACAGCAGCAATCGGAAACTAATATGAACACAAATTACAAAGCTTACAATAAATATCATATTTTATAGTAAAATTATAATACATTTCTGGACGATCCCTCCCCTTTTCTAACCACTGTATTGCAATTTCTAAGGAGTGCAGAAATGCAAATAAAAGAAACAAAAGGTAAAATGATTAGAGGGGGTGCACATTGCAGATATTCTAAGAAAATGTTGTCTTGTATGTAGGAAAATCCAAAGAATCTCAAACACTATCAGAACTAAATAATTTTAGGAAGATCAGCAGATACGAGTTCAATGTAAAGATCAACTGTATTTCTATATTCTAGAAATTAAAAAATACAGATGAAATTGTAATATATTTCTCAATTGTAAAAGTATTAAAAAATCAAATAACTAAGAATATACCTAACCAAAAAATCTACAAGACACCTATACATTAAACCACAACACGGCATTGAGAGAACTTTGAGAGGTGTAAATGACTGGAGAGATAGAGCACATGGATTTATTGGAAAACTCAATATTATGACAATTCTTTCAATAAATCATTCTGTGACAACTGAATATCCATATCTGAAAAAATAAAAATAAATACCGGTATCTGACACCATAGACCAAACTAAATTCCATATAACATAACAGACTATATTCATCAACTTGGATCAAGTAATGCTTTACTAAAGAAGACTCAAACGACATTATCCATAAAGGGAAGACGGATAAGTTCAAGGACATAAAAATAATTTTGTTTACTCAGTGATACCGTTAGAAATGTAATAAGGTAGCCCACAGAATACAAGAAAGTATTTTCCATATTATAATTAACAAAGAACTTGTGTCCTAATATATAAAGAACTACTACATGTCAACAAGAAAAAAGGCAAACAAACCAAAGGAAACATGGGCAAAAGATATAAACAAGCAGATCTTAAAATTTATCCAAAAGGCCACTACATATGGAAAAGGCCTCAACTGCATTAATTTATCATGGAAATTCAAATTAAGCAATGAAATACTACCAAACACCCACTGTTGTTTGTGTTGTTAGGTGCCGTCAAATTGGTTTCTACTCATGGCAACCCTACGTACAAAAAAACAGAACACTGTCTGGTCCTGGGCCATCCTCACAATTGTTACTGTGTTTGAACCCATTGTTGCAGCCACTGTGTCAACCCATCTCATTGAGGGTCTTCCTCTTTTTCATTGACCCTCTACTATACCAAGGATGATGTCCTTCTCCAGGGACTGGTCCCTCTTGAAAACATGTCCAAAGTATGTCAGATGAAGTCGCGCCATCTTCTCTTCTAATGAGCATTCTGACTGTACTTCTTCAAAAACAGGTTTGTTCATTCTTCTGGCATTCCATGGTATATTCAATATTCCTTGCAAACACCATAATTCAAAGGCATCAATAGTTCTCCAGTCTTCCTTATTCATCATCCAGCTTTCGCATGGATATGAGGCAATTGAAAAATACCATGGCTTGGGTCAGGTGCACCTTAGTCTTCAAAGTGACATGTTTGCTTTTTAACACTTTAAACAGGTCTTTTGCAGCAGATTTACCCAATGTAAAACATTTGATTTCTTGACGCTGATTGTGGATCCCAGTAAAATGAAATTCTTGACAAATTCAATCTTTCCTCTGTTTATCATGATGTTGCTTACTGGTTCAGTTGTGAGGACTTTGCTTTGTTTATGCTGAGGTGCAATCCATACTGAGGGCTGTGGTCTTTGATCTTCATCAGTAAGCGCTTCAAGTCTTTTTCATTTACAGCAAGCAACGTTGTCATCTGCATATCGCGGGCTGTTAATAAGTTTCCTCTAATACTGATGCCTCGTTCTTCCTCATATAGTCAGTTTTTTGAATTATTTGCTCAGCATATAGATTGAACAAGTATGGTGAGAGGATACAACCCCAACACACGCCTTTCCTGATTTTAAACCATTCAGTATTCCCTTGTCCTGTTTGGACGACTGCCTCTTGGCCTATGTACAATTTCCGCATGAGCACAATTAAATGTTCTGGAATTCCCATTCTTCACAACGTTATCCATAATTTGTTATGATGCACACAGTCATCCACAGGATGGATAGATAGGTGAACACGGGATGGATAAAGTTTAAAAGACTAGCAGGTGAGATTTTAATAGGTAAAATTTTATTAAATAAGTAATCAGAATTATATATTGAAGCTAAACAGGTGTATACGACCCAGGTATTCTACTACTAGGTGTAAAAACCCACAATGGAAATCATACCTAAGTACACAAAAAACATAGAAAATGTTTATATAACCACTGTTCATAATAACAAACCTGGAAACAATCTAAATGTCCAAGAAGATTAGATTGAATATATATGTATATACCCATAGTGTACATATGCAGTATTCTCTGCAGTACTAGAGGGTCATAAATTACCACTTGCAATGGAAACCCTGGTGGTGTAGTGGTTAAGGGCTGTGGCTGCTAACCAAAAGGTTGGCAGTTGGAATCTGCCAGGTGCTCCTTGGAAACTCTATGGGGCAGTTCTACTCTGTCCTATAGGGTCACTATGAGTCAGAATTGACTCGATGGCAGTGGGTTTGTTCTTTTTTTTTTAATTGCTTGCAATATGGGTAACTATCACAAACATAATTGCATAATGTTATGAGAAATGTTAGATACAAAATAGTGCAGACTTTGTGATTTCTTCTTTGTAAAGTTCAAAATCAGGATAGTGAATACCCTTGGAGAAAAGCGAAGGGTTAATAATTGAGGGGTTTGTAAGGGTCTCCTAGGAGACTAATAGCATTTTATTTTATGATCTGTGTTGTAGTTACACAAATGTGTTTATTTTTGTGGTAAAGATTTTTGATTGTCCGTTTCTAGACAAGGAAGATTGTTAACACCATAATACAAAACCAAGAACCAAGCCCAGTGCTGGTGAGTTGATTCGGACTCATAGCGACCTACAGAAAGAGTAAAACTGCCCCACCGGGTTTCCAAGGAGTGGCTGATAGATTCGAACTGTCGATCTTTCGGTTAGCAGCCAAGCTCTTTACCACTGCGGCCACCAGGTCTCCCCCCTAATACTGAAGTATGCAAATTTTTTTTCTTAAAGGACCAGATTGTAAATATTTTAAACTTGTTTGGCTCATAGGAAACCCTAGTGGCATAGTGGTTAAGAGCTATGGCTAACGGAAAGGTCGGCAATTTGAATCCACAAAGCAGTCCTTGAAAACCCTATGGGGCGGTTCTACTCTGTCCTGTGGGGTTGCTATGAGTCAGAATGGGTTTGGCTCATGAGACTTTGTTGGAGCTATTCAACCCTAAAGTTGTAGTGTGAAAGCAACTTTTAGTGATATGTAAATAAATGGATGTGGCTGTGTTCCAATAAAATGCTGTACAAAAACTAGGTGATGAGCTTACAGGCTTGTGGCTGAGGACTCCTGCCCTAGTGTATATAACATGGGAAAGATGAGACCTTTAAATAATTATTTCTACAATGCACATATACTTGTTAGGTAGAATTTGCCTGCAAAAGCACCTGCTTATCTCTATTTTCAAATTTGTTAAAATTTGGCCATTTCTCTAATTTTAAAAAAAATTTTCATCAGTGTGGAATTCAGAAATCTGAATACAAATCTTAGAAGAACCCTCACTTAAAATGTTTAATTTGCTTCATGATATATGACGTAAATTATATATCATTTGTATCATTACATTTCAGCTTTGTTTCTTGATCATTTGTGTGATTAGTCTGTATTGATTGCTTTGTAATGCAACTGCTTTTACATTACTTTGGGTATATTTGGAGCTCTGGTGGCACAGCAGTTAAGCATTCAACTGCTACCCAAAAGGGTGGCAGTTCAAATCCACCAGCCATTCCTTAGAAACCCTAAGGGGCAGTTTTACCCTGTCCTATAGGATTGCTATGAGTTGTGATCGACTGCATGGCAAAGGGTTTGGTTTTTTGAGTTTTGGATATATTTATATATATTTGTGAGAATGTGTTATCTCCCAGCTTCCTCTAAGGTTTTCAAAGGGAAGAGCTAGGCTTTTTAATTTATTTTTAATTTCTCACAGAGCTTTTGCATCCAGGGAAGTATTAAGGGCTTATCAAGGAGAAACAAACAGAACCGTGCACAATCATTTTAAATCCACGAATACATCTTAGAATTAGCATCATGAAGCCTTATTGACCCTGCTTCGGAAAATAACATGGAGAATTTTCTGAAAATTTTTAAATAAGACCAAGAGTGAATAAAAGTTTTAAATTATGACTAAATTAAGTCTTTTTTTTTTTTTTTTTTTTTCCAATTCCAGTGCTCCTGAAAACGCCATGATGATTAAAGCTTAGATTTTGGTAGGGGGTTGACAATTTACATATTACTTAAATCAAGTAAAGATTATTTCCACTTTCCTTAATGAATCTAATTCTTTCTGTAGATAAGACACACTCATGGGTCTTCTCTTGCCTTTTTATCTCTTGGTATATTTCACTATTAAAAATTAACGCAGGGACAGAAGATGACAAGATGTAGTGGAAGGTTCTTGATTCTTGCCAACTGAGAATTTCCAGCAAATTATTCATTTTTGAAAAAAAAATTTAAAAATTATATCAAAAATGAAATTAGGAAAAAAATAAGGAACAAAAGAGATTCTGATGCAAAAAATTGCTGAATTATTTCATCAATCACAGTGAGAGAGTATTAAATGTTTAATGGCATTATAATGATGATAAACTTATAATTAAATTACCCCAGCAGTGTTAATGCCCAGGGAGAATATTTAATTCATTTTTAAATGTCATGTAGGTGGGATTTACATAGTTAGAGATACACACACATAAAAATATCAACTAATATTTGCTTTACTTTGACAATTGCTTTGTCAGTGAAGTTCACTGACAGTACATACAGCAATAGAGTAAACCATTTTGTACAACCAATGAAAAAGGCAAATTAGCCTGTTGCCATGGGATTTTTATGCGAAAATTGCTGACTAGATCCAGGTTTACTGATATTTTAAATTCCTTGCTTCTTTGAATAAGACAATTCCAATAAATTGAGGATATGAAAGACAAGAAGCAGGCCTTCCCCTGTTCCATATTCAGATGTATGCATTTAGTCCAGATAAGACACTTTGTCCCTAGAAAATCAAAGGGTGACATGCAATTCTCTTCCTTTGTTCACACGCAGCATTACAATTTCCTGTAAATCCAAGTTGAACTCTATTCTTTTGCTGTGAGTCTCATGTCTGAATAAGCTAGTGTTAATAACATCCAGTTACAGAAGTAGAAGGACCTGGAAGTCTACTTCTGAAAAGTATTAGCCAGTGAAAACCTTATGAATAGCAGCAGAACATTGTCTGATATAGTGCTGGAAGATGAGCCCTCCAGGTTGGAAGTCACTCAAAAGATGACTGGGGAAGAGCTGCCTCCTCAAAGTAGAGTTGACCTTAATGACATGGATGGAGTAAAGCTTGCAGGACCTTCATTTGCTGATGTGGCACAACTCAAAATGAGAAGAAACAACTGCAAACATCCATTAATAATCAGAACCTGGGATGTACGATGTATGAATCTAGGAAAATTAGAAATTGTCAAAAATGAAATGGAGCACATAAACATTGATATCCTAGGCATTAGTGAGCTGAAATGGACTGGTATTAGCCATTTTGAATTGGACAATCATGTAGTCTACTATGCTGGGAATGGCAACTTGAAAAGGAATGGTGTTGCATTCATCGTCAAAAAGAACATTTCAAGATCTATCCTGATGTACAATGCTGTCAGTGATAGGATAATATCCATACGCCTACAAGGAAGACCAGTTAATACTACTATTATTCAAATATATGCACCAACCACTAGGGCCAAAGATGAAGACATAGAAGATTTTTATCAGCTGCAGTCTGAAATTGATCAAACATGCAAACAAGACGCATTGATAATTAATGGTGATTTTAATGTGAAAGTTGGAAACAAAAAAGAAGGATCAGTAGTTGGAAAATAAGACCTTGGTGATAGAAACAATGCCGGAGATCGAATGATAGAATTTTGCAAGACCAACGACTTCTTCATTGCAAATACCTTCTTTCACCAACATAAATGGCGACTATACACACGGACCTAGCCAGATGGAACACACAGAAATCCAATTGACTACATCTGTGGAAAGACGATGGAACAAGGCCAGGGGCCAGGAGCTGACTGTGGAACAGACCAACAATTGCTCATATGCAAGTTCAAGCTGAAACTGAAGAAAATCAGAGCAAGTCCATGAGAGCCAAAATACGACCTTGAGTATATCACACCTGAATAGAGAGACCATCTGAAGAATGGATTTGACACATTGAACACTGGTGACCGAAGACTGGATGAGTTGTGGAATGACATCAAGGACATCGAGCATGAAGAAAGCAAAAGGTCATTGAAAGAGAGGAAAGAAAGAAAAGACCAAGATGGATGTCAGAGGAGACTCTGAAACTTGCTCTCAATCGTCGAGCAGCTAAAGCAAAAGGAAGAATTGATGAAGTAAAAGAACTGAATAGAAGATTACAAAGGGTGGCTCAAGAAGACAAAGTAAAGTATTATAATGACATGTACAAAGAGCTGGAGATGGAAAACCAAAAGGGAAGAACATGCTCGGTGTTTCTCAAGCTGAAAGAACTGAAGAAAAAAATTCAAGCCTCGAGTTGCAATAGTGAAGGATTCTATGCAGAAAATATTAAATGATGCAGGAAGCATCAAAAGAAGATGGAAGGAATATACAGAGTCATTATACCAAAAAGAATTAGTCGATGTTCAACCATTTCAAGAGGAACAATATGATCAGGAACTGAAGGTACTGAAGGAAGAAGTCCAAGCTGCTCTGAAGGCATTGGTAAAAAAACAAGTCTCCAGGAATTGATGGAATATCAATTGAGATGTTTCAACAAACGGATGCAGCACTGGAGTTGCTCACTCATCTATACCAAGAAATATGGAAGACAGCTTCCTGGCCAACAGACTGGAAGAGATCCATATTTATGCCTATTCCCAAGAAAGGTGATCCAACTGAATGTGGAAATTATAGAACAATATCATTAATATCACACACAAGCAAAATTTTGCTGAAGATCATTCAAAAATGGCTACAGCAGTATATCAACAGAGAACTGCCAGAAATTCAGGCCAGTTTCAGAAGAGGACATGGAACCAGGGATATCTTTGCTGATGTCAGATGGAACCTGGCTGAAAGCAGAGAATACTAGAAGGATGTTTACCTTGTTTTATTGACTATGCAAAGGCATTGGACTGTGTGGATCATAACAAATTATGGATAACATTGGGAAGAATGGGAATTCCAGAACACTTAATTGTGCTCATGAGGAACCATAACATAGATCAAGAGGCAGTTGTTCAGGCAGAACAAGGGGATACTGATTGGTTTAAAGTCAGGAAAGGTGTGCTTCAGGGTTGTATTCTTTCGCCATACCTATTAAATCTGTATGCTGAACAAATAATCCAAGAAGCTGGACTATATGAAGAAGAATGGGGCATCAGGATTGGAGGAATACTCGTTTAACAACCTTGCTCTTGCTGAAAGTGAAGAGGACTTGAAGTACTTACTAATGAAGATCAAAGACCACAGCCTTCAGTATGGACTGCATCTCAACATAAAGAAAATGAAAATCCTCACAACTGGACCAAGGAGCAACATCATGATAAATGGGAAAGAGATTGAAGTTGTCAAGGATTTCAATTTACTTGGATCCACAATCAACAGCCACGGAAGCAGCAGTCAAGAAATCAAAAGACGCATTGCATTGGGTAAATCTGCTGAAAAAGACCTCTTTGAAGTGTTGAAAAGCAAAGATGTCACCTTGAAGACTAAGGTGCACCTGACCGAAGCCATGGTATTTTCAGTCACATCAAATGCATGTGAAAGCTAAACAATGAATAAGGAAGACTAAAGAAGAATTGATGCCTTTGAGTTGTGGTATTGGTGAAGAATATTGACTATACTATAGACTGCCAGAAGAATGAATAAATCTGTTTTGGAAGAAGTAAAACCAGAATGCTCCTTATAAGCAAGGATGGCGAGACTGTGTCTTACATACTTGGGACATGTTGTCAGGAGGGATCAGTCTCTGGAGAAGGACATCATGCTTGGCAAAGTACAGGGTCAGCAGAAAAGAGGAAGACTCACAACGAGGTGGATTGACACAGTGGCTGCGACAATGGGCTCAAGCATAACAACGATTGTAAGGATGGCTCAGGACCGGGCAGTGTTTCGTTCTGTTGTGCATTTGGTTGCTATGAGCTGGAACTGACTTGATGGCACCTAACAACAACGACAATAACATCCAGGAGCCTAGTTAAAATTGTTCCATGTTGAAAACTATAATAAATGCTCTCAAAGGTGTATGAAGGAAAAAAAAAAAAAATCCTCAATCCAAAGCACCAACTCTTTCCTATTTAATAAATTCTATTGTATCTGTTCTTGGTAATGAAGTCTTCAGTGTTGCAGGCTATCGTTCTTACCAGAACCCTAATATAACTTCAACTCAACCATTTGAATTAGGAGAAATGTTGTCTGGAAAGGGAATCCATTTTCCCTGTTAAAACAGAGCTCTGGGTAATAGTAATTGACAGAGAAACGTGTTCACTACTGGCTGTCTGACCTCAGCTAATTACATTTTCCTTTCTCTTTCATGCATTTCTATACATCTAATCATTTAGCAATCATTTTTATCTCTTTCCTAAACTAAGCTTTACACCGAGGGAAAAAAAATAAAAAGATATTGCAAACGTCAAGGCCTGGGAAGCTAGAACTGGATATTAAGTCTATTAAAATGATCATATTCCAGACTTACCAGCTTCTCATCGACTGTACAAATTTTAATAATGCAAGACCCAAAATAAAACAGAAGATGGGAACCCACTGCTTGCTTTGATTTGAACAATTTATTATCAAAACAACATTTTAAATATTTAACAAGGAAGGGTGAAACCACTGAAACCCTCTATCTTCTGGGCTCTAATTGTCAATTTCTGCTAGTTAGTTTTATTTTTAGCACTGGTTTGCATATGCTATTCCAGAATGGATATTCATGTATATTGGAGAAAACTTTTTCCGAATGTGTCTGAAACAGGATCCAAGTAACTCTTCTGTTATTTCCACCGTTAAAAACAAGAAAAAACCTAACAAAGCGTTCCTTGGAAGGCTGCCAACACTTGGTCTATGCTACTGGGGATTAGTGAGTGTGATTTTATTTGCCTAATAAATCCAAGAATACCTGTACTTTCCGTTCAACATTATCAAGGGAATCAGAAATCAGTAGAAGACAAGGCAAGCTTTATTGCCAACTAGTTCAAGATAGTCTTCCAATAAGCTGGTCTTGATAATATGGAAATATTTGTCTATGTTAGATGGTACCTGAATCCCAGGCCCACTCACAGGCCCAAATGCCAATGTTGTTACTTTTCCCCATACCTGTCCCCCACCTGATCAGTAGCATCAGATCATTTTAGTGCCATTGTCTAGCATATAACAGGTTATTATTTAATATTGTTGAATAAATGAGTGACTATCACTCCCATGGTAATAAAATCCAAGTTCAGAACAAGGAACCAGAAAAGAGAAAAAGGTGTTTGTCCACCATTATGTTCTTTTGCTAAGACTCATCCCTATAAAATGTGAAAGAGCCAATGGTCTTGATTTTGGACTATGGAGAATAAAAAATTCCATGGAGTGGATTGAGGGGAGTGTTCTGATCACATCCTATCCACTCTTGCTCTAAATAGTGTGGGATGATCAAACATACAACTGATGACGCTGGATAGATGAACTGGCTGCAGTTTATTGGTCACATACACTCACAGCTGGGGAAGAGTACACCACACACCATGCGGGGTCACAGGAGGGTTTCACTAAGGAGCAGAGTGAACCAGTGGGGGCTGTGGAAGGAGACATTGTAGTAACCAGAGGACGAGGTGGCCCCTGGTTCACTGAATGGAGTGCAGCTTATCTGGCTGCTAGGGAAACTGTAGAAACTAAAGAGTTTCCAGCGAGGTGAGGGGCACATCTGGCTAGATCAAGAGAATTTGCTGTTAGAACTTTTTAGAGACTGTGAGACTCAAAGATGCCAAGACAGCACTTGGAAATTTAGGTCTTATAATACCAGAGGCATTGTGAACATCTTTGGGCTATAATTTCAGTTTTTATAATTTTTCGACATTTCTATTTAGCACAATGAATTTAAAAGGCAGACTCTGGTTGACCAGGGTTATTGTTTTCTGCATTCCTTCACCTTCATTGATCTGCTTTTTCCATCCTGGCCACTGAACAAAATCACACATGTGGAACCAATGAGTTGGAGAGTTCAACCTTTCAAGGTCTTTCTAATGCTTCTTGAATTTTGTCCACAAAATATCTTTGAAAAGTATTAGGAAAGAGTGTTCACTGGAGGCGATGTTAAATATTAAATGGAGTAGTCAATATTTATTAAATTTCCATTCACAAGGGATGGCTAGTTATATTTTCCAACCAAGTTCCTTGAATACGTTTATGCAAATATAATGACCAAAAATCCACTGCCGTTGTGTTAATTCCAACTCATAGTGGCCCTATAGGACAGAATAGAACTTCCCCATAGGGTTTCCAAGGCTGTAAATCTTTATGGAAGCAGGCTGCCATATCTTTCCCCCAGCAGAGTGGCTGGTGGGTTCGAACTGCTGACTTTTCTTTAGCAGCTTAGTGCTTCAACCACTGCACCAAAAGTGCTCCTTGCAAATATAATACAGTAGTACAAAATAAGTTTCTAATAATATATGGTATTTGGTGAAATTAAAGGTTCCTAACAGAATCTAAGCTCTGACTGTGACCACAGGCAAATTAACTCCCACACTCTTTTCATATGTATTTTCATTCTGTTCTGCTCAAGTCAGAAGGATTTTCCCAGGTACCTGGATAAAGTCTATTTTCCTTCTTCAGCAGGTGAAGTATGAACTTCTGCTGGGATTGCTTCAGTATCTCCAAAGGCTGATTATTCAAACTAGAATCCCTCATATGTTCTACATTTCCAAATTTCGAAGAGTCAATAATATCTGTAAAAGATGACATAGCCGCTTCCCCTAATCCACAAAATTTAGAAAAAAAGTGAAAATTCCTATAACCAAATGCAATCGTAAACCAACTTGTAATCCAAAAACTAATTGTCTTATAGAATATTATTTCTCAAAGATATCAAATCTCTCAATGCCCAATGTACACTCAAGTCTAGGCCTTAAAATATCTATCTAGTGATTAAATATTAAGGATTTTTTTGTCTGTTGAGACTTATTTACATATATATACGTTATATATATAATGGTAAAATATATATAATATTAATTTTTACATTTTAACAGTTCTTAAGAGTGCAATTCAATGGCATTAATTACGTTTACCATGTGCAAGTATCACCACTATGTATTTCCGGAAGTTTTCATCACCCCAAGCAGAAACTCTGTACCCCTTAGGTAATAACTTCCTATTCCTCACTTCCTCCAGCCCCTACTAACATCTAATCTACTCTTTATCTCTATGGATTTGCATATTCTAGATATTTCATATAAGTGAAATTATATAATACTTGCCCTATAGGGTCACTATGAGTCCGAACTGACTTGATGGCAGTGGGTTTGGTTTCGTCCTTTTGCATCTGGCTTATTTCACTTACCATATGTTTCCAAGTTTCAGCCAAATTGCAGAATGTATCAAAACTTCATTCCTTTGTATGGCTGAATAACATTCCGTAGTATCGATACACTACATTTTGTTTATCCTTTCATTTGTTGATGGACATGAAAGACTGATTACAAAGGACAGACAAATACCCTATGATAATGTCACTGACTTTCTGCTGATCTTCTTTATACGTGAGATAGACACATTTATAAACAGTAGACTTGAATTTCAGCTTAAAGGATCAAGAATGGAAAGAATGAAAAAGAGAACGTTTGTCTCCATGAGAAGCTTGACTCTTCTCCTCAGAATCTTCCTTTATTTTAATTGGCCATAAATTGGGCCAATCTGGTTGTACTTGAGTTTATAAAGTTTACCAAAACTTGGATGTGTTTCTCATCTTTTTGTTTTCTCATGATTGTAGGGAAAAACTCATTGGATATTTACTCCCATCAGAAACTTCTTGTGGTTGTGTACAGTGGAGTCAATTCTGACTCACAGCAACCCCATATGACAAGTAGAACTGCTCTGTTGGGTTTCCTAGGCTGTAATCTTTACGGGGGAACCCTGGTGGCATAGTGGTTAAGAGTTACGGCTGCTAATCAAAAGGTGGTCAGTTCAAATTCTCCAGGTGCTTCTTGGAAACCCAATGGGGAATTCACCAGGGGCTCCTTGGAAACACTATGGGGCAGTTCTATTCTGTCCTATAGGGTTGGTATGAGTCAGAATCAACTCAAAGGCAATGGGTTTAGTTTTAGTTCTTTTTTTTTTTTTAATATTTATGGGAGTAGATCTCCAAGTGTTTTCTCTCACAGAGCCACTGGAGGGATTTGAACTTCTGTCCTTTTCAGCTAGCAGTCAAGTGCTTAACCATTGCACCACCAGGGACCATTATGCAGAAACTAGACCTAGGGAATTGCCCCACCATAAATCCATACTGTCCTTATGACTGTTATTTTTGGTCTTTAGCCTGACATTAATGAAACGGTCTTTCTTCATGGAGTGGCTTAGGAGGGAAAGATACTCTTTACTCTTAACTAAAATCCTTACTGGAAGACTGAAGAGTCTTCTAATGTTTATTTTCTTAG
The DNA here is from genome assembly GCF_030014295.1 of Loxodonta africana. Taxonomy (NCBI): domain Eukaryota; kingdom Metazoa; phylum Chordata; class Mammalia; order Proboscidea; family Elephantidae; genus Loxodonta; species Loxodonta africana. The sequence continues at coordinate 21,345,901 of NC_087362.1, forward strand.
ATGTGTACTTGGCCCTTGGGTTTAAATTTCTCGTAATTATGACACAAAAAGTGTTACTTTGATTTCTAAAAGCTGATCATTGTGCTTGCACATATTCCTCTCAAACAAGTAGGGAGGTATATTAGGCAGTGGTATGCACAAAGATTTGGGTATCCCTCATCAGATGTCTACTCTCAGTGTAAATTTATAACAATGATGAGGTATGTAAAATAACCCTTAATTTTCAAAGTCGTAAGTAGTTGTAACAATATACTCAGCTGTTCTAGCTCATAATTGGGCATGATAGTTGCACTGAAGAATGAAGAATTTTATCATAAAAAACCTTAATTACGTAAGCAAGGTGCAAACAAAAGTAACTCCTCTTTTTCTAAGAAAAATCAGCACATTAGATTTTGACTTGAAGTATTGAACAATTTTGTTTGATATAAAAGCCAACAATTGATGTGACTTTTATAAGGGCATTTGTTTAATAATATTAAAAGTGCTAAAATGCAGTTTTGCTTATAATTAAATTCAATTTGATCCTCTTTACGCCCATGAACAGTACATAGTATGTAAAAACTAAGTGGAAATCTGTAGCAAATAATGCAGAAAGCCTTGAAAAGCTAACTGTGTAGGCAGGCTGTTATGAACCCCACGGTAGCTAAGTGTATGTTAGTGACAGGTGGTCTTGGAGATAAGATATTCAGGGCCACATATAAAGATGATCTAGACCTATTCTTTAGCAAGGCCTTCCAAACAATTATACTCTGAAGGGACATAGACCTGTAAACAACAGTCTATTGATAAGAACTATATGAGCTTCCTTTTCATTGAATTTTTATTTATATAAGCTATTTAGGCACAATATCTTGAACCACCTTGCCCTTGTTCAACACAGACGTTGCAAATTGTTATAGTGAAAATTCCAAGAAAATACCAATGTGGTGTTGTTAGGTGCTGTTGAATCTGTTCCTACGCATAGCGACCCTATGTACAACACAGAAAAGCACAGCCTGGTCCTTCGCCATTCTAAAGATCGTTGTTATGCTTGAGACAATTGTTGCAGCCACTGTATCAATCCATCTCACTGAGGGTCTTCCTGTTTTTCACTGACCCTATACTTTACCAGGTATGATGTCCTTCTCCAGGGACTGGTCCCTCCTGATAACATGTCCAAAGTATGTGAGATGAAGTCTCCACATTCTCACTTCCAAGGTGCATTCTGGTTGTATTTCTTCCAAGACAGATTTGTTCATTCTTTTGACAGTCCATGGTATATTCAATTTTCTTTGCCAACACCATAATTCGAAGGCATCAATTCTTCTTCTCTCTTCCTTATTCATTGACAAGCTTTCTCATGCATATGAGGCCATTGAAAACACCATAGCTGCTGTCAGGTGGATCCTGGCTGAAAGCAGAGAATACCAGAAGGATGTTTACCTTGTTTTGGAGACAATGCAAAAGCATTCAGCTGTGTGGATCATAACAAATTATGGATAACATTGCAACGAATGGGAGTTCCAGAACACTTAATTGTGCTCGTAAGGAATCTGTACATAGATTAAGAGGCAGTTTTTCAAACAGGACAAGGGGATACTGAATGCCTTAAAGTCAGGAAAGGTGTGTGTCAGAGTTGTATCCTTTCACCATACTTATTGCATCTATATCCACCATACTAAAAAAAAAAACTACACCACAACCAGGTAGGATGCACACCAGGTATGCAAGGATGGCTCAACATTAGAAAAGCAATCAACATAATCCACTACATAAATAAAAAGAAAGAAAAGAATCAAATGATCATCTCAGTCGAAGCAGAAAAGGCATTCAACAAAGTCCAACATCCATTCCTGATACAAACTCTCAATAAAATAGGTATAGAAGGAAATTTTCTCAACATAATAAAGTGTGTATATGCAAAACCAAAGGCCACTGTCATTCTTAACGGGAAAAAAAAAAAAAAACTAAAAAAAATATTTTTTTATTTTTTTTATTTTTTCCATTAAAGGCTGGAAAAATTCCCCTTGAGAACAGGAACAAGACAAGGATGCTCTTTATAACCGCTCCTGTTTAACATTGTGTTGGAAGTCCTAGCTAGATCAATAAGGTAAGAAACAGAAATAAAGGGCATCCAAATTGATAATGAAGAAGTTAGACTCTCCCTATCTGCAGATGATATGATACTACACATAGAAAACCCAAAAGACTCCATGAGAAAACTACTGGAACTAACAGAAAGATTCAGCAGAGAAGCAGGATACAAGATAAACAGACAAAAATCACTTGGATTCCTGTATACCAATAAAGAAAATGATGAAAAGGAAATCAGAAAAACAATACTATTTGTAATAGCCCCTAAAAAAATAAAATACCTGGGAATAAATCTAACCAGGGATGTAAAAGGCCTATACAAAGAAAACTGCAAAACACTACTGCAAGAAACCAAAAGAGATCTACATAAATGGAAAAACATACCATGCTCATGGATAGGTAGATGCAACATTGTGAAAAAGACAATTCTACCCAAAGAGATTTGCAAATACAATGTAATACCAATCCAAATACCAACAAGATTCTTTAAAGAGATGGAAAAATTTATCATTAACTTTACATGGAAAGGGAAGAAGCCCCAGATAATTATAGCACTATTGAAGAAGAAGAATAAAATAGGAGGACTCACAATGCCTGACCTCAGAACCTACTATACAGCTACCATAGTCAAAACGGCCTGGTACTGGAACAATGACAGATGTATTGACCAATGGAACAGACTTGATAACCCAGATGTATACCAATCCACCTGTGGTCACCTGATCTTCAACAAGGGCCCACAGTCCATCAAATGGGGAAAAGACAGTCTTCAACTAATGGTCCTGGCAAAACCGGATGTCCATCTGCAAAAAAATGAAACAAGATCCATACATCACACCGCATACAAGAGCTAACTCAAAATGGATCAAAGACCTAAATATAAAGCCAAAAAGCATGTAGTTCATAGAAGAAAAAATAAGAACAATGCTAGAGGCCCTAATACAAGGCATTAACAGGATACAGACCACAACCAACAGCACACAAGGTCCAGTGGATAAGATAGATAACTTGCATCTTTGAAAAATTAAACACTTATGCTCATCAAAAGACTTCAACAAGAGAGTAAAATGAGAATCTACAGACCGGGAAAAAATTTTTTGGCTATTACAAATCAGACAAAGTTCTAATCTCTAAAATCTACAAGAAAATCCAATACCTCTACAACAAAAAGACAAATAATCCAATTTAAAAACGGGCAAAGGAAATGAACATACATTTCACCAAAGAAGATATTTGAGTGGTCAACAGACACATGGAGGAAATTCTCACGATCTCTAGCAATTAGAGAAAGGCAAATTAAAACCACAATGAGATGCTATCTCACCAATAAAACCAATAAAACAGGAAATAACAAATGTTGGAGAGGCTGCGGGGTGATCGGAAAGCTTATGCACTGTTGGTGGGAATGCAAAATGGACAACCATTTTGGAAAATGGTATGGCCCTTCCTTAGAAAGCTGAGACAAGATTTAAAAAGCCTCTTTATTCATAAATGTGGTCGCTTTTGTTTCAAAACAAGTTCAAAGGGTGTTACAAAGGAGTATACATTTTGTAAAGAGAAAAAACTCACTGTATGATTGGCAAGCTTTCTCTTAAGGTGGGATTTTTGAAAGTGGAAAGCTTCTAACTGGTCTTCAGGTACATTTTCCAGGCATTACTGGCTGCAAGGGAACAAATAAGCAGTTTGGGGACATTTCAGAAGAGGAAGCATTGTTCAGTGCTAGGCATGAAGGGTTTTATATGCCTGGTCATTTCTGGGAATAAGTTGGGGACCATGATGATGTTTTGTTTTTTGTTTTTGTTTTTCAGTTCGACTGTCATATTGGCCCTTATTGTGTGTGAAGGAGTGGGGATAAGAGTGGGGAAGGAGGAGCTGGCTGTCATATTAGCATGTTATTGTTAGTTGCTGTTGAATCTGATTCAACTCATGACATAACAAATAGAAACATTGCCATGTCCTGTGCCATCTTTGTGATTGCTGGCATGTTTGAGTCCATTGTTTTAAGTTTGAGTCCATTGATGTTAACCCATCTCATTGATAATTTTCCTTATTTCTGCTGACTTTCTCCTGAACATGATACCCTTTTCTAGCGATTGGTCTTTCCTCATGAGTCCAAAATAATTGAGCCAAAGTCTCGCCTATCATCACGTCTAAGGAGCATTACTGACTGTATTTTTTTGAACACTGATTTATTTGTCCTTCTTCAGTTCAGGGTATATTCAATATTCTCTACCCACACTAGAATTCTTCTGTCTTCCTTTTTCATTGTCTAGCTTTTGCATGCGTATGAGGTGATTGAAAAGACCATGGTTTGGCTCATGTATACCTTAGTTATCAAAATGACATCTTTGCTTTTTAAATTTCAAAGAAGTCTTTTGCAGCAGACTTGTCCAATAAAATACATCATTTGATTTCTCGACTGCTGCTTCCATGGGTTGATTGTTGATTCAAGTAGAATGAAATTGTTGACAACTTCAATTTTTGGTCTATTTACCATGATGTTTTCTATCAGTCCAGTTGTGAGGATTTTTGTTTTCTTCAAATTCAGGCGCAATTCACAATAAAACTTGCAGTCTTTTACCTTCATCAGTAAGTGCTTCAAGTTGTATTCATATTTGGCAAACAAGGTTCTGTTGTGTGCATGTTGCATGATGTTAATGAGTGTTCCTCCAACACTGATGCCAAGTTCTTCTTCATGTAGTCCAGCTTCTTAAATTATTTGTTCAGCATACAGATTGAATAAGTGAGGTGAAGGGATACAACTCTACAGGGCACATTTTCCAATCTGGAACCATGCAGTATCCCCTTGTTCTGCTAAAAGCACTGCCTTTTGATCCATGTACAGGTTCCAAGTGAACACTATTAAGTGTTCTGGAATTCTCATTTTTTTATAATGTTATCTATAATTTGTTGTGATTCACACAGTCAAATGCCTTCATCTAGTCTATAAAATACAGTCAAGTGTTGCTTAACTTCCGTGATACATTCTGTGAAATAGGACATTATGTGATTTGAATGTTGTGTGAACACCAGATCATATACAAGCAGTCCCCGGGTTATGAACATCTGACTTATGTACAATCTGTAATTATGAGCCAATTCCTATAAAGACTATTAAAAATTTGAGGTACACATAATGGTTTGTAATAACAAATGGGTGCTACTTTTGGGCACACAACAAAACATTGTTATTATTATTACTCTATTATTATTATGTTAAAGATGTTTTAGTGTTTCTTTAATGTTTTTTATGTGCTGAAAGGTACACTATATACTATACACTAAGACAAACCCTTGACTAACTGATGTTATATATGCCCACTATGTCCTGTTCTCCAATTGGGATATATGAACTCTATTATAATTTATGGGACCACAGACGTATATGGGGCCAGATGTTGCCCAAATGGATGTTATGCAGTCCATGACCGTACAGATAAACATCTTCGTGGTAATCTTTGCTTTTGGCCAAGATCCATCTGATAACAGCAATCATAATCCCTGTTTCACATCATCTTCTGACCATAAACCCACTGCTGTCGAGTCAATTCTGACTACAGGACAGAGTAGAACTGCTCCACAGGGTTTCCTAGGAGCACTGGGTGGATTCTAACTGCTGACCTTTTTGTTTAGCAGCTGTAGCACTTAATCACTCTACCACTGGGGTTTCCCTTCTGACCATAGACATTTGTTAATGTATAATTGCAGTGTTTTTTTTTAAATTATCTTCCACAAAACTTTGCAAACTTGAGATATTAATGATATCATTCAATAGTTTCCACATTTGTTTACCTTCCTTTAGAACGGGCATGAAACGGTTCTCTTCCATTTGGTTGGTCAGGTAGATGTCTCTATTAAGTTTGACCCAAAGAGAGTTCGTGGGTGTCTTGAGTGGTCTGTTGGGTGCAGGAGGGAAAATTGAGACTCACAAAGAAAGCTGAGAAAATGAAAAAAGTTTGTTACTGTAAGTACCAGAGAGAATACCACACAGCAAGCCTCACAGGACCACAAGGAAGGGACACAAAGCTGGAGACATTTAACCAAGCTGTGCAGAATGAGAAAGAAAGAACCTACGGGCTGAAGCTGTTATTAAAGTCTTGGGGAATAATATGGGAAATGATGGGAGGAGCAAGGGGTAACTACAACCTTTGTAAGACTGGATTACAAAATATTAACAGGCTCCTATCACGGGAAACCATATGGAGCATAGAGACCAGTTACAGACTGAAACTGTTGACAGTCTGTGTGACAAAATAGGACTGGCCATGTCAGAAACTGGGTGAAAGGTCAAGTAGGAGGAATTTATGGATGTTGAAGCATAACTGTGTAGGCCTCAAATTGGTCTTATGACACTTGTCTTCCAAATTTCTTGACGTAGATGAGTGCGGGCTTCAAGAGTTACTTCCATTTGTTGAAGGATCTCAGTTGGTATTCTGTTAATTCCTGGAGCCCTGTTACTACCATGACAGGTAGCGTTGTAGCACATTCACTTACATTCTTTAATGGATGTGAGAAAGATGGTCACAACATCTCCTGATTGACTTCTAGTAGGATTTGTGGTCCTGAGAAGGGGGAAAAATTGCCACAGGCAGTCAGCAAATGACCTGATGTCTGTGTTAAACAATCCCAAATAAAATCTCCAATGGATGCAAACATCTTAGCCTGGCTGCGTGGCACTAAAACAAGTGATAGTTCTTTTTTTTACAATCTTTCCTCCAAAGTGCTGCAGAGAATACTGACCTTTTGTGTACCAAATATATTTATTAAATTTAAAGAAGATCTCAGTTTATCCAATAAGATACCTGATACTCATCAAATTTGAAGAATGTCATAAAAAGGAAACAAGTAAGTAAATTAAGAATTAAAAGTCTGAAATTTTACTACTTTATTTAAAAAAATTAAGAGGCATTTAAGAAAAAATAGCACTTTTAAATTAAAACAAAATTATCAGATTGGGATCCTCAAGTTGAGAAAGATAGTTTAAACAAAAATAAAAGCTCTCTCTGACTTGAAAGTAAATGTTAAGGAGAATCTGGTTAGATGTTAATCACACTACTTTAAACAGAATTTGTTTCCCATGATCATTATTAAAAAATACTTTTTATGCTAAAGTAAGATGGACAACATTATTTTACTATTTAAAGTTAATTGACTTTTGGCTCAGAAATAATAACTGTGGATGACATTTCCTAAAAATAAAAAGTAAAACACTAAAGGACTTTTGTGTTGTTGTTATTGTTAGGTGGTGTCGAGTCAGTTCCGACTCATAGCGACCCTATGCACAACAGAACGAAACACTGCCCGGTCCTGAGCCATCCTTACAATTGTTGTTATGCTTGAGCTCATTGTTGCAGCCACTGTGTCAATCCACCTCGTTGGGGGTCTTCCTCTTTCCCGCTGACCCTGCACTTTGCTAAGCACGATGTCCTTCTCCAGAGACTGATCTCCCCTGACAATGTGATGTCCAAAGTATGTAAGACACAGTCTCGCCATCCCTGTTTCTAAGGAGCATTCTGGTTGTACTTCTTCCAAGGCAGGTTTGTTCATTCTTCTGGCAGTCCATGGTATATTCAATATTCTTCACCAACGCCACAGTTCAAAGGCATCAATTCTTCTTCGGTCTTCCAGTATTTACTGTCCAGCTTTCACGTGCATATGATGCGATTGAAAATACCATGGCTTCGGTCAGGTGCACCTTAGTCTTCAAGGTGACATCTTTGCTTTTCTACACTTTTGAAGGGGTCCTTTACAGCAGCTTTACCCAATGCAATGCATCTTTTGATTTCTTGACGGCTGCTTCCATGGTTGTTGATTGTGGATCGAAATAAAATGAAATTCTTGACAACTTCAATCTTTTCCCCATTTATTATGATGTTGCTCATTGGTGCAGTTGTGAGGGTTTTTGTTTTCTTTATGATGAGGTGCAATCCATACTGAAGACTGTGATCTTTGATCTTCATTAGTAAGTGCTTCAAGTCCTTTTCACTTTCAGCAAGCAAGGTTGTATCATCTGCATAATGCAGGTTGTTAATGAGTCTTCCTCTAATCCTAATGCCCCATTCTTCTTCAAATAGTCCAACTTTCAGGATTATTTGCTCAGCGTACAGATTGAATTGGTATGGTGAAAGGATACAACCCTGACATACAGCTTTTCCTCACTTTAAACCAATCAGTATCCCCTGAGTTGTGAAATGACATCGAGGACATCATACATGAAGAAAGCAAGAGGTCACTGAAAAGACAGGAAAGAAAGAAAAGACCAAGAGGGATGTCACAGGAGACTCTGAAACTTGCTCAAGAATGCTGAGCAGATAAAGCAAAAAGAAGAAATGATGAAGTAAAAGAACTGAACAGAAGATTTCAAAGGGTCGCTTGAGAAGACAAAGTATTATAATAACATGTACAAAGAGCTAGAGATAGAAAACCAAAAGGGAAGAACACTCTCAGCTTTTCTCAGGTGAAAAAAACTGAAGAAAAAATTCAAGCCTTGAGGTGCAGTAGTGAAGGATTCTATGGGGAAAATATTAAATGATGCAGGAAGCATCAAAAGAAGATGGAAAGAATACAGAGTCATTATACCAAAAAGAATTAGTCGACGTTCAGCCATTTCAAGAGGTGGCATATAATCAGGAGCCGATGGTACTGAAGAAAGAAGTCCAAGCTGCTTTGAAGGCATTGGAAAAAAATAAGGCTCCAGGAATTGATGGACTATCAATTGAGATGTTTCAACAAACAGATGCAGCTCTGGAGATGCTCAATGGTCTATGCCAAGAAATATGGAAGGCAGTTTCCTGGTCAACTGACTGGAAGAGATCCATATTTATGCTTATATCCCAGAAAAGGTGACTCAACCAAATATGGAAATTGTAGAACAATATCATTAATACCACACACAAGCAAAATTTTGCTGAAGATCATTCAAAAATGGCTACAGCAGTATATCTACAGGGAACTGCCAGAAATTCAGGCTGGTTTCAGAAGAGGATACGGAACCAAGGATATCATTACTGATCTCAGATGGATCCTGGTGAAATCAGAGAATACCAGAAGGATGTTTACCTGTGTTTTATTGACTATGCAAAGGCATTCAACTGTGTGGATCATAACAAATTATGGATAACTTTGAGAAGAATGGGAAATCCAGAACACTTAATTGTGCTCATGAGGAACCTTTACATAGATCAAGAGGCAGTGGTGCAGACAGAATAAGAAGATACTGATTGGTTTAAAGTCAGGAAAGGTGTGTGTCAGGGTTGTACCCTTTTAAAGGAGGAGTTATGTAGGATATATAAATTCAATTATCTTTTGGGTCTGTCTTCATTACTCATCATTGGTATTTTATCTTATTTTATGACAATATTTATGTAAAACTTTAAACATTTATCATGTTTCTACCCATCTGCTAGCCAGGCGTCTAACAAAATTAGCATGTTCAAAAATGTCAATGGCAGCAAAATGGCCCAATATTTCTTTGCCTCCATAGCTATCAAAAGAATATTTATTAGCCCATCTCTCCACGTGCACATTAAAAAAAAAAGATTTAAAGACTAGCTATGTAATCTCTAAAAATATGGTCTTTTGGCACCAGATTTTCATAGTAAAAAATGTAATATTTGTACGTTACCGCTGTGAGAATGGTGTCCAATTTTTATTAAAATTTTTAGTCGCTTTGAAGCTTTTGGTTAACGAGAGATTCATAATAAAGCCCTCCCTTTTTTTTGCTAAAGCAAGAAATTATAATGCTATTTAAAATCAATATTTCATCTGAGTTAACAAAGGAAAATCTCAAAATTTAAAACTGTACCAAAAAACTTCTAAATGTAATTGAAATAGAAATTGATAACTATAATCTCGCAACAATGAACAGAATGCATGGCATCATTGAATAATAATTGTTTAAATGTAGTATCCTTAACAGATCAAATGACTTACCAAAATCATTTAATAATATGGTGCTGCCCTTTCTGAATAGAGTTAAAATAATAGAAGTAAAAGGGATTTTTTTAATGTGCAAATATATTTCTATATTGGCTGTCAATACTGTCAAAGAAATACACAAAACTTTCTCATTAACATCAAGAACAAAACTTCTCATAATTATTTATTGTTTGTTGTTGCTGTTAAGTGCCATCCAGCAGGTCCTGACTCACAGCAACCCCACGTCCAACAGAAGGAAACACTGCCCGGTCCTGTACCACCCTCGCAGTTGTTGTTATGCTCGAGCCTGTTGTTGCAGCCACGGTGTCAATCCATTTCTTTAAGGGTCTTCCTCTTTTTCAAGGACCCTCTACTTTACCAAATATGACATCCTTCTCCAGGGACTGGTCCCGCCTGATAACATGTCCAAAGTAAGTGAGACAAAGTGTCATCATCCTCCCTTCCAAGAAGCATTCTGGCAGTACTTCTTCCATGCTTATTAAAAAAAAAAAAAAATTTTTTTATTACACACTAATAAATATCTGGAAACCCTGGTAGCATAGTGGTTAAGAGCTAAGGCTGCTAACCAAAAGTTCAGCAGTTCTAATTCGCCAGGCACTCCCCGAAGACCCTATGGGGAAGTTCTACTCTGTTCTATAGAGTAGCACACATGGGCTTAATTGTGCTTACTTACTAAACTGTGGTGCACAATTGCACATGAAATTGTGCACTACAGATTGGTAAATAAGCACACTTAAGCCAGTGAATACCTTGTTTGCTACAAGCCCGTGCACACCTTGTTCACTTAATCTGGCCCTAAATGTTGCATGTGAGTGGAATTTATAAACAGACTTTTTGTTAACACTTACAGGGAAAACAATAAATAAGATGGGTTTTTATCAAAGACATTAAACAGAAAGAGAGGTATTCCATCAATTTATCACTGTTTTATAGAAAACATCTTTTTTTCTCCAGGTGTAATTTTCAAAATATTTAACCACCCGTAGGGAATGGACTTGCAACATGCAGATGATACTACCTTGCCTGGTGAAAGAGAAGAGGACTTGAAGCAGTTACTGATGAAGATAAAAGACTACACCCTTCAGTATGGATTGCATCTTGATATAAAGAAAACAAAATTCCTCACAATTGGTCCAATAACCAATGTCATGATAAACGAAGAAAATATTGAAGTTGTCAAGGATTTCATTTTACTTGGGTCCACAATCAACTCCCATGGAAGCAGCAGTCAAGAAATCAGACAACGTATTTCATCTGGCTAATCTGTTGCAAAAGACCTGTTTAAAGTGTTAAAAAGCAAAGATGTCACTTTGAGGACTAAGATGCGTCTGACCAACGCTATGGTATTTTCGATTTCCTCATATGTATTCAAAGGCTGGACAATGAATAAGGAAGACCTAAGTATAATTGAGGCCTTTGAATTGTGGTATTAATAAAGAATATTGAATATAACATGGACTGCCAGAAGAACGAACAAATCCATCTGGAAGAAGTAAGCCAGAATGCTCCTTAAGAGCAAGGATGGCAAGACTTCGTCTCACATGCTTTGGTCATGTTATCAGGAGGGACCAATCCCTAGAGAAAGACATCATGCTTGGTAAAGTAGAAGGTCAGTGAAAAAGAGGAAGACCCTCAACAAGATGGATTGACACAGTGTCTACAACAATAGGCTCAAACATAACAACAATTGTGAGGATGTCGCAGGACCAGGCAGTGTTTCCAATGTTGACACCTAACAACAATAGGGAATGAACACTGAAAAATGAACAGAGACAGTGGCAATAAAGCTTGAGCAGGGCCTGGGAACCCCAACTGGGCTATGCTGTGGGGACCCCCATGATGTCCATGGGATGGTGACACTGTGAGCGTGGCTTGGGACCAGGGGAATGAGGGGAAGGGAGTAGCCATTGATAAAGCCAAACACATGTGTGCTCATCAAAGAAGAGTCCCAAAGTTTCTTTTTCTTCTGACTTTTAATGCTGCCTTTGTTGGAAATGAAAGAATATTAGAAAACTGCTCAAGGTGCTTTCTTTTAACAACAACAACAACAAAAAGCAGCATAATGTAATTTGATATAGAGAATTCACTATTCTGAAACAGGGAAATTGTCCCTTTACCAAAAACTCTCCTTAGTATTCTAAGAAAAAAGTCAACTATATAGAAAGAGTCCAAATTCATGTCTAGATCTCAAAATATCTGAAATTATCTGTTAAAAAAAAAATATCTGTTAGAGGATAGTTTTTGTAAGTTTTTAATGTAATACAGTATAGCTAAGTGAATTAATTTACATATTAAAATTTGGCAATTTGTATTATTAATATGTAATTTTGCACATGAAACATTCACCTTGTTTTTAAGAAGATTTTCAAATTAACCATACTTTAATTATACTGAGTAAAGCTATTTTTTTTTAAATTAAAAAATGGCAATCAATTTAGTTCATTCTCGCCTAGCAAGTTGTAAAAATAGATCTGCAATTATCTGAAATGGCTTAAACTAATATTCTTCAGAGCTTGTTCTCATTAAAGAAATGGTTGAACGGGTTTTACTTAGATATTCCAAAGAGGGTAAATTTTCGGATCATAATTAAATATGGCTTCTAAACTCCAAAAATCAGCACTAAAGATAACTGCTTCAGATTTGCAGGGAGATAAAAAAGAGCAATAGTGGAAAGGCATTGAGAATAATACCTAACAATTTTGGTATCATTATATAGAATTAACACTGAATTCTTTAAGCCTATTAAAAACTTCTGATTTCCGGTCTTAGCCCATTGGGAGAAAATTAAAATATTTTCCTTTCTTCTTGAATCTCAAAAATTTGAAATTAAAGGTATAAATATGAATTTGAATATACGCCATGCTCTTTTTTTTTTTAAACCAGGTTTTAATCATGCAGAGATAAATTAGTTTCCTTAAAATTGTCTATAATTACCTGATCCCTTTTACTGTTTATATAAAGAGCCCTGGTGGTGCAACAAAAATGTTGGCTGTTTGAACCCATCAGTTGCTTCTAGAGAGAAAAGACCTGGAGATCTCTTCTCCTAAAGATTACCCATACCGTACCCATTGCCATCAAGTTGATTCCGACTCATTGCAACCCTATAGGACAGAGTCGAACTGCCCCACAGAGTTTCCAGGGAGCGCCTGGTGGATTCAAACTGCCAACCTTTTTGTTAGCAGCTATAGCACTTAACCACTATGACACCAGGGTTTCCGCATAAAGATTATAGGCCAGAAAACTCTATGGGGCAGCTCTACTCTGTCATATAGAGTCAGTATGAGTCAGAATCGACTCGATGGCAATTAACAACTACAACATTGTTTATATAGTTGAGTAATTTTAAATACATATAATATATAAATATGTAAAAAAATATATATATATATGAGCCCTGGTGGTACAGTGGTTAAGAGCTATGGCTGCTAACCAAATATATAGTAGATAGATTATATGCCTTTTTATGATTGAAAGTCTTCGTAAAAATATGCTGAGTTAGAAATGAAAGTATATTTAAGAGTATTTAAATGTTATTAATTTATTCTCACCCCTTCAATACTTCTTTATCAGTTTAGTTTATTCCTTTATGAAGTCGATAAACCTTCCAGTAATCTCCCCGTCATTCTCTAAATTGTGAATATTTTTCTTTTTGTAAGGGAAATTTAACCATTTTGACTCTCATTTCTAAAACATTGCTTTATATTTTCTTTTTGCTCAGCATTTTCCCTGCCCTCCTTTTTTTTCTTAAACCCGCTATACTTAGCTGAATTTACTTTTTCCCCTGTTCCTTTGTATTTTCTTGTGGTCTAGAAATTTTGTATCCTATTTTTACCTTTAAATTTGAGCAACCTATTTAAGAACACTTTTTTTTTTTTTCCTGTCAACATTCCTGTTTAATCTATAACCATAAGCCCTCCTGTCAAAACAAATATGCTACCATCATGTTCCACAGGATGGATATAGGTCTTATTTAATTTTGGCATAAGATATACCCCATATTCACTCCATATATAAATATATGTATACTCACGTTTTAAAGTTTGCCTATTCTTTTCACAGCCAGTTTTAACAACTTTCTTAAGCATCAAAACTATTTAGAATTTTGGGTTCTTCTTTTGTTTGTTTTCTCTCTTCACACTTTGGAATTCTAAATCCTCCTCATTCTGGAATTTGTTTGTGGCTTATTTGGTTGGAATTTACTGACAATTATTCCTGTCCAAAATAGTGTGTTTCTAAAAAAAAGTTTCTAAAACTTTATATTTGAAAATATATTCTCCTCTCAATTTTGAATACTGATTTTGGGTAAGTATTGATTTTAGGTAAAAAAGTAAAGTCATAGCAATTTTGTTTGTTCCTTTTTAAAATAGCTGGTTGTCCCTTTTTAAAATAGCATCCAGTATGAGCAATATGTAATCTAATGGCAACACTCTTCGTTCCTCCACACGTAATTGTTTTATTTCTTTCTTCCTTTTTCCGTTGAGGCCTGGACTTTCACCAGGATCTGATTACATGCAGTCTTGTTTTATTTCTCCAGTTAACAAACAAAAGAAAACAAAACCATTGCTATCGAATCAATTGCAACTCCTAGGGACCCTATAGGACAGAGTAGAATTGTCCCATAGAGTTTCCAAGGAGTGCCTGGTGGAATCAAACTGCCAAACTTTTTTGATTAGCAGCTGAAGCACCTAACCACTACACCACCAAGCTTTCCTTTCTCTGGTTAGGTTAGGTATTCTCTTTCTCCTCTTTCCTCTCCTTGCCTCTCAGGAATCTCCTTCTTCCTCCCCTCCTCCTATTTTTCTTCTTTTTAAAATTTCATTTACTTTCATCCTTCTGGTAGATAATTACTAAACTTTACGGATCGATCAATGCTATATATATATCTTACCTATTTTACATTCTATTTCTAATCATTTTTCCATAACAGTGTGTTGACTCAAGCTTCATCGAAAGTGCTGTTAATGTCAATGAATGGAATTTTATTTTGAGAATCATGTATTTAACTTAAGAGAAAATTCTGAACGCTACCTTTTTATGGTATCAGGATGTTTTGTTTTATCTTTGTGATAGTTTCTCACTGAGATTATTAATTATAGTTTTTTCTCTCTTTTTTTAAATTCCTATTCTTTTTATCAAGGATTAATTCTCTTTTGTCACTGAACTTTCTTTCATCATACTTTGTTTTTCTTAAAATTAAAAATTTTTTTTTCAAATATTTGCATGTAATCTTTGTATTAAATAATGTTGGCACCTAAAATACATTTCCTACTTTCTGACAATAAATTCAAGTTTTCAGAGAAGGAGACCTGACTCTAGTGTTCCTGGAATGTAGACCCTGGCTGGACAGGGTGTGATGTTTATCTTATGGATTTGACTACATGACATTTTAAAAGTTCTTCAGGACAAAACACACCATAAAATAATTAAAACACAAAAGCCTAGGAAAATACATACATATGTACAATCAAAGTACAAATATTACTAATTTTTAAAGGGCTTCCACAGATCGATAAGAAAATAAATTCCGACAAATGGTCAAAATCTATTACTGACAATTATAGAAAAAAAATATTCAAAGGACATTCAAACTTGTGGTCAGAAAAATAGATATGAAAACAATAATTAATTTTTTACCTATTACATTGACAATAAATGTTTTCTAGGGCTTATGGAAAGCGGTATGCATACATTGTTTATGAGTATATAAATTGGCACAATTTTTAGAAGAAAGTTTGACAGTATTTATCGACATTAAACTGCTCCTCTCTGTATTACTGCTGTACCAAATTAAAACATATTCAGTGGTTTATAACAACACAAATTTTTTCTCTTAACTTTCTAGGGGTTAGAAATTCAAAGTGAGTCTTAAGGAATTAAAATTAAGGTTTCAGCCAAGCTGGTCCATTCTGCAGTCTCCTGAGGAGAATCCGTTCCTTGCCTCTTTCAGTTTCTAGAGGCTGCCAGCATTCCTTGGCTTCTGGACACATCACTCCAATCTCTGTTTTCATTGTCACTGTCTTCTCCCTACTATGACCTTCTTGGTTCCCTTTTATACTTATGGTTACATTTAGGACCCACTCAGGTAATCCAGGATACTCTTCCGTGTCATAATCCGTAATGACATCTTCGCAGTTCCTTTCACCATATAACATAATATTCACAGATTCTGGAGACTTTTCTTGTTGTTAAGTGCCATCGAGTTGGTTCTGGCCCATAGCAACCCTATGTAGAACAGAATGAAACACTGCCCAGTCCTGCACCATCCTCACAATCATTGTTATGTTTGAGCATATTGTTGCGGCCACTGAGTCAATCCATCTGGTTGAGGGCCTTCCTCTTTTTCACTGAGCCTCTATTTATCAAGCATGATGTGCTTCTCCAGGCAATTTCCAGGGGTAGGAGGAGAAAGACTGTCATTATTTAACCTATCACTTATCTTTCAATTCCTCAATTGATTATCTGGGAAGATCTTTATTCATAATAATATATAAATAAGAATTTAATTGCAGCATTGTTTATTAATGAGTAATTGAAAGCTGAAACATTGATCAATGAAAGACTACATATATTATGGTAAATGTATAGTATGGGTTACTACATTCAAAATTATGCAGTGGATCGCTATGTACTTTGTACAGTAAGTGTTCCACACTGTTATTGGATGAAGAACTCAAAAAAATAAAGGTTATTTATAGCAAGACTCAATTTTTGTGGGAAAAATATCTGTGTGTGTGTGTGTGTGTGCGTGGTGTAGATTTGTGTCTGTGCATATATGGGAGGATGTGAATAAATATACATGCAAAACCATTAAGAGCAATTATCCATTGTGGGCTTTACTATTAACTTTATCCAAAGAACCTTGTCTCTGTCCTTGGCTCCTGAGAGATAACATCTAAATCCTTGGAATTTCCTCAGTGATTGAAGTGTCTTGTTATTTAAGAAGAATTCAGACGTGGGGGTTTATGCTAATGAGGTGACTCCTAGACGGGGGCTGGACAGTCACAAATATCCACCAAGTGATTTCAGTCCAAAGTCAGGGGCGGGGTGCTAGAGGTTCTGTTCAGCCACACGAACAATGATTCAATCCATCATGCCTACGTAACGGAATTTTAAAGTAATAGCTCTGGACACTGAATGCCCACGAACTTCTTGGTGATTGACATCAAAGAAGGTAGTGCATCCTTTGGTACAAGGAAGCTATGGGTTGAGAACCCTCGCAGACCTTGCCCTATGTGTCTCTTCATTTGTATCCTTTTTGCTATAATAAAACTTTAACCGTAGGTATAATGCTTTTCTGAGTTCTTTGAGTTACTTTAGCAAGTTATTGAAGCTAAGGGAGTACTAGAAGTCAGCAGGTCAGAAATGAAGGCAGCTTACAGCTGACATCCTGAAAGAATAGAAGGAACCCTCAAATCTGCCCTGGGAAGGTTTGGCGGTCTGAAGGACTGTGCCCTTCCACTTGTGAAGTCTGACCTAGCTCTGCTCTGAGAGTCAGAAGTCCTGCATTTTCAGTTGGTGTCAGAACTGAAGTGAGTTAGCATTGAATTTGATTGATTTTACTTATCTCTGGAGGATTGAGTTGGAAGTAGAGAAGGGAGGGAGGAATTATGAGTGTCTGGAGTTGCACTTTGGACACTACTGAAGTGCCTGACATTTGAAAATTACCTAAGTGCCTATTTTGTAATTTATAAAATGCTGCCATCAGCATTCCATAGAAAATGCTTATCTACAACAGTAACAATTGGCGCACCCATCAACATGGTGCCCATAAAATTATTTTCATATTTAATATGGAGTAAAATGGCTTTAAATTTCTTCCAGTCTTCATTCTAAAGGAAAAAATCCAAACAAACAACTTCAATCTTTTTTTTCTTAATGGCTTAAAAGTTCTGCTCAATTTTCTTTAATGTTCTGCAATTACTGATACCTCATAAAAAAAAAAAAAATTTATTGTACTTGAAATTTGCACCTTGATACTATTGAATGAGTTGAGCATTAGAATGCATATGCATACTGCTTTTTGTTTTGCAAAGGACATAAAATGAAAACCCAGAGAATAACGTGTTGTACAGTCATTGTATCACCTCAGAGGTTTCAGTGGTGCTGAAGTCATGGGCACGTAACAGGAAATGTCAACTCAGCAACAGTCTGAGATGCAATCCCTGCCCCTCCCATATGTTTTCACTTTCCTTAAACAAAGCTGTTGACAAGCATCACTAATTAAATTACAGCGATGTTTTGGAATTTGATGGGCAATCCTACAGAACAGTCTCGAATCCATTCAGCATTTTTTTTTTTTTAATATTCTATCCTCTGAGTTGATGAAGCTCTTTCCCAACGCACATGGCGTGGAGAGCAGAAAGCAGTCTGAATTTCAGCCACTACTCATTTTGTCATCAGGCATCTCCATACATACTGATCCTGGGCAATACCATGGTTATATGTAACACTATATAACTATGTGTTTTGGAAGGAGCTGATACAAAGGAGAGATTAGTGACCGAACACCATTGCCAACTATTATGATTTGGGTTTTGAGAAGTCGAACATTAAAACATTATACAACTAGGAGTTTGAGGCCTAAAATTAAAAAAAAAAAAAAAAAAAAAACCCTGTTTGCACAGCTTTGATTCATACTTTGCTTTTTCAATTATTATAGAAGGTCAAGAATGTGTACGTTCATGTTTTGCCATGACAGATAAGTTCCTATGTTTCATAGAAACACGGGATGTTGCCTAGAATTATCCCAACCACATTTTCCTTTCATTACCAATGAGTTTGCATGTGTACTAACTTACACATGACCAATTTGCGTTAAGAATACAATTATTTTTTAAGATTTCTATGAAATTCTTGTTTTGTTCTTGTATTGTTTTTCTATTATTTTCCTGATTTCCTTTAATGTCTTAAAGTGCTTTCCTTTATCTTTATGAGCATAAATAATACTATATTTTGAAATCTTTGTCAAGTAATTCAATTATCTGCCCTTCATCAGGGACAATTTCTATCCTCTTGTTTTAGTCATTCGGTCATTTCCTATCTCTTCCTGTGCTTTGTCATTATCTGTTGTCTGCAGGCCCTGGTGGCTCAGGGGTTAAGAGCTATGGCTGCTAACCAAAGCAATGGCAGTTCAAATTCACCAGCCACTCCTTGGAAACCCTATGGGACAGTTCTACTCTGTCCTTTAGGGTCACAATGAGTCAGAATCAACTCAAAGGCAATGGGTTTGGTTTAATTTTGGTTTTAAGGACATTAAGATTTATTTACTTATTTATTTTGATAGCTCAGAAGAGTGAGTTCTTTCCTTTTTCTTTAGGTTGCCTTCTTCCTCCTTGTTTCTTCCTTGGGTTCACAGGAACTCTATCAGCTTGTTCAGGTGTCTTGGCCCATTATGTCACCCGAACCTTTCTGCATTCAGGCTGACTATTCAGGTATTGTGTCTTGCGTTGGAGCCTGGGTCAGCTGTCAGGTGTCTGCTAGATGTCTCCTAGATTTTTTTCCTTTGTTTTGGGAGGAATAGAGTCCGTGGCTCTCTGCATGTGTTGTCCAGGAGATTCGATTCTGACTATGGAGCCCCTGGCTGGCTTGGCAGGTTCCTGTATTGGTCCAAAGCAGGATATGTGACTCAGGTGCCACTCCTCTCTGTGTTAAAGCTGACTGTTCATGTACTGTGATCTGCTTTGCATCCTGAGAGAGGTGTCAGGAGTCAGGCTGAAGTTTCCCAGGCTTATTTCTGTTGTGCTGGAAAAAGTAAGGGTGGAGGTTCTCCTGATATTATGCCCAGGCAATCTGCTTATGGTTTCAGAGCTACTGGTTGGCTGGGTGAGGCCGCCTGTTGTGGGTAGGTGGTCGTGTCGAGCTCCCATGGAGGGCCTGTGGCATTGATTCAGGGACACTTCCTGCTGAAGGCTGCATGGCTCTGGGGCGGTACCCTTCCATGGGAAGCTAGGGGCGGGACCCTTGTGTACTCTGAGGTGTGTTGTGCCAGAAATGGGCTCTTGTGCAAAGGAGGTGCTGCAGTATTTGAGACAGGGCCTTGGTGCATGTTAAGGCATTGGGTCTGTTCTCTGAGCTGGCGGAGGGCAGGCAAGGTGTTTCCCAGTGGGTTGCTGTCCCGTGGATGCTAAGTCATCCCAGGTTCTGTTCCCAGGGCTCTGCCACCACTGCCCTTACCGGATGTATAGGAGCACTTGCCTACCCTGTGTTCCACCCAAGGGGTGCACACTTCAGTCTTCCTGCCCTCTGCCCATGAATTCCCTCTGGTTATTTCACACTGCTCTCACTTTATTTACTTGGGGTTCCTGGGATTCACATCTATGCTGCTTTCGTGTGCTACTCCCTCTTAGGTCTGCCTACTCCCATAAGTGCTTTGCCCACCTTGTCATTCATTTCCAGGGTATATATTCAGTCTGTCTTTGTCTAAGTGTCCCATTTTGCTCCCACCCTGTGCTCTTTGTTTGGGTATGCCATCTGTAGCCACCTCAAAACAGTCACATTGGGCTGGGCTAGTGAATAGGATGTTCACAGTACACAAATTTCTACCTTCCTGCTGTCTCCACTGCAGCTCTCCCTTAACTCGGTACTCAGTTTGGTTCTGCCATCCTTCAGTTGGTGTCTTGTCGTCTAGGGCTGCTATAATGGAAATACTACAAGTGGATATCTTCATCAAAGGGAAATTTATTTTCTCACAGCCTAGTAGGCTAGAAGTCAAAATTCAGGGCATCGCCTCCAGGGGAAGGCTTTCTCTCTCTGTCAGCTCTGGAAGAAGGTCTTCTTGTCAATCTTTCCCTGGACTAGGGGCGTCTCTGCACAGGAACTCCAGGTCTAAAGAACATGTTCTGCTCCTGGTTCTTCTTTCTTGGTGGTATGAGGTTCATATATCTCTCTGCTCCCTTCTCTCTTTTATATTTTAAAAAAGATTGGCTTAAGACACTATCTAATCCTTTAGACCTCATCTATATAACTGCAACTAATCCATCTTACTACATCATAGTGATAGGATTTACAACATATAGGGAAATCACATCAGAAGGCAAAATGGTAGACAATCATGCAAGGGAATCATGGCCCAGCCAAATTGACAGATATTTTGGGGAGACACAATTCAATCTACTGTTGGTATCCAGAGTTCCAAGACACTGGTTGTGTCAGTTTTTACTTATTTTCAGTCATTGTTGTGGGGGGACTGTGAGGGTGCTCCTATCTATGCCATCATCTTGCCTCTCCTATCCCAGGAATACATTTTAATTTCACACGGTCATGTCAACTACATTTTAGGAAATTTAAACTTTCTCAGTAAATAATTGCAGTTTTTTTTTTTTTTTTAAGCCTAAGATCATCTTGTAAAGAAAATAAGACCAGTAGCAAATGGCCATAAGTCCTTACCATTCTTTGTATCTACATTATTATATACTTTGAAGCACTTCCCTTCCATCTGGCTTGCCTGGTGTTTCAGTCATCTAGCACTGCTATAGCAGAAATACCCCAAGTGGGTGGCTTCAACAAACAAAAGTTTATTCTTTCACAGTCTAGTAGGCTAGAAGTCCAAATTCAGGACATTGGCTCCAGGCGAAGGCTTTCTCTCTCTGTCAGCTGTAGAGGACGGTCCTTGTCATCAATCTTCTGCATTTGAAGAGCTTCTCAGCCCAGGGACCCTGGGTCCAAAGAACAGGCCCTGCTCCCAGTGCTGCTTTGTTGGTGGTAGAAGGTTCCCATGTCACTCTGCTCACTTCTCTCTTTTATATCTCAAAAGAAATTGGTTCAAGACACAATCCAATCTTGTAGAATGAATTCTGCCTCATTAACACAACTGCTGCTAATCCTATATGATCAATATCATAGAGAAAGAATGTCACCTCCAAAGGCAAAAATAATCAAGCTAGCTCACTTAAGCAACCCATTTGGGCATATCTAAACAAAACAAAGCAAGAAGCTAAGACACAGTAAGCAAACATAAAATAAACTAATACAATAAATTATAGATGGCTTGGAGACAACAGTCACTATCAAGTCATATAACGAAACAGACCATGATCACCTCAATAAGCTCTCAAAACAAAGAATCCAGGAATCTTCTAGATGAAAGAGACTTCCTGGAATTATCAGAGGCAGAATACAAAAGATTAATATACAGAACCCTTCAAGACATCAGGAAGGAAATGAGGCAATACAAAGAACAAGCCAAGGAATACACAGATAAAGAAGTTGAAGAAATTAAAAATATTATTCAGGAACATAATGAAAAATTTAATAAGCTAGAAAACTCCATAGACAGACATCATTCAGAAATTCAGAAGATTAACTACAGAAATTACAGAAGTAAATAACTCAATAGAAAGTCAGAGAACCAGATTGACCAAATGGAGGGCAGAATTTCTGAACTTGAAGATAAAGCACTTGGCACTAATATATTTGGAGAAAAATCAGACAAAAGAATTAATAAAAAACAAAGAAACCTTAAGAATCATGTGGGACTCAATCAAGAGAAATAATCTATGAGTGATTGGTGTACCAGGACAGGCAGGGATAACAGAAAATACAAAGAGAATTGTTGAAGATTTGTTGGCAGAAAACTTCCCTGATATCGTGAAAGATGAGAAGATATCTATCCAAGATGCTCATCGCACTCCATATAAGGTAGATGTCAAAAGAAAGTCACCAAGACATATTAAAATCACACTTGCCAAAACCAAAAATAAAGAGAGAATTTTAAGAGCAGCTAGGGATAAAGGAAAAGTCACCTACAAAGGAGAACCTATAAGAGTAAGGTCAGACTACTGGGCAGAAACAATGCAGGCAGGAAGACAATGGGGCGACTTATATAAAAAATTCAAGGAAAAAAATTGCCAGCCAAGAATCATATATCCAGCAAAACTGTCTCTCAAATATGAAGGTGAAATTAGGACATTTCCAGATAAACAGAAGTTTAGGGAATTTGTAAAAACCAAACCAAAACTCCAAGAAATACTAAAGGGAGTTCTTTGGTTAGAAAATCAATAATATTAGGCATAGACCCAAGACAAGAACACTGGGCAGAGCAACCAGAAGTCAGCCCAGACAGGGAAACCAAAAAAATAATTCCAGATAAAAAAGAAAAAACACTCAAAACAGTGTAACAGGGATGTTACTATGTAAAAGAAGATAACATTAAAACAATAAAAAGAGACTAAGAAATGTAATCATAGATCTTCCATATGGAGAGAAAGAAAAGGCAATACAAAGAAATAAAAGTTAGGTTTAAATTTAGAAAAATAGGGGTAAATAATAAGGTAACCACAAAGGAGACAAACTACCCTACACAACAAAATAATATACAAGAAAAAAATAGAGACTCAGCAGAAACAAAATCAACAACAACGAATATGAGGAAAGGACAATATTTAAGATAATCTACTCAGCATATAGAAATAAATGGGGAAAAAAACTGTCAACAACACACACAAAAAGATATCAAAATGATAGCAATAAATTTGTACCTATCCATAATTAATATAAATGGACTAAATGCACCAATAAACAGACAGAGAGTGCCGGAATGGATTAAAAAACAAGACCCGTCTATATGCTGCCTACAAGAGACACACCTTAGACTTAGAGACACAAACAAATTAAAGCTCAAAGGATTGAAAAAAAATATATCAAACAAACAACAATCAAAAAAGAGCAGGATCGGCTGTATTAATTTCTGACAAAATAGACTTTAAAGTTAAATCCATCCTAAAAGATAAGGAAGAACACTATATAATGATTAAAGGGACAATACACCAAGAAGATATAACCATATTAAATATTTATGCACCCAATGACAGGGCTGCAAGATACATAAAACAAACTCTATCGGCATTGAAAAGTGAGATAGACAGCTCCACAATAATAGTAGGAGGCTTCAACACACCACTTTCAGTGAAGGACAGGACATCCAGAAAGAAGCTCAACGAAGACACAGAAGAGCTAAACGTCACAATAAACCAGCATGACCTCAGAGGGATGTACAGAACATTCCACCCAACAGCAATAAAGTATACTTTCTTTTCTAATGTACATGGAACATTCTCTAGCATAGACCACACATTAGGTCATAAAGCAAGCCTTAGCAGAATCTAAAACATTAAATTACTACAAAGCATCTTCTTTGACCATAAGGCCATAAAAGTGGAAATGAATAACAGAAAAAGCAGGGAAAAATACCAAACACTTGGAAACTGAACAATAAAAAAAAAAATACCTTGCTCAAAAAAGACTGGATTATAGAAGACATTAAGGATGGAATTAAGAAATTCCTAGAATCCAATGAGAATGAAAACACTTCCTATCAGAACCTTTGGGACACAGCAAAAGCAGTGCTCAGAGGCCAATTTATATCAATAAATGCACACATCCAAAGAGAAGAAAGGCCCCAAATCAAAGAATTATCCCTACAACTTGAACAAAGAGGAAAAAAAGAAACAATAAAAGAAACCCTCAGGAACCAGAAGAAAACGAATAATAAAAATTAGAGCTGAACTAAATGAAATAGAAAACAGAAAAACGATTGAAAGAATTAACAAGACCAAAAGTTGTTCGTTTTTTTTTTTTTTTGAAAAAAACAAAATTGATAAACCATTGGCCAAACTGACAAAAGAAAAATAGAAAAGGAAACAAATAACCAGAATAAGAAATAAATGGGCAATATTACAGCAGACCCAACAGAAGTTAAAAGAATCATAACAGATTACTATGAAAAATTGTACTCTAACAAATTTGAAAACCTAGAAGAAATGGATAAATTCCTAGAAACACACTGCCTGCATAAACTAACACAAACAGATGTAGAACAACTAAATAGACACATAAGAAAAGAAGAGATTGAAAAGGTAATCAAAAAACTCCCAACAAAAAAAAGTCCTGCCCTGAACGGCTTTGCTGCAGAATTCTAGCAAACATTCAGAGAAGAGTTAACACCACTACTACTAAAGGTATTTCAGAGCACAGAAAATGACAGAATACTGCCTAACTCATTCTATCAAGCCACCATATCCCTGATACCAAAACCAACTAAAGACACCACTAAAAAAGAAAATTACAGGCCTATATCCCTCTTGAACTTAGATGCAAAAATCCTCAGCAAAATTCTAGCCAGTAGAATTCAACAACATATCAAAAAAATCATTCACCATGACCAAGTGGGATTCATACCAGGTACGCAGGGGTGGTTCAACATTAGAAAAACAATTAATGTAATCCATCATATAAATAAAGCAAAAGACAAGAATCACATGATTTTCTCAATTGATGCAGAAAAGGCATTTGGCAAAGCTCAACACCCATTCATGACAAAAACTCTCAGCAAAATGGAGAGAATCTGAAAGCATTTCCCTTGAGATCGGGAACCAGACAAATATGCCCTTTATCACCGCTGTTATTCAACATTGTGCTCGAGGTCCTAGCCAGAGCAATCAGGCTAGATAAAGAAATAAAGGGCATCCATATTGGCAAGGAAAAAGTAAAAGTATCTCTATTGCAGATGACATGATCTTATACACAGAAAACCCTAAGGAGTCCTCAAGAGAACTACTGAAACTAATAGAAGAGTTCAGCAGAGTATAAAGCAGAAGATAAACATACAAAAAACGGTTGGATTCCTCTACAGCAACAAAAAGAACATCGAAGAGGAAATCACCAAATCAATGCCTTTTACAGTAGCCCCCAAGAAAATAAAATACCTAGGAATAAATCCTACCAGAGATGTAAGAGACTTATACAAAGAAAACTACAAAAGAGTTCTGCAAGAAACCAAAAGAGACTTACGTAAGTGGAAAAACACACCTTGCTCATGGATAGGAAGACTTAACATTATAAAAATGTCTATTCTGCCAAAAGCCATCTATACATTCAATGCAATTCCAATCCAAATCACAACGACATTCTTTAATGAGATGGAGAAACAAATCACCAACTTCATATGGAAGGGAAAGAGGCCCCAGATAAATAAGGCATTACTGAAAAAGAAGAACAAAGTGGGAGGCCTTACTTTACCTGATTTTAGAAGCTATTATACCGCCACAGTAGTCAAAACAGCCTGTTACTGGGACAACAACAGATACATGGACCAGTGGAACAGAATTGAAAATCCAGACATAAATCCATCCACATATGAACAGTTGATATTTGACAAAAGCCCCCAAACAGTTAAATGGGGAAAAAGTCTTTTTAACAAATGGTGCTGGCATAACTGGATAACCATCTGCAAAAAAATGAAACAAGACCCATACTTCACTCCATGTACAAAAACTAGCTCAAAATGGATCAAAGACCTAAATGTAAAATCTAAAATGATAAAGATCATGGAAGAAAAAATAGGGACAATGTTAGGAGCCATAATACATGACATAAACAGTATACAAAACATTACTAACTATGCAGAAGAAAAACTAGATAACTGGGAGCTCCTAAAAATCTAATACCTATGCTCATCCAAAGACTTCACCAAAAGAGTAAAAAGACCTCCTACAGACTGAGAAACAGTTTTTAGCTGTGACATTTCTGATCAGTGCCTGACCTCTAAAATCTACATGACACTGCCAAAATTCAACTACAAAAAGACAACCCAATTAAAAAATGGGCAAAAGATATGAATAGGCACTTCACTAAAGAAGACATTCAGGTAGCTAACAGATAGATGAGGAAATGCTCACGATCATTAGCCATTACAGAAATGCAAATCAAAACTACAATGAGATTTCATCTCACTCCAACATGGCTGGCATTAATCTAAAAAACACAAAATAATAAATGTTGGAGAAGCTGTGGAGAGATTGGAACACTTATACACTGCTGGTGGGAATGTAGAGTGGTACAACTACTTTGGAAACTGATTTGGGGTTTCCTTAAAAAGCTAGAAACAGAACTACCATACGATCCAGCAATCCCATTCCTTGGATAATATCCTAGAGAAATAAGAGCCTTTACACGAACAAATATATGCACAGCCATGTTCATTGCAGCACTGTTTACAATAGCAAAAAGATGGAAGCAACCAAGATGCCCATCAACAGATGAATGGATAAATTATGGTATATTCACACAATGGAATACTATACATGATTAATTAACAGTGAGGAATCTGTGAAACATTTCATAACATGGAAGAATCTGGAAGGCATTATGCTGAGTGAAATTAGTCAGTTGCAAAAGGACAAATATTGTATAAGACCACTATTATAAGAACTCGAGAAATAGTTTAAACAGAGAAGAAAATATTCTTTGGTGTTTACGAGAGGGGGAAAGGAGAGAGGGAGGGAGGGAGGGAGAGGGGTATTCACCGATTAAAAAGATTAGATAGTATATAAGAACAACTTTAGGTGAAGGGAAAGACCACACGCAAGACAGGTGAGGTCAGCACAACTGGACTAAACAAAAAGCAAAGAAGTTTCCTGAATGAACTGAATGCTTTGAAGGCCAGCATAGCAGGGGCAGGGGTTTGGGGATCATGGTTTCAGGGGACATCTAAGTCAATTGGCATAATAAAATCTATTAAGAAAACATTCTGCATCCTATTGGAGAGTGGCACCTGGGGTCTTAAATGTTAGCAAGCAGCCATCTAAGATGCATAAATTGGTCTGAAGTCACCTGGATCAAAGAAGAATGAAGAACACCAAGGACACAAGGTAATTATGAGCCCAAGAGACAGAAAGGGCCACATAAACCAGAGACTTAATCAGCCTGCGACCAGAAGAACTAGATGGTGCCTGGCTACAACTGATGACTGCCCTGACAGGGAACACAACAGAGAACCCCTGAAGGAGCAGGAGAGCAGTGGGAGGCACACCCCAAATTCTCATAAAAAGACCAGACTTAATGGTCTGACTGAGACTAGAAGGACTCCAGTGGTCATGGCTCCCAGACCTTCTGTTGGCCCAGGAGAGGAACCATTCCCAAAGCCAATTCTTCAGACAGGGATTGGACTGGACAGTGGGTTGGAGAGGGATGCTGATGAGGAGTGAGCTTTTTGGAACAGGTGGACACTTGAGACTATGTTGATATCTTCTTTCTGGAGGGGAGATGAGAGGATAGAGGGGGTTAGAAGCTGGCAAAATGAACAGGAAAAGAGAGATTGGAGGGAGGGCGTGGGTTGTCTCATTGGAGGAGAGCAATTGGGAGTATGTAGCAAGGGGTATTTAAGTGTGTGAGAGACTGACTTTATTTGTAAACTTTCACTTAAAGCACAATAAAAATTTAAAAAAAGCAAACTACAATGGTGGAACAGACATATGTAGCCTTTCCCATTCCAAAAGAGAAAATTTGAAGAGAAAGAATTAATCTTGGAGACCAAGGAAATTGGAAACTCAGCAGGGCAAATTTCTTTAGATTTCAAATCTTGAAAATCCTCCTCTGTTCTCCAGGTCCTTCTGGGTGACAGTACCACCTCCTGATGTAGGTGGTAATCCATCAGACTTGGCCATTGGTCCTTTCCCTTTATCCTTGTGTGTCAACCCTGGTTTCCTGTATCACTGTGACATTGGTCACCTCCTCTGCTTTGGTGGTAGTCCCATGTTCTGGCCCATCGACTTGGTGGTCCATTCCCATCAGTCCAAAGTTGCCTCATTCTTCTTGCCCATGAAGGTAGTGGCCTCAACCTCTGGAACCAGTGAAGCAGTGGTCCAGCCTCCCAGACCCATGGGAGTCCTCTGAACTGCTCCTGGGATTGTCTCTTCCTCTTCTTGAAGGACAACAGATGTTTGCAGCTAAGCAGCTTCATTAGCCCATCTTCTACCTACAGAATTCTAGGTAACAAATAGCTTTCTTTCATTCTGTGTTATTTCTGCCTCCTTCAGTGTAATCTTGTGGCAGGTCACCTGATAATGGTCGATTGGATCTATAGGTTACATGCCTAAATCTCCTTAACATATCGTTATCTAACTACACCATTGGTGTTCTCTTCAGGGCATGCTTTCTCAATTTTTACACTAGAAGTTTCCCAATATTCGAGTTCTTGTTTGTTCTTGCACAGTTCATTACTTAATTTATCTCTTTCCTCCCATGTTTACTAGAACAGCAAGGAGAGAGCATGCTGCACCTTCAAGATTTTCCTTAGAAAACTCCTCAGCCAAGTATCTAACTTCACGACTTACAAGTTCTACTTTCCACAAACCATTTGAACATAATTCAGCCAAGTTCTTTGCCATTTTATAACAACATCACTCTTCGTTCAGTGTCCAAGGACATGTTGATTGTTTTATATTAAATCCTTACAGACGCACATTTATGGTCCACATTTCTAGCAACATTTTATTAGTGATGATAGAAACTTTCCACATAGCTCTCTTCAGTTCTTTCTGAGCCCTCACCACAACTGCCTATTAAATCTATAGTTCCTCCAACAGTCTTCAAAGCAATGTAGGCTTTCACTGCCAAGCACTTCGACACTCTTTCAGCCTCTACGCATTACCCAATTCCAAAGTCTTGTCCACGTTTTTAGGTATTTGTTAGAGTAGCACCCATACTCTCCAGTACCAAACTCTGCCTTAGATGCCTAGGGCTGCTGTAGAGAAATACCACAAAGTGGGGGACTTTGAAGAACAGAGATTTATTATCTCATATTTTTGGAGCTAGAAGACCAAATTCAGGGCTTCAGTGGGATCATGCTCTCTGAGTCAGCTCTAGGAGAAGATCCCTCTTAGACTCTTTTAGTTTCTTGAAATCCAGACTGTTTCTTGGCATTCCTTGGCTTGTAGACGGGTGTCTTCCCTGTATGAACCTCTGTGACCTTTCATGTCTTCCCTCCTCTTTTATGAAACATCAGTCACAAAAATTAGGACCTATCCTACATTTATGACTTATCTTCAGAAAAGACCCGATTTCCCCATGCAGGTACACAGGGATAAAGACTTCTACATATAGTTTCGGGGTCACAAATTCAATCCATCATATATATGTGTGTGCTTGCGTGTGTGTGTTTGCGTTTGTGTGTAGAGGGAGAGAGTTGCATGGAGTAAACGTTGAGAACTGCTTCCCCAGCATTTTCTTTTTAATGGCTACGTGGTATTCTTGGTGTGGATGTGCCTTAATTTATTTAGGCATTTCTTATTTGCAGATTTCCTATGTTTTCTAGCTTTTTTCACTATGAGAATTGCTCTAATAAATTTGTCCTCATGACCATAATGCTTTTATTTCTTGGAAAACAATACCCAGGAGTATGATTGCTGAGCCAAATAGTATATGTATTTTTAATTTTAATAGATTTTAGCAAATTGCTTTTCAAATAGGCTATAACAGTACACATATCCACCAGTAATTTGTGAGATTACTCCTTCTCCCATATTCAGTAAAATAAATCTGAATTTAATTATGGTGCCTTATAGTATGACTTGTTATCTGGTAGGGCTAATGTACCTCCCAGTTTTTTATTTTTATATTTTGCATGCTTACTTTTAGATGGTTTACTGAATTTAAAAAGTAACCATTTTAATCTCTTTAAATTTTTATAAATTTTAAAAGATAGTTTAGGGAAAATTGTTATTTTCATTTTGTGAAATATTCATATCCAAGTATGTAACATGTTTTTCTGTTTGTTGAGATTTTCCTTTATGTATCTCAAGACTATATTTTTCAAAAACATAGGTCCTGGGCCTTTCGAATGAACATCGTTTCTAAGCATTTTATTGTTATTGTATCCACTTTGGAAGGAGTTGTTTCTCATTTTTATTTCTAGACATTTCTTGCTATCCTAGAGATAAACTATTGACTTGTATATTTATCGCTTTTGTCAACTGTCAACTTAGCAAAACACTATCAGAAAACCCTGGTGAAGAGACTAAATTAACTTTGTTGGATTTACTGAAATAAGGAAAAGAAAAAAGAAATCTTGGCAGAATCAAGAGAAAGTAGTTAGGGGTATTTGTAGGGTCTTAAAAAAAAATTTTTTTTTTTTTTCTAGGCTCTGGGCTGGGTGATTGACTTTAAAACAGGTATTGCAAAGTTGGAAACTAGTTGGGATTGTAAAGTGTGTATGTCATAATCATTTTAGATTGATGAGCATAGTCAGAAAAAGTCCTGAACCAAGCTTTGGTCAACAAACTGTTTGTCTGGATAGTTCAGGTGTTTTAGTTGATGTGTATTTTAATTTTAGAGCACAAGTATTTCATAGAGCAACAGGTTAATATATTTTATTTTTCATTTTGCTCAATATTAGCCTAGGGACATGAATGTATCCTGTCCTCTGTATTATTTATCATAGGGAAAAAAACACATTGGTTTACATTCTCATTATTCCTCCTCTGTTTTTTTGTAAATTTTTGAGCTTGAAATGGAGATTACGACATTATCATTTTTATACGTAATCGGCTTAAATCTGCCCTACTCTTTACTATTTGCTATGTTGTGGGAGTATGGAAGATTCTGCTGGCTGTCTTTCTTACTTCTGTGTCACATTTTTTTTGTTCTTTTTTTTTTTTTGGAAGACTATTTGTTGCGTTGCTTGATGGGACATGTGTTTGCAACAGAATTTTATTTCAGACTCCAGAGATGACACATTTGAGCACTGCAACACATAAAAACAATAAGAGAAGGATATTACTCAGAGTTTTTACTCATCTTTTGAACAGAAGCTCAGAATACTCAAATTCTATTTCTGTGAAAGTTTGGCTACCAAAGCTAGCTTTTAGTAAAGGTTGGTAAGTATCATTATTGTTGAGACAGATATTTCCATATTTAGATATTATTTAATAGGAGTTTTATATTTCTAGCTGCATGATCCATTGTTTGTCCTCTAAAATGACATTTAGTGCTTTAGTACAAATACACAGGAAACCATCTTTTTTTTTTATTATACCAGATTGGTATCAGAGGAAGCTGGCTGTCACCCAAAAGGATTGCAAGCATAATAATTATATTAGATGTGTGTTTCAACAAAATACATTTATTGAATTTATACAAAGCGGTGACTGAGGGTACCAAAAGCAAAATTAAAGATGTTGTTGTTGTTAGGTGCCATTGAATCTGCTCTTACTCATAGCAACCCTATGTACAACAGAACCAAACACTGCACGGTCCTGCACCATGCTCACAATTATTGCTATGTTTGACCCCACTGTTACAGTCTCTGTGTCAGTTCATCTCATTGAGAGTCTCTCTTTTTTGCTGACTCTCTGCTTTACCAAGCCCGATGTCCTTCTCCAGGGACTGGTCCTTCCTGATAACATGCCTAAAGTACATAAGACGAAGTCTCATCATCCTCACTTTTAAGGAGTATTCTGGCTGTATTTCTTCCAAGACAGATTTGTTTGTTATCCTGGCAGTCTGTGGTATGTTCAACATGCCTTGCCAACGGCATAATCCAAAGGCATCAATTCTTCTCCGGTCTTCCTTATTCATTGTACATCCTTTGCATGCATTTGAAAGCATTGAAAAAACCATGACTTGGGACAAAGTAAGGATGGGGAACTTAGAGATAACATAGATGAGAAGTTCGAATATCTGTTAATAATGCAGACACTCAAAGAAGTGAAGAGAAAAAAATGGCTATGAGAGAAAGAACAAAGCAAGCAGATAAAAAAAAATGGCGATCTGTATCTCTAATCCTCTGGAGTTTGTTTCCTGGATTTTGAATAGAAACTGTCTCCTTAAGGTGGTCATCATCTTGATACTATAGTCTGGAATAAAATTTATGCACTTTCAAAAATTGCCGCTGGAAGCTTCTTAAGGACCCTGGCCTCCCTCTAGCTGAGATAGTTTTTCATGGTTTGCAAACCAAAACCAAACCAGTCACCCTTGAGTTGATTCCAACTCATAGCGACTCCATGTATGTCAGAGTAGGACAGTGCACCATAGGATTTTCAATGGTCGATTTTTCAGAAATAGATACCAGGCCTTTCTTCTGTGGCACCTTTGGGTGGGCTCAAACCTCCAGCCTCTTGGTTAGAAGTCAAGTGCTTAGCTGTTTATGCCACCTAGGAACTCCTCATGGTTGGCAGATGGCTTAAATATCTTTAACTGTGAAATGTATATCTGAGTATCAGCACCCTAAAATTTTATTGCTATTTTAGTTGTTGACATTTATACGTGATAGATGTCACCCTGAAGATTAAGGTGCGCCTGACCCAAGCCATGGTATTTTCAATTGCATCATATGCATGTGAAAGCAGGACAATGAGTAAGGAAGGCTGAAGAAGAGTTGACACCTTTGAATTGTGGTGTTGGCGAAGAATATTGACTATGCCATGGACTGCCAAAAGAACGAAAAATGTGTCTTGGAAGAAGTGTGGCCAGAATGCTTCTTGGAGGCAAGGATGGCGAGACTGTGTCTTACATACTTTGGACATGTTGTCAGGAGGGATCAGTCCCTGGAAAAGGACATCATGCTTGGCAGAGTACAGCATCAGCAGAAAAGAGGAAGACTCTCAACGAGGTGGATTGACACAGTGGCTGCAACAATAAGCTCAAGCATAACAACGATTCTAAGGATGGTGCAGGACCGGGCAGTGTTTCATTCTGTTTTGTATAGGGTCGCTATGAGTCAGAACAGACTCAACGGCACCTAACAACAACAACAACAACATGTTTTCCTTAGAAGCACTTGCATACATGTTCTCTGTTATTTCATCCAGAAGATAAAATCTCCTGCATAAGTATCAGAATTTATGAGAGTGAAATCATCTCTTGAGGTGTAATACAAAATTAATTTATAAGGATATAGTCGATGATTACTCTGGGCATAAATAAGGATATGATACATGAAGACACTGAAGACCTACAAGAATTTTTTGACTTATGAAGAGCATCATGATTGTCCCTGACAGACAAGAGAACTGGAATCTAGTGACCTAGAAATACATTTTTGGTTGGATTTTTTTTTTTTAAAAAAAAACCAGTCCTCCACTATGAAAACAAGTTTGTTCTTGAGATGAAAACAATAATTAAAATATGCTGATATTCTTTATTTTTACATTAGTAAACTAGGAAGACTGTACATTTATTTTTCTCAGGATTTTTATCCTAAATTTGTTAAAGAGCTCTTACAGTTGTATTGGCTTAATTAAAATTTAAAGAATGAGAAGTAATCTTAATTATTTCTATTGTCTTCCTTCTATATGGAAAAGGAGCAAAACTTCATGTTACCTAGTGACTGTTCCAGGAGCCCACCCAAAGCTTCAATCTTACAAGACATTTTAAGAGTTTGATTTGTTTTTAAATTAGGAACCTATACTGGAAAATACAAAAATACAAATACAAACCATATTTATTTTCTTCAAATACATGTTTCTATCTCTCAGAAACAATTTATAGTAATTACCTACTTGACAGACAGTTGGTTAACATTTGTTTCACTGTGTACCAGATAAACTAAAAAAAAAAAAAAGAATTATCTAGATGTTTTCCTTTTTTTTTCTATAGCCACATATTTTATATCACTTTCACAAATTTTAAGGTGATTACATACGCATGGGTGTGCAGTATGGTAATCTATAGTTATTTTCTTTGTAACTTATAAAAGAGTAATTTAAATTGTTTAGTGAACAATACTTGTGTATTTCTCTAACTTAGCTATTTTGTAGACATCAACAAAATACTTATTAGTTAACTTCAATTAATAGTAGCCTATTTTTTTTTTTTTTAATTTTTAGAGTCTTAGAGTCTTAGGTCCAGACTAAGACGGACTAGGAAGAAGGACCTGGAGATCTCCTTCTAAAAACACTGGCCAGTGAAAACCTTATGAACAGCAGCTGAATGATGTTTGATATAGTGATGGAAGACAATTCTCTCAGGTTGGAAAGCATTATAAGTATGATTGGGGAAGAGCTGCCTCCTCAAAGTAGAGTCAACCTTAATGACATTGATGGCGTAAAACTTTCAGGACATTCATTTGCAGATGTGGAACAACTCAAAATGAGAAGAAACAGCTTCAAAAATCCATTAATAACAGGAACATGGAATGTACAAAGTATGAACTAGGAAAACCGGAAGTTGTCAAAAATGAAATGAAATGCATAAAGAGCGATATCCTAGGCGTTAGTGAACTAAAATGGGCTGGTATTGGCCATTTTGAATTGAACAATCACATGATCTACTACGTAAACTGAAAGGGAATGGCATCACATTCATCTTCAAAGAGAACATTTCAAGATCTACTGTAAAGCATAACACTGTCAGTTATACTGTCCATATACCAATAAGGAAGACCAGTTAATACAACCGTTACTCAAATTTATGCACCAACCACTAATGCCAAAGATAAACAAATTGAAGATTTTTACTAACTTCAGCAGTTTGAAATTGATCAAACACACAATTAGGATGCACTGAGAATTACTGATAATTGGAATGCAAAAGTTGGAAACAAATAAGAAGGATAAGTACTTGGAAAACATGGCCTTCGTGATAAAAAAAGACTCCAGAGATCACATGATAGAATTCTGTAAGATCAACTACTTATTCATTGCAAATGCCTTTCTTTAACAACATAAACAGTAAGTATATGCGTGAACCTTCATCTGGTGAGGTTCATGCGTATACTTATTCTTTACGTTGTTAAAGAAAGAGACGATGGAAAAGCTCGGTGTCACCAGTCAGAACAAGGTCAGTGGCCAACTGTGGAACAGACCATCAATTGCTTATATTCAAGCTCAAGTTGAAGTTGAAGAAAGTTAGAACAACTCCACAAGAGCCAAAGTACAAACTTGAGTATATCTCACCTGAATTTAGAGACCATTTGAAGAATAAATTTGTCACACTGAACACTAATGACTGAAGACCAGATAAATTGTGGGATGACACCAAGAACATAATACATTAAGAAAGCAAAAAGTCATTAAAAAGACAGGAAAGAAAGAAAAAAAACCAAATGAATGTTAGAAGAGACTCTGCAACCTGCTCTCAAAAGTCAAATAACTAAAGCAAAAGGAAGAAATGATCACGTAAAAAGCTGAACACAAGATTTCAAAGGGCAGTCCAAAGAGACAAAGCCAAGTACTATAACTAAATGTTCAAAGACCTGAAGTTAGAAAGCCAAAAGGGAAGAACATAACATGCCTGGCATTCTCAAGCTGAAAGAACTGAAGGATTGGAGGATTCTATGAGTCAGAATTGACTTGATGGCAATGGCTTTTTTTTTATTTTATAGGTAAAATATTGAATGACAGAGGAAGTCATCAAAAGAAGATGGGGGGAATACACAGTCATTATACCAAAAATAATTGGTCAATGTTCAACCATCTCAGGAGGTAGCATATGATCAAGAACCTATGGTATTGAAGGAAGAAGTCCAAGCTGCACTGACAGTGCTGATGAAAAACAAAGCTCCAGGGATTGATGGAATACCAGTTGAGATGTTTCGACAAACAGATGCAATGCTATAGGAGCTCACTTATTTATGCCAAGAAATTTGGAAGACAACTACCTGGTCAACTGATTGGAAAAGATCTATATTTGTGGCCATTACTAAGAAAGGTGATCCAACAGAATAAGGAAATTATTGAACAATATCATTAATATCATATACAAGTAAAATTTTGCTGCAGGTAATTAAAAAACTTACAGTAGTTAATTGACACAGATCTGCCAGAAATTCAGGCTGGATTCCTAAGAGGATGTGGAATGAAGGATATCATTGTTGACGTCAGATGGATCTTGGCTCAAAGCAGATAATACCATAAAGATGGTTACCTGTGTTTTATTGACTATGCAAAGGCATTTAACTGTGTAGATCATAACAAATCATGAATAACACTGAAGAACTGAAATTCCAGAGCTCTTAATTGTGCGGATGTAGAACCTGTACATAGAACAAGAGGCAGTTGTTTGAGCAGAATAAGGGAATAACGCATCAATTAAAATCAGGAGACGCGTGACTTCGGACTGTATCTTTTCACCATACTTATTTAATCTGTATGCTAAACAAATAATCTGAGAAGCTCCACCATATAAAGAAGAATGTGGCATCAAGATTCAAGGAAGACTGACTAACATTTGCAATACGCAAATGACACAACCTTTCTTGATGAAAGTGAAGAGGAATTGAAGTACTTACTGATGAAGATCAAAGACTACAGCCCTGAGTATGGATTACACCTCAACACAAAGAAAGTAAAAATCCTTACAACTGGATCATTGACATGGTCCATTTATTTTCTGCTTTGAATTTTTTTGTAGATATTCTGTAGTTTCCTTAAAGGAAGCATGATGAGTCATGGAGTGTGTTTAAAATTTTAGTTGGTAATATGGATTTTGAGAAATATTATGTGGGAATACATGGATACCAAAAATTGGGGGAGGGGAGGTTTCAGGGACTATTATTTGGTGGGCTCCCATCTTTCCCACTGGACCATGGTTACTGGATGTATTGTGGAGTGTCTTCCCTCTGGGAATAATGATATTGCTTGCGGTTTACTATTTTCCTAGGTAGGGGCAGTTCTAATGGCTCCCACTTGGCTTTCCTTACAACAATAGCCATTATTCTACTTGTCAGTGATCCAGTGTGGGGGTTTTGCCATTTGCTGAGTATATCTATTCCAATTACACATTCCAGAACTTGGGAAATCACCACCAGATCAGTTGCGGGACCCACTGGACCCACTGTGAGATGAACCTGAGCTAAGACTCCATTAAAAACCTGGCCTCCATGTGCTGGTGGGCCACAGTGACGTTTTGGGTCTCCTGGAATTAGTGTCTGTTCAGAGTCAGTATCTAGTAATCCCTGAAAAGTCTGATTATTTCCTTTTCTTAATGTAAAATCACTTTCTTAAAAGGCCAAATACCCCTTTGGGGAAGGCTGGGAGAAAGATTAACAGTACAAAACTTTGAAATGTAGTGGGGTCTTTCTTCAAGAGAACCTGGCCTCCCCTTCATTCCAGGGGTTTTGGGTCTGTAAACTGGCTCATGTCTGGAAATTGATTGAGGGACCTCGACTCTCCATTCTGGCAATTCAAGTAAGACTGCCGTTCATTTGACCTAGAATTCTTCTGCTTGTACAAAACCAAAAAAAAACCAAAGCCAGTGCCGTTGAGTTGATTCCGACTCATATCGACCCTATAGGACAGAGTAGAACTGCCCCATAGAGTTTCCAAGGAGCGCCTGGCAGATTTGAACTGCCGACCCTTTGGTTAGCAGCCATAGCACTCAACCACTACGCCACAGATCAAGTAAATATTTAGTAGATTTCCCATCTATTTCACTCATAGGGACTCCATGATTAAGTAGCCAATGCCTTAAAAAAAATAAATAAACCCATATAAATCAGATTATTCTGATTATTGCTTTGATTCCACAGTCTATTATGGTAACCATGCCCACCTTGTCTTTGTTGAGTTCTGCCGCATGGCCCCTACCACCATGGGCTCCAATCAACCCCACTGCAGTTAGGTGTCTGAATTTACTCCCCACTCTATGAGTGGAGCTTAGTTACCCTCTCCCTGGGTTTGGGTTGTAGCTAGTGACTAAGTTCTAATGAAAGAAATATAGAAAGGAAGACATCATAACTTTATAGTAGAGAAAATTGAAACAAATTAGCCAAGAGATCAAGGTTACATCACCAATGGCAGGTAATGTTATCTTGCATCCCTGGTAGGATTCCGCTAGAAGGGCACTTAGCCTTCATATTAATCTCCTCCAAAACTTAAAACACAGTATAAACACGAGAAAACATCAGACAAGCCCAAACTGAGGAACATTCTACAAAATACCTGACCAACACTCTCCAAAGTGCCCAGGTCCTAAAAATTAAGAAAAGGCTAGGAACTGTCACAGATTGGAGATTACTAAGTAGACATAGTTACCAAACGAATCCATTATTCTGGAATGGATCCTAGATTAAAAAGGATAAAAATGGAAAAAACTGATGAAATCTAAATAAAGTCTGTAGTTAATAGTGTCATACCAATGTTAATTTTTTAAGTTGTTACCAATATACCATAGAGTTATAAAATATTAAGGGAGGCTGGCTAAAGGATATACAGCAACTCTGTGCTATTTTTGCAACTTATCTATAAATCTAAAACTATTTCACAATAAAAGTTTAAAATTTAAAAGAAAATATTTAGCTATTAAATACGTAACCCCCAAAATTTCATCAGAACCCAAAGAGTCAATGGGAAAATACTCTAAAACTGTTAATAACATGAAACATTTTCCTTAGCATGGTAACTCTAGTCTTTTGTTACTTTAGTCTTTTGTTTATTATGTGTCACTCAATTTACTTCTTTCCAATTGGAATCATTTGAGAAATATTTTAAGAGACCATTCAATACAGAGTTCATAGCATTATTAATATAAAAATATTTCATTTTGCTTAAGTTTTTTTCTGTTGATTAAACCTACTTCTTTATGTAAAAACCCTCACCACATGAATTTACCACTATGTCAAATGCTTTCTTTTTATAAACTTTTACTTTAATGGCTCTTTTTTAGACTCTGAAAATCCTGCTGAGATTAGTGAGTATTTAATTTTGTCTCCATGATTGAAAGAACACACAGTACTGAAATGTAAAGTACTGTTGAATTTTCTACACTTGAAGCATGTAGATTTTTCCCCCCAAAATACTCTAGCCTAACAGAACAGAGGAAATCACTCATGTTGCTACAAAGTTAGAAACTGCCGTCATGAAAGCAATCAATTTTCAATTCTCCCTGATTTTTCATTCTAACTACAAGCTAAACATAGTATCTTTGGAAAAAATGTTAACAGAATTAAGGATCTCCCATGAACTTAAATGTATTGCTACTTTCTTTATAACCTGTAAGAATGCAGAAAAATCTCAAAATATTGCCCAGACAAGAGGAGACATTTACAAATACTGAACTTGATAGATTTTGTAGCTTTTCCTGAAATTAATCATTAAACCAGGCTGCTGCTAACCCTCCAGATTCTATCCTTTCATCTGGCTGAAGAGTTCAACCTCTATTTGTACTTTCCCCTATCCCCCCACCCCCCGCCAGTTTTGGCCATGAATACCCTATTTTTCTTTTTCGATATTGATAATGTATTCTAGATCTCAAAAAATATTTTAATAATTGATCTTCCTTCTCTACATGTTTTAGTAATTTTTATGAACCCAATTTGTGGCAATTTTCTTGAAGCTTCTCACTGATACGTTCTGACAGTTGAGTGAATTGGTTGAAGAATGGTCAGCTATATAAGATAGAAGAATGTGAATACCAAATGTTTAATTTTTTTAAGGGGCAGCATATGAACATGGACAATATGTCCTAACTAAATATTTCATCACTTTCTAGATGTTTGTTATTAATAAGACTATAAATCTGTGCAAGTCATTTGCTTTCATAATTTCTTACATCTTTTGTAAGTAAATATTTATTGAGCCTATGTCCGAGGGACTTAACAATGTATGGAAATAAATGGTCTTTACTAGCTACAAGGAGCGGATGGTCTCAAAATTTGAAGCTGCCCATCTATCTCACATATTGTTAATAGCGGTCCCAAGATATGTTGGTCATTTTAGCTAATGCAAAAAGATAAAGAAAATATATATACAAAAAACCTTTATGTTAAAATATTAACATGTAACCTGCTTAATATAAAAGATACATAGCATACATATTTACATCTATTAAAAAAATAATAAACTGCCTTGGTTTATTATTCAATTGCATACTTCAGTAAAAATAACAAAACATTTATTGTGTGCTTCTTATGTACTAGGTGTTACATGCATGCAGAAGTTAGGTCATTTAATATTCACTATTTTTTATGGTTATGAGGCAAGTTTGATTCATTTTGTCATTGAGTTGAGACACAATAATCTGAGGCAAAGTCACCCAGCTAGTAAGCTGGCAAATTGAATTCAAATGCAAACTTAGCTCATTTTGATAAGTACTCTATGATCTGATTTTTTCCTCTCTCTATTTTATAAAAACATAGAACTTGAAACATGAGAACTATTTTAATTTAATTGCAAGTTTATTGCTCTTTTAAAGATATAATTCTGCAAGTAATAGTTACCAAAAGCCCACTATGTGCTAAGTATACTTCTAGACATTCTGCATGTATTTATTCTTGTAATCCTAAAAATAATTCTGTGAATTTAGCAAAATTTTTACCCCCATTTTACAGGTGATAAAACTGAGGCTCAGAGAGATTAAATAACTTCCTCAACATCACAAAGCTAATTAAGAAGAAGTTCCAGAATTATCTAAGCAGGCTGTCAATGTTCTTCATTTGTGTGTTGCTTCAGGCATCATAAAACACAATTGTGTTATACAATACAATGAAAGCAAACAGTCTTATGTTTTTCTGATTTATCAGAGTTCTTGATGCATACCTATTATGATGGCTTTAAAGCTTGGAATCTGTGAATAATCTTACATCTCTAAGAACTGAAATTTTAGAT
Source organism: Loxodonta africana (assembly GCF_030014295.1). Lineage (NCBI taxonomy): Eukaryota > Metazoa > Chordata > Mammalia > Proboscidea > Elephantidae > Loxodonta > Loxodonta africana. The sequence continues at coordinate 21,387,228 of NC_087362.1, forward strand.
CTAAAACTTTCAATGAATGTTTTTGTTTCTTGTTTCTTCGTTTAATTATTCACATTTCAATGTTGCAGCTAAATGTTATATAATAAAATACGAAATACTAACAACAGCAACCACAGATTCTAAAAATCATATTTAAGTGTTGTCATGGAGTGAATTGTGTCCTCCAAAAATGTGTGTATCAATTTGGCTGGACCGTGATTTCTGGTATTGTGTGATTGTCTACCGTTTTGTCATCTGACGTGATTTTCCTATGCGGTGTAAATCCTGCCTCCATGATGTTAATGAGGGTGGATGGGTTGCAGCTGTGTTAGTGAGGCAGGACTAAATCTACAAGATTGGATTGTGTCTTGAGCCAGTTTCTTTTGGGATATAAAAGAAAGAAGTGAGCAGAGAGACAGGGGACCTCATATCACCAAGAAAGCAGTGCTGGGACCCTGAATTCCTGTGAGGAGACACTCCTAGTCCAGGAGAAGACTGATGAGAAGGACTTTTTTGCCGGGCCAACTGAGAGAGAAAGCCTTCCCCTGAAGCTGACGTCCTGAATTTGGACTTATAGCCTACTTTAGTGTGAGGAAATAAATTTCTCTTTTTCAAAGCCATCCACTTGTGGTATTTCTGTTACAGCAGCACTGGATAACTAAGACAGGTATATATGTATGCCTACATAAAAAAAAATAGACACGAACATTTCATGAGGTTTTAAAAATACTAACTTAAACTTTTTTAGTAGAAACTAATGTAAAATCTGATAGTATTAAGAAACTTGATGTTCATATTACACAATACTTGAAATTGGGGATTTTTATATTCTAAATGTAATATCTGTGCATAGACCAAGAGACAGTTGTTCAGACAGAACAAGGGGATACTGACCGGTTTAAAATCAGGAAAGGTGTGCTTCAGGGTTGTATGTTTTCACTACATCTATTGAGTCTGTATGCTGAGCAAATAATCCAAGAATCTGGACTATATGAAGAACCGGGCAACAGGATTGGAGGAAACTCACTAACAACCTGTGTTATGCAGATGACACAACCTTGCTTGCTGAAAGTGAAGAAGACTTGAAATACTTACTGATAAAGATCAAAGACCACAGCCTTCAGTATGGATTACACCTCAACATAAAGAAAACAAAAATCCTCAAACTGGACCAATAAACAACCTCACAGCAAATGGAGAAAAGATTGAAGTTGTCAATAATTTGATTTTACTTGGATCCGCAATCAACACCCGTGGAAGCAGCAGCCAAGAAATCAAAAGCTGCATTGCACTGGGTAAATCTGCCGCAAAGCACCTCTTTAAAGTGTTGAAAAGCAAAGATATCACCTTGAAGACTAAGGCACGCCTGACCCAAGCCATGATATTTTCAATCGCATCATATGCTTGTGAAAGGTGGACAATGAATAAGGAAGACTGAAGAAGAATTGACGCTTTTTAATTGTGGTGATGGAGAAGAATATTGAATATACCATAGACTGCCAAAGCAGGACCAAATCTCTCTTGGAAGAATTACAACCAGAATGCTCCTTAGAAGCAAGGATGGTGAGACTGACTGGGTCTTATATACTTTGGACGTGTTACCGGGAGAGATCAGTCCCTGGTGAAGGATATCATGCTTGGTGAAGTAGAGGGTCAGCAGAAAAGAGGAAGACCCTCAATGGGACAGACTGACACAGTGGCTGCAACAATAGACTCAAGCATAACAACATGGTGCAGGACCGGGCAGTGTTTCATTCTGTGGTACAAAGGATCGTTATGAGTGGGAAGCGACTCGACAACTCCTAAGAACAACAACAAAATGTAAAAAATAGATTTTAAAGCATAATACTTGGACCCAGAGAGTCATTTAACAATGGATTTCTAAAAAATGAAATAAGTAACCTGGACCTGAAGAAATGCAGAGTTATTTTTGGAGAGATTGAACAGAATTTGAATTTCAAAAGAGGCAGTAATTGACTACATGGAAGTAGCAATGTTTTTATTGAAGTTTTGGTGAAAGTCTTTCCTTCATGTATTTTTAGCAGAGGCTGTTAGTTTTATCAATTTGTTTGAATCAGCAAAATCAGATGGTTCCACAAGTGTACAAGTTTTGATCTTCTTGAGTTTACTAAGTTGTCTTATAAATGGTGGGCTGTTGCACGGAAACTTCCATCACTCACAGTGCTGGGTCAACTGGTTCTAGTTTACTAGACAACTGTCTTTGGTTTCCATCCAACTGTGCTGTGATCAGACAGGAGCAACTATGTTTTAGCTGAGAAATCACTCTGTGGATCATCTGATTTAATCTCTCCTTTAAACAAATGAACATCAAAGAAAAATGGTACTTCTATTTGCATTAATGATTCTAATAATAATGTTGATTGGTCATTGAGTTGTCTTCAACTCATGGCAACCCTGTGTGTCAGAGCAGAACCGTGCTCCATAGGGTTTCCAATGCTGATTTTTCAGAAATAGATCACCAGACCTTTCTTCTGCAGCACCTCTGGGGAACTGGAACCTGCAAACTTTTATTTAGCAGCCAAGTGCTTTAAGCATTTGTACCATCCAGAGACTCCTTCTACTAATAATGCCTGACATTTGTTTACTGCTTGATTTGCTCCATGCGTTAGCTAAGCATTTTAAGTGCATTTTTTTTTCAATTTGCTATATGTTTGTAACACAAAAGAAATGCTGGCTATCTATGTTTACCATTCCATTCTCAGCTAAATTGCAAAAGCTATAGAGACGACCATAGCCGTTAATGTAGTACTTAATGAAGGAAAATGTGTAACAATTGTGCATTTGGCACCAAAAGGCATCATGCAGTGGGCATATACTGCCAGTATACAATATTATTGAGCCCAGTTCACATTCCGTCTGAAATCCACCACAGAATAACCATCTCTGAAATGCAAATCTGTTCAGATACTTCACACAAATAGCCTATCTTTTTTTAATGACTCCCTAACCTGGGAACAAGGATAATTATGTCAGCATTTGCTATGTAAAGGAAGCATTTAAAGTGGTTTGTTTTTGCACAAATAAGAACAAGTCTAAATGCATGTATTTTGAGAAAACTAGAGTTTACTCTCTCAATTACAGATATTTAAGGCTTAGTATAAGCAGGGCATAAAATTTTCGGGAGCCCTGGTGGCACAGTGGTTAAGAGCTCAGCTGCTAGCCAAAAAGGTGAGCAGATGAAATGCAAATCTGTTCAGATATTTCACCTGAATAAGCTATTTTTTTTTTTTATGACTACCTAACCTGGGAACAAGGATAATTATGCCAGCATTTGCTATCTAAAGGAAATATTTAAAGCAGTTTGTTTTTGTACACATTAGAACCAGTCTAAATACATATATTTTTTTTGAAGAAAAATAGTTTACTTTCTCAATTATAGACAAACCAAACCAAACCCATTGCCATCAAGTCAACTCTGACTCATAATGACCCTATAGGACGGAGTAGAACTGCCCCATAGGGTTTCCAAGGAGCACCTGGTAGATTCGAACTGCTGACTTTTTGGTTAGCAGCCATAGCTCTTAACTGCTACACCACCAGGGTTTCCCAATTATAGATAATAAATAAATAAATAAAGGCTTACTGCAAGCAAGGTTTAAAATTCTTGAAAGTACATATCAGATCTTATCAAAATGTTTTGATGAAACACTTAGGTTAGAAAGTTTACCAGCGTTGATTATTTAAGACCCTGCTAATATATTTTCTTTTGAATATTTTTCAAGAAGACATTTCACTGATAAGCCTGGATCAACACTTCAATGAAATCTATCTTGGATAAACTGAATTTCATTTTGCATCCTTCGAATAAAATTCATCACAGAAATAAGCTTTTGGTTTCTCTTTTTATTCAAAAGTTACCTTCCATGATTGTCTCATTTATCCAAATCAGGCTTGTAGGACATATTCTGTTCTGAGTTTATAGCTTAACAAACAAGAAGGGGGTGACTCTAAAACCATGCCATTCGTTGACCTACCAGGATCCTTGATTCTTGAATCCTATCTACTTAGGAATCTTCTGTCACTAGGATCTAACAGTCCATGTCAAATAAGGGAGCATCAATAAAGATGTATTGAATCGAAAATTTTTTTTTTCAATACAGGTTAATGCAGATCTCTCTCTTTTTTTTATTTTCATTTTTAAACATCTCCATTTATTTTAATGTCATTTATATTAGGGAACTTAGAATATTTACAGGCTGTATTTTACATTTGTAAAAACTTTACCGGTATAACTATTAGTAGTATGAGAATTGGTCAGCACTTCCGTCAGGACTCACCCAGATAGCTTACCTCCCGTGGATGTTGCTTTAAATGTTCTTGATAAAAATACAGTTTAATCTAGTTACAGAAAACCTGCAAGTGACACTCCTGAGCAGGTTACAGTAGACTTTTCTTTTTCTGATATGCTCTTTTATCATTCAAATTTAACATTTTTAATGTGTTTATACTGATACTGTTCTATTTCTAAGAAGCTATATTTCATGATATCAATACTTTATTTGTGAATTTAATAATTATAGCTTGAATTACTGACCGCACTTTCACACAAATATATTTTACTTTGTAACCTTTTTCTGTTTCATTTATTTTTATACAAAACCTCTTCCTCCAGCTCTCTCTGATCTTGTCTGTTTCTTACCAACTTAACGAATTTGTTTTTTAAAAAAACACTTCATCCAGTTTTGCATTTAAAACGCAGCCCAATATTTTTAGAAAAGCAAGGGATGAATTTTTGATGCATTCCACATAAATTGATGGATTTTCAAGGAATATATATATACACATATATATATTTTGCCCTTAAGTCTCTTTAGCAGTTACAACATCCAAAGAAGGCCATTAGAGCAAACTTTATCTAGATGTTTGCTTGAAAAAGGAAATAAAGCCTTTCCTCTGTTGCATGAGACATTGCCCTCAGTTCATCTCTCTATCTCTGATCCCCTGGGAAGCTGGTAAGAGTAAGAATGTCAGCTGTTTCTAAGAACCAGATTACTTATGATACGATTGACCCTTGATTGGTAAATTACATATGGATGAGGCGGAATGATAAATAAATTATAAATACTTGATAGGAAGCCTCAGCAGTGGGTTTATCTGAAGACTATGACTCTTGTAACTGGCTTGTCCTTGGTGAGGCCTTGAAAGATAGCCTCTGTGGAACTTCTGAGCCACGGTGCATTCCATACCCATAATGTGAATCTCACTGTCTTAAACCTGGGCTGTCATCTTGGGAGAATGTAACTCCTGGGTGGCTGTATAAAATGCTTCAAAAGCTCCTGTCAAGAAGAACCTTTGTGCTGCCCTGCTGCCAGGCTGGCAAGCTGTGATTTCATATTCTTCTGAAGAGACAATGCTATGCTAAGCATAGCCTGTGATGGCTTTGCAAGTCCGAAAATTTAATTACTACTCAACCCTGGTAGCCACTAATAAACTTTGGCCTCTATACACTTGCCTATTATAAGTGAAATCATACAATATTTGTCCTTGTGTGATTGACTGATTTCACTCAGCCTAATATTTTCAAGGTTCATCCATGTTACAGCATGTATCAGGACTTGGTTTTCTTTTACAACTGAGTAATATATTATTGTACATATGTACATTTTATTTATCCATTCTGTTGATGGGTGGAAGCCCTAGTGGCTTAATGGTTAAGTGCTATGGCTGCTAACCAAAGTGTCGGCAGTTCAAATTCACCAGGTGCTCCTTGGAAACCTAATGGGGCAGTGGTACTCTGTCCTATAGGGTTGCTATGAGTTGGAATCAACTCTACGGCACTGCGTTTGGTTTTGGTTTTTTTGGTTGATGGGTATTAAGGCTGTTTCTACCTTTTGGCTCTTGTGAATAATACTACAATGAACATTCCTGAAAAATGTCTATTTAAGGGAGCCCTGGTGGCACAGTGGTTAAGTGCTGGACTTCTAACTGAAAGGTCAGCAGTTCAAACCCAATAGCCACTTCACTGGAGAAAGTTGTGCCAGTTTGCCTCCTTGGAAACCATATGGTCAGCTCTACCCTGTCCTGTAGAGTCACTAGAGTTGAAGTCAACTTGAGGGCAATGGGAATGGGATCTATTTATATTCCTGGTTCAGTTGTTTTGGGTATATCTTAGGTGTGGAACTGTTGGATCAAATGGTAATTCTATGTTTCACGTTTTTAGGAACTGCTAAACGGTTTTTCACAGTGGTTATACCATTTTACAATCCTACCAGTAAATTTTCACTTAAAATTTTCAAGGTCAATAGCAAGCAAATATATTAACTTTTTTCCTCTAAGGAGTATTTTTTCTGTTTTCAATTTTAAATGATTGTAATTATTGTGCTTGCTTAAACTGAACCAAGTACAGTGTGGAATCACTTTACTAAAAAAAGCAATTTGTCTTTTCAGCCCTAGCTTCAATGCTCCGCCTAGAAGTTGATCCAGTAGCTGATCTCTATCAGGATTGGCTGGCAGCCCCATCAATTCCGACCTCTAACAAGGGACTGTCTAGGAAGACCCCACCCAGGAGTTAACCTTCACCAGGATTGGCTGGTGGCTTCTGCCCAGCCTGACCTTTAAACAGATTGGCTGGAGGGCCCGCCTGGTGACTGATAAAATCCCTATAACATGGAGGCTGAGATGGAGGTTCTTGATAGACAAGTGCCAGGAGAGGAGCGCTTCCTTTGGATGCTGGGGCCCTGCGCTGTGAACCTCCCAGACTGAGTAAACCCACGGCAGCGGCAGGGGCAGCAGCTGCCATCGTGCTAGAAGAAGTGGAGACAATGAGCAGACTCCGATAGTGGCAGCAATACATAAAGACTGAACCCCAGCCAGGAGCTGAGAGGAGTGACCAATAGTTGAACCAGCCAAAATGACATCACTGAGCTTCCTTTTTTATAAGCTTCCTGATAGGTGAGAATGAACGTTGGTTTTGGGGCAGGTTAAGTAGGTCCCCTTTAAAACATAACCCCTTGAGAAACTGAGGCCTCCTGCTGAGACCCCTCCTGAACCTCCTCCTTTGCATATCTTTGCTTCTCTGTATATCCTTCCCTGACATTAAAGTTGTTATTGCAATTATGTTGTTCCCAGGAGTTCTCTGTGACCCTTTCAATCAATTATTGTGCCCAATAGAGAAAGAGTACTTTGGGGAGAACGGCTGGTGTCAGAAATAGCGGCGAAGTTGGAGAACAGGTATATATTGAACCTCCTCATAGGAAACCCTCTGTGCTAAGTCTTATGGACAGTGTTATCATTACACCAGAATATCATAGATTTAGTGTAAAACTGTAGACATAAGTATATTTTTAGCTTGTGGCTATGTTTTATAACAGCAAAAGTAAACACATGTGGAACAGAAGGGAAAAAGATATCAGGTAGTGTATGAACCGTGTAGGGGAAGAGTTGGGGGATGACATGTGGTCACACAGAACGCACTTCCTCCAGCATTAACTGTAATTTATATAGTAAAGTTCAGTAGATTCCACCAATTAAACCAGGTTTTAATAAAAATGTCAGAATAGAGTCATCTTCAAAACTGTATGTCGGAGAAGAAACATCTTAGTAAATTAACTTAATAATAAAAAAGTAATTACACTAGTGAGCAGACTTTGACAAAAGTTAGATTACAAGACTGTTTAGGAGGAGAGAAAAAGTAATAAAAATAGATCTAAGTACTACTTCCTTTTTCAGACTTGCTGTGTGTTTAAAAATTTGTGTCTTCATGTATGTCTCAAAATCATTTCTGAAGCGGAATTGTCATTATCAAAATGATGAAAAATGAATCCTGCCTAAGATACACTCATCTTAACCACTTACATCATTTTTTTACTTTTTTAAATTGCATTGAAACACAAACCTCATCATCTTTTTCTCTCATCGTTACCCATCTCTGCACTTCACATACACCCTTTGATATTTTCTGAAACAAGCACAGCCTAAAGGAAAAGAGACAGGCAAGTAATTATGCTGCTTTCAGTACTGTGTACTTGTGAATTGGCAGTGGTATCTGGTTTTTTTCCCATAACCTGAGTTTCGTATTCCCCTACTGAATTTTCTTCACACCTTTAATGTGTATTGAGTTTTATCACAGCAAATACTGCCTTGAAATGAAGTACAATCTCTTCTTTGAATATCCTCAAAATGCTTGGCCTTGTGTAAACAAAAAAACAGAACCATGTAGAACGAATGTGAAGCTACAATACCTGAACTTTGTTGCTCCACAAAGAAAAACACAAATATTTTAGAATAAAAAATGGCAATATAATCAAAATGTAGACTGGAGTCACAGAAAGATCAACCAGGAAAATTAGAAGAAATTTTAACCTGAGAAGCAATACATAACCAGTACATGGATAATTCCAATGTTTCCTTAAACAAATGATTTAGTGTACTTGCAAAGAAAATACCTACTACTTGTTTAAGAATGCTGCTTCTTAGGTGGACAAACATCTTGATACCAAATATAAAAGGAAGATATGCAGAAATATATACCTTTTATGAATGTATTATAATGATATGTTCATAATTTCAAAAATTCTGGTTTTCTGTGCTGTCTAAATTTGTATCAAAAGGTTCACTGGAAATCTACAAATGAAAAATAAATGTACTTATGGTCTCAGCTCACATGGAGCAAAAGAGAATGAAGAACACCAATGACATAAGGTAAGTATGAGCCCAAGAGTCAGAATGGGCCACATAAATCAGAGACTTCATCAGTCTGAGATCAGAAGAACTAGATGGTGCCTGGCTACAACCGATGACTGCCATGACAGGGAGCACAATAGAGAATCCCTAAGGACCAGGAGAGCAGTGGGATGCAGACCCCAAATTCTCATAGAAAGACCAGACTTAATGGTCTGACTGAGACTAGAGGGACCCTGGAAGTCATGGTCCCCAGACTCTCTGTTAGCCCAAGATAGGAGCCATTCCCAAAACCAACTCTTCAGACAGGGATTGGACTGAACTATAAGGCAAAAAAAAAAAAAAAAAAAATTTATTTTTTTTTATAAGGCAGAAAATGATACGGGTGAGGAGTGAGCTTCTTGGGTCAAGTAGACACATGAGACTATGTGTGCAGCTCTGGAGGGGAGATGTAAAAGCCGAAGGGGACAGAAGATAGATGAATGGACAGAGAAACACAGGGTGGAGAGAAGGAATATGCTGTCTCATTAGGGGGAGAGCAACTAGGAGTATATAAATTTGTAAACTTTCACTTAAAGCACAAAAAATATATAAAAAAATAAAATAAATTTACCTAAAAGTTCAACATTGTCCAATGAAAAAGAAAAAGGATGGTATATCAATTAATAAACATGGAATATTTAAAAATAAACAACATTTTACACTATTTTACCTGAAGATGGCACTTTTTTTTTTTTACAGATAAATGTTGCTTCATATAATTATGAGAAAACGAAACAAAAAGCAAAAAAAACCCAAACAACTTTATATCCATTGTTCAGCATTAAAAGAGAGAACACTTGAAATATGCAGATTTTTCTTTTAAATAGTATATGCATTCAGATTTTGTTCTGGATATTACACTCAGCCTTTTAAATAATTGCATTTATAGCAACGATGTAAAGTTCATGATAATTGAGTCTTTGTTTTCCTTGTAGCATTCATTTTAATGTCTGTACTATGTCATAGCCCTTTACCAAAAGGACTTTTTACTGCAGAATATTAGTGGTACGAACAAGTAAAATTAATGGAAGAGAAGACTGGATGGCCCCATTAGAAAATGCTATTCACTTTTAGGATGAAGATGATTGCTTTAAGATGATAATGCTGATAACAGAGAGCTCAAATGCTAAGATGAGACTTCAAAGGTAGGCACTAACGTATTGTAAAGAGTAATTTGTTTAGAACTGATATGAAATTAACCTTCGGCTCTACCCCATTCCCCCAACTCCATTAACAGTCAACACTGAACTAGTGTATTAAAAAACAAAACAAATTCTAATGCATGTTTTGCTTCCCCCACAGCCTTTCTTCTGGGACCTCTAGTAGCTGTGAACTTATCTTTAGAATTATCTCCCAGTAGGAATGCTATTTTGAAAATAAGCACTTAGAAGCAGTCTGAGAGACCTTTAGAACCTTTGATTTCAACTCATGGCGACCCTATGTGTGTCAGAGTAGAAATGCGCCCCATGGGGTTTTTTTTTTAATTGAAGAATTACAGTCTTTATAGGGCTCAGACCAGGAGTCTGTGGGCCTTGAGGACCTGTGTGTGATGAATATGGAGCTCTTCACAAATTTGCATGTCATCCTTGCACAGGGGCCATGCTCATCTTCTCTGTATCGTTCAATTTTAGTATGTATGCTGTAGAAGCGAGCACTCCATAGGGTTTTTAATGACCGATTTTTGAGAAGTAGATCCCTGGCCTTTCTTCTTAGATACCTCTGGTGGACTTGAACATCCAACCTTTCAGTTAATAGCCTAGCACATTAACTGCACCACCTGGGGATGTATCGGTTTGTGTCCCCATACGATAAACGGATTGTATCTTTAATAGGGTAATAAAGAGAGTTTCATGAAGAGACCATTTCAAAGATGTGGTCTGGCTTAAGGAAAGATAAAGAATCATTGCTGTCCCTGTGGGAAAAGGACTGCTAGTGGAAGCAGTGGCTTTAGGGAGAGGAAGGCAGCTACTGTCACACTGTCCCCTGGCAGGTAGAAAAATAAATATTCTGATGCCCCTCTCCTTCCACCCCCTGATCATTACTCAGGCTCTCTTGCCTCTGGAAGCCAGTGGACAAGAGATCATGCGAATCAGCCTCTACAGGAAAACATCAGGACAGAAATGGGTGGAAGGTGGAAAAGAGTGGAAAAAAAGTATCTAACATGGTTAGATGGTGTAATTGTGGTCCTTCCATCCATGAATGCCTTGAAATATTTCAGCTCCCAGCCTTCAGATAAAAATCTTGTCAAAAGTCAAATAACTGCAATGGAAATAATGGTACCTACTATGAATATTCCTGAGTATTTCTGAACTTGCTCTATTCTCAGGGGGATAACTCATTTGGTATTTGAATAGCACTCAACATAATATTTATATAAGAACTTAGTAAGTAATGACTGGGGTAGAATTACAGGAAACTGGATAAAGTTGGGAAAACCTGGTGGCGAAGTGATTAATAGTTATGGCTCCTAACCAAAAGGTGGCAGTTCTAATCCAGAAGGCACTCCTTGGAAACCGTATGAGGCAGTTCTACTTAGTCCTATAGGGTCTCTATGAGTCGGAAACAACTCTACCGCAACAGTTTGGTTTGTTTCTTTTTGGTTTGGATAAAGTTGGGACCAGAGGCAGAAGCAGAACTAGAGTCAGCTACTTTTGAGACAAAAAAAAAAAAAAAAAATTGCCATCCAGTCAATTCTGACCACTATGCCACCAGGGACTAAAAAAAACTCTTATAATTCATAAAGAAGAGTTTGCACCTCCCAAAGATACACATTGAATTTGATTTTTATGTTCACTGCATAATTTATTATTCTACACTTTTCCAGAGTCCATGATGCTAATTGTAGGGAAAGGAAATAAAAACTACATGTCTGGAACAGTGCTAAAAGTTTTTCATATTTTATTGAATCCTTTTACCATATTTTACACAAATAACGTGTACCTTCTGCATTTGTTTGCTGGCCATGCCCTCCCCCACTCTGAAAGACCCTCACAAGTGCCGCGACGCCAATTTTCTTCCACATGTTGCTGTTAAAAATATATATATCCTTGGCGTGCTTACGAAAATACCTTGGCTCCTCTAGAGAACCAAAAATAAGACAGAAGACTTCGGAGGAGTTGGAAAATAGGACTGACATTATGTTAGTCTTTATGAATAGTCTTTGGAATTAATTACATTTAGCATCCAATTCCATTAGGCAAAGATTTTGTTTTCAAGTTACTAACAGAATCTTAAAGCCAAGTGTCTAGTATTGTAGAAAAATGACACAGTAAATAATAAATATTGTCAATATTTTGATTAAGTTTACTGTAGCCTATGCTGATCTTGACATGTTTCCCAATATCCATTCTTATCTCTGCGGTACTGTTGTTTAAACTATTTACCAGAAAGAAGATTAAATATTGCACCATGTTATTGTACTGCTGTGTGTAGTATGCCTCTTATAACTGTAAAGATTTAGACATTCTGTTCAGAACTGTATTGCCAGGAGCCACTACACATTACTATAATGCTCGTACAACCAACTCTGTCGGAATTTTACTAAGACAAATGGCAGTCTGGTAATTCATTAAAAGGAGGTGGCTCAAATGCAAAAAAGAAAAAAAAAATTAGAAATGCCCAGAGGTACAGTAGCACCCACAGAGTGCGATATTGTATGTACCCTCTGAATCTAAAAACATTTTAGAAAATGAAGATCCACCTTTGCTCTAATATTTTCTTAAGTCAAGAAATCTTTCTATAACCGTATTAGTCTCAGAAATGACGCTTTCTTATTTCACATTTTTGTATATGTATTTTTTTCTGTTGTAAAGAACCAAATTTAGTAATAACACATTTTACTGATCATTACTGAAAAATATTCAGTTCAATAAGAATTATTCTAGAAAAGCAGATAAAGATTAACCAAAGATAATTACATGCGCTCATTTAGAAATCCCTCCTTTGAACAAGTAATTGAAATCAATAAAGAGATTTATTTTTTCAGAACAGTCATAATTTTGCTACTTACTTGTTAGCCTTAATAAGAATCCTTTAGCCCAGAGAGAAAAAACAACAGATCTTGTCAGTAAACATAAAAGAAATATATAGTTTATACTATAACCCTGAATTTTGGTGTATTAATTTTAACCACATAAATGCATTAGTTCCCCAGATTCTACAGGTCTAGTTTTTAGGGCTCATAAATTTCATGGCTTATCATAGGGTGAAAAAATCCACAAAAAACCGTTTTCACTTTGACACTGCCGCCCCTCCTAAGGGGCTGCCGGGATGCCAGCAATTCATGAAGACCTGTCATGTTTCATTTGATCCCTGAATTAAATAAAGGGCTTTACTGTAAGGAGGGGGGCTGGGGGTTGGTTGCCAGGCAGATTATTACAATAGTGCCTGTTTTAGTAACCTAGTGATGCCGTAACAGAAATACCACAAGTGAGGGCTTTAACAAAGAGAAGTTTATTTACTCACAGTCCAGTGGGTTACAAGTCCAAATTCAGGGTGTCGGCTCCAGGGGAAGGCTTTCTCTCTCTGTCGGCTCTGGAGGAAAGTCCTTGTCCTTAACCTTCCCTTGGTTGTGGAGCTTCTTGGGCACAGAGACCCCATGTCCAAAGGATGCGTTCTGTTTCTGGTGCTGCTTTCTTAGTGGTATAAGGCCCCTCACTTTCTGCTTGCTTCCCTTTCCTTTTATCTCCTGAGAGATAAAAGGTGGTATAGGCCCCACCCCAGAGAAACTCCCTTTACATTGGATCAGGCAGGGATCAATCCCACCCTAATCCTCTTAACATAAAATTACAACCACAAAATGGAGGACAGCCACACAATGGTGGGAGCCATGGCCTAACCAAGTCGATAGACACATTTTTGGGGGGACATAATTCAATGCATGACGGTGCCTAACCAATGCACATGACCCAGCTAAAGTGGAAACTCTTAATGTCATTTTCTTAAAAAGGAAAATAGACTTATTTATCTGAGAGCAAAAACAAAGGATGATGGGGTACCAATTTCTTTTACCCTTTGTCTCATCCCCTTGGTTCCAGTGCGGGGTCATCTTCCAATTCCCAAATCTTTCTGGAGATGGAACTGCTAGGTGATGGGTGTGATATTAATGATTCCATTTGTCTTATGACCTTTTGGTTGCTCATTCAATAAAAGAAAAGTTAGGGAGTGGAGTTAGGTCTAACAACGCATCTAAACAAAGAATACACTCGTCCCTTCAGTCCAATTCCATGAATGAGAGCCCTTCTCTGGAATGCTTACTCCTTCATAGGAAGAGGTTCATCTCCCCAAGAATGTTACATTGGAAATAAAGACTTAATTATCATGGACTTACCTACTACTGGGAAACCCTGGTGGCGTAGTGGTTACGTGCTACTGCTGCTAACCAAAATGTTGGCAGTTCGAATCCACCAGGCGATCCTTGGAAACTCTATGGGGCAGTTCTACTCTGTTGTATGGGGTTGCTATGAGTCCAAATCAAAGCGATGGGTTTGATTTTTTCTTTCTTTCTTTCTTTTTTTTTTTTTGGATATTTTCTGCTGAGAAGCAATCATTAGAAGCAGGAGCCTAATTCTTATGGGCACCAACATTATTTTACTTGGTGAAGCACACTAGCCATTGAAACATTTTCAGAGTTCACAGATACTGAAATTAGAACAAAGTCTTCATTTGCTTTTTATGATATAACTTTTAGTCATAAGTATGCAAACTTCATCTTTGTTCTGTTCTCAACACAGAAGGCCAAATAATCACAAATATAACTTCAATAAACTCATTTTCCAAGCCATAAGAAATATAAATGGTCTAATATGTGTTTGACACTACCATTGTGATTTAAAATGATAATAATAAAATCCAGCCATTATTTTTTCTACCGATGAACTTACTACAGAATCCTTCAGTGCGTAACCAATTCCTCCTGCATTCTTTTGACTATTCACTCCTAACATTGTGTGTGTGTCTGTGTGTCCAGCAATGTGTGTCCAACAATGTGTCTATGTATCCAACAATGTATTTTAGACTCTATTTTACAGTGTCTTATCATGGTGGCTGCCAAGTCTTCTCATCTTGGAAACTGTCATAATTCTGAAAGGACAGATATTCTATGTTATGACAGTTTGTCGTTATAATAATCCAGGTTTAAGAGGTCAAAAAAGTTATTTTTGAAGATGCCCTGGGGTATTGTCTGAAACAGGATAAGCTTACTGGAAACCTTTGGGAAGTATTTCAGTGGAGTGTCTTAGTTGAGTTATATAACACCACAACAAGAGGAAATTATATAAGGAAAACATTTTAGAAGCATAAATTCTATTTTACCAGCAGGACCATATATAGTTTGCTTCTGATATATTGATGGATAAATATTTTTATCTAAAGTATTCAAATGTTGTATTATAATAATATTTGTATTTTCTATTAGAATATTTTGTCAGTTTTCATCAATGTTACATTTCTTTGCAAGCATACGGTGGCATATGAACGTAAAACAATTTTCTTACGTGCAAAAATCTAGCTTAATATTTTTGGTTGATCTAATTGTCGTAGGAGGCCTGGTGGTGAAATGGTTAAGAGCTATGGCTGTTAACCAAAAAGCCAGTAGTTTGAATTCACCAGCCTCTCCTTGGAAACCCTATGGGGCACTTGTACTCTGTCCTATGGTGTCGCTATGAGTCAGAATTGACTCAATGAGTTGGAGTTTTGTTTTTTTTTAAATTGTCACTAACCACTCCTTCTCTATTCATTTGGTCTTGTGCTTCAGCATTTATTATATGAAATAAATTTATTATGTGAAATATGTTTCCATTTTTCATATGCATTTGCTCAACTGCAAAATTACTTAGTTTCTGTCTGCTGTTAGTTCTTGGAGATGAGAGTGGGTAATAAAATGTATGTGGACCTAAATAATACTAACAACTCTGTTTTTCACAACAGAAATTTAGAAATTACCATTCACCTCTTCTTCTCTGAAATAGTCATTATGTCTAGTGGGGAGTTACCAAGTATAGTTGGTTAAAACAAACATTACAGTTTTTGTTTTTACTGAGATAAGCCAGACAAAGCCTTCCTGCCTACATTGTGGCCTTCTGCCAAATATCAGTCTCCTTATTATATATGTTTAAAATTTAAACCTAATGAAATCTCATGCAAAAACTTACATAATCTCTGTTTTTGTGACTCTCAGTCCTCCCATTCCTCATACTCAAATATTCTCCCTTTGTATACACATATGTATACACAGATACACACATATACATGTATAAAATCATATGTAGTTTGTTCTTTGAATTTGTCATGTCTTTTCACTTTTATACATATTGTTCTCTCTTTATGCTTGGCAATCTCCCATTATCTTTCAAGAGGTAACCCAAGTGTTAAGTTTTTTTTTTTTCAGTGCAAATATTTTTCTTTATTCTCTTCTCATCCTTACATATATGAGTATATTATTGCAAAAACCTAATTATATTGCTTACATTATTGCAATTTTTTAAAAACACTTTATTGTGTTTTAGGTGAAAGTTTATAGAGTAAGTTAGTTTTCCATTCAGCAAATTGTACGCAAAGTGCCCCATGACATTGGTCGCAATCCCTACATTGTGCCAGCCCTCTCCCCATTTCCACCCCGAGTTCCCTGTTTCCTTTCGTCTGGTTTTCCTACCCCTTCCTGCCTTCTCACCTATACTGTTGGGCAAAAGCTGCCCTTTCAGTCTCGTATAATTGTTTGTTCTATGGAGCATGTTCTTTCCAGATGTTATTTATTTTATAGGTCTGTCTGGGTCTATTTCTTGGCTGGAAGGTGGTTTCTGGGGATGGCTGCAGTTCCAAGTCAGGGGGGTGTCATAGGGCCATAGTCTCAGAGATTCCCAAGTGTTCATTTTTAAAGAGGCATTCTTTGTTTCTAGTTCAATTTGAATACTCTTCAAGAAATGTGTTTAGAACACTTTATTTGGAAGACTTTTTACTGGATCCTGGAGATAAAACAATAAATGAAATATTTTCTCCATCCTTGAAAATGTCACCTTTTAGTGGCCAAGTGTATTCCCTTCTCTGTGGTCTCATTGTCTGTATACACTATGAATACTACTCATATCAAAACATACAGCAGTTTTTGATTTATATGTGTGCTTCACCCTTGAGAATATAAATGACATTGGTTCAACGTAAATGTCTTATTTATATCCCTAACCACTGGGAAAATCTGTAAATATTTAAAATGGATTAAAAAGTCTTCTTTTTTTTACATAGATTATTTCTAGTACTTGATAAACGGAGAGTGACTAATTTTCATAAAGCAAAAATGTTGCCATTACTTCTGCTTTGTCATTATTTCTGTTTTTTATTGTGCTTTAAGTAGAAGTTTACAGAGCAAATTAGTTTTACATTAAACAATTCACAGATTGTTTTGTGACATTGGTTGCCAACCCTGTGATATGTCAACACTCTTCTCGACCTCAGGTTCCCCATTTCCATTCATTCAGCTTTCCTATCCCCCCCGCCTTCTTATCCTTGCCACTGGGTTAATGTTTACATTTAGTCTCGTATACATACATGTTGAGCTACATGTCTTTGGCTGAAAGGTGAACCTCAGGAGTGACTTCACTACTGAGTTAAAAGGGAGTCCGGGGCCATACTTTTGGGGTTTCTCCAGCCTCTGTCAGACCAGTAAGTCTGGTCTTTTTTTGTGTGTGTGATTGAATTTTGTTCTACATCTAGTTGTGCAGGACTTAACCTGGTGGAAGCTAGAGTAGTTGTGGTCCATTAGTCATTTGGACTAATCTTTCCCCTGTGTCTTTGGTTTTCTTCATTCTCCCTTGCTCCAGATGGGGTGGGACTAGTAGATGTATCTTATATGGGTGCTCACAAGCTTTTAAGGCCAAATAGGAGGTAGAACATTTTCTTTATAAACTATGTTAGGTCAGTTGACTCCGAGATCATGGTACCCAGCTCTCAGCCCAGTAACTTGGTCCCTCAGGGAGCTTATTAATGTCTATGACTCTTCTATGACTTTGCCTTGGTCATGTTGTGCTGATTTCTTACCCTTCACCAAAGTTGCCACTCAGGTATTATCTAGTTAGTGTTTTCCCTTTCCCACCTCTCCCCACCCTGCCTTGAAAGATTTTTTTGTGTCTGTGTGTAAACCTTTCCAGGAGTTTTTAAATAGTGGTCTCATACAGCATTTTTCCTTTTGTGATTGACTTATTTCATTCAGCATAATGCCTCCAGATTCATCCATGTTATGAGATGTTTCATAGATTCATCATTGCTCTTTATAATTGTACAGTATTCCACTGTGTGTATGTACCATATTTTGTTTATCCATTCATCTGTCGATGGGCACTTAGGCTGTTTCCATTTTTTGTTATCATGAATAATGCTGCAAGGAACATGGATGTGCATATGTCTACTTGTGTGACATAGTCCTAGGAGTGGGATTGTTGGATCTTACGTATTTCTATTTCTAGCTTTTAAAGGAGTGCCATAGGTCCAAAATGGTTGTATCATTTTATATTCTCACCAGCAGTACATAAGAATTCCAATCTCCCTGTAGACTTTCAAACATTTTCTTTTTCTTCTTTTTTTTTGTGCCAGTAATGTTGGGGTGAGACAATGTCTCATTGTAGTTTTGATTTGCATTTCTCTAATGGAGTCCTGGTGGGACAGTGGTTAAGAGCTATGACTGCTGACCAAGGTCAGCAGTTCAAGTCCACCAGCCACTCCTTGGAAAGCCTATGGGCCAGTTCTACTTTGTCCTACAGGGTTGTTGTGAGTTGGAATAGACTCGGTGGCAATGAGTTGTTTTGTTTTGTTTTTGGTTTAATGGCTAGTGATCACAAGGATTTCCTCATGTGTATGTTAACTAACTGAGCATTCTCTTTGCTAAATTTTCTATTCATATCCTTTGCCCAATTTTTATTGCATTATTTGTCTTTTTGTTGAAGAGGTGTTGGATTTTTCTATAGACTTTAGATAGTAGAACTTTGTTGGATATATCATAGCTAATTTTTTTTCCCAGTCAGTAAGTTCTCTTTTTACTCTTTTGTTGAAGTCTTTTGATGAGCATAAGTGTTTAATATTTGGAAGATTCCAGTTATCTAGCTTATCGTCTAGTGTTTGTGTATTGTTAGTTATGGTTTGTATCCTATTTATGCCATATATTAAGAGGAAACCACAAGACAAACAGACGGAGCAGGAAATCCAAGTCTTGTAAGTGTGCTGAAAGAAGACCAGATGACTAGAGCATAGCAAACCTAGAAACAGGACACAGAAGTCTGAAAATGATAGAAAGGGTTGAAAAAGCTTCTGTTTAGAAACATAAAACTAACTTAAAAGATGAGGAAGAATCTGGACAAAATAATTTACAAATATCTATGATAGATAAATATCCCCAATTTACATATTTTAAAATAAGTTAAAAAAAAAACCTCACTGTAGGAGAAAAATTGATTAGGACATGAACTGCCAATTCACGATTTAGAAATTCTTATTACCAACAAAGTTAAAACAATCAACATGCTTAAGCTCACATCTAAATGAGCTCAGCATAGATTATTATATTTCCGTTATAAAATCAAACATTTTCTTGCCTTTCATGAAAACTGACCATTTCCTTATACTGTTCTTGGAGGTGAAAATAACAGCAAGTTGATAGCACGTATCAAAAACTGCCACATGGAGCATATCATTTCCCAGAGCTTCAGATACTGAAGTTTATACTTATTAAATGCTTCAACTAGGATGTACAGCTGTGTATGTGCAAGATGCTTATAATTCCATCATTTACAAAAGTGGAAACCAAAAACAATCAAAATATCCAAAAATAATTGATTTTTAAATAATTTATAGTGTGCCAATTAAGTGAGAGTATTATAATCTAAAAAAAAAAAAATCATGGAAGATCGTTCAGAATATATTTTTGGATGAGAAAAAAACATGTTATAACAGGGCATACACATTAATTTTTTAAAACTATATATATTATGCATACTACATGTACTTAATATTTGAATGGAAAAATTTTTCAAGCGATTTACTTCAAATATTACCCATAGCTATCTTGCAGCAGTGGAATTGCGAGTGCTTTTAAGTTTATGTTCTATTACCTGTATGGTTTAATTTATATTTTCTTGCCATTATTAAGTATTGGTTATGTAATTTGAAATGCAAAATTTAAGCAACAGCTTTAAATAGTGATTTTTCTCACAACTTATACACCATTGCCTTCTTTTTTGTACTTAGTCTTATCTCCAAATATTATCCCTAAATGTAAGGAAGAATGTCATTTTCAAAAGCAAGTTTTTTATTTTTTTCCTTTCTTTCTTGTAACAGCTGATATATGAGTACTTTATTATTAGACACTAAATTGAACTCAATCGAAAAATAGTGTGGAAAGTAGTTTTTCTCTTTTGCCTTAATGGAAAAGAAGAATTACTTAGTGATCTTTTAAGTGAACTTCTTGCTACACTTCAGGTCATATGCAATCATGTTTTTAAATAGAAAAAATAGAATGCAATTTTATATATCCAATCTTTTGTATTTCTCTCAATTTCAAAATTTTAAGCCATTCTTTTTAATACATATGTAGTATATCAAGCATTTATTTGGGGAAAAAAATACCATTAAGCTTTTCATTTTGGAGAATAAGACATTAGTTGTCATGGTGTTGCCCTTGACTTATTTAAAACTGTAATTCTCAATAGCATTCTTTTACTTAAAAAAAAAAAAATACCAAGTTGCTACTTGGTGAATAAGAAAAGGAACATACGTGGGCTGAATGCTAAAACTGTATAAAAATAGGAGTAAGGTCACTGCTGTTTTTGAAATATCATTAAAAGGCCATGGTAATTCATGGAATGTCTTCAAAATATGAGGGTTCTCATGTGTTATGCTATAACTGCCACATGATAACTCTACAGAGTTTTCTAGTATTCCATATGGCTTCATTAATTTCACAGAGAATTAGGCTGAGTCCTTAGGCTTTATTAACAAGAGGTACATTCTTGGACTCATTTTACTTGACATTAGTTTGCCATTTCTTCTCCATAAAGCATTTTCTTTATTTGATGGGGCATACTGCAAAGAATCCTCATAAATTCTTTTAAGCTCTTTGCAAAAGATGTATATTTGTTTTCCAATCACTTTTATATTGACTCAACTTGTTACTCACTTTGATGAATAGATCTGGTAGAGGTAATGCATGAGTTCCAAGCCTAAGTCTCAAAAGACACTGCAGAATTTGCACTCTCTGTCTTGGAAAGCTGCCACCATGTGAACAAGCACAAGCTAGCCTCTTAAAGGATGATAGACCAAGTGAGAAGAGGCCTCCGCCATGCCAGACTTGCCCAATGAGGAAATAAATAAGTCTGGGTGATATCACAAGAACAACAGGGAGGTCATGCCAGCAGAGTTCAACCAGACTTTCTACCTACAGAATCATGAGCAAATACATTGTTTTTTAAATCAATATATTTCAGAGTGGTCTCTGTACAGCAATAGGAATATAATACACTTGTCTTCCAGGAAACAATATCTTGATTTCCCTTATTCTCTGTGACCATTCCTTCTTAGTTTATTTTGCTTATCATTCCTTGTCTCTCCATTTCTTTTTGATTGGGTTGGAGTTCTCCTCTCTAGCATTAAAGTTGTTGATAATCTTATTTAGTGCGATGGCTTAGCTACCATCAATAATCTGGCAACTACCAAATTTATCCACCAATCATCTGTCAATTTGTCATACTGTGATGGCTTGTGTGTTGCTGTCATGCTGGAAAGCTATGGTACCAGTATTTCAAATACCAAATGGACCTCTGCTAAAAGCAGAGAATGCGAGAAAGATGTTTACCTGTGTTTTATCGACTCTGCAAAGACATTTGTGTAGATCATAACAAATTATATGTAACATCGTGAAGAATGGGAATTCCAGAACACTTAATTGTGCCCATGCAAAAACTGTACATAGATCAAGAGGCAGTCATTCGAACAAGGGGATACTGTATGGTTTAAAATCAGGAAAGGTGTGCATCAGGGTTGTGTACTTTCACTGCACTTACTCAACCTGTATGCTGAGCAAATACTCCGAGAAGCTGGGCTATGAAGAGAAGAACACAGCATCAAGACTGAAGAAAGACTCATTAATCACCTTTGATATGCAGGTGACACAAACTTTTGAAGAGGATTTGAAGCATTTACTAATGCAGATCAAAAGCCACAGCCTCAGTATGGATTTCGCCTCAACACAAAGAAAACAAAAATGCTCACAACTGGACCAATAAGCAACATCATGATAAGCAGAGAAAATATTGAAGTTGTCAACAATTTTATATTACTTGGATCCACAATCAATGCCAATGGAAGCAGCAGTCAAGAAATCAAATGAAGTATTGCACTGGACAAATCTGCTACAAAAGACCTCTTTAAAGTGTTACAAAGCAAGACATCACCTTGAGGACTAAGGTGAGCCAGATACAAGCCATTGTATTTTCTTTTTTTTCATTGTACTTTAGATGAAGCCAAAAGGTCAGCAGTTCAAATCCGCCAGGAGCTCCTTGGAAACTCTATGGGGTAGTTCTACTCTGTCCTGTAGGGTCGCTATGAGTTGGAATTGACTCGACGGCAGTGGGTTTAGATGAAGGTTTACAGAACAAACTAGTTTCTCGTTAAACAGTACACATATTGTTTTATGACATTGGTTAACAACCCCAAGACATGTCAGCACTCTCCCTTCTCAACCTTGGGTTCCCTATTACTAGCTTTTTTCTCTCCTCCTGCCTTCTAGTCCTTGCCCCTGGGCCGGTATGCCCCTTTGGTCTTGTTTTGTTTTATGGGCATGTCCGATCTTTGGCTGAAGGGTGAATCTTGGGAATGACTTCATTACTGAGCTGAAAGGGTGTCCGGGGACCATATTCTCAGGGTTTCTCCAGCCTCTGTCAGGTCAGCAAGTCTGGTCTTTCTTTTTGAGTTAGAATTTTGTTCTACATTTTTCTCCAGCTCGTCCAGGACCCGCTATTGTGATCCCTGTCAGATGGTAGCCAGGTATCATCTAGTTGTACTGGACTCAGTCTGGTGGAGGCTGTGGTGGATAAGGTCCATTAGTCCTTTGGACTAATCTTTCACTTGTACCTTTAGTTTTCTTCATTCTTCCTTGCTCCTGAAGGGGTGAGACCAGTAGAGTATCCTAGACGGCCACTCACAGACTTTTAAGACGCCAGACATCGAAGCCATGCTATTTTCAATCACCTCATATGCATGTGAAAGCTGAGTGATGAATAAGGAAGACCAAAGAATTGATGTCTTTGAATTACGGTGTTGGTGAAGAATATTGAATAGACCATGGAGGATCCCTGGTGGCATAGTGGTTAAGAGCTACGGCTGCTGTTCAAAAGGTCAGCAGTTCGAATCCACTAGCAGCTCCTTAGAAACCCTATGAGGCAGTTCTATTCCGTCTTATAGGAATCAACTCAGTGGCAATGGGTTTGGTTTTTCTTGGCCAGAAAAACAAACAAATCTGTCTTGGAAAAAGTACAAACAGAATGCTCCTTAGAAGGGAGGGTGCGAGACTTCTTCTTACATACTTTGGACATGTTGTCAGGAAGAACCAGTCCCTGGAGAAGGAAATCATGCTTGGTAACATAAGGGCCAGTGAAAAAGAGGAAAATCCCCAATGAAATGGGCTGACACAGTGGCTGCAACAATAAGCTGAAGCACAGCAATGATTGTGAGGATGGCACAGGACTGGGTAGTGTTTCGTTTTGTTGTGCATGGGGTTAATATGAGTTGGAACTGACTGAATGGAACCTTACAATGACAACACCACCATATGTATATATATATAATATATATATATATATAAAATCTCAGACATCTATTCTAAATTTTAGATTCATATATCTAACCATCTACTTATTTTTACTTAAATATCTAAGGGGCACGCAAAACTCCTCATGTACAAAACCATACTCTTCGTTTTTCTTCCCATGTTTGCTTGTCCAAGAGTCTTTCTCATCTCAGGAAATGGTAACACCATTATACCAATTCCTCAGGTCAAAATTCGTAAAGTCTTCCTTGACTTTTCTCTCTCACACCTCACATTCAATGTATCAGAAAATCTTATTGGATCTATCTTAAAAAGTATCCATAATCTAGTCACTTCTTATCACTTCCCATATATCTCCCTGGCTTAACCCACCATCATCTATCACATGGATTATTTTCATAAACCTGTAGATGGTCTCCCAGTCTCCTTCCTTGTTCACAACACCCTCCCTGCTGCATCTTTCGGTCCATTCAAGACAGTACTGTGTCATTCTGTTAAAACATGTCATATTGCATAACTGATACATAAAACCTTCTACTAGCTTACACAGCTCTACACCTTCAATCCCTTCCCACAATTCCTTGACCTACTATCCTGTTACTTTCATTTTCCCTGTGTATACTCCACCCTGTCTGGTCTTTTGGCCTCTCCTAGATCTTGTAAAGAACAATTCTAACTTGCATGTTCCCCTGCCACTATTATGTTCATGATTCAGATGTTCACCTCCTTGCATGCTTTGCCCAAATGTTATCTTCTCAGTGGGGTCTTTCTAAGTCCCCCATTATTCTGGATATCATTTCTCCATTTCCTATCTCATCACCCATTAAAGTTCTGAGAAAATTCAGCATCCAAAGATGAATATTCTATGCAAATGTGTACAAGGAGAAGCATAGTGAATTATGTGGCTGTGCAGTTATAATCTACATTATTTGGTAGCAGAGTCATGGTATGTATTTGAGAATGTAAAAATACTCATGATTAGTAATAAGATAGATAGCTTACATCATGCAACACCTTATGGAAAAATCTTAGATCCATAGCTATAGATTATCTACTAACTGGATTTTTTCCAGTTGGGGGCTATTATAAATACTCCTGCTAAGAATATTCCCATATAAATCTTTGTGTGGACATATGTTTTGATTTCTCTTAGTGGACATGCTTTTTCATTTCATATCTTAGAGTAGGATTGCTGGACCATACAAAAGGTATATGTTCAAATTTTAAGAAACTGCTAAACTATTTTACAAAGTGGCTGTAACATTTACATTTCCATCAGAAATATATGAACGTTCCCAATTCAATTCAGTATCTTTACTTGATGTATGTCTATCCAGATTTTCTATTTTGTTTTGAGACACTTTGTGTGTTTTGCTTCTTTCTAGGAATTTATCCACTTTACTTTTTTTTTTTATACTTCTTATATTATTCCCTTATGACTTTTTAATTTTTGTAGTAATTCCTGTTTAATTCTTAATTTTACCAATAATTCTCTTTCTTTTTACCTGGTCAATGTAGTTAACAGTTATTCTCAAAAATTAACTTTTGATTTCATTTTTCTTTTGCTATTTTGGTTTTTATTTCATTGATATTGGCTCTGGTATTTATTATTTCTTTCATTCTACATAGCCTCTAACTATATTTATAGTAAAAGCTGCTTTAAAATCTTTGCTTGCAAAATCCATCTTCAAGGTCCATTCAGAGTTAGATTAAATTGACCGCGTTTTTCCCTTAGTACTGGTCAAACTTGCTTGTTTCTTTGCATATCCAGTGTTTTATATTTTGATGAATACTAGATATTTAGTAATATTTTTAGTAACACCGAATTTTGTTTTATTTTTTCCTCTTTGTGGGCAGCCATGGATGTCTCTGCTCAGTTTTTTATTCTTGTTTTTATTTTCAGGCTGGATCCCTAGTGGTCATCCCTTTGTGTTAGTCATCATTTACTGCCTGGGGCAGAGATTGTGTTCAAACTCCTAAAGCCTGCAAGCTTCTACCTTCTGATGATTGGCCTGTGTGTACACTGGGAAATGCATTCAGTGTTACATGGGTCTTGCTCATGCAAGCATAGTTTAACAATCAATCTGAGATGTGTGGAGAGCTTATCACAGTCCTTATATGGCTCTGTCACGTCTAGAATCTAGTAAATTTATGGATGGTCATTTTCTTGCCCTGAACCAAGACTGCAAACTTGATTCTTCCTAAGGAAATTTACCACTTGTAGTGGTAAAGTCATGAGTATTCACATTCCTGGCTCTAGATAGAATTTTTCACTTCTGGTACCAAAAATGCCTTTTTGTTTTGTTTTTTAGCAAGGCCTAAGCTCCTAAAGCTAGAGTTTTCACCTGCCAAGCTGGGATGATTGGTGCAGCCCCATGAAAGCAGACCACAGCCTCTAGCTTTTCTCTCAGTTTTTGAAGGATAAATATTTCACTATTCGTTTCCTAATTTTGGTCAATTTCCAGAGCCCAGAAATACTGTTTTTGACAAATGTCGCCCACTTTTATACTTTTTGCCTGAATTAGAAACCTCTTCATGCTGCTGTTATAAGAAATGCCTCTTGTGATTTCATTGTGAATATTCAAAATATGCTATATGTTGAAGAAGAATCTTCAAACTACACGCCAAAAGTTTTGAATATGGTAAAAAGAGGTAGGGATAATATCGAAAACGTTTCAGGTATGTAGACATCTAGGATAATAAAGCCAAACCAAATAAAAAAAAAATAGCTAGCATGCTGCTGTGGTATCACTAAGCTTGACTGAGAAAATTAAGAGCAGGTATTATAAAAAAGAATTCCATTTTCCTACTGATTTGAACTGAGCATATGCCTCTGTGAAACATGTCTTCAATCATATAAAAGCATTTATAGAAATGACTGTTTTCACATTTGATGCATCGGAGCATATGTTCCTCTCTGAAAAATAAGTGAATCACACAAATCGTAAGATTTCTACTGAACTGCTGTCTCTTTAGTTGACTGCGCTTCTGGATTTTCCTGGGACTGCAGATTATGGGATAGAAAAACCAAAGACTAAAAATTGTTGACCTCTTATCTAAGCCAGGAAAGAATTTTCCAGAAGTTACATGAATCTGTAGAACTTGTACTTCTTCAACCATTGTCTTCCATATACCCCCTCTCTCTCATTGCCCATCCGCAGAGAAAAGCCTATGGCAGATCCCAGCTGCCCTCTGCAACTTTCCCACTGCTCTTTAGTTTTGTCTCTGCTTCTCGCCCATGAACACTCATTGAGGGGCCACCAGCTGGGCTCAGGAAGACTGGCCAAAAGACTGAAGCAGTTGCCACATCTGGTGTTATCTCTTTTGAACCTGAGTTAGTGCTTTCAGACATTCACCCATGGAAGAGTACTGTAAAATTATCTTTTGGGGTCATCTTAAGTAATTTATGAAGTGGTATTTGATTAGCAATGCTTTTATGACTTAAGAAAGTGGATAAATTTGGTGAAAATTCAGTGAGCAGAAAAGTGTACTTTTCTTCCCTCTGAGGTTGCCAAGGTGTGCTTCTCTATGAAGTAGAAAATGATGATCTTTCAATGTTTTCATTCCCCTTTAATGCTTCCCACCACCCTACTGACTTATTTTAAAGACGAAGTTTTTTTGTTTGTTTGTTTGTTTTGATTTTTCTCAAAAGGAGAAAAAAAGAAATTAGGCTTCATTTCCCACAAATGAGAAAAGCCCTATCTTCCTATCTTCTGCTTTTTAATAACTCTCTAAAATAACTCCCTTCTAAAATTCCTCTAATTGAGCAAAGTTCAGGCCCTCTCTTACTCTTGACCCCTTATCAATCTCACTTTAAGTTCTAAACCACTTGACCTGTTGGTATGGGGTAACTGTAAAATATGGTGAGACCATATGGCTAATATATAGTTGGCTGAACAATCATGCAGTTGTCCACTTATCAATATGCTATTTCTTCTTCATGAGGAGAAGTAGCATTTTTTTTCAAAGTACCCAAAGTACTGTTACCACAAAGCACGGATTCGAGCTGCCTGTCTCAGAAGCCAATACTGAGATAGGGTGAGGTGAGCAAGAGGGTCTTTATTGTACACCAGTACACGGGTGACAGAGGGGAATGGACTCCTCCAAAATCTATCTTCTGGAGGCTGACCGAAGGTTTTTATACAGATGGGTTTTGGGTCTGAAGAACTCAAGAAACTTGTTAGTTCCCCCCTGAGGTGGGCACAATCACCGTGTTCCGGACATGCTGACCTTCTGCGAGTATTCTTGAAGATCTTCTGACACCATCCTAGCTCCAGTCGCTCTGTTTAGTCTCTCTCTCCTCTAGATTTATCGCTTGTTGCTCTGCTTCCCAAAGAGGAACATAGGTTAATTTCAAACTTTATAGAATCATGGAAAAGACAAGGGGTGGGGGAGAAGGAAACTGTAAAATGACAAAATCACTGGGGTATGCAAAGTTAACTATGCAAGCTAGTTGAAAACAATACCATAATGCCCAGGATGTTAGACCTATACACCCTATACACCCCCTTTCCTACACTTCCCCTTTCAGTACTAGATTAAACCCCAAACCAAAATATAGATCATATTGCTAAAAAAATAAAAATATTAAACCCATTCTCTTCGTTTTATTTAAATGTAGGAAAATTGGTGGTTTTTTGAATTTGAATTTTTTTTTGATTCGTCATATAAACCCATTCAAAGAACTCACTACTTCATCATCTTGGGAAAATCATCTTCTCCCTTTGTCTAAATAGGAAACGAATGGTATTTCATATCAAAGGATGAATTTCAGTTTCAAAGAAATAATGTGCAACAATTATAATGCACATATAGATTTTTGGGGTCTGAGCCAGAAGTACTGAGAATAGGAAATCATATCATTTATCAATTTTTGATATGAAAGATTTTTCCTCCCTTTGGCTGTTGCTTGTTTACAGTTATTATCAGCAGGTGGGGAGAAAGAAGCAACTCACTGCCTGCTTTGCTTCAAATTGATTTATACAGTTCTCAGCAGACAATATACATGATGAATGTTCTGTTTAATTATACTGTTATAAAAACTGTAATTACATCTACTAAGTGCACTTTTACGTCTGCTTACGTAAGCAATTTCAGGAATGTCGTTTATACTCCACGAGGCATTATCTGGGGTTGTGGAATTAGTTCTTTGGTGTGTGTGTGTGTGTGTATGTTTTCTGGGTTTTTATTTTGTAATCAGTATACTGACTTCTAAAAGGGATGATCTATTCAGGAACACTCTTAAAAATGTGAAGTCTAGGAAAATGTTATCAAAGAGATATTTAATATGAACTATGACTTTTTGGACAAAAACCTTCTGAGTTCCACAATTTAAATTGAGCCACTTAAAAACAACCATTTTGAACATAACAAACAAACAACAACACACACAAAAAAACCTGTCTGATATATCCATCTGTTGAACAGCTTATAAGGCATTAGCAGTGAAGTCTATAGAACTAATGGTGTTCACTATATTCAATTTAGACTATCATTTGTGTGGCGTTCTCACCCTCTTTGTGATCCATTAGTAAAATGGCTTTGCCTTATTGCATGGAATAAAAATGATTTATTTTAAAGTTGTTATTAGTCTTTGGACTCATGCTGTATCTTCAGCTGTTAGAGAGTGATCGTAGCCAACAGAAATGCTTTCTATATGTGAAACTGACAGAAAACATTTGCCAAAAGGCAAAAGAAAATTGACTCAAACAATTCAGAGATTCCATGTAAATGAGCTGCTGTTCTTGCTTTCAAAATTTTTCTTTCTTTTTAGTTTCCACTTATCAATAGCACAGGTAGGCAAATTATACGTGCAGTCTTACCAAACTTTCTTTAAATCATTTTCAGAAAGTTATAATTTTTCCACTTAAACAGAAACTATTTAAAATAAAAGTGTTGTTACTTAATAGGTCTAGGTAATCTTGCTCATTTGAATGATAGAAACAAACAAAATAATTTAAAACAAGGAAAAAGCTCCATCTGGAGACCTAGTTTATATTCTTCACATTACTGTTTCTATTAACTCCTTTAATGTTGGCCTCTCATCCTACCCAACATCACCCCACTCCTCAATGTTGTACCTTCTGTCCTAAACAATACCATGCTTATCTTAGGCTTCTTGATATCGCAAGAATATTTTTAAAGCCAATACTTTGGCAATTTTTATATGATTAAGAAATTTAAGGTAAAAAGTTTAAATTGCCAATAGCTCAGTCTGGTTTACTTTGTTATGAATCAGTATGAATGTTTGTTGAAGCTGTAAAAATGATAGCAACTCCCTACCCCAAAAATAACTGCATTTTATTAGGTTCATTTACGTTTCTTCATTACAATGAATGTCCTTAACAAGGCAAATAACCTGGTCTTAGAACATAGGAAGTAGAGCTTGACATTATTCATTGTTGTAGTCTCTTCCATTGTCATTCATCATAGATTCTGCAGCCAGTTTGAGAAATTTCAACTTAAAATGCTTGTTAATAACAATAGGTACATATTTCTCTTCAATAGTGACTTCTACATGGGATGATCTATTCAGGAATATTCTTCAATAAAGTAATGTTTTAATTACTAAAATCAATCATTTTAATTATTTAATTGTACCACCGAAGAACTCCCAATTTATGAAATGGGGAGGAAAAGATTTATTCATAGTGTTCGTGTATTACTCTTTGCAAATATTTTATAAATAGTAGCTATTATTACCTTCAAAGTAGGAATGATGTTATAAGACATACAGTTCTTACAGTTATGTTCATATCTTTGCCCTTTTGTAATTTCTATCTTTAAAGGCATTGCAATCTTTAAATGTCATTTCTAATATTCGTTGAGAACCTACTTTGCACTAGGCATTGCTCTATGCGGTGTAGAAACAGAGACACAGAAAAAAAAATTATTTGATGGATCATGGGCTAGTTGATACCAGTAGATGCGGTTGAAAAGAGTAATAGTGCCATTTTTCTTTTTTTACAGTAAAGGCCATATTGTTGGCAGAGGGCTTGCAACATAGTAAGTGCTCATTAAAGACTAGCTGTTAACAGCTGCTCCACAACTCCTCTGCAGATAGTATTAAATATTTTCTCTAATTTAAAAAATAATATTTCTATAATTATTACATTTTTATCATCCCTGTAACTTAATTGTACTAAAATCATGCTTTTTCTCCATTCTTAGTCTGATTTACAAAGAAGTAATGTAAGTGTGATCTTTCCTTCCCTCAGCGCTTTGTATTTCTTCTTGTGAATATGCCACCTCCAGCAGAACTAACATTTAACGAGGAGAGCCTCCACAAATTTAGGGAGTTCTTTGTCAAAAATGACAGTTTTTGTAGAAAAATGATAGACATCTAGACAGAGCCTAGAGTGTTTAGATTTTACTTCCATTGTAATGTTAAAACTGACATTATTTATATCCTTGCTCTTAATCAGTACCTACGGAGTTATACTGAATTAGAACAGAAATAAAATGTGAACTCAGAAATGCTCTGTGACCTCAATCACAGTCTTCATATGCTGGGTCAAAATGAATTTGCGAGATTTCTTATAATTTTCGGCACATATAGCATGACTAGGGCTTATATTCTAGGGAAAAAGTCATCTCTCTTAGTTTTAACTAATAACCCTCAGTGAGTCAGAAGATCACGTATTAAATACTAGTTTTGACTTTGTGAACATCTGTGAGAAGGGAGACAATGGTAAACAAGCTGGAGGGCATTTCGGGCAGGAGTTAAGTGAGTATGGTCTTGAGGGACTACTCAGGGGCCAGCTAATCTTCACTCCATATGCTCCCTGCTCAAAACAAAAGCTCAATACAAAATCATAGAATGACACAGAAGACATTGTAGTATGATTTTTTTCCATAGTATGATTTACATTGTCTTAATTTTGTGTGGAAGTTAGAGGATTGCTGATACTCCTGAGAAGCTTGGAGAGAAGTATGAGAAGTAGATTGTCCACTTAATATACTAAAACAATCAAACAAAGTCAGAAAAAAAAGCAAAGAGAAAAGTTTTAAACTTAAAACGTTAATAGTTAAATGAGCTTTACAGGGATGTATAAGAGAGGGAGAAAAAAAAAAATTTTTTTTTCTGTTAAACGCCTGGAGCCCTGGTGGCACAATCAATGGCTAAAGTGTTTGTGTGCCAAGCAGGAGGTCGGCAGGTCAAATCCACCAGCCGATCCTTTGAAACCCTATAGGGCAGTTCTACTCTATCCTATAGGGTCGCTATGAGTCAGAATCAATTTGAGTATATACTCACAGTAAAATCCATCCTACGCATCCTACACACACACTCAAAAGTAATCCTGAAATAAGTCATATATATATTTCTCATGGTAAGATAAAGACCCAACGAAATGTGGGAAATATTGAGGGATTAGCAGGTGCCAGCTCTCATAAGTGATTTAAAAACAAAAACAAAAAACCAAATCCATTGCCATTGAGTTGATGCTGACTCATGGCAATTTCGCTCCTACAATATTCACAGTTAAAAATGGGAAGAAAGATCAGGGGAGCCATGTTTATCGAACACTGCCTATAAAGTAGGGACTGTTCTAGCTGCATTTACAATTTTATTATATTAATGGAGGTATATGGCTAATTTTGCTCAGCATTGAGCTAATTATTCCAACATTCTACTCGTATCCTTTTCTAACAATAACACAAAATGGGCAATGTAAATATAATTCATCACCTTTTGGAACTGAGCATCCATTTGAAATTTTTAATCTATGTTTAGTAATGTAGCTTCAAGATTGGCCAGTGTCTTTATTAAATGG
Organism: Loxodonta africana; assembly: GCF_030014295.1. Taxonomy (NCBI): domain Eukaryota; kingdom Metazoa; phylum Chordata; class Mammalia; order Proboscidea; family Elephantidae; genus Loxodonta; species Loxodonta africana. The sequence continues at coordinate 21,419,466 of NC_087362.1, forward strand.
TTTATAGCTATAAGGAGCCTTGTTCTTGTTCTAAGATCTCCCCCAGTCCTAAACTTCTTTTTGGGAGCCACCACATCGAGCAACATTAGCAGAGATTTTCAAAGCAGAAAGCAGATGTTAGTTTCTTTAAAAAGCACTGTCATGGATTGTATTGTGTCCCGCTAAAAAGCTGTCAATTTGGCTAGGCCATGATTCCCAGTATTGTGTGACTGTCTACCATTTTGTCATCTGATATGATTTTCCTATGTGTTGCATATCCTGCCTCTATGATGTTAATGAGACAGGATTGGAGGTAGTTATGTTAATGAGGCAGTACTCAATCTACAAGATTAAGTTGTGTGTTAAGTCAATCTGTCTAGAGATATAAAAGAGAGAAGCAACCAGAGAGACGGGGGACCTCATACCACCAAGAAAGCAGCACGGAGACCAGAGAGTGTCCTTTGGACTCTGGGTCCCCGCACTGAGACGCTCCTAGATCAGGGGAAGTTTGATGACAAGGACCTTCCCCCGGAACTGACAGAGAAAGTCTTCCCCTGGAGCTGGCACCCTGAAAGCAGACTTCTAGCCTTCTAAACTGTGAGAGGACAAATTTCTCTTTGTTAAAGCTACCCACTTGTGGTTTTTCTGCTATGGTAGCATTAGATAACTAAGACAAGTACCTAGAGTCTAAATTTTTACTAGGCATAAATAACTTTGAACTTCAAGATGATTCCATTTGTATTCTCTGAATAAAATTAATACCATTAAAATTCAGAAATCTTAATATGAAATAAACATAACATCCTATTTCAAATTATTTGAAATTATTTAGATCTTTCTTTTTGAGAAGAATAAATTTGATGTTATCTAACCCAAACTTTGGTCAATCATGTAAAAAATAGCAGAAAATTCAGATATACTTTTTTATTTATTTTAAATTATTCTCTAAGAAACAAAACCACATAGAGTTTTTATTGTTTAGGTTCAGGCAGTGGGATAAAGAAAAAAAAATTTTAAAGATAGATTTTTTTTTTCAAACAATCTGGCAAATTATTTTATAAAAACAGTGAGGTTTGTATTTTTTGTTGTTTGGTTCTGACTCATAGCAAACTGTACAGAACAGAGTAGAACTGCCCCATAGCGTTTTCAAGGATTTGAACTGCCTACTTTTTGATTAGCATCCCGGCTCTTAACCACTACGCCACGAGGGCTCCTTTGTACTTATTATTGCTGGTATGTCATTACACTTTATAAGCCCAGAAGAGTTTAGTGATGTGCATAATATCATCTAGCATAATCTTATTTCAGCCAGAGATACAAGTATTTTAGTAGCTATGACAGGAAAACTCTTTACCTTTTGCCGACTATGAATCCCTGCAACACTCTGAATACTTTATTTTAATGAGTTTTTTTGTGTTCCTCTCCTCCTACTTCCCTGGTGATTGACAGCAATCTATAACTCACAAAACAGAAGCTCTGATGGAATGATGAAGGCTGTTCTCTTCCCTCTTTCAACATGATGTCTTTTCATCTCTCTATTCTCCACTTATTATTCATCTTTGGCACCATCAGTCACCAAACGGAACAGTTCACAAATACTCGTATGACAGGAGAGAAAAAATAATGTGGAATCTATCAAATACCTGCCAGGGTGCAGCTCCAAACTCCCTCTTGGAGCTCCAGTCAGAGTAAGATCACGACTTAGATGACAGTTTTTTTGTTTTTTTTTTTTAAGCAAATAGATTTTTTTCCCCCCACTCTCTCATAGCTACTCTGATTGAGATGGCCTATAGGAGGCCATGACCTTCTTTGGTTGAACAGAGGCTGATCAAATTCTGGGAAGCAGTGAAAAAGAGGGCCAGCGACACCTGGATTTCTCTTTGTTAGATAAAGCACACATGGACTACAAAGAAAACTCATGTAAATACCCACCTTTCGGGAAAATAAAATGTAATGTCAATTACTGTGTTTGAAATGAAAATACGGTAATCCCATTGCAGAGTATTTTATTTCTCGAATTTGCAGATTTTGGTCCACAGAGTTAAACAAATAATTTTAACAATGGCAAACTCCCACTGTTTTCTAAATGTCCTTCATTTGGGGGTCAGTCTGTTTTTCTACTAGGAATAGATTCAATTTTGTTTGAAATAAAGTTTAATTGAATATTCACTTAGTATTAAATTTTTTAATGTTCTTCATGTATAGATTTCCACTAAAAATTAGGCAATAAAGCATAATTTTTAAAATGGGTGTAATGCTACATTTTTTTTTAGAAATGTTGTGAAAAGTCAATGGGGTAGTGTATGAATATGGCCTTACCCAGAGTCTAGCAGGTTTTAGGTCCTATTGTTGTATTGATTTTATTATCATTGTTGCAGTTAGTTGCCATCGAGTCAATTCCAACTCATGGCGACCCCGTGTGTACCAAATAGAACTGCTCCATAGGGTTTTTAAGGCTGTGATCTTTTGGAAGCAAATCACCAGACCTGTCTTCCAAGCTGCCTCTGGGTGGGTTTGAACCACTAACCCTTTGGCTAGTAGTTAAGTGCCTAACTGTGCCACCCAGGGTTGCCATTAGTACTATAATTAAAACTCTAAGATGTGAAGAAATTTACTAATAAATAAATAAAATTGGAAAATATGCTGCATGCAAAGGCACGCCCACATATACCCTTTACATAAAGGCCTACACATAAATGATTCAATGGACAGTAGTGGAATAGATCAGTGTTTCTGAATTAATTAGTAATGTCTGATTGGATGAAGGAGGTTTTGCGCTTAAATACAAGACCGGAGCTTAGAATGTGAGAAGTGCTCTGCTCCCCAGTTTTCAGGGCAACATAAGTAATATCTCTATATAGTGGTGCAGTGGCTGCTAACCAAAAGTTGGGCAGTTCAAATATACCAGGCGTTCCTTGGAAACTCTGTGGGGCAGTTCTACTCTGTCCTATAGAGTCCCTGTGAGTTGGAACGGACCCATGGCAACTGGTTTGATTTTCTTTGGTATAGGAGGAAAATGTTATGTTTTTAATAACAGGAAAAAAAGCTGGGTTAGAGAATTATATTTCTTTCGGATAAATTTATAAATGTTTTGTGGATAATTCTGTGGTTAAGGATCAGCATGAATGAATCTAATCCCCAAAAAAGTGGAGATGGATCCAGTCTCCTCCTTCCCACTTCTCAGCCACTGCTGATACCAGCCACTCACGTGACACACTCTGACTCTGACCATAGCCACCCAGGTCTAGGGTAGATACCACAGGTTAGAAGGACACTGTCTTTTTAGACTGTCAAATAGGCAAATGCCAGCCTCAAGTTTGGGAGTCCACAGGACACCCTTTCACCTGCCGCTCCCTGTTCTCCTTTGGGTTTGATTGTTTGCTGGAACAAGTCACAGAAAGTGCTATACTTACAATTATAGATTTATTATAGCAAAAGGATACAAAACAGGGTCGTCATAAGGAAGAGATACATGGGCAACGTCCGGAAGGATTCCGAACGTGGGGCTTCCGTGTCTCAAAGAGGGCGGGTCATCCGGTCTTTGCAGACAAGGAAGTGCTTTGAGCCTTCCTTCAGGGCTTTTATTGGCCAGTCCTGCATATGTGTTATCAAAATGCCAAGCTGGGATGTCATTTTCATAGTGACTTCAGAAATTTTTTCACTTTTATTTTTTTTAGATGCAAAGCTAATAGCTGATTTTGAAATTCCATTCGTCCAGCTTATCTTTAAGATTTGTTTCTCCTTATAATTCATGAATATTATCCTCTTAAATTTTTCCTCTTCCTGAAGCATTTTACTTACTTTATAGCAGTCCTTAATATGTCTGGCATATTTTCAAAATGCTCATTCTCATTTTATCTGACACTTCATTTCCTCTAGTGATATTAAGTGACAGCTTACAAAACTTCTGTTCGCAGACAGTGGAATGGCAAAAATGGCGCAGCTTTTTTTGAAAGAAAAAGAAAATTCATAGGAAATTGTTGTTATTCTTAGGTGCCGTCTAGTCGATTCTGACCCTCAGCGGCCCTACCTACAAGAGAACAAAACACTGCTCAGTCCTGTGCCAAACATAGAACCACTGCAACGTTTGAGCTCATTGTTGAAGCCACTGTGTCAATCCGTATCATTGAGGGTCTTCTTTTTTGCTGGCCCTCTACTTTACCAAAAATGATGTACTCCAGGTCCCTCCTGATAACATGTCCGAAGTATGTGAGATGAATTCTTGCCATTCTCACTTCCTAGAAGCATTCTGAATGTACTTCTTCCAAGACAGGTTTGTTCATTCTTCTGGCAGTCCACGGTATATTCAATATTCTTCGCCGACACCATATTCAAAGGCATCAATTCTTCTTTGGTTTGCCTTATTCATTGTCCAGCTTTCACACGCATATGAGGAGATTGAAAATACCATGGCTTGTGTCAGTCATATCTAAGTCCTCATGGTGACATCTTCGCTTTTTTACACTACCATGAGTGACCCTGCTGGTATTTGAAATACTGGCCGCAGAGCTCCCTGCATCACAATGCGCAAACCAACACAGTAGGACAAATTGACAGAAGAGTGGTGATACATATATATATACATTTAGAAATTATAATATGTATTTATAAATCATATACATTTATAAGTCAATATATATTTTTATGTAATTATAAACATTTATATATTATAATGTATTTCTATATCATAACATATATTTATATATATATTTATGTCTATGTCCATATCTCAATCCATATCCATATCTATATCCATATCTATCTACCTACCTACCTATTTATGGACATTTCATCAACGTTGGTTAAACAAAATCTGTGGCAGGTAGGTTCAAGATGCCATCTATTTGTCGTAAGAAGAAAACAGCACATTAAAAAGCAAGTGTTAAGGACACGTCTATATATGAGGTTAGAATTCTGAAGTCTCATGCTCCAGCATTTCCACCCCCAGTGCCACTGAGTCAATTCCGACTCATAGCGACCCTATAGGACAGAGTAGGACTGCCCCACAGAGTTTCCAAGGAGCGCTTGGTGGATTCGAACTGCCGACCGTTTGCTTAGCAGCCGTAGCACTTAACCACTACACCACCAGGGTTAGTGCACAATAAAGTCAACTAATATGAAGAGGTGACATGGTTTCAGACACAGATCAGAGACAGAGCACCGAGCAATAAGATCTCATTTTAAACCCGCTATTTTTATAGAATTGCTATAAGCAGCAAACAAAAATGTAGGATATTATAGTTGGTCATATTTATGTTTAGAACAAAACTGTTTTCTCTGACAAACCTGTGAATTTACCTATCTCATAGTTTCCTTGTTCCCTGTAATCAACAGTAGTGGAAATCAGCCACTCTGTTCCTTAAAGACAAAGGCTTCCTCCTTTTCTGGTGACTTATCTAGCTATTTTTCCTGAACACTCATGAACCTTCTATTGCTTTCTGTAGTAGATTGTAATAAATAGTATTTATATGTGCTTAACTAACACTTCTGAAACAAATGACCTCCACTCAAGACTTTGTGATCCTTCTGACTACTGACTTGATTCTCTCCTTGAATCCACAGCTGCTTATTGAAGATGCTTTTTCCTACCTCACAGCTTAATTCTTTTTTCATTATCACTATTGCTCTCTCTTTTGCTAAATTCAGTGTAAATATATAACTATATAAATACAGATATAGCTTTAAGTATGTGTGCATATATGTATATGTATGTGTAATATAAATCTCTTTATGCGTGAATACATGTATGTGTTATGTAAATCTCAGCCTTTTATTATCTTGATATCTTATCAGTGTTGACAATATTTAATAGTGCCAAATTTCTTTCCCAATGTTATTAGTAATGCTTCATCGATATTACCAGGTATTCTGAATCTGTAAGTGATTCAGGCTGTGTCTTAGTCACTTAATGCCATAAGAAAAATACCACAAGTGATGGCCTCCACAAACAGAAGTTTATTCTCTCACAGTCAAGTAGGCTGGAAGTCCAAATTCAGGGTGTCAGCTCCAGGGGAAGGCTTTCTCTGTAAGGCTCCGAAGGAAGATCCTTGTCATCAATCTTCCCCTGGACTAGGAGCTTCTCCGCACAGGAACCCCGGGTCCAAAGGACACACTCTGCTACCAGCACTGCTTTCTTGGTGGTATGAGGTCTCCATGTCTCTCTGCTCATTTCTCTCTTTTATATCTCAAAAGAGAATGGCTTAAGACACTATCTAATCCTATAGATCTCATCAATATAACTCCACTAATCCATCTCACGAACATCATATTGATAGGATTTACAACACATAAGAAAATCACATCAGATGACAAAATGGTAGACAATCCTATAATACTGGGAATCATGAGCTAGCCAAGTTGACAGATATTTTGAGGGGACACAGTTCAATCCAAGACAGGCTGATAATATAAACTTGTATTCTCACCACTTGCCCCCATGTTTCTCTCTCACTCTCCCATCAGAGGGCTTCCGCCCCAACCTTTCTTCCTTTGACATTTTCTTTCCCCTTTACGTAAAACCTTTATTTTCTCATACATCAAGAGAGATGGATCCCAGCTACCCCCATGTCTCCTTCCATGTTCACCAAAGAGGTACTTCCTTTCTATTTTTAGTTCCAGATTAAAAGTCCCTGGAAAAGGGTTCTAATTTGACACCTTTAGTTCAGAAACCTATTCCTGGCAGCCTTCACTAGAACCATAATGCACAAAATAGCATGTCTTATTTTCCAGAAAAATAAAGGATACCAGTCAAAAAGAAAACCAGCAGATTTCCATTACAATATCTCTTTTTATACCTAAAATTATTCCTATCACTGCTTCTTCTCAGTTTTTTAGCCCCTGCAAAAAACCAAACCCATTGCTGTTGAGTCAATCCTTACTCATAGAGACCCCACAGGCTTCCAGGGCTGTAAATCTTTACGGAAGCAGACCAGCACATCTTTCTCCTGTGGAGTGGCTGGTGGTTTTGAACTGCTGACTTTTCAATTAGCAGTTGAGCACTTTAACCACTGCATTACCAGGGCTCCTTGTCTCAGTTCTCTATATCCCAGACTCATGCCAATTTCCCTTCATGTCCACAGGAAGATTTACCTGAGACCTAAGGTGTAATTAGGTGCCTCATCTACATTGTTCCAATGACAACCTCAATGACAGCATTTTTGCATTTCTAAATTTTTTAATTTGTATGCTCCATTAAATTAGGATGTGTGAAGACAAGGGAATAAGACATCCTTTTATATTGTTCCTTGGGGTTCTTGGATGGCACAAATGGTTAAGTATTTAGCTACTAACCAGAAGGTTGTTGATTAGAATCCACCCAGGAGAGACTTTGAAGAAAAGCCTGGTGCTCTACTTGCAGAAGATCACAGATATTGAAAATCCAATGAAGCACAGTTCTACTCTGAAACATGTGGGATTGCTATGAGTCAGAAGCAACTTGATGGCAAGTATTGTTTTGGTTATGTTCTTAATTGCTGTAAATACCAGCCATGGTATAGTGCTTAGCACAGGGTAAGTATTCAACACTTGTTTAGTGAAGAAAGAGATAAATGAATGGATAATCTTCTCTAAGTCCTTTTATAGCTTTTGAATTTAAACACTATGTCTATTTTTTTTTTTGGTCTATGTACTATTCACGCTTTCCTCTTAGAACTCCCTAGTCTTGTCTAGATGATCTCATGCAAAATTATAGCCTTGATTACCATCTATTCATAGACTCACAGGTTTATATCACCAACCCTTCTTTTGTCTTCATTCTCCATCTGACATAAAAAATTGCCTAGTTGAAGCCAACATGAATTTTGATTTCCTGCCCTAGCTCTTTCCTCATCTTTCCCTAAGCTGGCTAACTTCTGGTATTCTGCATTACAAGTAATGGCATCAACAAATATCCTTTGAAATGAGTCATAATCCTAGGAGTCATCCAAGATAATACCTTTATACCTTTGTCTTTCTACATAACCATTCCATCATAATGTCTTATGAATGATACCACCTACATGTTATCTCCATGTTTCCTACCACTACTTTAATACAAGATACTCTCACACGTACTTGCGCTATGGCAGTACATCATTTCTTTATACATATAACCCATCCACTCCTAATCTACTCTCCTCTGTTGTCCACGGAGAAGCAGTATCAATATTTCTAAATACAAAACTGGTCACATCACTCTCCTTCTTAAAACACTTTGATATATTTGTTGTAGTGATTTTAAAATATGCACACAAGTTATCTGATACTCTTATCTTCCAGAGGTGGAACTTAATTCCTTTCTTCCTGAGAGTGACCTGGCCCTAATAAATCACTTTTAAGAATAAAATCAAGTAGGAATGACGTTGTGTAACTGTGGAGACTAGGTCACTATAGCCACTGCTGCTTCCCCTTCTCTGTCTCTTAGCTCACTTGCTCCGAGGGGCAGATGTTAGTTGCCATGTTGTGTGGACACTCAAGCAGCTTATGGAGAAGCCTATGTGGTGAGAAACTGAGCCATGTGAGCGAGCCACACGGAAGGCAGATCCTCCTATTCCAGTCAAGAACTCAGAAGGCTGCAGCCCTGCTAACATTCTTATGGTAACCGTATTAGAAACCCTGCAGCAGAAGCACCCAGCTAAACTGCTCCTGAATACCTGACCAACAGCAACTGAGAAAGAAAATAAATGTTCCTTTTTAAGGCCATTAAATTTTGGAGTGACTTGTGATGAAACAAATAATAACTATTACAGTATTCTGACAATTAAACTTCCTGCCAGACTAGACCCTCTATAGTCTGCTCTCTGTTACCTTTCCAGCCTTTTCGTGGTCTGTGACTTCCCACCAGTGCACACTCCGGCCACAATGACCTGCTTTTAATCTTGAGTAGTTTTTGTAATCCCTACTATCTCAGGATTTTTCACATCATTCCCTTTTTGCAATATGTTTTTCTTGTCCCTTTCTTACCCTAGTAATACCTACTCATCATTTAGATCTCACCTCAAGGATTATTCTTTCCAGAGAACTTTCCTTGATGGCTGTATTATCCTTCTTATTGCACCTGGATCTCTTCAAGGCTGTTTTCACATTGTGACTGCGCATGTGCTGTGTTGTATTTGATTAGTGTCACTAACCCAAACCCACTGCCATCAAGTCTATTCCAACTCATAGCAACTCTATCGGAGGGAATTGAGCTGCCCCATTGGGTTTCCAAGGCTGTTGATCTTTACTAAGGCAGACTGCTACATCTTTCTCCCACAGAGCGGCTGATGGGCTCAAACCACCAACCTTTTTGTTAGCAGCCAAGCCCTTTAACCACTGCACCACAAGGGCTCCTAGTGTTACTAACAATAATAATAAACTCAGTGAGGAGTTTATACCCACCATTACGTTCTTAGTGTCTAGCATAGTGCTGGGCACTATAAATAAATCAATGAGTGAACTAACATCAAGGCTCAACAATATAAAAACAAACAAGTATTTTGATTCTGCATTTTGGATTGATATATCCAGTTATATGATAAAAACATATTATTTTAGAAGTGCATTAATTCACATAGACTACAAATGTATTGATCTTATGAAAGAGCTGAAAAATAATGATGGGGGGAAGGAGAATGAAATACATACTTTTTAAAAGGTACATGATTTGAAATAACCAGCTGATTAATGTGGTTACATACAGAGATAGCTCCCCCACGCATCTGTCGGTTTGTTGTACTGGGTGGCTTGAGTGTTGCTGTGATGCTAGGTGCTATGTCACCGGTATTTCAAATGCCAGCAGGGTCACCCATGATGGACAAATTTCAGCAGAGCTTCCAGAATAAGACAGACTAGGAAGAAGGACCTGAAGGTCCACTTCTGAAAAAATTGGCAGGGAAAACCTCATGAAGAGCTGCAGAACATTTCTTGATATAGTGCCAGAAGATGAAGCCCTTAGGTTGGAAGGCACTCAAAATATGACTGGGGAAGAGCTGCCTCCTCAAAGTAGAGTGGGTGGAGAAAAGCTTTTGGGGCCTTCATTTGTTGATGTGCCACAACTCAAAATTAGAAAAAATGGTTGCAAACATTCATTAATAATCAGAAAGTGGGATGTACAAAGTTTGAATCTAGGAAAATTGGAAGTTGTCAAAAATGATACAGGACTGGGCAATTTTTTCTTCTGTTGTGCATAGGGTCACTATGAGTCGGAACCAACTCCACGGCACCAAACAACAAGTACAAATGTATAAATGGTTATATTTACAACATTATACAGTTATTGTTCCTGCATTTTTAGACACATCCATACTGTAAAGTATTTCTTCATGAATCTATAGCAGTCTGCAAAAACAAAAACAAAACACTGTTGTAAAAAATTAACACATATCAAAGTAACGGGAGTAAAACTGCCTATAGAACTCCCATTAATGTCAAAGAGAACCACCGACAAATTCCCGGGCAATACTTTGAGAATGTCTTTATTGTTGCCTTGGGGCTATTGCTGATACTGTGCACAAATAAAATTTAGCGATTAAAGAGATGATCACTTTGATACTGCTGAGCCTGTATCTTCATTGACGCTAAACAGAGGTGGCAACATAAGAATGCACCATTCTTCTTACTTATCTGAAACACGTTATTATACTCTTTCTCCACTGTGCCCTAATTTTAAACAAGCAAAACAAATCCTTGTCAAAATAAAGCTGCAAAATGATGAAGTGGAGATGATTTTAAATTTTTGTATTTTTTAAAAACACAAAAATTGTGAGGTGAGGCTTTTTTTTTTTTTTTTTTTATGAACCAGTTGCTCAAATTTCTTTTAACATAATTCATGGTAGGACTACGTATTTAGGTAACCACATTAATTAAAAAAAAGGACTATGGACAAAAATTGATCTACTATGCTCACAGTTCAAAACAGTACAAACTATCTTTGTTTTTGATCTAGTCATTAGATGCCAAAATTAAAGGATCAAAAAGAAAGGGTATTTTATACACTTTCTAGAACTCTGCTTTTTAGTGTGGTATTTTCAGGAGGCATTTACCTCATTAGTCAAGGCAATTTTTCAATTCCAGACCCCAGGTTTTTGAGGGCTCATGGACAAAGCATTTAAATGAGAAAGAAGCCATTGAAAATAGCTGTTCAGGAAACCCTAAAGCAGCATGAGTGCCTACTGCATTTTGCACTGCCACTTCTTCCAAAATTGTTTTCTAGCCTTTCAATTTACTGTTGGGAAATGAGGATTTTGTAAATAAGCAGACTTGCCTTTTCTAACTGATTAAATGGAGTGGAAAGGAAAAAGAGGGACTGCTCATTAACAGAAATCAATGAATACTCTTGGTAGCTTCAAATGGTAGGTTTGTTTTTGTTTTGTTGTTGAGAAATTAAAAATTGCTTTAAGTTTGTTAACATTCATGCAATTTTACTTCCATTTCAATGGTGGTACGCTATGATATTTGAACAGAATCCAAGCAGAATATACTAGAATGGCTGTTTCAATGGTTTCAATAGAAAAAAATGGCTGGCCAAATGATGGATGGTGATGAATGATTGAGATGGGGACAATTAAATTGTATCACACGGCCTCAGCCCCCAGCTCAGTGGTGCTACGGAATTGACAGCGAGCCTGCTTTGATTTGCCATCCTAGGTGCCATACAGAGAACCTGGCAAGTAACCTTGGCTCAAACTGACATTCGTTTTTAAGTTTTCTGGAATATTTCTACAAAATACCAACCCCCTGAAACTTTTTCTTGGACAACATTTTGGAGTTCTTGGCTGTAGCACGTTTGTGGCACAAGATAACCTGATATCCTGCCACTGGAATTCTTTGTTTCCCGCAGTAATAGCTAACTTGTCCTTTATATTTCTGACATAATTATCACGATAGAAATATATGCTTACTTTAAATTTTTTTTAATGTCTTAGCTTGCCATTTACTGCACATTGATTCCAGTGGCCTCTATATGTTAGAACCAAAAGATAAAAGGGTCACTTTTTTTTTAATTGAAAATTGTTCAGGTTCAATAGAAATAGTGGCTTGCTTAGCCCTGACTCTTTCTGCCTCACAACTCCCTCCCTAAAGATAAATTTCATAATTCAGTATGTGAATCATCTTTAGAGGAGCTACAATTTTTTGAATTCTGTTTGCAGTTTGGGGAGGTTGCCTTAATCCTTCTGACTCTGGTGGGCCTGACGGAGAACATCAGAGGTAGACTGAGTCTCTCTTAGTCTCTGAGAGGAAGGGAGAAACTCTCTGTTATTCCACATAAGAATAATGAATTGTCAGCCCTTTCGCAGCAGTTCCCAACGTAAGAAAATTTAATACCTTCCATTTCTTGCTTGTCTGCTTCCATTCTAGAGAGCCTCAGAGATTCATCTGGAGATGTCTGAAGGAAACGCAAAACCATGAATAGAGAAAGAAAGAAAAATTCCATTGAAGGAGTTTCAGTAAGCAGTGGGTGGAACACCAAATGATTACTATTATTGTTTGCAAAGGCTGCTCTCAATTGCAAATATTGGATGAGAAAGAAGATAACTTTAACAAATAGTCATATTTTTTCTACTTTCCTAGAGCCATATAACCCCAAAGCCCTGTAACTAAAAATACTGGATGCACGATTACATTTATAAGTTCATAGATAGTTCTGAAGAAAATAAAATTTCAACCATCAAATCCAAAGTGATAGTAATGGAAACTCTACCTGAGTCTTCTCTATAGAACTGAATACACTTCAGTAAAAAGGTGCTCTAGAAAAACAGCCACCCACTGGCAGAGCCAGGTGTAATGGAAGCATGTATTTCTTAACTCGAGCTGCCTGAAATTTCAGAATTACAGTTATGGCCTCAGTCAATTTGTGATGTGAATGTATATTGCTGAGTTGCTCAGGAATCTCTGCACTGAATAAATAACACATAAGGCAGTCCTAAGGCAGAAAGAGCCTTGGACACTTGACAAAATCAAATGCAAAATTGATTTGGAGAGATACAGCCTCAGTCCAGGTCACATTAGATTCAAAATGAAGATGATTTAGAAACATAAAGGAAGCAAAAAAAAAAAAAAATCCTCCATAAGCAAAAGGCATCATGCATAATGGAACAACCTGAATTCCAAATAAAATAATTTAATGAAAATTATAAAATAAGCATATTTATAATGTTGAAGAAGAACGTGGGAGATATAGGAAAAGACAAAGACAGTATCTAAAAAGACCAGCCAGATTGGGAAACAAAAATAAAATATCCGAATATAAAAATAGTGGTTGAAATAAGAAAATAAATCTATGATTTAAATAACAGATTAGAAATGGCTAAGCAGAGAATTAGCGTACCTGATGATTGGCAGAAGTAATTACTCAGAATGCAACAAAAAGAGTGATAGAATATATGGAGGAAGATTAAAGCTATGAAGGCTAGAATAAGAATATCCAAGGTATTTACAACAGAAATTATAAAAATAGAATAAAAAGAAATCGGTACATGTAACCTTCAAAGTAATATTATGTGAACGTTTTCCAGACATAATGAAAGACACGGTGTTTCACAATATGTAGTATGATGAATCCAGAATATTTAAAGCCAATTCAATACCCAGACACATTGTGTAACTGGGAAAAAAAAAAAAAAAAAGGAAATTAGCTGTTGAAAGAGTTGTTCACATTAAAAATAGAAGCCGGAAGAAAACAGAATAGTTTCTAAGTGAATAGGGAGAAACGAACAAACAATCATCTATCATTCAGGAAGCTACATTCATCTATGGTGCTGTTGTTGTTAGATGCCATTGTGTCAGTTCTGACTCATGGCGACCCTACATACAACAGAATGAAACACTGTGCCATCTCCACAATCGTTGCTGTGTTTGAGCCTCTGTGTGAATCCACCTCATTGAGGGTCTTCCTCTTTTTTGCTGACCCTCTACTCTACCAAAAATGATGTCCTTCTCCAGGGACTGGTCCCTCCTGATAGCATGTCCAAAGTGTGTGAGGCAAAGAGTCACCATCCTTGCTTCTAAGGCTGTACTTCTGCATCCATCTATACGTACTATTATTCAAAAATAACATTGAGAGGATTACCTACATTTGCTGTCTTGAAGTCCTTTAACCCTACTCCTCATTGCAAGCCAGATTCTAATCATACTACTTCCCAGATTCTACTTTTGCCAGGGTCAGTCCAAACCATGTTGTCATCATCAACTCTAATATAAACTTTTAAAATAGTAATGCAATTAACAGGTCTCCAGCATCGATCACTGGTGTTCCACCTTTCTTGAAAAACTATCCTCCATTGTTTTCTGTGATACCACATTGTCATGATTTTCCTCCTTCCCCTATGCCTCCTACCCAATTTCCAAGTTCCACTTTTTCAACCTATTACAAAAATGTCAACATTCTTCACAGCTGTCACCTAAAATCTACCCTCTCATTTCCTCTTTGCTCTTTTATTTCCTTCCAGGTTGTATTTAGCTTGACCAAGGTCTTTAGTTTATATACATATATATATGTATTTTTATATATAACAAAAAAAAAAAAAAACACCAAACCCAGTGCCATTGAGTCAATGCCGACTCATAGCGACCCTATAGGACAGAGCAGAACTGCCCCATAGAGTTTCCAAAGAGTGCCTGGCAGATTTAAACTGCCAACCCTTTGGTTAACAGCCATAGCACTTAACCACTATGCCACCAGGGTTTCCATTTATATATATATACATATATATATAAAATTATATCTTGGCAGAACAAGGACTAATTGTTTTTCTCCCACTGTCTATTTTCCTATATGGGGACAGGATTTATACATGTATGTTTCTTTTCTGGGCCTGTGACATTGAAGTTTAAGATGCCTGTCTAAATTCCCTCCCCAGGCAGTCACCTTCACTCCTCCAGCTTCAGCTAACATCTATACTCTGATAGGTCTTTACCCTCAGTCGAGACCTCTGCTGAGCTCTGGGCCCATATATTCAACCGACTCCTGGGCAAACTCTCCTCACAATGCCTCAGACACCTCACCTACCATGTTGAAAGCTGAGCTCCTCTTCCTCTCCAAATTTACTTCTCTTTTTCCTCTTCAGAGTGGATGTTAGCATCATCTTCCTTCTTCCCTAATTTAAAACTTCGATAAGAGTCTTTATTCCTCTGCCCCTCATCTAAATACTCATCAAACCCTAACATTTCTACATATTAATATCTCTCCATGTATCCAGTTCCTTCCGTCTCCATTTTCTCTGCATAAGCACGGGCATTTCTAACTATATTGCCTCAGCTGCCTCTTAATTACCTCAGTCTTTCCAATATTGCTCCATTATAGACTCTAGCTCCTAAGAGATGCTTTAAAAATGCAAACCTCATCATGTCTTTGCCCAGCTTAATATGGTTCAGTTGTTTTGCAATGTCCATAGAATACTGTATAAATAGCATAACATGGTTTACAGTGCTTCTTATGAGATAATTTCTGCATGTTTCTTCAAGCTCACCTCTCAACTACTGGTTTCATGCATCTACTATATTCTAACCTGTTAATTATAGTATTATTCATTATAAAGATGTTTACTATCTAAAGCAAACATTCTCCCTTTGTCTTTAGCCTGTAATTAAGTTAGGATGGCCTTTCTTTATTCCTTACCTGGAAATTAATAAAAAAAAAAAACTCCTTAAATAAATATCTGAAGATTAATTTAGCAGGCTGTACAAATGAGTTATAGGAAGAAAAATAAACTGAGGGTTTTTAGGGGGTTTTACCCCCATGTTGTCATATAAAGCTCACCTTTTTCAGTGTTTATGAGGAAATTCTGAAGTTCACAAAATGTGTAAACAAATGAAAGGTCTAGCTAAAGCCCACCAGGAACATACCTATAGTGCAACCAGGAAGGCTTCTCTGTAAAAAAAAAAAAAAAAAAGTGTTAGGTCGGACTTGTTAAAAGAATGGTGTGCTGAATGATTTTTGTGAAGACTTGGAGGAAGTAATTTTTGCTCTGGTCTGAGGGCCAGTTTCTTGTTTTTATCTGTGCTGAGAGAGACTTGTAAAGGTTTTTTTTTTCTGGATCCTGGTCACAGAGTGGCCTCCTCCAATGCTGTACTCTATGAAAGTGTGTGGCTTCACTCTTAGTGTCATGCCAACTTCCAACTGGTAGCTATCAAGGCTTCACTTTTCTTTCTCAAAAAAGGGAAACTGAAGACCACCCATGGCAAAAAAAAAAAATGAAGGTTATAACCCTTTCTAAGAGTGATCACTTCAGCCTCCTTTTCTATGTCAAATGATTGAGGATGATCTCCATAAGTGATTGAGAGATGAAATAGGAGAGAGACTTTTGGAAATTGTAATGTTTCCAAAGTGCCTGGTTCAGAGTAGATGCTCAATATACACTTGGAGCCTGATGGCAGAGTGATTAAGAGCCCAACAGCTAATCAAAAAGTCAGTATTTCGAATCTACCAGCAGCAACTTGAAAACCCTATGAGGCAGTTCTCCTCTGTCCCATTAGCTCGGTATGAGTCAGAATGGACTCAGCAGCAATGGGTTTGTTTTTTGTTTGAATCATATTATTAATAACACACATAGTATAGAGCTTGTATTATTATATTTAGTAAACTGAGAATAGTTTTTCTCTTTTTGTACCTATTCTTGGGTGTTAGTAGCACTGTAGAATCTTTGTGAAAGTATCTCAATGAGTCAGGTTTGATCTGGGACATTGCTGACTTGCATGATGTGGGGAATGCTATGAGGAAAAGCAGTAGTAGGATTCTGCTTTCTTTTGGGTTCTGTGAACGTAGAGGCCATAGCTACAAGCAGGGCATTACGTTGGTCTAGGGTAGATACTGTGTAGCTGTAAGACATACATATTAAGTAAACTTTTATCTGGTTCCATGAACATACCAGTCTTTGGAGCTTTTTATTTTTTCTTTGTTTTTTTAAATTTTATTTTAGTAATATAGATATAAAGGAATAGTAGTGGTTCAGTCGTAGAATTTTGGCCTTCCATGCAAGAGACCCGGGTTTGATTCCTGGCAGTTGCACCTCACACACAGTCACCACATGTCTGTTGGTGGAAGTTTACGTGTTGCTATGTAGATGAACAGGTTTCCGCGGAGCTTCCAGACTAAGATGGACTAGGAAGAAAGGCCTGGTGATCTATTTTTGAAAAACAGCCAGTGAAATCCGTATGGATCACAACAGTCCCATCCACAACCCATCATGGGGATGGCACAGGATCAGGCAGCATTTTGTTCGATTGTGGGGTTGCCATGAGCCAGAAGTTGACTTGACAACAGCAGACAACAACAAATATATCTGCATATACATACATATATATATATATATATAAACCAAAAACCAAACCCAGTGCCGTCGAGTCGATTCCGACTCATAGCAACCCTATAGGACAAAGTAGAACTGCCCCATAGAGTTTCCAAGGAGAGCCTGGTGGATTCGAACTGCTGACCCTTTGGTTAGCAGCTGTATCACTTAACCACTACGCCACCAGGGTTTCCACATATATATGTATGCATATATATGACATAAATGTCATTTTAATAATTTTAAGTGTATAATTCAGTGACATTAATTATATTCATAACATTGTGCAAACAACCACTATTTCCAAAACTTTTTCTTCATCCATCTTTGGAGATTTTGCACATGCTCTTTCTTGCCTCATACTTCCTCTATAAGCTAAATTCTACTTCTGTTTTAGACTACAGCTTAAAATTCTCTTCCTCTGGTAGTCTTTTTCTTGACCTTCATGATTACTTTCTCAGTATACTAAACTTTGCTTATCTGACACCTGGCATAATTTATTGTAACTGTTTCTTTACTCTTCACTGCTAGAATCTGAGTTCGGTCAAGGTAGGAAAGGTGTCTTTCTTGTTCAGTATTGTATCTTCTGCAATTAACACGGTACCTGGTTCAGAGTAACTGTTCAACAAACAGTTAATCAAATTATTACTGAAACACACAGGATAGAACTTGGCAAATATTTAGCCAGCTGAAAATATTTGTTTTCTGCTGTTCTTCCATTTATTCTTTAGTGTCAGTATCATTCATTCATTTATTTATTTTTTCAACAATATTCACTGAAAACATACTCTGTGCCAAAAGTCTTCTTAGGCATTTGGATATGATGGTAAACCATGAACTCAGGATCTCCTGGGGGACACAGACAAGCAGAGGAAGCAGGATAATATCTTGTAATAAGCACTCTGCTCGGAGAAAGTTGAGGTTGTTATGGAAACACAAACACATAAGAATAGTTATTTGTGCAAACAAAGGCACATTTAAGCTAGTCCAAGGGAAGTGTTTACTGCAACAGTATACATAAAATTATAAATCTTTTTGAAAAACAAATACAGGGATGGTAATAGTGATGTCGGTGAAGCACAGGTATGCCCTTGATAGAGACTGCAAAGGTTAGATTCAAGGAGGTACCATTTGCTAGCTGTAAGGCCTTGCGGAAGTTAACTTTTCTATACCTTGGTTTTCCAGTTGGGTGGGTGGTGATAATTTCAGTGCCGAACTCTTGTGCAGTAGTTACCATAATACCTGGCACACAATTCACTGTCAGTATTAGTTATCGATTTTAGTAGGAGAGCACTTTATTGAGATCAAGTTTGAAGAGTTGTTCTGCAGGCAGAACAAATCCGGGTAACTCAAAATGTCGTGAACCCTGACACTCAGTTATATTTTGCAGATCTATTTTTGTCTAGCTGAATCTTAGATTACGGAGGACTATCCAAGCCCAACACTAATCATGATGTTTTAGTTGCAGCTTCCAACAATTATTGCCTAATTCTTTCTGAGTCTCTTGTTTTAGATTTCTAAGAGAGAGAATAAGATAGGCTGATTCACACTGCATCATAGGTACAGACCTTATCGTTCCCTGGCTTCTTTAATCTTATTTGCCTATCTTAGTCCATTCATCTTGTTTATGGAACAGTCATATGATACAAATGAGAATATAATGCAAAATGAGTAAGATTGAGAAATATATCGATTCTAACCTGTTAACATTTATTTCCTAAAAGAAACACCAATAAAATAAGGTGACTGCAAATCATTTGTAAAATAAATTAATCATTAAAAAAAAAATCGTAAGGCAATTTTAATTCTGTACGTAATATTAAACGTATATTTTAAATGCATCATTCTGCCATGAAGAAAGTAAGGAAAATCTGTATATGACAAAAAAAAAAAAAGAACCAAACCAAACCCATTGCCGTCGAGTCAATTCTGAATCATAGCAACCCTATAGGACAGAGTAGAACTGCCCCGTGTTTCCAACAAGCCCCTGGTGAATTCAAACTGCCAACATTTTGGTTAGCAGCCATAGCACTTAATCACTACTTCTCCAGGGTTTCCTCTATATGCCAAAAACTAATGAAATCAGGAATCCAA
Organism: Loxodonta africana; assembly: GCF_030014295.1. Lineage (NCBI taxonomy): Eukaryota > Metazoa > Chordata > Mammalia > Proboscidea > Elephantidae > Loxodonta > Loxodonta africana. Next base: position 21,438,782 of record NC_087362.1, read on the forward strand.
AGAGGTAAGTGCGCTCGTAAGCTTGTGATTCTCCGGAGGCCCCTGCCAGTCCTTGGTGATTCTGATGTTCTATTTTGGTGCTACAAGGTGCATGGGGGCAGGGGAAAAGCCCCTGTGTTGCCTGGAGACACCACTTTAGAAACTCAGCAGAAGGGCAAATAAAAAACTTGCTTGCTCAATCTTGGCATATGATGGGAAATTGATCTATTAAGACAGGAAACAGAGGGCCCACCACAGCTACAAACAAAGTAACAAGAAATGGGCCAGGGTGCAGAAACAAAGCCATTCCCCAGAACACTGGGGCAGGGTATCAGAAAATAGCCCACAAACTTCTTTAAAGTTGTCTTTCAGAAGCAGCTGGAGAAAACCAGCCCCAGGGACATGCGCAGAACATGCAACTGTGACTGCTGTGTGACCATCCACCAGGGGCAGTGAGGGGCTGAAGCAACAGCCAGTTAATCGAACCCAGGAATGAGAGACTGCACAGATGTGACACCCCACGATAAGTCCTGCTACTGAATCCCAGAGGCCTACGGGACAGAAGCCATCTTAGAAAGCTGCCGCACTGCACCGTAGTTAACATATCCCCACCTGTGCCTATGAATAAATGAATCTTTTCCTGCCCAAGAACTTTGAAAAACCCAGGCCTGGCTTTAGTTCTGTGAGATGGGGTGTATGCGTTGATTTAGGTCATCCTCATCTCTGCTTGCAACCCTCTTCAATAAAGCTTTGCTCATGTGGAAAATTCTGCGTGCTTTACATGTTCATTCTTGACCAGTGAGAGGCAAGAACCTTCTTCTGGTAACACTGTAACTTGAGAATTCATAACAGCTTTATGTAAAGCTTGAAGTCATTAAAGCTGACTCTACTTTGAGGTGGTAGCTGTTGCTGTCACATTTTGAGTGCCTTTTAACCTGAGGAGCATGTCTTCTGGCACTACATCAGAAATGTTCTGCTGCAATCCATAAGGGTTTCATTGGCCAATTTTTTCAGAAGTAGATCTCCTGGCCTTTTTTCCTAGTCAGTCTTAGTCTGGAAGCTCCCCTGAAACTTGTCCACCTTGGGGAACCCTGCCGATACTTGACATACTGGTGGCATCGCTTCCAGCATCACAGCAACACAAAAGCTACAACAGCATCACAAACTGACACATGAATGGTGGATGCATTTGAATTATGGTGTTGGCAAAGAATATTGAATATACCACGGACTGCCAGAAGAAGGAAAAAAATCTGTTTTGAAGAAGAACAGCCAGAATGCTCCTCAGAAGGGCAGATGGCAAGACTTTGTCCCAAATACTTTGGAAGTGTTATCAGGAGAGAACAGTCTCTGGAGAAGGACATCATGCTTGGTAGAGGGTCAGTGAAGAGGAGAAAGACCCACGATGAGGTGGATTAACACAGTGGCTGCAACAGTAGGTTCAAGCATAGCAACGATTGTGAGGATGGCACAGGACAGGGCAGGGTTTCGTTCTGCTGTAAATAGTGTTGCTATGAGTCGTAACCTACTTGATGGCACCTAACAACGACAGCAAAGTTTGAGGCCTCATAAAAATTTGAGACACACCTGAGGGGTCCCTTAAACCTCAAGTGGATAGGCATTTATTTAAAAGTGTCCCAGGGTATGTAGTGCCTGCAAACATCAAACAGAAATGAGCTTGGAAGGAAAATGCCATTATGATGTAGTGTGGCATACAGAGGAGTTAGGACCATATTCATCATCTGGCATTTAAGTCTCAGGGACCACTGAAATTTATTTTACATATCTTTATAAATACTTATATTTGCAAACATTTTTGTAATGATATGCATATTTATTTAAAGCATTGATTATCTAATTTCAATGTTCACTGCTAGTATTTTTATAGAAATTGTACATAATTTTATGTGTGTGTGTATGTTTTAATTTCTCTGTTGCTCAGATTCCGTTATTTGTGTGCATGTGTTTAGTGTTAGGAATACCTTCTGAGTATTATGTACCAAAACGTGTCCTTCTGCATCGTGAACATATGAAATGAACATATGTAATGAAATACAATATAATAGAAAATGTTGTTCTCGAGTCACAACACTTTTCCCTAAAACCTCTACCATTGTTTCATGGTTTTAGTACTTAGTGTTTTCGAGTAAAGCATGACTTTTGTTCTTGTATAGCAAACCTTATTATTTTCTTCCTGCATGCTTCCAGAAATCTTTAAAATTTCCTACATTTCAAAATTTTGTTAGATTAATCCTAGGATTTAAGATTGTTCTTAAAGATTTTGAGCTGGAGAGTTGATTAAAGGTGAGTTTTATTCTACAGTAATCACCAGCATTCTAAGTAAAAACTCTGAACAAAATATTGCATCTCCAAAGTATACTGCTTATTTAGCTCTTCCTTGGTCAGATGCTCTTATGGCTGCCTTTATATGCTTCTGTGTAAACCATTTGTGTAGATGTATTAGTGAAGATAGCAGTGGATGTATGAAATAATATACATCATACTCTATTAGAAGAATTTATGTAAAGACACATATCTTATTATCTTCTATGTTATATTGAATTTTATTTTCCATCTTCTGTGGTGTCTAGCTAATCTCTTATAAAATATTTATTGACATCTGCTATGACTTGATTAAGAAGGAAGCTACGTAGATTCAAAGACCAACTTATCTATTAAATACCAACATCTGTTGCCATTGAGTCAATTCTGACTCAGGCAACCCTACAGAACAAAGTAGAATTGCCTGAGACACTGACTCCATCATGCTTTAGTCAGGAGAACGTAGTAGAAAAAAAGAGAGAGAGGGAAAATGGGAGAGACAAGGAAGGAAGGAAGAAAAGAAGGAAGGAAGGAAGGGGGGAGGAAGGGAGGAAAAAAGAGAGAGGGAAAGAAAGAAAGAAATGGAAGGGAATGGGAGGGGAAGGGAGTGGAAGGGGAGGGGAGGGAAATGGTAGGGTAGGGTACGGTAGGGTAGGGTAGGGTAGGGTAGGGTAGGGTAGGGTAGGGTAGGGAAGGGAAGGGGAGGAAAGGGAGAAAGAAAGAGAAAGAAAGGGAGGGAGGGAGGGAGGGAAGGAGGGAAGGAAGAAAGGAAGGAAGGAAGGAAGGAAAGAAGGAAGGAAGGAAGGAAGGAAGGAAGGAAGGAAGGAAGGAAGGAAGGAAGGAAGGAAGGAAGGAAGGAAGGAAGGAAGGAAGGAAGGAAGGAAGGAAAGAAAGGAAGATAATGCTAGACATTGGGATTAATCCCCTACCAAAAAACCAAAACCAAACCCAGTGCCGTCCCTAGACAGAGCAGAACTGCCTCATAGAGTTTCTAAGGAGCATCTGGTGGATTTGAACTGCCAACTCTTTGGTTAGCAGCCCTAGCACTTAACCACTATGCCACCAAGGTTTCTTTAATCCACTAAGGATAACCATTTTAGGAGTGATTGAGAGCTACCTGTACTTCAGGTCTCATTGGGCCAAGTTGAACTATGGGAGTGAATTAAATGTGATAGATGGTTTCAACAACAGACCAGTAGTTTTGTCTGCATGGAATTTGTTTATCCTGTAACATAACCTTCAAATAAAATTCAAACTCAAAGTGAATAAATGGATAACTTTAAGTATTAATGTATTAACTGGAATCTGTAGTATTTTTTTTTTTTAAGGCAACTAAAGTAATGGTTTTTGAAGACAACTAAAATAATGGTCGCAAAAGCCCAATCTTTTTAAAAAATATTTTATGTTGCTATTGCTCCTTTGCATGTGAAGTTTCTTTCTATCTCTCCAGTATACAAGGTAATGCACTATTCTTGGTACTTAGTTATTTTAGATAGAGTTTATCATAGCAAATTTATTGGAAAATAAGCTTATTTCCCCTTATCTTTATTATAAAACATTGCAGTTCAGTGAGGTCTTTGCTGTCTTAGCGAAGAATAGTTCAATGTTTACATCTTTTTGTAATCTTCTTAAAACAAGAAAATGAGTTTGGTAATGTCAGTGCTGAGTCCTCTAAATATTCAGCTAATACTCTGCTCAGTGCTTAATCTTTTCCTCATTAATGGTTTTAGTAAACATATGGTGATATTCAGTTGAGGTCAAATGTAAGTAGAACACTCTTATCAATTCTGTGGTTAATCAGTTTAACATTTTGAAATTCCCCTTTAAGAAAAACATAGATATTTAATCTCACAAACAAATGTACTTCATAAATCCTTCACTTCTAGATTTAACTGTCATATGAAACTACTTGAATCAGCTTAAATGATAGCCTTTAAAGTCTCTTATATGGTCCGTGAACTTAATCAGGTAGATTTTACCAGGAATCTACCATGACTTTATATAGACTGTCTTGAGAAGCTTTATCTTGTCTCATCAGTCTTTCTCTTTGAGTTTATAGTCTTCTCATAGACTAAACTAAAAACACATTTTTCCACCTGATCTTGTTCTCTTATGACAGGGACCATTAATTAAGAGTATATTAATGGGAAGTCGCATGAAGTTATAAAGGATAACTGAATATTTTTTTATTTCCCTTTCTCCACTCCTGCCAATAATTCACTTCTTCATTGAGTTTGTTCCCCATCCATTTGTGTGCCCTCCACTATAGCTTCATACTGTAAAGCTGCCTATAAGTTGTGAATTAGACAATTAGAACATTCTAGATTCTAAAAATCTAGAATATTAAATTGTCATAGTTATCTAATATGAGCAGTTAGAAGAGATGAAGGGAAGAAAGAATATATATCAGGTGACCCTTGTTTTTACTACAAGTTTTGCAACTCAATTAAAAAAACCCTCATAGATCAAAATGACTACAATGTGGAAGTAGAGGACGAGATCTTGAAAAATAAAATGCAGTAAATTAAAAAGAATAGAACAATGAATCCTAGTAGTGCTACTATTAAAATTTATTTAGATGATATTGAACTCTTAAAATTTTTTTAGGGACTCAAAGAACTTTTGTTTATGTGTATTTTAGTTATTGCTATTAACTATATTACCCACTGGTGTTGAGTTGATTCTGACTCATATCTACCCCATAGGACAGAGTAGAACTGCCCACAGGGTTTCCAAGGAGTGGCTGGCAGATTCAAACTGCTGACCTTTAGGTTATCAGCCAAAATCTTAACCACTGTGTCACCAGGGCACAGTGTCATTAAAATTGAGATATGTTTAAAATATTTATGGATTAATCAACATAATAATAATAATCCATGTAATAATAAAAGTAATAAACTCACTAAACTCACTACATAACAAAAATATTTTAATAAATATATTTTCTAAGCAGTCCCTAGGTGGCACAAATTATTTTTTCTTGACTGCAAACCTAAAGGTTGGTATTTTGAAGCCATCCAATGACACTGTGGAAGAAAAGCCTGGTGACCTGCTTCTGTAAATATTACAGTCAAGAAATCTCCATGGAGCAGTCTTACTTTGTAACATATGGGGCTGCTGTGAGTCAAAATCGACTAGGTGGCAATGGGTTAAATTTTCTAAAACAAAAAACATAAGAAAAGTGGCAGTGTTTTTCATTTATCAAATCTTTGTAATGTCTAGCTTAAGAGAAGAAACCTGGGTTCTCACATCTGTTTCTGTATTCAGTCTGTGGTATATATGACAAGGACGGCATATATAATAAGGATTCATAATAATAATTGTTTAAAATGTTAGTAAGGGGGAGAATAATTTTTCTTAAATATGAAATTCACATACATGACTCTAATTAGTATAATCAGAATTATTTAGCCAAAAAAATTCAATTATTACTCTTTATGATTTCTGTAAATGATATTTTGTCAATACCAGTAGGTATTTTTATAAATTATGTATGCAGTTAAAACACACCTGAAATGCCTAGGCCACCTGAGTTACTCCTCCTATATCGTCTGTCATACTTTTCATACGAAGATTTTTGTTCAACATGTTTTATAAGTTATGTATGCAGTTATATATTATATATGCAGTATTTTTATAAATTAAGTATGTTTTATAAATTATATATGCAGTTATAAATTTTATATGCAGTATTTTTATAAATTATATATGCAGTTAAAACACACCTGAAATGCCTAGGCCACCCAAGTTACTCCTCCTACATCATCTGTCATACTTTTACATAAAGATTTTTGCTCAACGTGTTCTGTGAACGTGTCTCCTTACAGCACCGTTCCTAATCCAGTGACCATTTCCTGGCAGGAACACTGCAAAGCATGTGGCAGAGGAAGTGCCAAGTCACAAATCTGCACAAGACTGCCAGAAGGGGTGATGTTCACTCTGGATTTTCAATCTCTTTTTTTTTACTGAGTGGAAACCCCAGGTTCTTACTCAGCATGACTCATATTGGCCAGTAAACAAGAGACCTACGTGGAAGAACAGGCAAGGCACCTCTATTTCGTTGTACAAGGAAATGGAGTCAGTTGGAGCTGCTGCTGCCAAGACTGCTCTCCAAGGGCGGCCAGGCAAGTTACTTTTAAAGGCATTTACAAGTAGGGAGTTCATAAAGTTGTGCCAGCAACATTTTTAATCATACTATCCAGGCACAACGGGGTTTATATATAACCTGCAAGCAAAATCAGAATTCAAAATGCAAAATTGGTTGGGGGGGGTGGTTAGCAAAGGAAACAGTTTTTCAATACAATTCTGTAGGAGAGGAGCAGGTAAAGAATACAGCACTCTTGTCTCATCTCTCTTACTGATCATAGATGATACAGCACAGTGAAAACAGGGAGAAGTCTCAGACAGACTTGAACCAGGCACACGGGGAAAGGTAAAAAATCTGCATGTAAAATTGTAGATGAATTCCAAATATCTGAGAAACATGAGAGAAAGAACTAATAAAAAGTAAACAAAGAAAGCTACTAACTCTGACAGAATTTAATGACATTTTGAATCTGGAATTTTTCTCCTCCCTTCTAAGAGATTCTTGAAATATTCTTCAGCAGCCACAGTATAGCCAAACTAGTGTCAAGTACTTTTATAACCTTGAGTTAAAAAGGTTTTTTGGGGGGACATGGGAGAAGGGAAGTTAGACAGAAGAAGAGACAATAATATCCTCTCTAAAAAACAAAATCAAGCACTCTAAATGGATTGTTTGAATCTTACCTTCTAGTTCAGACTTATGAGTAGGTTGCTGCTTACTTAACGTGATGCAGAAATTTCGAGAAAGCTCACATGCCCCAAATAATTATACTTCGTTCATTTACTTGCTGACCGGTGAAATTATTTTACCACAGGTCATTGGCTTTACTTCTATAATTAAAATTAAAAAAAAAAATTAAATGATAATAGCCTAACCATACAAGTAAAAGCACAACCAACCATAACAACCGTGCTCAAGCGCCTTATGCCTTACTCATAAACAGACCAATCGTGTTGAGTAGAAAGAGAAAGAGAACATTATATTAGGGAAATAAGGGTAAGAGACTATAAAAAGATAAGGAGCAGGTAAGTGAAGACAAAAATTACATCAAGGAGATTTATTTAACACTAGTAAATATATCCAGAAAGATACAACACAGTTTGTCTCCCTGGGTTGCCCTAGAATAATGGCAGTGGCTGAAATCTGAATCTTTCAAATTGTCAAAATAAAAAAATAAAGGTCAATAAGAAGAGCAAGCAAAAACGCATAACTCATACCTTCAGCATAACTAATAGACATAGATTACCCTGAACCCCAAATTCTTTATAAATAGAGAAATACAACATGAAGTTCATATTGTATGCTTGTGCAAAGAAGAGAGTGGAAGGCATAAGAACATTGTAGCACAGTAAAAAAAAAAAAAAAAAAAAATCACTACCAGAAAAGTTCCCATTCCAAGTGCAATATTACTGAGAACATTTTTGAGGCTGAATAATGAAAGTACTCATTCAGGAAAGGATCTTTTAAGTGTTTAGGATGCATTAAGAAATTATTCTAAACTTGGTCATAAGGAAAAAGGATGACAGTGAATGCTTTTGATCTAATAGCTGAAGTGTGGTGTGATAAGTTACCTACAGGGTCATCTAACTCTCTAAAGAAAGAAAACTTTCTTTTTCTTTTTTTCATCTGGGAATAAAAATTCTTTTTTTTTTAAATTTTTATTAAGCTTCAAGTGAACATTTACCATTCCAATCAGTCTGTCACATGTAGGTTTACATACATCTTACTCCCTTCTCCCACTTGCTCTCCCCCTATTGAGTCAGCCCTTACAGTCTCTCGTTTCGTGCCAATTTTACCATCTTCCCTCTCTCTCTATCTTCCCATCCCCCCTCCAGTCAAGAGTTGCCAACACACTCTCCCGTGTCCACCTGATTTAATTAGCTCACTCTTCATCAGTATCTCTCTCCCCCCCACTGACCAGTCCTTTTCATGCCTGATGATTTGTCTTCGGGCATGGTTCCTGTCCTGTGCCATCAGAAGCTCTGGGGAGCATTATCTCTGGGATTCCTCTAGTCGCAATAGGTGTGGTCTTTTAATGAGAATTTGGGGTCTGCATCCCATTGGTCTCCTGCTCCCTCAGGAGTTGTCTGTTGTGTTCCCTGACAGGGCAGACATCGATTGTGGCCGGGCACCAACTAGTTCTTCTGGTCTCAGGATAATGTAGGTCTCTGGTTCAAGTGGCCCTTTCTGTCTCTTGGGTTCTTAGTTGTCGTGTGACCTTGGTGTTCTTCCTTTGCCTTTGCTCCCGGTGGGTTGAGACCAATTAATGTATTTTAGATGGCTGCTTGTTGGCATTTAGGACCCCAGGTGCCACAATTCAAAGTGGGATGCAGAGTGTTTTCATAATAGAATTGTTTTGCCCATTGACTTAGAAGTCCCCTCAAACCAAGTTCCCCAGACCCCAGCCCCTGCTTCGCTGACCTTTGAAGCTTTCATTTTATCTCGGAAACCTCTTTACTTTTAATCCAGTCCAATTAGGCTGACCTTCCTTGTTTTGAGTGTTGTCTTTCCCTTCACCCAAAGCAGTTCCCATCTACAGATTGATCAATAAAAAGCCCTCTCCCTCCCTCCCTCCCTCCCCCCTTTGTCACCACAAAAGTATGTGTTCTTTTCCGTTTTTTCTATTTCTCAAGATCTTATAATAGTGGTCTTATACAATATTTGTCCTTTTGTAACTGACTCATTTCGCTCAGCATAATGCCTTCCAGATTCCTCCATGTTATGAAATGTTTCAGAGATTCGTCACTGTTCTTTATCGATGCGTAGTATTCCATTGTGTGAATATACCACAATTTATTTACCCATTCGTCCGTTGATGGACATCTTGGTTGCTTCCAGCTTTTTGCTATTGTAAACAGAGCTGCAATAAACATGGGTGTGCATATATCTGTTTGTGTGAAGGGTCTTGTATCTTTAGGGTATATTCCGAGGAGTGGGATTTCTGGGTTGTATGGTAGTTCTATTTCTAACTGTTTAAGATAACGCCAGATGGATTTCCAAAGTGGTTGTACCATTTTACAATCCCACCAGCAGTGTATGAGAGTTCCAGTCTCTCCACAGCCTCTCCAACATTTATTATTTTGTGTTTTTTGAATTAATGCCAGTCTAGTTGGTGTCAGATGGAATCTCATCGTAGTTTTAATTTGCATTTCTCTAATGGCTAATGATCGAGAGCATTTTCTCATGTATCTGTTGGCTGCCTGAATATCTTCCTTAGTGAAATGTGTGTTCATATCCTTTGCCCACTTCTTGATTGGGTTGTTTGTCTTTTTGTGGTTGAGTTTTGACAGAATCATGTAGATTTTAGAGATCAGGCGCTGGTCTGAGATGTCGTAGCTGAATATTCTTTCCCAGTCTGTAGGTGGTCTTTTTACTCTTTTGGTGAAGTCTTTAGATGAGCATAGGTGTTTGATTTTTAGGAGCTCCCAGTTATCTGGTTTCTCTTCATCATTTTTGGTAATGTTTTGTATTCTGTTTATGCCCTGTATTAGGGCTCCTAGGGTAGATCCTATTTTTTCTTCCATGATTTTTATTGTTTTAGTCTTTATGTTTAGGTCTTTGATCCACTTGGAGTTAGTTTTTGTGCATGGTGTGAGGTATGGGTCCTGTTTCATTCTTTTGCAAATGGATATCCAGGTATGCCAGTACCATTTGTTAAAAAGACTATCTTTTCCCCAATTAACTGACACTGGTCCTTTGTCAAATATCAGCTGCTCATAAACGGATGGATTTATATCTGGATTCTCAATTCTGTTCCATTGGTCTATGTGCCTGTTGTTGTACCAGTACCAGGCTGTTTTGACTACTGTAGCTATATAATAGGTTCTGAAATCAGGTAGGGTGAGGCCTCCCACTTTCTTCTTCTTTTTCAGTAATGTTTTGCTTATCCGGGGGTTCTTTCCTTTCCATATGAAATTAGTGATTTGTTTCTCTATTCCCTTAAAGTATGACATTGGTATTTGGATTGGAAATGCGTTGTATGTATAAATGGCTTTTGGTAGAATAGACATTTTTACTATGTTAAGTCTTCCTATCCATGAGCAGGGTATGTTTTTCCATTTAAGTGTGTCCTTTTGAATTTCTTGTAGCAGAGTTTTATAGTTTTCTTTGTATAGGTCTTTTACATCCTTGGTAAGATTTATTCCTAAGTATTTTTTCTTCTTGGGGGCTACTGTGAATGGTATTGATTTGGTTATTTCCTCTTCGGTGTTCTTTTTGTTGATGTAGAGGAATCCAAGTGATTTTTGTATGTTTATTTTGTATCCTGAGACTCTGCCAAACTCTTCTATTAGTTTCAGTAGTTTTCTGGAGGATTTCTTACAGTTTTCCATGTATACGATCATGTCATCTGCAAATAGTGATAGCTTTACTTCCTCCTTACCAATCTGGATACCCTTTATTTCTTTGTCTAGCCTAATTGCCCTGGCTAGGACTTCAAGTACGATGTTGAATAAGAGCGGTGATAAAGGGCATGCTTGTCTGGTTCCCGTTCTCAAGGGAAATGCTTTCAGGTTCTCTCCATTTAGAGTGATATTGGCCGTTGGCTTTGCATATATGCCCTTTATTATATTGAGGAATTTTCCTTCAATTCCCATTTTGGTTAGAGTTTTTATCATAAATGGGTGTTGAACTTTGTCAAATGCCTTTTCTGCATCAATTGATAAGATCATGTGGTTTTTATCTTTTGTTTTATTTATGTGATGGATTACATTAATGGTTTTTCTGATATTAAACCAGCCTTGCATACCTGGTATAAGTCCCACTTGATCAGGGTGTATTATTTTTTTGATGTGTTGTTGGATTCTATTGGCTAGAATTTTGTTAAGGATTTTTGCATCTATGTTCATGAGGGATATAGGTCTAAAATTTTCTTTTTTTGTAATGTCTTTACCTGGTTTTGGTATCAGGGAGATGGTAGCTTCATAGAATGAGTTGGGTAGTATTCCGTCTTTTTCTATACTTTGAAATACCTTCAATAGTAATGGTGTTAATTCTTCTCTGAAGGTTTGGTAGAACTCTGCAGTGAAGCCATCTGGGCCAGGACTTTTTTTTGTTGGGAGATTTTGATTACCGTTTCAATCTCCTTTTTTGTTATGGGTCTACTTAGTTGTTCTACTTCTGAATGTGTTAGTTTAGGTAAGTAGTATTGTTCTAAGAATTTATCCATTTCTTCTAGGTTTTCAAACTTGTTGGAGTACAATTTTATGTAGTAATCTGATATGATTCTTTTGATTTCATTTGGTTCTGTTGTGATGTGGTCCTTCTCGTTTCTTATTCGGGTTATTAGTTTCCTTTCCTGTTTTTCTTTAGTCAGTCTAGCCAATGGTTTATCAATTTTGTTAATTTTTTCAAAGAACCAGCTTTTGGCTTTGTTAATTCTCTCAATTGTTTTTCTGTTCTCTAATTCATTTTTTTTTTTTTTTAATTCATTTAGTTCAGCCCTAATTTTTATTATTTGTTTTCTTCGGGTGCCTGATGGATTCTTTTGTTGCTCACTTTCCATTTGTTCAAGTTGTAGGGACAGTTCTCTGATTTTGGCTCCTTCTTCCTTTTGTATGTGTGCATTTATCGATATAAATTGGCCTCTGAGCACTGCTTTTGCTGTCTCCCAGAGGTTTTGATAGGAAGTATTTTCATTCTCATTGCTTTCTAAGAATTTCCTTATTCCCTCCTTGATGTCTTCTATAACCCAGTCTTTTTTCAGGAGGGTATTGTTCAGTTTCCAAGTATTTGATTTCTTTTCCCTAGTTTTTCTGTTATTGATTTCTAGCTTCATTGCCTTGTGGTCTGAGAAGATGCTTTGTAATATTTCGATGTTTTGGATTCTGGAAAGATTTGTTTTATGCCCTAATATGTGGTCTATTCTAGAGAATGTTCCATGTGCGCTAGAAAAAAAAGTATATTTTGCAGCAGTTGGGTGGAGAGTTCTGTATAAGTCAATGAGGTCAACTTGGTTGATTGTTGTAAGTAGGTCTTCCGTGTCTCTATTGAGCTTCTTACTGGATGTCCTGTCCTTCTCCGAAAGTGGTGTGTTGAAGTCTCCTACTATATATGTAGAGGTGTCTATCTCACTTTTCAATTCTGTTAAAATTTGATTTATGTATCTTGCAGCCCTGTCATTAGGTGCGTAAATATTTAATATGGTTATGTCTTCCTGATCAATTGTCCCTTTTATCATTATATAGTGTCCTTCTTTATCCTTTGTGGCAGATTTAAGTCTAAAGTCTATTTTGTCAGAAATTAATATTGCTACTCCTCTTCTTTTTTGCTTATTGTTTGCTTGATATATTTTTTTTCCATCCTTTGAGTTTTAGTTTGTTTGTGTCTCTAAGTCTAAGGTGTGTCTCTTGTAGGCAGCATATAGATGGATCGTGTTTTTTTATCCAGTCCATGACTCTCTGTCTCTTTATTGGTGCATTTAGTCCATTTACATTCAGCGTAATTATAGATAAGTAAGTTTTTAGTGCTGTCATTTTGATGCCTTTTCATGTGTGTTGTTGGGCATTTCATTTTTCCACATGCTTTTTTGTGCTGAGACGTTTTTCTTAGTAGCTTGTGAGATCCTCATTTTCATAATGTTTAACTTTGTGTTTATTGAGTCGTTACGTTTTTCTTGGCTTTTTTCTTGAGTTATGGAATTGATATTCCTTTTTGTGGTTACGTTTTTATTTACCCCTATTTTTCTAAGTAAAAACCTAACTTGTATCCTTCTATTTCGCCTTGTATCACTCTCCATCTGGCAGTTCAATGCCTCCTATATTTAGTCCCTCTTTTTGATTATTTTGATCGTTTATCTATTGATTTCCATGATTTCCTGTAGTGTGTATTATTTTGTTTATTTATTTATTTTTTAGAATTAGTCTTAATTTGTTTGTTTTTGTGCTTTCCCTGTTTGAGTTGCGTTGATATCAGGACGTTCTGTTTTGTGACCTTGTATTGTGCTGGTACCTGATATTATTGGTCATCCGGCCAAACAATCTCCTTTAGCATTTCTTGCAGTCTTGGTTTAGTTTTTGCAAATTCTCTAAACTTGTGTTTATCTGTAAATATCTTAATTTCTCCTTCATATTTCAGAGAGAGTTTTGCTGGATATATGATCCTTGGTTGGCAGTTTTTCTCCTTCAGTGCTCTGTATATGTCGTCCCATTCCCTTCTTGCCTGCATGGTTTCTGCTGAGTAGTCTGAACTTATTCTTATTGATTCTCCCTTGAAGGAAACCTTTCTTTTCTCCCTGGCTGCTTTTAAAATTTTTAAAATTTTCTGTTTGTCTTTGGTTTTGGCAAGTTTGATGATGATATGTCTTGGTGTTTTTCTTTTTGGATCAATCTTAAATGGGGTTCGATGAGCATCTTGGATAGATATCCTTTCTTCTTTCATGATGTCAGGGAAGTTTTGTGTCAGGAGTTCTTCAACTATTTTCTCTGTGTTTTCTGTCCCCCCTCCCTGTTCTGGGACTCCAATCACTCGCAAGTTATCCTTCTTGATAGAGTCCCACATGATTCTTAGGGTTTCTTCATTTTTTTTAATTCTTTTATCTGATTTTTTTTCAGCTATGTTGGTGTTGTTTCCCTGGTCCTCCAGAAGTCCCAGTCTACATTCTAATTGCTCGAGTCTGCTCCTCTGATTTTCTATTGCATTGTCAAATTCTGTAATTTTATTGTTAATCTTTTGGATTTCTACATGCTGTCTCTCTATGGATTCTTGCAACTTGTTAATTTTTCCACTATGTTCTTGAATAATCTTTTTGAGTTCTTCAACAGTTTTATCAGTGTGTTCCTTGGCTTTTTCTGCATTTATCCTAATTTCATTTGTGATATCTTTAAGCATTCTGTAAATTAGTTTTTTATATTCTGTATCTGATAATTCCAGGATTGTATCTTCATTTGGGAAAGATTTTGATTCTTTTGTTTGGGGGGTTGGAGAAGCTGTCATGGTCTGTTTCTTTATGTGGTTTGATATGGACTGCTGTCTCCGAGCCATCACTGGGAAACTAGATTTTCCAAGTAGTCAGCTAAAAAAAAATGCAGTCAGATCCCTATCTGAATTCTCTCTCTGGCTCCGGGTATTCGGATGTTAATGGGGTCGCCTGGGGAGGGTGGGGGAGGGATCTGAGAGCTAGGAGTGTAGCACCACAGAATATAGAGCTGAACACCACGTTCACGCTCCGCCCCCGTTCGCCAAAATCCTGGCTGGACGGGTCCCTGGCTAGGACACTGCTTTCCTTGCTCAGAAACCAGTCACTTCCTCCTGGGGACTTCCTCTGGTGTGCGGCACCGCTCGTGGGCACTGGGTGGGCGTTTCCCGCACGAACAGGTGGGCCCGCCCCCAGGGTCTATTCAGGCGATTATAATTGGGTCCCGCGGTCACGCCCCGCCCGTGCGTGCGCCCAAATCCCAGCGGGATGACTTCCGGGTTGAGACGCTGCTTTCCCTGTTCCGGAACCAGTCACTTCCTCCCGGGGACTTCTCCTTCCGGAGCGCCACACATCTCGCGCGAACTGGGTTGGTGTCACCTGCACGGCCAGGTGGGCCCGCCCCCTGGGTCAATTCAGGGCAATAAAAATGGACTCCGCGCTCACGCCCTGCTCATGCGCGCGCCCAAGTCCCGGCAGGACGGCACCCCGTCTGGGACACTACTTTCTGCGCTTCGGGACCAATCACTTCCTCCCGGGGACTTCTCCTTCCGGTGTGCCACACCTCTCGCGCAAACTGGGAGGGCGTCACTCGCACGACCAGGTGGTCCCGCCCCCTGGGTCAATTCAGGGTAATAAAAATGGACCCCACGCTCATGCCCCACCCGCGCGCGCGCCCAGATCCCAGCGGAATGGCTCCCCGTCTGGGATGCTGCTTTCCCTGCTTTGAGACCAGACACTTCCGGGGATTTCTCCCTCTGGTGTGCCGCGCCGCACGCGCGGACTGGGTGTGCGTCTTCCCACACGAACGTGTGGGCCCCGCCCTGGGGTCACTTTAGGGAAATATAGTTGACCCCCCCCCTCGCGCCCTGTCGGCTTCTCGCCTAACTCCCGGCGGGACGGCACCCCAGCTGGGACGCTGTTCTCCCCCCTCCCAGATCAGTCACTGCCTCCCGGGTGCTTCTCCCTCCGGCTGGGCCCCTACGCCGCCCGCGCCAACCTGCTAGACTTCCTCCCGGGATGGGTTCGGGGGGGAAGGGGTAGGCCCCTTTTCTGTGCCGTCTGCCCCCCTGGGCTCTGCCCCAGATCGAGCTCCGAAGGTCACCTGCCTGGTGCGCTGGCTCCTAGTTCTGAAAACAGTCGCTGCCTGCCTGTATTTGTTCGTTTTCCGTCTCTAAGTCTGTGCTTGTTGTTCAGAGTTCGTAGATTGTTATGTATGTGATCGATTCCCTTGTTTTTCCGAGTCTTTGTTGCAAGAGGGATCCACGGTAGCGTCCACCTAGTCCGCCATCTTGGCCCCGGATCCCTTTTTTTTTTTTTTACTATTCACTATTAATTAGAATCTAAATGTTTTACAACTTTGTAGAATTTAATAATAACTTGTAAAAGGCTTTTAAGATGTAATTTAATATATTCAGTAGAGATACCAATAATTTCTACCTGGTGGAGAAGAAGGGTTATGGATTTATTATCCTGGAGGTTATTTAGCACTTTTGTATCCAACTAAATCAATTTTTTTCAGCATTCTTTTTTGTTGTTGTTGCTTTGTTTTCATATACATGTATATTTCAGTTTCTCATATACTCCTTTGAAATGGCTTTGTTATCCTACTGGTTTCCTAATTAATATGGTAAAATAAAATATTGGCATGGGATCACTGTTATACTTATATCTTAATTATGCTTTACCTTTTTTGAAAATTATATTTCGATGTTATTAAAGTTTAGTCTTGGGAAAGCATTGCTTCTAGAAGAAAAAGTGGTAACTACAAAGGAAATATATGAGACTTGGTGGTGAAGAAAAATAAAAAACAAAATTGGAAATTAAATGTCTTGAATAAACAAACCAGAACCCCCCCCAAAAGAAATCAAAATGCTACAACTCATCTGAAAAAAATCCCGTTGTTTAAATCAACTATACTGACCTATATAGACATAAGGGAATGCTCTTGAACTAAGAATTTCAGAAGCCATCCAAAATCCTAACTCTCATCTGCATGCAACTGCTATGAAACGGACTTTAAAAAAATCAGACAAAGTAACAATATGAAGGAAACAGTTGATGAAAATTCTCCTGTAAAACACAACTACCAGACAAAAAAAAAAAAAAACTAGGACAATACTTCATCCTGAATTAAATGTTCTTAAATAAAAATTTCTTTGAAAGTCTTTTCATAGTGTGGTGGCTTGTGTGATGCTGTGGTACTAGAGGCTATGCCACTGATATTTCAAATACCAGCAGGGTCTCCCATGGTGGACAGGTTTCTCCAGAACTTCCAGAGAAAGACTAGAAAGAAAGACCTTGTAATCTACTTGAGAAATTTAGCCAATGAAAACCTTATGGATTAAAATAGAATATTGTCTGACTCACTTGATTTGGACAGGTCATCATGAAATATCACTGGAGGACAACATGTTTGGTGAAGTAGAGGGCCAGTGAGGGTGAAGGACACTGGTTGAGGTGAAGTGGATTAGTGCAATAGCCACAGCGATGGATTCAAACATGCTGGTGACTGTGAGGATGACTCAGAACGGGGCAATACTTTGTTCCCTTGTACCTATTGGCTTCATAAATTGGAGTCACTCCATGGCAGCTGCCTAAATAAGTTGCAGATATGAAAAAAAAAAAAAAAAAACTCTTATGATTATATAATAATGTGCTTCTCATAAAAGACAAAAGAGAAATAAAACAGAAAAATAAGCAATCAGATTTAACCAAATGGAAAAGAAACTGAAGAAAAAAAATATGAGAAAGGACAAACAGATTACAAGGAGTCAATGGGTTTTGACTATAAATTGAGGAGACACATGGAAGAGAAGCCTGAGGAATAATAATGTAATAAAGAATGAAGCAAAAAGATCAAGGATAAATGGCATAAAAGATGGGGAAGAAATGTCTAACACATATAGATTTGAAATGACTACCTCTACCTGTAGGGAATATCTATAAGAAGAACAAATCAATGAAAACAGAATAAATATCTAAAGCTGTAATTCAGCTCCATTTGCAAATGACAAAATACATAATTAGTAAAATTCAAGGTAATAAAAATCTAACAGTATTTTAAAAAATTAACCAAGTTATAAAATTATAATTAAAAAAACATAGCCTTCATATACATGACCAATAACTGATTACAAGGTATAAAGACGAAAAAATAATAAAAATAGTAATAAAAAAGATAAAACGCATAGATAAGTGCGATTTTTTTAAATGTAAAAATATATTTTTAAAACAAAATAACTGAATATTATGTAGATTTGAATTCTCCCTAAGTTAATTTATAAATGTAGTTAAATCCAAATAATAATACCTATAAGAATTTTTCCTTTTTGGTAATAAATAAATAATAATAAATTTTGATAATAAATTTTATTTGAAAAAATAAATACGCAAAAGTAACTTGCATGTAAATTGATAGTAATAAGGAGAGACTAGTTATACCAAATATTAAGACATACCTTGTTGTTGTGGTTAGCTGCCCACCAGTAGGCCCCAGATTCATGGTGATCCCACGTGTTATAGAGTAGCATTTTTCCAGAAGGTTTTCTTAGCTGTAATTTTCACTGGTGTCACCTTGAAGACTAAGCTGCGCCTGACCTAAGCCATGGCATTTTCAATCGCATCATATGCATGTGAAAGCTGGACAATGAATAAGGAAGACCAAAGAAGAATTGACGCCTTTGAACTGTGGTGTTGGCGAAGAATATTGAAAGAAGGAACAAATCTGTCTTGGAAGAAGTACAACCAGAATACGCCTTAGAAGCAAGGATGGAGAGACTGCATCTTACATACTTTGGACACGTTGTCAGGAGGGATCACTCCATGGAGAAGGACATCATGCTTGGCAGAGTACAGGGTCAGTGGAAAATAGGAAGACCCTCCATAAGGTGGATTGACACAGTGGCTACAACAATGAGCTCAAGCATTACAACGATTTTAAGGATGGCTCAGGACCGGACAGCGTTTCGTTCTGCTGTGCATAGGGTCGCTATGAGTCGGAACCAACTTGACGGCACCTAACAACAACAACGACAATTTTCACTGAAGCAAGTCGCCATGACATTTCTTCTACAGAGCCATCAGGTGGGTGAACTGCCAACCTTTCAATTAATAGCCATTCCCAAAATGCTTGTGCCACCCAGAACATTCCATAAACCCACCACCATCCAGTTGATTCCAAGATTCCATAGAGGCTCTAAATGTGTGATAGACTACCCTCTGATTTCAAACAAACAGACAGACTTTCCCCAGTTTTATAATACATACAAAACATGAGCTTCTCATCCTGACATTTCTATCAGCTCTTAATTAGTTCTGGAGTTAGAAATACTGGACAGATGCTTTATTTAGTGTGATCTTTTAAAATAAAATTTTGCATATGAGAAAACCATAATATGATACATCATAAAGTAAATTTGTATCCAGAAATATGTTGGCAATTGATTTGATTTGTAAAATATAAGAAAATAAAAAAAAGGAAAATTAAAACTTACAGCTGTAAAAACAGAACGTGGGTTTTAGAAACTCACTCATTAAATCTGTGGGTCAGGGGTTCGTCCTCAGGAATCAGACCCCATCATCAGATCTTATGACTGTATTTGGTGTGAAGTCCTGTGCTGGTGAAGTTTGCATTTGCCACCTAAATTTTCTGTAATCTATTCATCGTGTGGAGCCCAGGGATTGAAAAAGTCTTAAGTTAAACTGACATGCAGCTAAGTGGATTCAATGGCTCATTTCTGCCATTTGACAGACAGGTTACTGAGGGACAAGGTAATCTCCTTCTTAATTATTATTTTGGTTCTTCAGAGAATACAGCCATTTCATCATAACACTAAAGCCTTCTCCTCTCACATCAAGAAAGCATTTTTTCCAGCTCTGGTTATTGTAGCTTTAGCTTAGAATAAAGATAAAAAGTATTCAAATAAATCAAACATTTGCATGATGCTGCAATATCCTCTAGCATTATTTGGTGCTGAGCAGGCAACAGAGAACAAAAGTTAATTTCCTCATGTTCAATATAGTTATTTTCCTGTTTCCATTTTTTTTTTTTTGGTAGCATTACATATAATTCTAGATTTACTGCATGAACACATTTAAATTTGAAATATGCTTTTAGATTAATTTTTAATAAGATTATGCCACCCCTGAGTGAGAAATTTGAATCTCAAATCGAAGTCATTTGCACAAATCAATCCTACCATGGATAATATAGCAGTTGAAGTTCATATTTTTACAGATAAAATAATTTTAGAAATATCACTTTAACATAAAATATTGTAAAGCATATTAGTGGCAAAATTGATCATCATTTTGGGGATATTGGAGAGTTTTACACACAAACTGGTGTGGGTTAGTGCTTTTTTTATTTTGTTTTTTTCCGTCTCTCAGAGAGCAAATCATTAAGAAGGATTGTGCTTCCAAGATTATTGCATCTTTACTCAAATATTATTAATCTTTAAGTTTCCATATTTAGTTTAATTTGATATTCATATTGCTGTTACCACATTTTCATATATATTACACAGATATCTCTAGGCATATTGAAATCACTGCTAGTTTCCACAAAACTCAAATATAAATTTAACAGACAGATGGCACATACCCCAATTTTGGGGTCGTTGAAGGATAATAAAAATACTCTCCAACCTCAATAGAGGGCTCATATAAGAAAAAAAAAAAAATATATATATATATATATATATAGTACTTTGTTTTACTATATGTATCTATGCATTCTTGTCAATATTCTAAAAAATCAATAAGGATAACTGAGATCACCTGTTGGGGAAGTTCATCATAATTGCTGTCAAATAATCAGCCTGTAATGCCAATTATAAGGATGATTTTAGAATTTGTTATAAATTTTTATTTCTGTAAATAAAAGGTTAAACATTCTACAACCATTATATTCATATAATTTAATGTATCTTGAGAGAAGATAGGCTTACTGCTATTTTTTAACATTTATTGATCAGAGTCAACAAATCCTACTTCATGTAGGAGATTTAAAAAACTTATTGGTGAAGTAAGTGTATTTAAAAAAAAAAATACGAGGTTTCCATTCAACATCTTGGATTTCAGTAAGTAATGTCCAAAATAATTTCCCATGTCTTAAAGGCCAGACTAGCCATAATCACTCTCTTGCAGTTGGTATCACACACATTTAATTGTTCGCACTGTCTCCAGTCTCGCATTCTTTCTAGCAAGCTTTCGCTTTGGTCAGGGTAAGGATTTCTAAATTGTAAATCTCATAAATATTCCTTTGATTACAATTGAGTGGTTTTGCATAATCTATAAGATAATCATTATTCCTCAACATGCCTTAATTTATCCTCACTTTAAGCCTGACTGAAGCCTTGGCATTTTTTCTAAATGTTTCTCCTTAGCACATTTCTACTTATTCAAGAACAGGCTAAAGTTTCTCAAAAGGCAGACTTGACCATGACCTATTTTGACAACTGTTTTAACTTCAGTCTAACATTGTGAGTATTTATTTCATTATTATTGGTTAGCTATTTTAAATAACCATCGATGAAATTCTAAGCTAAATGGAAAACTCAGGCTAACTGGTAAGCCATTCTATAGTGTACAAAATGCCCATGACCTTTCTGTTTCTCTACTTTTTCCATACATCATATGTGTAAGCCCCTTTTGCTGATTGCATCTATGTGGTATTGAGCACTCTGCATATCGTGAAACATCGAAACAACCCAGTGACTCTATCTGGATAGCCTTAAAGTGAAGATGTCAAGCTAAGCAATAGGTTTCCAGAAGCGATACTTCATGACTATCACTCTATTACCTCAGATTACAAAAACTGACTCAGGTTTGTTGTTGTTGTTGTTGTTAGGTGCCATCTGGTCAATACCCACTCCTAGCGACCCTACGTACAACGGAAAGAAATACTGCCAGGTCTCACAATTGCCGTTATGCTTGAACCCGTTGTTGCAGCCACTGTGGCAATCCACCTTGTTGAGGGTCCTCCTCTTTTTCCCCACCCTCTACTCTACCAAGCATGATGTCCTTTTCCAGGGACTGGTTCATCCAGATAACGTGTCCAAAATATGTAAGACAAAGTCTTGCCATCCTCACTTCTAACGAGCATTTTCACTGTACTTTTTTCAAGACAGATTTGTTCATTCTTCTGGTAGTCCATGGAATATTCAATATTTTGCCAATGCCATAATTCAAAGGCATTGATTTTTCGTCGATCTTCCTTATTTATTGTCCAGCTTTTGCATGCATATGAACCTACTGAAAACACCATGCCTTGGGTCAGGCATGCCTTGGTCCCTAAAGTTTTTAACACTCTAAAGAGATCTTTTGCACCTGATTTGCCCAATGCAATGCATCTTTTGATTTCTTGACTGCAGCTTCCATGGGTGTTGATTGCAAAATAAAATGAAATCCTTTGCAACTTCAGTGTTTTCTCCATTTATATTGCTTATTGGTCTAGGTGTGAGGATTTTTGTTTTCTTTATGTTGAGGCGTAATCCATAGAGAAGGCTGTAGTCTGTGATCTTTATATCAAAAAGTGCTTCAAATCCTCCTCACTTTTGGCAAGCAAGATTTTGTCATCTGCATGTTGCAGGTTGTTAACGAGTCTACCTCCGATCCTGATGCCAAGTTCTTCATATAGTCCAATTTCTCAGATTATTTGCTTAGTATACAGATTGATTAAGCTAATTAAATTAAACTGGTTTTCCATTTCTTCTTTGAATCAATTACTTGGCCACCTTTACCGTAATTTTGAACATTCTATCAATTTCAGCCATGTATTCCCTGATACTTTCTCATGAGATTTTTATAGATAGATAATCATAATCATCACATATAGATTTTATTGTTTTTCATCTTATGATATATTGGAATAGACCTTTTTTCCTTCTCCACAAGTTGGCTACATTTTTGTTTTCCCACCTTTATTCTGAGTTCTTAGAAGACAGGGAATACGTCTTATTCATGTATATATTCACTTAGTCTGACATAGAATTAACGCTTAATACATGTTAAGTTCTTAAATAAATGAACTAACAAATTAATGGGAACAAAATAAGTTACATAGGCCCAGGAAAGCTGTGTGGTATATATCATAATAAAGATGAATTTTTCTCACCTGTATTGGTAAAGAAAGAATCCAACAAATTATTTTAAAAAGCAAACAATTCTAAACATAAATGTATGTTGTTTTTATGTGGCTTTTGCTTTGTCATTACAAAAGAAAATTTGCCAGTAGATATACAAAGGAGACGGTAGCAGAGTAAACATAGTGGCAGCCAATAGCAACCAAGAAACATTAGGACAGAAAACATCCACAGCACAGATACAAGCTATGCACGAAATTGAGCAATTTCCTTTGGAGAAAGAACTTCACAGTTATGATTGTGCAATCAAACTGCCAAACAAAATGTAAATCTAACTGATTAAATGCTTGAATCCTCTACTATAGCAGATTTTCTATTTCCTAAATTAAATGTGATCTGTATCTTCATATGTCATTTCATATTATCCTCATTTTAACTTATCTCAGGGTCTACTTTAGATATTCATGTGAGACTAGGTATGTTTATAATCCTATTTCCAAAAATATGTTAAAATCAAAATGCACTAGACAGCACTTTCACCTTCCTGAGAATATATATTTATCAGGTTGAAATTTTAAACATACGGAAAATTATATGTCCATTATAATTTTTATAATAGCTTTATTGAAATATAATTTACATAACATAAAATCCACCTTTTAAAAATGTACAATTTAGTGATTTTCAGTCTCTTCAGAGAGTTGTGCACTCATCACCACTATCCAATTTTACAATATTTTTATCACTTCAAAAAAAAAATCTCATCACTGTTAGCAGTCCTTTCCTATTCCTCCTGTCCCCAAGTCTCTGGAAAGCACTTATCTACTTTCTGTCTAATAGATTTAACTATTGTGAACATTTCATAAAAATGAATCATGCAATATGTTAGCATTTCCTCAGAGTATGGTAAATCTATGTTCAACATTTTGAGGAACTGCTAAGATGTTTTCCAAAGTGGCTCTATCATTTTATATTTCTACAAGCAATATGGAAACCCTGTTGGTGTAGTGGTTAACTGCTATTGCTGCAAACAAAAAGGTCAGCAGTTGAAATCCACCAGATACTCCCTGGAAACTCTATGGGGCAGTTCTACTCTGTCCTATAGGGTCACTATGAGTTGGAATCAACTCAACGGCAACAGAGTTGGTTTGGTTTCACGAGTGATGTATGAGTGTTTCATTAAATCCACAAACTCACCGAAACTGGTGTTGTCTATCTCTTTTATTTTAATCATTCTACTGAGTGATTTTGGTTTGCATTTTCCTAATGACCAGTGATGTTGAGCAGTCTTTCATTTACTTATTGGTCATTTGTAGATCTTATTTGGAGAAATATATATTAATATTGTTCATTTTTAATTGGGTTATTTGTCTTTTTCATTGTTCGATTGTAAGAGCTCTCTGTGAATTCTGGTTACAAATCCCTACCAGATATATGATTTGCAAACATTTTATCCCATGCCGTGGGTTGTCTTTTTGCTTTCTTAAAAGTGTCTTTTGAAGCACAGAAGCTTTCAATTTTGATGAAGTCTAACTTATCTCGTTTTTCTTTTGTTGCTTGTGCATTTGGTATCATATTTAAGAAACAATTGGCCTACCAAAGACCATGAGAATTTACTCTCATCTTTTTTCTTCTAAGAGTTTTTTTATACTCAGCTCTTACATTTAACGTAACATATTGAGTTAATTTTTGTATATGGTGTAAGGTAGGGATCCAACTTCATTCTTTTACACTTGTATATTCAGTTATTTAAACACTATTTGTGAAAAGCATTATTATTTTCCCGTTGAAATGTCCTGGAACCCTTGTCAAATATCTATTGACCATAAATGTAAAGATTTATTTCTGGACTCTCAAAATTTTATTCCATTCATCCATATGTCCCTACTCATGCAAGTATCACACTGTCTTAATTATTGTAGCATTGTAGTAAGTTTTGAAATTAGGAAATATGAGCTCTCTTAAGTTTGACTAAAAGAGGGTCTGTGTTGTCTTTGATGGTGTGTGAAGTGTGGCAAAAGGGAGTGAGTGACACACACACAGGAAGGCCAGAAAACAAATTGAATTTATTACTCTAAGGTCCCAGAGAAAAAACCATGACATGCCTCATGGAGCCACAAAGGAGGGATATAAAATTGAACACATTCAACCAAGTGGTGAGGAGTAAGAGAGAGATAAAACGTGGGAGCCAAATCCTTTATTGAGGCTTTGGTGTGGGTGTCGCGTGGTTAACATGCACTGAAGTTGA
The DNA here is from genome assembly GCF_030014295.1 of Loxodonta africana. Lineage (NCBI taxonomy): Eukaryota > Metazoa > Chordata > Mammalia > Proboscidea > Elephantidae > Loxodonta > Loxodonta africana. Next base: position 21,463,633 of record NC_087362.1, read on the forward strand.
AGTGGTCGATTTAAAAGTTTCTAGAACATTAGCACAGAACACTTAATTGCACTTATATGAAACGTGTATCTAGAACGAGAAGCAGTCATTTGAACAGAACAAGGGAATACTGTGTGGTTTAAAATCAGTAAAAATATGAGTCAGGGTTTTATCCTTTCACCGTACTTATTCAATCTTAATGCTGACCAAATGATCTGAGAAGCTGGACTATATTAAGAAGAATGTGGCATCGGGATTGGATGAAGAGTCATTAACAACCTGGATGTGCAGATAACACAAGCTTGCTTACTGAAACAAAGAGGACTTGAACCACTTACTGATGAAGATCAAAGACTACAGTCTTCAGTATGGGTTATACCTCAACATAAAGAAAAAAAACTTCACAACTGGACCAATAAACAGTATCATGATAAACAGAGAAAATATAGAACTTGTCAAAGATTTCATTTTATTGGACCAGGGAAAAAGAGGAAGACCCTCAATGAGATGGATTGACAAAATGGCTGAAACACAGCAACATTTGTGAGAATGGTGCAGGACCAAGCAGTGTTTTGTTCTGTTGTACATAGGGTTGCTATGAGTCGGAAGCAAAACAACATTGCATTAGCAAGGGGATCAGAAGGGACCTGGCTGAGGAGGGCAAGGATTAACTATGGCTGTTGAATACTGGATTGCATGATACAACACGTTCTATCACAGGAAACCATATAGAACATGGCAGGAAGGACTAATTAAAGACCACACCTGATCAGAGGCTGCATGATCAAATAGGAATGGCCATGTCAGAAACTGGGTGAACGAGTAACTAGAATGAATTAATGGATGCCAAAACAGTAAAGTGTGCATGTCTCAAACTGGCCTAATGATACCAACTTTGCTCTTATTTAGTATTGTTTTGTCTATTTTGAGTTTCTTGAATTTCATATAAATTTTAGGATCAGTTTGTCAATTTATGCAAAATAGGAAATTGAAACATTAATAGATCAATTTGGGAAGTATTGCCTCAATTAAACCTGTTGATCAATTTGGAGGGTGTTGTCATCTCAACAATACTAAGTTTTCTGACCTATGAACATGGGATGCCTTTCTATTTATTTAGGTCTTCTTTAATTTCTTTTAACAGCATTTTACAGTTTTCAGCATGCAGACTTTCACCTCCTTTGTTAAAATTGTTCCCAAGTATGTTATTCTTTTGATGATGCTGCAAATGAAAAGTTCATTTATTCTTACTGGTGCCAGTTCAAAATATTACTAAGCTCCTGTAACTGATTTTCGTTTCAGTTATTATATATCTCACTTCTAGAATTTAATTACTGCCTCATTATTGATAAATTCTATCTGGTAAGATATTCTCATACTGTCTTTTAATTATCTAACTATGGTCTTCTTTAGGTTTTTGAACATGTTTATAATAGCTGATTTAAAGCCTTTGTCTAGTTACCCCAACACCTGGGCTTTCTCAAAGCTTGTTCCTTTTAAATGTTACTGTTCTCCTTGGGGTATGGGCTAAACTGTTCTGTTTCTTTGCATAGCTCATACTTTTTTAAAGAAAAGCACACATTTAAAATAATATAATGTGGTAACTCTGGGAATCAGACTCCTCTTCTCAGGCTTATTGTTAGTTTCTCCTTATTGTTGTTTTTTCTGCTGTTGTCATTGTTGCATGCGGTTACCGAAGTCTCTGCTGTTAGTTCAGGGGCCAGCTAGTGATTGGATAGAGATTTCATTTAATGCTTTAAATCAATAATTCTCCTAGTTTTTGATGAGGGGCTCTGGGAATGTACCGGAGCACACCTTCCACACTCCTGCAGTTTACAACTCTGTCTTAGCCTTCATTTTATGTTTGGGCCCAAGGTCTGCTCAAGGACAGCCGGAGGCAAGAGGTTAGGGTATTCACGGATTATTCATAGGGATGCCCATAGCCTTGCACATGCATGTAATCTTCCATGACACACCCTCAGAAATATGTTACAGTTCTCAAAGCTCCTTATGCGCATCTCTTTCCTGAGGTTTCCATTTAAGTTTTTTTTGGAAAACTATAACACTGCTGCCATGGAGTTGATTCTGACCCACAGCTATCCTATAGCTACCCTATAGGACATAATAGAACTGCTCCATAGGGTTTCCAAGGAGCAGCTGGTAGATTCGAACTGCTGACCTTTTGGTTAGCAGCTGGAGGTCGTCATAGCTCGCCATAACTCTTAACCACTGCACCACCAGGGCTCCGAAAGCCTACAGGACCGGTATTCCCAGGTGATCTCGCATCCAAATACTAACCAGGCCCAACGCTGCTTAGGTTCTGAAATCAGATGAGATCAGGTGCCTTCAGGGTGGTACGGCCCTCTCGTCTTAAAAATAGGCCTTGGAAATAGAATGTTAAATGAATAAAATTTTTGAATTTGGTATTTATATTTTCTTTATTACTCAGAACTTTCAATGTAGTGTGTAATATTATTACATCTTCCTTTTAAATCATTTAAACTACTCCCCTCAGGTGAAATTTAATTTTTTTTTTTACTTCATATATGTGTACAAATAAACCCATTGCCATCAAGTTCATTTCAACTCATAGTGACCCTATAGGACAGGGTAGAACTGCCCCATAGGGTTTCCAAGGAGACACTGGTGGATTCAAACTGCTGTTTTTTAATTAGCAGCGGAGCTTTTAACCACTATTCCATCAGGGCCCTTATGTACAGATAGTGTTTTATAATTCATATTTTGTTTATTTTTGCCTTGAATTAGTTGAATAAATTCTCATACTTCTATATTAAAGAGCAAATGAACAAAATAGAACTTTTTTTTTATTTTATAAGAGCCGCTATTTCAACTAAGCTCTTATGATGCTGAAGGAAGAAAAAAACACCTCACAGTAGGCAGAAGCATAGAGTCTATGGACTATACTCTGATACTGAATTTTCTGACTTCTCTAAAAATGTGAGGAGAAAAATTATTTGCTTTATTTGAGAGAATTGGTACAATATAGTGAAAAATGATACTATTAGCAATCAGATGACCTGGATTTTCATCCCAGTTGCACATGTAACAACTCTCTGCCTATAGCATGAGTTACTCAAATGTTTTTGGCTTTATTTCTTCATGTAAAATGCTATTATTATTACAATAAGGATGAAATTAGATAATTTAAGTGAAATCATAAATTATCACCTAACAACAACATGTTGAAATCATTTTGTAATCCATTTAAAGTGTTAAATAAATATAACTATTCTTTAATAATCATTGGTGAACATTCAGTAATAATTCAGGTTTCCTGAAGACTTATCTACGTTGAGTTTGTGTGAACTTACAATTAAATACATGTTACTGTTGTTAGATACCCTCAAGTCGGTGCTGACTCATAGTGACCCTATGTACAACAGAAAGATACACTGCCCAGCCCATCGCTCCCTTCACAATCATTGCTGTGTTTCAGTCCATTGTTGCAGCCACTGTGTCAATCCATCCCACTGAGGGTCTTTCTCTTTTTTGCTGACCCTCTACCAATCATGACGTCCTTCTCCAGAGATTGGTCCCTCCTGATAACATGTCCAAAGTACGTGATATGAAGTCCCGTCATCCTTACTTCTAAGGAGAATTCTGGCTGTACTTCTTCCAAGACAGATAATATTCATTCTTCTGGCAGTCCATGGTATATCCAATATTATCCTCTAACACCAAAGTTCAAATGCATAAATTAACTGCATACTTGCAAGGCATTCCATATTACTCTGTTGCATTTCTTAAGGATTAAGGGAGTTTTAAAATAGTACTTGGCTTTTTTGATTTAAAATATTATCAAACCCAAGAGAAAAAAAAAAGTTTTTGCTCAGAAACAAGTGTTAATAATAACAGGAAGCACTTCAATCAGATTCTACACTGCAGCATGTTATTTTTGAAAATTGTCTCTGGGTTTCTAAGGTAAATCAAAAGTACCTGGTTAACTGAGTCCAATCTCAGAAAGTCTGTAAACAAAACTCTCCAAATATTTATTAAAGTTTGCTCATCAGACACTAGACACTACAATTATCATCAACTTCAATATTAAGGTATGACTAAATCATTTCACATATTTGAAAAAATGAAATTCATTTTATGCCACAATAAACTTCTGGCTTTCATAATTTGTTTCCAATTTCAAGGCTACCTAGGGGGCATTTTTACATTAAAAACAAACAAATCCCCAAATAGAAAGGCATCAAAAGATTATTAAGAGTTACACAAATAAATAATAGATTGCATCAGTCAATAAAAAATAGTATTTTATACGACTAGCTCATATATGCACAAGGGTGGTTATATTAATACATGGTGAGTTCAAATTGACTTTCAGGCTGTAAAAGAATTTTTTGGTCCACATTTAGAAATTTCTCCTGAGGTACCTCCACATTTCTCTGCTAGTATAAGACTAAAAATGACCTGAGTGACGAATCATAATCGTGGTACAACACAGTTTAAGTGTTGAAGTATTTAGGGAAAATGGGTGGAAGGCTCTCCAGTATTTGAATTCTGAGATAAGTGTCATATGTAGTGTTTTTGCTATCATCACATCATTGTCTTGATATCAATGTCCGGGCTCTTTCAGAAGCAGTGTACCAACTCCTGCCCTCACATTGACTGAATGTGAAAACCTAGTTCAATTTGGAAATGTTTTGAAAACTTAAAAAAATGGTACATATAAAATTTCATTACACAAGAGATATTTTTCTTTTATTATACAGCAAAAAGCTCATTGTTTTACAGGCATTCTCGTTTAAAACAGACTCAGATGACAAAGATAGAATCAGACTGTTGAACATATTATTCCCCATTGAAGCACCTTGGCACTTTTGTCGAATATCAATTCACTAGTTAAGCGTCTGGCCTCTATATTGTGTTCCATTGATCAAACGCCTATCCTTATGCCAGTTTTTCACTGTCTTAATTATTGTAGCTGTAGAGTAAGTATTGAAATAAGTCAGCATTATATATTTTTTCATTTTCAAAATTATATTTGCTATTCTAGGTTCTTTGCACTTCCAAATAACATTTAAATTTATCTTTTTTTTTAAAAACGTATTCTAGAATTTTGATTGGGTTTGCATTGAATGTAGAATTTTCTTTGTATATCATCATGTTGCATGCAAATAAACACAATTTCGCATCTCTTTTTCCAATCTGTTTTACTACTAAATTTTTTCAGGCCTTATTGCGCTTGCTAGGCCTTCCAGTATAACGTTGAATAGATGTGGTGAGAGAAGATATGCTCCCTGATTCTCTGTCTTCAATAGAAAGTTTCAAATCTTTATCAGGGATTTTCTTCTTAGCTTTAAGTTAGCGGGTTAGACGAGGGCTATCGTGTTGAGGAAGTTTCCTACTATAACTAGTTTTCTAAGAATTTTTAACATAAATTAACACTGAATTTTGTTAAAATCTTTTTTGACATCTATTGAACTGATAATGTGTTTTTTCTCCCTTTTGATATCACTATGATAGAATTATATTAACGGTTTTTCAAATATTAAAACTACATTATATTCTTAAATCACACTTATTCATGCTGTATTCTCTTGGTGTGCTATTGAATTCAATTTATTAAAATTTTGCTAAAGATCTTTGCATTTATTTTCACACAGAAATGTGCCTTGTAGTTTTCTTTGTAGTTTTCATTGCCTAGTTTTGATTTTCGGATAATATTGGCCTCCTAAAATAAGTTGAGATATAATCCCTTCTTGTGATGGTTAAGGTTAGGTGTTAACTTTGCTGGGCCATGATTCTCTGCAGTTTGGCAGTTATTACATAGGTTTGCAGTTATATCATGATTTAATCACCTCCATGATGAGATCTGCTTTTAGCAACCAATCAGTTGAAAGAGGGTATCGTTGGGGGTTTGGCCTGCATCCAATATATATATATGGACTTTCTGGCAAGGCTCACTGGCTTTTGCTATACTCTGGATCCTGGATTTGGCTCATTATTACCTGACCTCCAGTTCTTGGGACTTGAGCCAGCAGCCTGTCATCTTACCTGCTGATGTTGGGCTGGTTGGCCCCTGCAGCTACATGATTTAGGAGAAGCCTCAAGCCTGACGCTTGACCCACAGACTTGGGACTTTTCAGCTTCCACAATCCTGTGAGCCATTTCCTTGATGTAAATCTCTCTCTATATATACATACACACATATATACACATACACACACACAGACCTTTTTTTGGTTTTGGTTTTCTGGTTTTCCTTCTCTAGCAAAACTGGCCTAAGACACTCCTCTCTCTTTTCTCTCTGACAGAACTGAATGGAATTGTCATAATGCTTTTCTGAAATATTTGAAAGAATTTACCAAAGAAGCCATCTGGATTTGAGGCCTTTTTTTTTTTTTTTTTTAATCCAGGAGAAGGCTTTTAATTACAAATTAAATTTCTTTAATTAATACGGGGTCCATTCAATATTTCATTTCTTTTTTCAGAGAGTTTTAGCATTTTGTGTCTTTAAAGAAATTTGTTTAAATTTCTAAATTTATTGCATAAAGTTGTTAATGATAGTCCCTTCTAAAGACTCTAGAGTTTCTGGTGCTGTCTTCTCTTTCCATCTTAATATTGCTCATTTGTGATTTGAGTGTTTCTTTGCCATTTTGTGTAATGTTGTCAATTTTTTCAATAAATAAGCTTTTGGTTTTATTGATTTGCTTTCTATCTATGTGCTGTATTATTGATTTCCTCTCTTACAGTTATTACTTTCTCCCATATTTTTGCTTTGTGTTTAAATATTTGTTTTCCTAGTTATTTCATAGTTATTAATTTCCAATTTAATTCAACTTTTTAGAGAAACATACCCTGTATTATTGCAATTTTAAAATGTATTGAGGTTTCTCTTTTTTTGGCCTAGCAGATGGTCTAATGTGGTGACTGTATTATGGATACTTGAAAAGAAAGTGCTCTACAAATGACAATTAGGTCAAGGTAGTTCATAGTTTTGTTCAGATCTCCTGTAACTTTGATAATTTTTTGTCCAACTGTTTTATCAATTGGTAAGAAACAGGTATTAAAATCTCTGAGTATGTTTATGGAATTGTCTATTTCTTTTCTTTTCAATTCTATCCATAATTTAAATGTATTAAGAAGATTTATGTTAGGCAAAAACACTTTTATGATTATTTTTCCTCTCTGATTAATTGGCACTTTTATCGTTATTAAATAAGTATCTTTAATAACACTTTTTTCTTAAAATTATTTTGTATAATATTAATTTAGCCTCTCTATCCTTCTTTTTTTTTTTTTATCCTTCTGCTTATTGTTTGTGTGGTATATCTTCCAAATATTTCCTCTCTACCTTCCCTTTTCTTTATGCTTAGGTGGGTGTCTTGCAGGCAACAGATAGAACTTTTTTTTTCCTATTCATTTTTCTGAAAAACCCTCCACATTAATTGCACATTTAGTGTAATTATTAATACAGTTGAGTTTGAGTCTACCATGTCATTTGTTATCTATTTGTTGCATCTGATGTTTTCTCTTCATGTTTCCTTCCTTTTTTGATTATTTGACTATTTTTATAATTCTATTTTAATGTTCCTATTGCTTTTTTGTATTGCTGTGGGAATTAAATATAAATTCCTAACTTTTCATAGTCAATTTACTCTTAATATTATGGTGGTAAAAGCAAACTATAGAAACCTTGTAACCAGAAGTCCATAATCCCCACTCTGTCCTTTACGCTATAGCTTGCATATATATTACATTTATATATAATGAGCCTTCAAAACAATGTTATAAACTTAGTTTTAAACAAATTTATTCATTATATAGATATTAAGAGGAAAATGGTAAAATGATTGCTTTGCTTTAGCCCAGATATTTTTAAATTCCTATATCCTTTATTCCTTTCCTAATGTCCTCTTCTGTGCATGTAAACTGCACATCAGTACCTACCTGTTTTTGTTCACTCTTTAGTTACTTTTTCATTATATCCAGATTTTATAGTTGTTTTCTTTGGACAGGGGTAGGGGTTCTATGTAATGGATCTTGCACAGTCTTTATCAGAAAGCTGATTCAATGAATTTTAAAACTTTATGCTACTGAGTTTTGTGACCTCGGGATGACTGTTTTTGGAATATCACATTTTACAAACAGCAGAGGTTAGAGAGAGATTAAAATTCTAGAAGACAGAACTCAAGGAAATTCACTTGGGAATCCTAAAAGGAATGACTATTTCCCCAATACCATGTGTTAGGTGTTATGATGGAAAGCATTATCTCCTTTAAATCTTACAACATTATGTAAGATACACCTAACTGCAAATCTGTGGGTGAAATATTTATTACCCAGATTTTAAAGTAGAAATAACTAAAGTTAATTACATGTTCAAGTTCACAGGTGTCTGACTTCAGGACCTATGCTTTTTCCAGTACACTGTGCTATAGCAAATGTGTGATGGGGCCATCCCAATGGAAGAGCAGACAAGCAGCCATAAGGAAAAACCATGCCTCTACTGTATAGGCAATTTTTAGTGAGAAACTTAGAACATTCTCACTCATTTAGCCCACTTCTTGTATCCTGATCTAGGATAAATGCTATCTATTGTTGAGGAGTATTGGGGGAAACATCTTTTGGAAACAAATGAATTTTCTGTGTGTTTCCAATGATTAGTTATCTACCATCCCTTTCCAACAGACTAATGTCAAATTATTGTCTGGTGAATGAAAGACCAATTCACTTACGTAGAATTTTTTTCTGCTGAGTGAAAGACCAATTACTTGAAATTAATTTTCATGAAATACAACAGTGTTTGCCAAAGGCAAGTGCATGGATTTCCTGCAATTGAAATTATTTGAAGATGTCTAAAATACATAGTTTTCTAGATCGTGGGCCAACACAGTCTAACTTAATAGGCCTACTGTGGATTCTGCCAATTTGTATATTGAAAAACCTCCTCAAGTAATTCTAACGAACGTTGCCTTTTGTAAACTACTAGAATAAAAAAAGTTCTTGAAATTAAGGCTATAATGACGAAGGGTAGTTTTGTTCTTATAACCAGTATCTATTCCTGACTATGAAAAGCTGTATATACTTTTAAATTAGAAGAGTTTAATTGCAGATGAAGATGCTTCATCCCTGAAATTATAGTAATTTGGAAAACTAGAAAAAATCATTAACTTGATAGCTGTCCAAATAAATACCTTAACTTTGGGTCTATAATAGAACCTATCTTTGCAGTAGCAAAAAAAAAAAAAAAAAAAAAAAAAAAATCTTAATGTAGCTTTTACACAATTACAGTGCCATTTCTTTTGTTTATTACTTTGACTATGTATTAGGCACTTAACCTGAGTCATCCCTAAGGTGTAGTGAAGTGGGAAATCACGTTGGCACCTGTGTGCCCTTGGGGCTACTTGTACATAACAGTGGCTTACAAAAGCTGTTGGTGCTGCGCACTTCTGCTGCAAAAACATGACCATATACATGAATATTCTTTATCCTATTCTTCCCAACAGCACACTTAAGTAATTGGGGCCTGTGATGGTTATGGTTGTGTGTCAACTTGGCTGGGCAATGATTCTCAGTGTGTTGGCAGTTATATGATGTTGTGATCACTTCCATGATGAGATCTGATATAATGTGATCGCCTCCATGATGGGGTCTGCTGTGAGTAGCCAATCAGTTGAAAGGGAGTTTCCTTGGGTGTGTGGCCTGCAACAGATGTAAGTGGACACTCTGGAAAGACTCATGAGCTTTTACTTACTCTCAATCCTGCAGCTGGCTCCTGCTCATCTGACCTCCTGGTTCTCAGGACTTGAGCTAGCAGCTCACCTGAGGTCTTGCCTGCCAATTTTGAGACCCGCTGGCCTTTGCAGCCTGTGAGCAACAGCCATGCTCTCTGAACTGCCAATCTTGAGTTCATCAGCCCATGTAGCTACATGAATTAGGAGATGTCTCTATCTTGACTCATGGACTTTGGACTTTCCAGCCTCTACAACAGTGTGAGTCGTTTCCTTGACATAAATCTCTGTCTACATATATTTATACACTTTACTGGTTTTGCTTCTCTAGAAAATCCAGCCTATGACAGCTAGCCCTTTTGCTACTTTGCAAAGTTAAAAAGGAAGCTATTGGTATTTAACTTAATTTACTCTATGTTAAAGTGGTCAAGTCAATGAGGCTGAATAAGAGTCTATAGATTTCATTGAGCCTCAAATTATTTTAGCTAAGGCCTTGAAGGCTATTGCTATTTAAAGCAGTATGATAAAAATGTCTTACTAAGATGATGGACAAAGAATATAAATCAAATGCAGAACACAGAGATTTGGCAGTGATTGATCAATAAGTCCCTCCATTAAGAAGTAATTGAGAGTTGAATCCATGCTATAGTTAAAGCTACATATTGTATTATGACTTAATTCAAGCAAAATAAATGAGTGAAAAATACTAAGAAAATGCATTTATAGAAAAACAGCTATGTGATCAGAAATTTAAAAGAATAAGTAAAATACCAACCTGTGCAGAGCGTGGCACTGGGATTCTTAGGCAATCATAGAGAAAATCAAAGATATGACCCATGATTTTAAGGATTTATAAGCTAGCTGAGCATCAGTTAGAAAACATAATTTTGGAAAAAATGTTACTTAGAAAAACAGAGAACAGAAGTTGTTATTAATTGTCCATCAAAGGAAGCAACTATGTATAGTGACTTCTGGCCTGCCTTTCATATAAATTATGTGATATCAGACATTTAACCCCTCTCTACATAAAGTTTCTCCTCAAAACCAGAATGATTTTGTACTTTACATGTATTATTTGGAGAATTTAAAATAATCTCCTAGATAGAACCTTGTCCTTAGTAGACATACTAAATAAATATTATTTCTCTTTCTTGTCTTATAAACACATAAAAGGCATTATGTTTGGGAAAAAGAAAAAAAATGCAATGGACTAGAAATCAGGATAGTCTGGAGCAAAGAAGAGTGAAGAAAACAAAAGACTCAAAGGAATAATTAGTACAAAGGACCACACGAAATACAGTCTCCACAATCCAGAGACCAGAAGAACTAGCTGGTGCCTGGCTACCACTACTGACAGCTCTGACTATAATCCCAACAGAGGGGCCCAAACAGAGAGAGAGAAAACCTGCAGAATAAAAAATCAAATTCACAAAAAAGACCAGAATTCCTCATCTGGCAGGGACTCAGAACCGCAGCCATTCCCAGAGACCACCTTTCAGCCAAACCATAGACAGGCCCAGAAAAAATAAGCAATAACACCCAAAAGGAACCTGCTCCTTAGAACAATCAATTATAGAAGATCAAAAGGGCAACATTTACCCAAAAGCAAAGATGAGAAGGCAGAAATTGTTAGAAAATCAAGACGAAAAGAAATGGGGAGAATGCTGACACATTGTGGGGAATGGAACCAATGTTATGGGACACTTTATTAGGTAGAAACTTTTGAATGGGAGACAGATTTGCTCTGTGGACTTTGACCTAATGCACAATGAAAAATGAAAAAAAAATATCAGCGGCTGATAAACTTTCTTATTTGGAGAATCTGATCAGATTTATCTAAATAAAGCCCTATAGTCCCTGTTGGGCTATTTACTGGTTACGTGCATGAGCAATCACTAGACACTTTTTCTCTTTTTGTTGACTAGACTTTACGCTAGTAGCACTAACCACCACTTACATTTGCTTTTAAAAAGCCTGAACTATCCAAATGTTCTTAAGTGATACAATTTTTCTTAAATGTAAAATTGAAGGGGGAAAATAAGGTATTTTGGTGTAAAAAAACAAAAACAACCTATATTTTAGACCAAATAATTTACCCTTACTGTCCATGTTGATCACATCTACCAGGAAGGAATGCTCTGTTTTATCAGTTTACATTGCCAGAATAAGAGCAGCCATACAGACTGAGTGTGGGGGAAGGGCCACAGGGTGTGAGAATACATCAGAATTCATTGGCAAATACAAATATATGTGCTCTGAGCTGCTTTTCTAGGCCTTTATGAATATGATTTTTTAAAATATATATATTTTTTATATTTAACTAATACATAGGTGTCCTGGTGGCTCTGTGGTTAAGTGTTTGGCTGCTAACCAAAAGGTTGGTAATTCAAATCCACCAGTTGCTCTGTAGGAGAACAAAGTGGCAGTTTACTTTTGTAAAGAATAAACCCTACGGGTCAGCTTTAGTCTGCCGTATAGGATCCCTGTGTGTTGGAATTGACCCAATGGCACTGGGCTTTTTTTTTTTTTTTGGTATATATATGCTTGTAGAAGTGAGTGTATATATATATCATAGCAGTGAGCATTTGTTGCATACTAGAGTTATAAGGCAAGTGCCTTTATTTTCATTCATATTGAAGATCTCTTTGGATTATGAATTTTGTGGGTTCAAAGCCTGGCAATGAATTACAGATTTAAATATTAAATAAATTTTATTTTAATATATTGAATAGAAAATTTCTGCTATGTCCTCCATTCCCACACAGGGACTACACAAAAGATATAACTCAAAATTGTAAGCATAGCTTTCTTAAAACTTAGATACCAACAACAATATGAATTATAGATTGGCAGCATAAGAATATTTCATAAAATATTAAACTACTTCCAATGCAAAAGCAGGTTATGAAATAATAAATAATCAATTTGGATTGATTAAAGTTCCTTGTCTAACCCTACCTCCATTCACCAAGTCCTTTATTCAATTCAAGACTCCATTCTAGGTGCTGTATGGAACATAAAGACAAAAGATTAAACGTGGTACCTGCCATGAAGACCTTAAAGTGGAGTTAGGGAGGCAAATACGGACACACCGAATAGCAATCTAAAAAGAAGGTTGTGTGTAATCTCAAGGATACAAAAACCAAATTGCTACGGAGTCGATTTCTACTCATAGGGACTCTACAGGACAGAATAGAATGGCCTCATAGGGTTTCCAAGGCTGTAATCTTTATGAAAGCAAACTGCCACATCTTTCCTACCCGGAGCTGCTGATGGGTTCAAACTGCCAAATTTTAGGTTAGCAGCCAAGCACTTAACCACTGTGCCACCAGGGCTCATTTGGATACACAAGGCTGCATGGAATTACAGAAATCAAAGGAGAGACAATTAGACTGCTAAACTCAGGGAAAGTTTCCAGAGGATGGTGATATTTAAGCTCTTCTTGTAAGGATGGCTTACTATTGACAAAGAAGAATATTCCTCTAATAGTGGATCATTATGTAAAAGTGACTGATGCACAGAACTCAAGGAAAGCAATAAACCACCTTTAAGCAATTCCTCCTGATTTCTTTTTCAATTCCTTTGACATGGAGAGGAATTTCATGTCAGGTAAAGTGGAATTAATGACATGTATTCAATTTTAAACTGGCTATCCTTGAAGATAAAATATAACAATAATAAACAAATTGAAAAGAATGTAAGACTAAGTTTTGACAGTCTTAATTTGAGGTGATATCAAACTGGTTCTAGTCTGACATAAGTAAAAGTCCTGTCTTTTCCATGGCACCCCACACTGTAGGAATAATGACAATGTTTCTGGGTTTTCAAGTACCCTGGAATACTTAAAACCAAGTTATCCATACAGTATAACATACTCTGAGACCAAATGAATTACAGAAGCACAGAGGTGTGACGTTCCTGGTGGCTAGTAAGCAATGTGCTGGCTACTTTTAAAGGGAGAGTGTCACTGGGTCACAGCAAGGACAGGAATGATGTCTCCTGGAATATGGAGATGCACAATGGAAAGGAGACTGAACAGGATGGGTTCTGAGATGGGTCTGCAACAGCACCCTGGAGTGTATGTTCAATCAGGTGAAGATTGAGTGACTCTACTCTGCCTGGTTCTGAAGCTTAGCACCAAAACTTTGGCAGTTCAAATCCACCAACCTTGGAAAAACTACGGGGCAGTTTCTACTCTGTCTTATAGGGTCGCTATAAGTCAGAATTGACTCAACAGCAATGGGTTTGGTTTTTGGTTTTATCTCAAACCTCAGTGATGTATCACCTTATTATTTCTCCAGCCTTGAGAAACTGCATAGTCATGTGTCTGGGAGGAACTTTACTTTGACTCATTAAGCCTTTTCCATGCCCTTGAGTGCTTTTTTTTTTTTTTTTTTTTGAGTGCACTCAGGAGTTAGCCTTCCAAATGTCAAAATTTTTTTCTGCTTTACCAAAGTAATGGACATTATTTACTGTATACACTAACTGAGGTCCCAAATGGCAAGGAAATGTGGATGAGAAGGATCAGGAATTTATGCAAACAGAAAGTCACCTGAGAAATAAAATCATCTACTTACAATTTAAAAATTTTTATTGCATCACAGTTATGTCAAATTTGCTGATTGTAACCACAACATCAAATGGAAATGAGCATAGCCATTTCTGTATTTTGTTTGTTTCCCCACTACACATTTCACATTCTTAAAAAAAACAGTAAAGAGAAAATTCAGAAATAGAGAGAACTTCCAGACTAAGAAGGACTAGTGGTCTACTTCTGAAAAAAATTAGCCAGTGAAAACTTGATGAATAGCAGAGGATCATTGTCTGATATAGTGCCAGAAGATGAGCCTCTCAGGAGGGAAGGTGCTCAGAATAAAACTGGGGAAGAGCTGACTCTTCAAAGTAGAGTCAAACTTAATGATGTATATGGAGTCAAGCTTTTGGGACCTTCATTTGCTAAGGTGGCATCACTCAAAATGAGAAGAAACAGCTGCAAATATCCATTAATAATCAGAAGTGGAATGCACGGAAATATGAATCTAAGAAAATTGAGATTTGTCAAAAATGAAATGGAAAGCATAAAGATTCATATCCTCGGCATTAGTGAGCTGAAATGGGCTGGTTTCGACCATTTTGAATCGGACAATCATATGGTATACTATCCTGGGAATGACAAATTGAAGAGGATTGGCATGGCATTCATTGTCAAAAGGAACATTTCAAGACCTATCCTGAAATACAATGCTGTCAGTGATAGGATAATATCCATATGCCTACAAGAAAACCAGTCAACATGACTATTATTCAAATTTATGCACCAACCGCTAATGCCAAAGATGAAGAAATTTAAAATCATTATCAACTTCTGCAGTCTGAAAGTGATCAAACATGCAAACAAGATGCATTGATAATTACTGGTGATTGGAATGTGAAAGCCGGAAGCAACGAAAAAGCAACAGTAGCTGGAAATATAGCCATGGTGACAGAAATCACACTGGAGATAGCATGATAGAATTTTGCAAGGCTGACAACTTATTCATTGCAGGTACCTTTTTTTCAACAGCATAAATGCTGGCTACGCAAGTGGACCTCACCATATGGAATACACAGGAATCAAATGGACTACATCTGTGGAAAGAGGCAATGGAAAAGCTAAGTATCAACTGTCAGAACAAGGCTAGGAGCTGACTGTGAAATAGACCATCAGTTGCTCATACGTAAGTTCAAGTTGAAGCTAAAGAAAATTAGAACAAGTCCACAAGAGCCAAAGTATGACCTTGAGTACATTCCACCTGAATTTAGAGACCATTTCAAGAATAGATTTGACTCATTAAACACTAATGACCAAAGACCTGACAAGTTGTGGAAAGACATCATACATGAAGAAACAAGAGGTCATTAAAAAGACAGTAAAGAAACAAAAGACCAAAATGGGTGTCAGAAGAGACTCTGAAAGTTGCTGTTGAACACAGAGTAGCTAAAGCAAAAGAAATGATGAAGTAAAAGAGCTGAACAGATTTCAAAGGACAACTGAAGAAAAAATAAAAGTATTATAAAGAAATGTGCAATGACCTAGAGTTAGAAAACTAAAGGGAAGAATACACTCAGCATTTCTCAAGCTGAAAGAACTGAAGAGAAAATTCAAGCCTCGAGTTGCAATATTGAAAGATTCTATGGGCAAAATACTGAATGATGCAGGAAGCATCAAAAGAAGATGGAAGGAATACGCAGAGTCACTGTGCCAAAAAGAATGTTTGATGTTCAACTATTTCAGGAAGCAGCATATGATCAAGAATCAATGGTACTGAAAGAAGAAGTCCAAGCTACACTGGAGGCATTGGTGAAAAACAAGGCTTCAGGAACTGACCGAATAACAATTGAGATGTTTCAACAAACAGATGCAGCTGTAGAAGTGCTCACTGTCTATCTCAAGAATTTTGGAACACAGCTACCTGGTTGTATGACTGGAAGAGATCCATATTTGTGCTCATTCTGAAGAGAGATGATCCAACGGAATGCATAAATTATTGAACAATATCATTAATATCACACACAAGTAAAATTTTCCTGAAAATCCTTCAAAAGCAGTTGCAGCAGTACATGGACAGGGAACTGCCAGAAACTCAAGCTGGATTCAGAAGAAGACAAGGAGCAAGGGATATCATTGCTGATTTCAGATGGATCTTTGACTGAAAGCAAGAATACCAGAAAGTTGTTTGCTAGCTGTTTGCTAGCATTTACTAGTGTTTTATTGACTATGCAAAGGCATTTTTGACTGTGTGGATAACAGCAAATTATGGATAACATTGCTAAGAATGGGAATTTCAGAATACTTACTTGTGCTCATGCAGAACACATAGAAACAAGAGGCAGTCTTTCAAACAGAACAAGGGAATACTGCATGGTTTAAAATCAGGAAAGATGTTTATCAAGGTTGTATCCTTTCACCATACTTATTCAATCTGTATGCTGAGCAAATAATCTGAGAAACTGGACTACACGAAGAAGATTGGGGCATCAGGATTGGAGGAAGACTCCTTAACAACCTGCGGTATGCATATGACACAACCTTGCTTGCTGAAAATGAAGGGGGCTTGAGGCACTTATTGATGAAGATCAAAGACTACAGCTTTTAGTATGGATTACCTCTTAACATAAAGAAAACAGAAATCCTCACAAGTGGACCAATAAGCAACATCACGATAAACGGAGAAAATATTGAAGTTGTCAATGATTTCATTTTAATTGGATCCATGATCAACACCCATGGAAGCAGCAGTCAAGAAATCAAAAGAGGCATTTCATTGTGAAAATCTGCTGCAAAGATCTCTTTAAAGTGTCAAAAAACAAAGATGTCACTTTAAGGACTAAAGTGTGCCTGACCCAAGCCATTGCGTTTTCATTCATCTCATATGCATGTGAAAGTTGACAATAAATAAAGAAGACCAAAGAAGACTTGATGACTTTGAATTATGGTGTTGGCAAAAAAATATTGAATATGCCATGGACTGCCAGGAGAATGAACAAGTATGTCTTGGAAGTAGTAAAGCCAGAATGCTCCTTAGAGCAAGGATGGCAAGACTTTTGTCTCACATGCTTTGGACATGTTGTCAGGAGGTATCAGTTCCTGGAGAAGGACATCGTACTTGGTAAAATAGAGGGTCAGCAAAAAAGAAGACCCTCAATGAGAAGCATTGATACAGTGGCTGAGACAATGGGCTCAAACATAACAACAATTGTGAGGATGGTGCAGGACAGGGCAGTGTTTCATTCTGCTGTCCAAGGGTCGCTGTGGGTCAGAACTGATTCGATGGCACCTAACAACAACAACAACAAATGCATATTTTTTTTTTTTATGGCTCCTTCCTAGAGAGCAGAGAGAATTTGTTCTAGGATAAATTTTGTTCTTTTTCTTAAAGCTGTGACCAAAGCAGTCAGAGACAAATAATTGATGGTACCCAACAGTTGAGTTTTAAACCAGCTAAGTGAAAGAGAGAAAAATAACAAGTATCATAGAGTTGTGACTGAGGTCCAAAGGTACTGATATTAACAGGGCAGACTTAGTATTAAAACTGGGAGATTTATTTTTGATGTTTTTGATTTTAGTCTCTAAATTCCAAGTTTTGCTTTCACATACTAATTAAATAAGGATAGCCTGAAGCTGTTTTGGTAGTACATTTAAATTTAGGGGTAAAAATGATTTATGCATAATCAGGCTGTAACAACAAGAAATGACATTAAACAAAGGTATATATAATTAAAAATATATATATAATTAGCTAAAATAATTAATGATTCTCATAATAACTAAAGAATTTTTAGTTATAAATGATAAACAACATTATTCATTGCTTGCCTTCTTTGAAAAACTCAAAATGAACATTTATTTCCAAAGATTTTAGCTTTTCAAATTTTGGAATGAGAATGCATAAGCATGGCTTTGGTTTAGATCTGCATTTGTTACCTTTATTAAAATTATATTAAGATAAGCAGCATGACTGACCAAAGTAAGCCAGTTGCAAAAGGACAAATACTATACGATCTCACTTATATGGAAAAAGCAGATATATAGAAGCTAAAGATCGTTAGTGTTTCCAGGGGTTGGAAAGAGGAGTAAAGTGGGGGATTTTTGCTTAAGGGGCATTGGCTTTATGTTAATGGTGGTGGAATGATTCAGAAAAGGATAGTGAGAATGGTTGCACCACTTGAAGGTTATAATCAATGTCACTGAATTGTACATATACAAATTGTGTAAATGGTGTATGTTATGTTTATTTTGATCACAATAAAAAAAAAACAAAAAAGATTAAGCAGCATGAGAATTCCAGATAAACGGCAACGTGAGCAGGTCTAAGATCCCAACAATTTCCACACAAGCAGAAAGAAAAGCAGCTAGTCATCCCTATTTAGCCCTATGAAAATTCTGAAATGGTGGGCGAAGAACTGCAGCAAGTAGCCACAAACTGAATCAAGACAAGGACAAATCTCATATGGTAGCAAAGTGCTTCTTCCACTGTCCCCACACATTCCGCTCCTGGCGTGATAAACTGTTGGCTTCAGCAAAGCTGCTGCTGTACCCCCACCAATTCACAGCTTTCTTACGTACTGGGAAGGGTCCAATCTATTGAACATATCTTGCTAGAGGACTGTTCAGGGCATATATCCTGGAAGTGGTCTGGAAGACTGAAACCTTGGTCTGGCCAGAAATGGAGCCCTCACAGACTGGAGGAGAGACTGGCAACCAAGAACTGAGGCCTATAATTTTCTTGAGGGAAGATTAACCAGTGTACACCTTCTGATTACTCTGAGAGCACTAAAGGACTCAATTTCCCTTTGGCTGGAATCTGAGCCTTCACAGAGTGTGGAGGGAATGGTAATTAAAGAGTGAAAGTTCCTCCCTACTCAGAGCATATTGGCTAGTGTGTGTTTTCTAATCTGTCTGGGAGCCACAGAACTACTAGAACCTCAATCTTGCCTGAACCAGAGAAATCAAGGGAAAGAGAGAGACTGGTAAGAAAATTGTGAAGTCTATGCTCAATTAAGAGTTTCTTGGAGAAATAAGCACTGTCAAAATCACTGTGTATTCAGGGAAATTGAGAAACTTTAATGTCACAGATTCAACAAAAAATAACAAAACATAGAAAAATTAGAAGTGATGGCCCATTCAAGTAAACAAGATGAAAGTAGCTTAATCGTATTTATAGAAGACTAAATAATGAACATATTGGAAGATTATAATAAAACAATATTATACAAGCTCAGAGAACTTGAAGAAAACACAAACGAAGAACTGAAGGATACCAGGAAAATGATGTATAAACAAAATATTTGAAATAAAAAAGATAGGCACTATATAAATAATCCAAACTGATTTTTTTTTAAAGGACCTAGAAAATACAATATCTGAAATTTAAAAACAAACAACAACAACAAAAAACATTGGAATGAATTAACAACAGATTTGAGCTGGCAGAAGAAAGAATCAGTTATCTAGAGAATAAGGTATTATGGAACCTGGGAGCAATAAGACAGAAGGCTCAAGGCTGCTGAGCATAGCCTAATGAAATAGTGGAACTAATACAACCAACATGGAAATCCCAGAAGAAGATGAGAGAAAGGGACAAAAAGAATCTTTGAAGGAAAAAAAGATGATTGAAAACATACAAATCGAAGAAAAGCAACAAACTTCAAATAGGATAAACTCAAAGACATTCACACCAAGACACATTCTAATCAAGCTCTCAAAAACTAAAGATAAAGAGAGAATCTTGAAAGCAGCTGGAAAGAAGCAATTTGTCACATACAAAGGATTCCCAATAAGATTAAATGAAAATTTATCCTCCTAAATCTTGGAAGTCAGAAAGCAGCGGGATGAAATATTTAAAGTGCTGAAAGAAAAGACCTGTCAACCACTTATACTATACCCAGCAAAACCGTACTTCAAGAATGAGAGTGAAATTAAGACATTCCCAGATAAACAAAAACTGAAAGAGTTCATAACCACTAGACCTGCCCTACAAGAAATGCTAAAGAATGTCCTTTAGACGGGAAAGAAAGATCATTATACAGTAACTCGAAGCCATATGTGGAAAGAAAGAAAAAAAAAAAACTTCATTGAAAGTAATTGGCTGGTCAAGTGTAAGGGCAAGATTAAGTATTTGTTTTCTTGGTAATTCTAGTTGTCATGTCTTTCATGCTTTATAATGATAGATGCATAAAAAAACTAAGTAAAAATTTGTTACAGGGAACTAGATGTATAAAGATGTAATAGATGATAAGAAAAAAAGAGACTACAGGGGCTGGGGAAGAACAGTATAGGCATAGAGTTTTTGAATGTTACTGAAGTTAAGTTGTTATGAATTTAAACCAGCTTGTTATAAATATAAGATGTTAAATGTAATACTCTTGTTACCACAAATAAAATATCTAAAAAATACACATACAATGAAAGGAGAAGTGAATCAAAATGGTTCACTACAAAAAAATCAACAAAACACAAAAAATGAGAGTATTGGAGAAAATGAGAGAGAAAGATACAGAAAAGTCAAATAAGAAAATGGCAGAAGTAAATCTTGAAAAAGTCGGAAGACTTACAGCCCTCAATTTCAAAACGTACATACAACAAAGCTACTGTAAGCAAAACAGTCTTGTTCGGGTATATCAATTAGCATATAGACCAGTGGAATAGAACTGGGAGTACAGGAATAAACCTGTTTATCTATGATCAATTGATATTTTCTGGCAAGGTTGCTAAGTCCATTCAATGGGTATAGAATGGTCGTCTTGATAAATGGTGCTGGGACAATTGGCTTTGCACGTGCAAAAGAATGAAGCTGGACCCATCCTTTACACCATATATGAAAATTAAGTCAAAATTGATTCAAGGAACTAAACATAAGAATTAAAACCATAAAACTTTTAGTGGAAAACATAAAGGTAATTCTTCGGGACCCAGTTTTTAACAATGAATTCTTAGATGTGAGACCAAAAATACATGCAACAAAAGACAAAATAGGTAAGTTGAAAGGGCAAATGTATTGAGATACATGTATATATTTACCATAATTAAAAATAAATAAAGATTAAGTGGCATAAATTTTAAACCCTGTTACTTTGTATCTGCAAATTGGGTTTTGTTTTTAGTACATATCTTACCATTGCTTGTGGAATTTACATTTTTTAACATAATATTTATAAGAACTTCTTTAAACATCCTAGAATTTGGACCTGATAAAATTTGCTGATGTAGCAAAACTTTAGTATGTAAAAAGTTACAAAATATTTATGGAATTTGAGAATTTCACCTGTTCAGAACGTTACAAATCTGGCTTGCTGCATGTCTTTATCTTCATATCCCTTTTGACAATCACTTTCAAAACTACAGCTTTGATTACTTCTCTTATTCCGTATTTTAGGGCTACAAAGCTAGGACAAATTACTTGCCTTAATGTAGCCACAGTTGTGAGGAAAATAAATCATAAATCACCAGAGTAATAGTTGGTTTGACCTTGAACAAGAGTCAATTTTTTGCAAGTCAGAATATTTATTGTGAAAACTCACTGTTAGATAAACTAATTCTTCTGCATTTTTGATATAAATAGAGTAGTGCCCCTAAAAGCACTTTCCTTCCTAAATACACCAAGGAAACCAGGTGGTGAAATGATTGAGTCTGATACATTTTATTTCAGCAAGGAACAAAATCAATTGAGGATATCCAATGGAACCAACAAAGAGGAGAGGATTAATGCATTATTTACGAAAGAAAAAAAAAAAAAAACTTCCCTCTTCAGGTCTGTGCCACAAGTGTGGATATAATGAATGGTTGTCTGAATGCTTCTTTTGTTTGCATTCTTCTTTGCACTTAGGTTATTTTTCATTACAGAGGTCTTCAGAGGGTTTATTTTAGTCTGAACTGATCTTTTTTTGTAAGCATCACAAAGAAGGTTTCTAATTCACACTGATTTAATGAAAAGGGTATATCTCTGCTCACGCACAGAATAGAAGTTAAGTTTAAGTTTGTAAGCTGTACAAGATATGAAAAAGTTGGCTTTCATGAAAATGTCTTCTTATATTTAAGTTTTAGAAAACCTACTCCACAGTATGGTAGAAGTTAGGATTAACCAAAGATATTTTATCATTTTCTAATGATTTTTTTTTTAAAAAAATACTCATTGCTGTGTCTACACAGCATTTGTAATAAAAGCATACCTGCATTTCATTAACACACCCAAAACTCACTGCTGTCGAGTCGATTCTGACTCATAGCGGCCCTATTAGGATGTCCCAAGGTGCACCTGTTTTTGCTTTTCTACTAGCTCCAACCAATACTTATATTAGATGCATATGCTAAATAGCTACCTTTGCCAGATCAGCTGATTTTTTGTACGCTAGTAATTTTTTTCACTCTGTATTGAAAACTCAGTACTTGTTTTGCTAAATTAATTTGATAAAAACGAACTGCTCTACAACATTTGAATAGTTGTGTCTTGTATCCTACCAAAGTTATGCACATTACTTGAATGTGTTTTATTTTAGTAATTAATTATTCAGCTGTACTGGCTTGGTACTGTCATTTCATTCATTCTTCATATATTTATTAGTTACTAATATACACCAGCTACAGTATTAGACTCTAAATATACTAAAATCGTGATGTCATGGGCCCTTCCCTCAAAAATGTAGTCCTACAACATATTGAGAAATCAAAACAATAACTAAGCAAAAAAATCATAGTGTGTTGGGGATTAAAAATGTAGAACTTTTAGTTATGAAAATATAGGGAAAATACCAATTCTGTTTGAGAGAAGGGAGAATTGAAAGCCTCTTACACTAGGGCATTTCTGAGTTAGCTCTGTAAAAGTGTGCAGACGTTAAAAAGGCAAACAGATACATGTGTGAAACAAGGTGGTTCATTCAAAGACTTGCAATATTTATTATGTGCTTGAATGTGTGTTGGGGGTATGGGGGGTGATTTTGAACAAAGGATTGTGAAACAAATCAATGTGAGCATAAAAGAAGTATGGAGGAGTCAGATTATGATGGACTATATTGTATATTTTATTTGTCCAGAGGAGTTGTGTCTCCTAGGTTTCCATGCTTCTAAAGGTTGTTTAGGTTTACTCCGTTGCCTGTCAAGACAAATTATTCTGCTCAAGTAAGCTTCTCTCTCTCTTTTTTTAATGGGAAATGGAATTTGATAAGTGGGTTGATACGCGTTTTCTAAAAATATAGAGTTAGATAGGTAGCTGCTGTTGAGTCAACTCTGACACATGGTGACCTAACTTACAACATATTGAAAAATTGCCCAGTCCTGCATCATCCTCACAATTCCCAGCATGTTCACATGCCTCATTGTGGCTATTGTGCTAATCTATCTATTACGGATTGAAGAGTTTTCTCCAAAAACATGTGTTGGAATTCCCTCTATCTGTGGATGTAATCCCTTTGAGAATAGGGTTTTCTTTGTTATGTTAATTAGGTCGTATCAATATAGCGCGTGTCTTAAACCTTAGGACTTGTGAGAATCAAAAATGGCACATTAGACACAGGGAGAAGCAAGCAAGCACAAATAAGGGTAAGGATAGGTGTCATATTGAGATCGCCAAGGAAACAAGGAACCGAAGAATGCCAGTGTTACAGAAGCTGAGATAAGATCTTCCTTCAGAGAGAAAGCTTTCTCCTAGAGTGGGTGCCCTGAATTCAGACTTCTAGCCTCTTGAAGAGTGAGAAAATAAATTTCTGTTCTTTACAACCACCCACTTGTGGTATTTCTGTTATAGCAGCACTAGGTAGGTAAGACACCATCTCGCTGAGGCCCTCCCGTGCCCTAATTAACTCTATACTTCACAAAATACAATGTCCTCCTCTAGTGATTGATCTTTCCTGATGGTGTGCCTCAAGTAAGCAATGTTTTGTTGTGATCCATAAGGTTTTCAATGGCTAATTTTTGGAACATCACCAGGCCTTTCTTCCTAGTCTATCTTAGTCTGGATGCTTTGCTGAAACATGTTCACCATGAGTGACAGTGCTGCTATTTGAAATACTGGTGGCATCACAACACATACAAGCCACCACTGTATAACAAACTGACAAATGGGTGGTGGTTTATAGAAATTTAACCTGTATCAAATATAACACTATGAAAATCAGGGACTTTTCAATTTTACAGATAAACGGTTTAATTAGAACAATCAAACATATAATGATTATAATATGATTTATTTATGTAAACTATATTATCGATTAACTAGAAGTTTGTTGTTAAATTAAATAAGATAATGTCTGTAAGACACTTGATTCTGTGCCTGGCATATGGCAAATCTTCACATAATAATGTATTTTAAATAGGTCATTTTGTTTCTGTGAATTGTAATAAAAAACACTTTATTTCATTTAACAGTGCTATCGCAAAACATCCAAAATTATAACAACAATTTATTATTTCTCATGATTCTGTGTGCTGACTGGACGGTCCATCAGCTGGTCTCACTCAGAATCACTCTTTTCTTGGCATTCAGCTGGTGTTTGTACTAGGGTTGTTGAGTGAGTTGTCGTAATTCCTCTACACATGGCATCTCTACATAGCTTTAGCTCTGCCTTCCTCAAAGCGTGATGTCTCAGGGTTAAAAGATCATGACAGTGATCACACCATGCTTCTTAAAGGCTTGTTGCAGAACTGGCTTGGCATTAATTCTTTCACATTCTATTGACCAAACAAATCATTAGGCTAACCCCTATTCAAGGAGAAGGAAAACAGTTTCCACCGCTTTTGTAGGAAAAACAGTATGTGCAAATAGGAATGGAAGGAGTTTTGGGTGGACCACTTTGAAGACAATGTGTCACACAGCTACAATCTCTCCTATCCTTTTATTGCATAATTTTACTAGATGGGGGTTTAGCAATAGTGATATAAAAATGTAACTTAGAAAAATAATCAGATTAACCTACCAAACTCAAATGTATGAATTCTAAGTGTATTATGCTGGAAGAAGTATTCGCTGACACCAGGGAAGGAGGCAATATTGTTCTTTCTTTCAGTTGTCGTTGTTATTGCTTGCTGTGGAGTGTGTTCTGACTCATGGTGACCCCATGTGCGCAAAGGAGAACTTCTCCATAGCCTGACTGTTTTTTTGTTTTTTCTCTCTAGCTTGGGTTTAAAAGTGTTTCTTGAACTTGTAGTGTGATGTCTTCTGTTACATTTGTAATATTCCAGCCAGTATTTTTAAAAAATATTTCTTCTCTCTCCTCCCGTTCTTAGACTCCAATTATACATACATTAACCTCTCACATGTGTCTCACATGTTTCTTAGTCTATTTTCTACATTTTCCAACATATTTTTCACATGAAAATTGCTCGTTGACTACTGACTTACTTCCAGGTTCATTAATTCTGTGTTCTGCTAGTAAGAACTTTTAAATGATTAACATCAATTATTATTTTTTAGACCAGATATTTTATCTTATTGTTGTTGCTAGATACCATCAATGGGTTCTGACTCATAGCAACTCCAACAGAATGAAACATTGTTCAGTCTTGTGCCACCCTCACAATAGTAGGTATGTTTGAACCCATTGTTGCAGCCACTATGGGTTCATCTCATTTAGTATCTTCCTCTTTTTCACTGACTCTCTACGAAGCATGACGTCCTTCTTCAGGACTGGTCCTTCCTGATAACATGTCCAGAGTAAGTAAAATGAAGGTATTGCCATCCTCGATTCTAAGGAGCATTTTGGGTATACTTTTTCCAAGATAGTTTTGTTCTTCTGGCAGTCCATGTTACATTCAATATTCTTTGCCAACACCATAATTCAAATGTATCACTACTTCTTCAGTTTTCCTTTATATTTTACTCTTTTTAAGTAGATTTCAGGTCTCTGCTGAAATTCCCCATTTCCCCTCTATTTTTGTATGCACGTTAATCATAGTTATTTTAAATAACTCTGAATACTTGCTTTTTTACTGTCACTAACATGTGCATGTTTGTGTTGTCTACTTTTTTACTTTGTTTTCAGTTATTTGTTTCTTTAGCACACTTTTGAATTTTTATAGAATGTTAGACTTTTGGTATGAAAAAATTCTGCCAACTTTTATAGGTGGCATCTTCCTCTAAAGATAATTGACTTTTGTTTAGGCAAGAAGATAATGTAAAGCAGATTTTGGATCCTACTGAAAGCTGGTTTTAGGCTTTGTTATGGTTGGTCTATTTCATTTTTTCTCTTAATTCAAAGACATGGCCCATATTTTAGCAGGAAGTTTTTTCTGGGATCTCAGCTTGGAATATGGAATGTTTAACAATATTTTGAGCTAAAAGTCATATGGAATAAGACCAACTACTGAAGCAAAAGAAATTAAATCCGGGAATCTTATATCCTGACAATACACTATTCAGAAGTTAGGTTAAAAAAAAATATATTAGGAAATATGGAAAAATGTAGAGAGCATATCATTGTAGCACACTATTTAAGGAAAATACCTCAGAGGTAAATGTAATCTGAAACACTTAATGATCCAAAAAGGCTTCTTATGATCTGGTATGATAAAAGAGAAAAGAGAATGTGATGACAACCTAATGTTTAACTGTAATAAAAATGCAATATAAAGATTCATTAACAGAAAATAATAAAATGGCGATTGTAATAATAGCTTAAAACCTAGAGCAATGACTATGTCAGCAAAATCTAGCAGTATGGCACCATGAGAAGAAAGAAAAGAAGTACAAGCAGTTCAAGAGACTCACCTAAAATGGAAGTAGAGTGGGATAAAGGACAGAAGAGGAAGTAATTACTATAAAAACAAATCTTGTCTTATTTATGCTTATTTGTGTGCTGTGTGGTAGTGAAAATGGGCACAGAGGTAAAGGAAGTACAGAGCATCACTGGAACAAAGATTTATCTTTCCCTTCTTAATAGGAAAAAAGTCAATTCTAGGAATTTTTATTTTACTAAAAAGTGATGCATTTTCCCTAAGTGCTCAAAGTTCTTCACGTGTCTTAATAATTTTTGCTTTATGCATTTGTCTGTTACGTTTCATATGCATAGATTCATAACTGTTTTTCTTCTTTTATTGTACTTATTATCATTACATAATATTTACTTGTATTCTGTTTACTGACTTTAGCTTAAGTCTGTCTAAAACCTCTCCACCCAAATCTTTATTTTCAACAGTTCTTTGTCACCTAATCTGGCTCTGTATTTTTTTTTTTCCATAATTTTTATTGTGCTTTAAGTGGAACTTACAAATCAAGTCAGTCTGTCACATGTAAGCTTATATACACCTTACTACATACTCCCATTTACTCTTCCCCTAATGAGTCAGCCTGCTCCCTTCTTCCAGTCTCCCCTTTTGTGACCCTTTTGTCAGTTTCTAACCCTCTCTACTCTCCCATCTCCCCTCCAGACAGGAGATGCCAACACAGTCTCAAGTGTCCACCTGATACAAGTAGCTCACTCTTCATCAGCATCTCTCTCCAACCCATTGTCCAGTTCCTTCCATGTCTGATGAGTAGTCTTTGGGAATGGTTCCTGTCCTGGGCCAACAGAAGGTTTGGGGACCATGACCGCTGGGATTTCTCTAGTCTCAGCCAGACCATTAAGTCTGGTCTTTTTATGAGAATTTGGGGTCTGCATCCCACTGATCTCCTGCTCCCTCAGGAGTTCTCTGTTGTGTTCCCTGTCAGGGCAGTCATCGGTTGTGGCCGGGCACCATCTAGTTCTTCTGGTCTCAGGATAATGTAAGTCTCTAGTTCACGTGGCCCTTTCTGTCTCGGGCTCATAGTTATCGTGTGACCTTAGTGTTCTTCATTCTCCTTTAATCCAGATGGGTTGAGACCAATTGATGCATCTTAGATGGCTGCTTGTTAGCATTTAAGACCCCAGACGCCACACTTCTAAGTGGGATGCAGAATGTTATCATAATAGAGTTTATTATGCCAATTGACTTAGAAGTCCCCTTAAGCCATAGTCCCCAAACCCCCGCCCTTGCTCTGCTGACCTTCGAAGCATTCAGTTTATCCTGGAAACTTCTTTGCTTTTGGTCCAGTCCAGTTGTGGCTCTGTATTTTAATGGGATTTTTTACTCCATTCACGTTAAATAAATATGACAGGTGTATTTCATTTTTACACATTGTCGTGTGTATTATATTGTTTCTCATTTTTATTAAAATTATTTTTGATGATATGACTGTGCTGTTATGCATTATATATTTCCCTTAAGTTAGTTTAGAAGATCTACTATTTCCTTTTACTACTTTTTATCTTAATTTCCCACTTCTTTGCATGATTCAATTCAAAATAGAACACTTTATAGTGAAAATTAGGGAAAAATCCATGTCTTGGGAACCCCTGGCATATTTTCTTTGAGATGAATGTTGTTGATAGCATTTGAAGATAGAATGTTAACAATTTCTTCTCAACCAGAATATACCTTCCCAAATCCTCCCTCTTTTCTCATCATGGGGAGAGATGAAAGATTAATTTTGGTTCTCAAGGTATCATCATGACAAAATGATTACAATGCCAGCTGCTTCTACAACAGAGAGGATGTGCCTACACAGTAGGTTTGTAAGAAATGCTGTACCTCTGTGCTTTAGCTGCCATTGACTTCATCTTTCTTGTTGCTTATTGGTAGGTGTGTTTTAGTCAGTTCTGACTCATAACTACCCCATAGGACTGAGAAGAACAGCCCCATAGGGTTTCCAATGACTGGCTGGTGGCCTTGAACTGCTGGTGTTTTTTTAGCAGCTGAGCATTTAACCACTACGTCACCAGGGCCCCAAAAGATGTACTTCTGTGAACAGACAAGGACTCATCTGGGATACGAACCCAGGACCTCTCGCACCCTAAGAAAGAATCATACCCCTAGATTAACAAACCACTCATCCTTTTTAGAGGTCAAAAAATAAGTGCTAGAGCCCATAACTGGTTGAAAGACATGCAATTCTCCTAAATGAGAAGTTGACATAGTGGATGATATGGATAAAATTACATGTTGACCTATTTTTAAATCCCTCATTTATAGCTGCATCATTTTCAAATGTTTCAAAGGATCTGTCCTATATATTTTTTAGGCCAGAATAGTTGTATAAGTAATGGTTCTCCTGATGGATAAGCTAATTTTTGCATTTCAATAAAGCATAGTTATAAATAGTTACTAATGATTTTTTTGGAAGACTTGATGGCTCCTAGCTAACTAGACTTATTAATTATCTAATCATCCTGAGCTCTTTGATTTTCTCAGGAGTAAGATGGTACAGGAAGTCAAACAATTTACAGCTTGAGTCTGAAGATGCATTAATGAGATAAAGCATGGATCACATATATTCACCTCAGGCTAAGCTGTCACAATGATGTATAATAATTATGCTAGCTAGGCTGTATCAATCCAGGTTCCTTAGAAGCTTATACAAATGATAAATATTACACAACTCTATTCCCATTGCAGAAACAGAGAAGCAATGCTAAAAGGCCTGAGGCAGACAGAAAAAATAAAAAACTTGAATATATTCACCGGGGCAAGCTGGGATATTCTGTGGTAACAAGAAATCCTCAAATTTTAGCGGCTTAACATAGGAAATTATTATTGTTATCATCACTCACATAACTTGTCCAGCATAAGTTGTTTAAGTGGCATTGCTGCCATGGCAATTTGTAGGTCCAGGATGATGTAATAGCTACTCTGTAGAGTATTGCCTTGTCCCTACCAGAAAATAAAGGGTTCTGGAGAGTCTCACATCAGTAATTAAAAGTTCTTCTGATAACAACATTATTTCCTTTCACAACTCATTGGCCATAAATAGTCATGTGGCCTTTTGGTGTAATTCTTTGGTGGGAAGTACAAACTACTACCTCACAATGTATGTGTACAACCCGTGTTACCATTCTTTATATTTGCCTCATGATCATATAAGACTGAGTTTCCTAATATCCTCAATAAGTGTTACATTCTGTTTTCATGGAGATTGTATAGTGGGTGACCTGTCTGGCACAATTAAGTTAATCATGACCAGTACTATGGTAATGACCATGGGATGGTTCCTTAGACTTACCTAAGGCAAATTATTTGTTTAACACATGACAGATTTGTAAAAACAAAGGATTTGGTGGAAAAAAAAATATTAACAAAAGTAAAAAAATGAAACTGGGCATAAACTGGATATATTCTCTTTTCTTAAAAAATATTTAATAGCTAAACAATAAATACTAGGGAATTTAAGATTTATTTAAATGTCTTAATTTGTGTATACACCTCTTATTTTGGGTTTGGTCTTTACCTCTTATTTACTTATTATCTTAAGTTTTATGGATGCCTGATTTATCCTAAATGTGTTTTGCCCCTATGTACATAAATTAGTGAAACGAAATATCATGGTAAGAAGCCATCACGAATTACTTCCCAGAGGGTTATATTCCTCACACTTCCAGAACTCATAAACAAAGACATTTGTTTATAATATGAATCCACCTAGTAGGTCTTTTATTACTTGAAAAGTAGCTATGAGTGGGCCCAGAATATATCCAGATTCCCTGTTTGGGTCATAAAAAACAATGCTTCCATTATCAAAACTGGCATATATTAAATGACTGAAGCTGATTAAATATGCAATAAAAAGATAGTGAAATTGCTAGTTTTTAAAGAATCATTTTCATCAAAAGAACTATGTACATCAAGTAATTTTATGTCACTCCATTCCCTATCTAAAATATTTAAATATCAGACTGAATAATCTTAGAGGAGATTCCTTCTGAATCAGATGTCTTCCAAACATTTAAACTTTCAAAACAGCTCATACTGAACTTCTAAAGTGTATCTATATTGCCTCTCACAAAATAACTAATTCTTATTTCTCATTCTATATATTGTACCCTCCCAACTGCCTAAACTACTTTTAATTAATCCTTGACTTTTTTTCCTCTTATAGTACAACCAGTAGGTCATTATTTTCTGTAGAATATATCTCTTTAGTATGTTAAAAAAAAAAAAGTATGTAACCAAAATCTGATTTTTTTAATCATGCCAACAATCTACTTAAAAACCATTGGGTTCTTCTTTATATCTTTTTTATTTTTTCCTTTCTAGAACTTCCTATCTTTCCATTTATTTCAAGAGTGAGAAAGAATATAGTAAACAGACTATTCCTCTTCCCTTGAATTATTTAACATATGGTTGCTAGTTGAACCCCCCAAAAATTAACATTGTCTTAAGCGGTTCTTAATGCATTTATATGTTATACAGAGGACCACTAAAACAAAAGAGTAAAGGATAAAGTAACCTATATAATGGCAAGTTTTCTAATTCTATTTGAAGTGTTAAAATTTATTTTCTAAGTAGAAACACTTAACTTCCCACTTAACTGTGACAAGCTAAGTATGTGTATTGTAAATCCCAGAACAACCACTAAAAAACTGCAGCTGCAGCATCTACAAAAGCCACCACCACCATCAAAAGAATATAAAAAAATAATATAGTCAAAAACTAACAGAGAAATATGGAAAAAGATGTTGGCATCAGCAGCTCCATGATCCCATCATTCCACAAAACAAACAAAAGAGGAAAAAAAAAAAAAAACAAGCACTAGCTGGCAAAACCAAATTCGTCAGAACTCTGTACCTAATCAAAGGGTTACAGGAACTAAGCCAATGCTGAAAAAAGAAAAAGTGATGTCAAAAGTGTAGGAAAGCTTTGGTGTTTCTCTGTGTCTCATTCTCTCCCCTCCCTGACTGGGTATCATTTTAAGGCTGCATTGGCTTGCACATCCCCAGAGAGGGAGGCGGGTCTCTGGTTTCAGAGGGAGCAAAGAAGATTTATTTGCAAATTACTTTGGGTGACTGGGCATTGCCTGATAGGTTTAAGCAAGGTGCACATCTTAGTTCAACCTGTCTCTGAGCTCATGCATTGTGAAATGGAGGTGGGCAATGCCTGAAGGCTGTAATTACCTCTAGCTGCCTGGTGACAAAAAGTGAGGCTAAAGCATAAAATAAACACCTAAAGTCTAGGAGGAGCCCTGCTGTAGCTGCTCCTTGGAAAGACTATGGGTAGTTCTACTCTGTCCTATAGGGTCACTATGAGTCAAAATCGACTTGGTGGCAACAGGTTTGGTTTTGAGTTTTAAGGTCTGAAAAGATAAGCCAGAAAGAATGGTTCTTTGGAAAAACAGGATATTCAAAAGCATCATGTATATGGAGGAATTGAAAAAGCCAGATGCATGCCTAAAGCAAGACACATGATCAGAAATTTCCTGAGAAGACTCTGCATGGACACCTTGAGCTGATCTCTAGGCTCAGTGAAAGCCTAGCTAAGTGTTGAGGGGCTGCTCCAGCACAAAGTCAATCTGCAAAGACCAAGAGAAATTTTATACGTCCCACCCCTTGAATTCAAAGACGTTTCTGTCAAAACACTAGCTGAACGAAAGTAAGGAATGGAGACTTCAGTGTCAACACAAAATTGGAAAGGCAGTGTCTTGGTTATGGAGGGCTGCTATAATAGAAATACCACAAATGGATGGCTTTAAAAAGAGAAATTTATTCTCTCACAGTCTAGTAGACTAGAAGTCCAAATCCAGGGCATCAGCTGCCGGGGAACTCTTTCTTTTCTCTGTCAGCTCTGGTGGAATGTCCTTGTCTTCAGTCTTGCTCTGGTCTAGGAGCTTCTCAGTACAGGAACCTCGAGTCCCATATACTCTGCTCCCAGCATTGCTTTGTTGGTGGTAGGTGGTACCCCTGTCTCTCTGCTTGCTTGTCTCTTTCTTATATCAAAACAGATTAGCTTAAATTGTAGATTAATCTAGTACATTGAGTCTACATAACTGCCACTAATCCCATGTTATTAACATCATAAAAATAGGATTTATAACACATAAGAAAATCATACAGATGACAAAATGGTAGACGATAACACAATACTGGGAATCATGACCTAGCCAAGTTTACAGATATTTTGGGGAGACACTACTCCAGCCATGACATTTCACCCTTTGGCCCCCCAAAATTCATGTCATTGCCTCATGTAAAACTTATATTCACCCCATCATATCATAACAAAAGTCTTAACTCCAAATCCAAAATCCAAAAAATTGCTTTTCATCTGTGAAATCTAGAATACAAGTTATCTGTTTCCAAAGTAAAATGGTGGAACATGCACAAGCTAGATATTTCCATTACAAATGGGAGAAATTGGAGGGAAAGAAGCAATAACAAGCATTAAGCAAGTCAGCAGAACACATTACATTATCCCTCAAGGCTTAAAAATAATCCTATTCTCTGAGACCATTTATATACAATTGCCCTGCCCTCCAAACTCTAGGTATTGGCCACACTCAGCAGATTCTGAGTGGAGCCCCCTTGGCCCTGGGCTTTAGCTCCACCTTCCAAGCCCGCTGGAATAGCAACTCTGCTCCCTCAAATTTGAGTGGCCCCATTTTCCTAGTCCATCTGAATGGTGACTCCACCCTTTGAGGCCCCAGAGATTGTGGTCCTAACCTTTGAGGATGAGGCAACTCTGCTTCCTGTGTTCCCTGTCTCTTGAGCTTCTGATTCTGTTCCTGGTTTCTTGGTCTCTTGGCCCGTTCAGTGTCATTGCCTCTGTCGGCCCTGCTTGGGCAAATGTTCCAAAGCTCTGTAGCTCCACCAATAAATGCCTGGAGGTACCTCACTCCACCAGTAAACTTTGGCCAGAAGGCAGTCAGCTCTCTAGCTCCATGGGTCACCAAACCTAGCTCTACCAATAAGTGTCTAGAGAACCCCACTCTGCCAGGAATCCTCCTGCACAAAGACACTCAACTCTCTTGCTCTGTGGGTTAGCTCCAGTGCTGTCTCACACGGGTCTCCTGGTTCTGCTCCTGCCATTTCTCTGCTGCTGCTTTTTGCCATCTGTGCCATCTCTGGTGCAACAGCTTTCCACACTTTCTTCTGAGTTCTCACCAGAATTGTATTTGATGTCCATAATTCCACCAACAGCTTCCTCAAGGAAATCTTAAAACTCTTCCAGCTTCTATCCATTCACAGTTTCAAAACCATTTCCACCTTGTAAGTATTTGTTAGAGGAGCAGCCCACTCCAGGTGCCAAATTCTGCTGTAATAGAAATACCATAACTTGATGGCTTTAACAAAGAGAAAGTTATTCTCTCACAGTCTAGTAGGCTAAAAGTCCAAATTCAGGGCATCAGCTCCAAGGAAAGCCTTTCTCTTCTCTGTCTGCTCTGGTAGAAGGTCCTTATCATCAATCTCCCCCTTGTCTAGGAGTTTCTCAGCCCAGGAACCTTGGGTCCAAAGGACATGCTCTGCTCCCAGCGCTGCTTTCTTGATCATAGGAGGTACTCCTGTCTCTTTGCTTGCTTCTCTCTTTTGTATCTCAGAAAAGATTGGCTTAAGTTGTAGATTAATCTTGTATATTTAGTTTATTTAACTGCCACTAATCTCATCTCATTGACATCATAGAGATAGAATTTACCACACATAGGAAAATCACATTCAATGACAAAATGGTGGACAATCACATAATACTGTGAATCATGACCTAGTCAAGTTGACAGATATTTGGGGGGACTTCAGTCCATGACAGGCCATATTTGCAAAAATAGTTGAGGGAAGTCACTAAGCAAATGTACTACTACGGCCTTCAATAGTTAAGAATCAACAGACAAAAAGCAGAGAGGAAAAAAAAAAGCAAGGAATCCTGGGGAAGAGGGAGAATCTGATTTCCAGTGATAACAAAATTATAATACTCAAAAGTCCAGTTTTCAACAAAAAATATCAAGACATATAAAGAACAGAAAGGAAAGCTATTCAAATGAACAAAATAAGGGGACAGAAATCATTCCAGTTGAAGCCCGGATAATAGGGTTGTTAGACAAAAATTTTAAAACAACAGACTAA
Organism: Loxodonta africana; assembly: GCF_030014295.1. Classification (NCBI taxonomy): domain Eukaryota; kingdom Metazoa; phylum Chordata; class Mammalia; order Proboscidea; family Elephantidae; genus Loxodonta; species Loxodonta africana. Next base: position 21,498,687 of record NC_087362.1, read on the forward strand.
ATATGCTCAAAAGTTAATGAAAAATAAAGAGCTGAAGGAAAGTAGGGAAGTTATGCATTAATAAAATGAAAATATCAATGAAGATATGAAAATTATAAAAATGCACCAAAGAGAAATACTGGAGCTGAAAAGTACAGTAACTAAAATGAAAAATTCTTTGGAAGGGTACAAAGCATATTTGAGCATGCAGAAGAATTAGTAAACTCAAAGGCTAGGCACCTGAAATTTTCAAGTCTGAGGAGCAAAAAGAAAACAGACTCTAAAAGGACTAACATACACATTATGGGAAAGAAGAGAGAGAGAAAAGCAAACTGAAAGAAATATTTGAAGAAATAATAGCCCCGAATTTACCAAATTAAAAAAAAATACATTAATCTGCACATCCAAAAATCTCAACAAACTTCAAGAAGAATAAAGTGAGAGATCCACTATATAATCAAACATTATAATCAAACTCTTAAAAACCAATGATAATAAGAGAATTTGAAAGCAGCAAGAGAGAAGAAACCATCTGTACAGGGATCCTCAGTGAAATTAAGCAACAATACATGGAAGGTTGGCAGTTTGAATCCATCCAGGGGTGCCTTCAAAGAAAGTTCTCTTCACCTACTTCTGAAAGGTCACTAAAAATCAATGGAACACAGTTCTAACCTGAAACACACGAGGTCACTATGAGTCAGAATCAACTTAACTGCAACTACTTTTTTGTTGTTCCCTCAGAAACCCTGGAGGCCAGAAGGCAGTGGGGTGACATATTTAAAATGCTAAAAGAAAATAAAAAAATCATCAACTAAGAATTTTGTATCTGGCAAAACCTGTTGCCACCCATTGCCATGGAGTTGATTCTGATTCATTAGCAACCCTGTAGAACAGAATAGAACTGCCTCATAGGGTTTCCAGGGAGCAGCTGGTGGATTTGAACTGCCAAACTTTTGGTTAGCAGCCATGATCTTAACCACTGCGCCATCTGGCAAAATTGTCCTTCATAAATAAGAGTTAATAATTAAGACAGTCCCACATAAACAAAAGCTGAAGGAAGTCACTAGGCCTGTCCTACAAGAAATACTAAAAGCAGCCCTATAGGTTGAAATGAAAGGGCACAGGACAATGACATGAGAAACATTTTTCTCAAGTATGTAGAAATAATGATCTTCAGTAAGTTATGTCAGGCAAATACAAAGGCTAGTTTTATTGTATTTTTGGGTTGTAAGTCAACTTATTATGCCCTACGTTATTTAAAAGGCAAATGCACATAAAATGATAAAGTTGTATTATTCTAAATACAATGTATAAACATACAGTTTGTGACAATAATGTAAAGTGAAGAGGGAGGAGCAATATAGGAACACAGTTTTTGTATGTTATTGAAGCTGAGTTGGTATCAACTAAACTAAGTTTTTATGAGTCAGAATTAACTTAATGGCAAGGGGGTTTTTGGTTTATAAATTTAGAATGTTAAATGTAATCTCCATGGTACCCAGAAGAAAAATATCTAAAATTATACATATATGTGTATACACACACACATAAAAGGACACAAGAAGGAAATCAAAATGGTTCACTACAAAATAAACAAAAAAATTTCTAAACACAAAGGAGGTAGTATGGGAAGAAATAAGGGATGAGAAAGAAAAAAGACAGAGAAATACATAGCGAAATGAAAGAAGCAAGTCCTTCCTTATCAATATCACCTAAACCTAAATGAATTAACCTCTCCAATCAAAAAGGTTTTTAGATATGGTGTCAGTAGCAGGTACAACAAAAGAAAAAAAAATAGATGAATCGTACTTTATCAAAATGAAAATTTTTGCTCATCAAAGAACATCAAGACAGTGAAAAACCAATCCACAGAACAGAAGAAAATATTTTCAAATTGCATATCTGATAAGTGTCAACTATCCAGAATATATAAAGAACTCATACAACTAAACAGCAAAAAGACAAACAGCCCAATTAAAGAATTAGCAAAAAAACTTGAGTACACACTTCTCCAAGGAAGATATAAAAGTACCCAATCAACACATGAAAAGATACTCAACATCATTAATCATTAGGGAAATGCAAATCAAAACCTCAAAAAGATACCATTTAACCCCCACTGTGATGGCTATAATGGGAGGAAAAACAAAAATAACAAATGTTTCTGAGGATATGGAGGAATGGAATCCTTCTGCATTGCTGGTGGGAATATAAGATGTAGCATCTGCCGTGATAAAAAGTTTGATGGTTCCTCAAATATTTAAATATAGAATTATCTTATGACCCAACAATTCCATCCCCGGATATATACACAAAAGAAGTGAAAGCAGTAACTCAGACAGATACTTGTATACCAATGTTCATTGCAGCATTATTCACAATAGCCTAAAAGTGGAGAAAACCCAAATGTCCATCAACACACGAATGGATAAGCAAAATAAAATATATGTACAGTGGCATATTGCCCAGTCATAAAAAGAAATAAAGTTCTAATACACGCTACTACATGGATGAACCTTGAAAACAATATGCCAATGGAATAAGCCAGATACAAAAGGACAAATATTGTATGATTCCATTTATATGAGCCATCTAGAATGGGCAAATACACAGAAATAGAAACTAGATTAGATTATTGGTTATCATAGCCTGGGGGAAGGTGAGTGAGCAGCTATTGCTTAGTGGGTGCTGAGTTTCTGTTTGGAGTGATGAAAGCTTTTGAAAACAATTAGTGGTGATGGTTGCACAATATTGGGAGTGTGATTGATGCTACGGGACTGTACATTTGAGTATGATTGAAATGGCAAATTTTATGTTGTGTATATTTTACAACAATTAGAAAAAACACAATCGATAACATAAAATAAAAAAAGACTTAAGTAACACAAAAGGATGGAAAAAAACAAGGAGAAAAAAATAGTATTAAAATCAAACAGATTTTACTTCTATAAAATGTACGTGATCTAAACAAACCAATTAAAAGATTTAAAAAAATGAACCAGCTATATGCTAGCTAAAAGAAATTAAATTAAAATATATAATTAGGCAAGTTAACAGCAAAGGGATGGGCATAAAGAGGAATAGTGTACAAGGATTAAAGAATCAAATGTCAAGAAGACATAGAAATCTTCATTGTATATACACTTAACCATATAAGTTAAAATACAGAAAACAAAAAAACAGATGGGACATAGTGAACAGACAAATCCACGTTTATAGTTAGAGACCTCAACACAATTCTCTCAGAATTTAATGGATTAATATAGATAAAGCCCTAAGAATATAAATGAATTGAACAATACTATCAACCAAGTGTATATAATTAACATTTATAGAATACTTTATCCAACAACAAAAGAAAAATTCTTTTCAAGTGTACCTAGAACATTCACCAAGATAGGTCACATACCTGGTCATAAAGCAAATCTTAACAAATATGAAGAAAAAATCATACAAAGTATATTCTTCGACCATAATGGAATTAACCTAGAAACCAGCAACAGAGATAATAGAAAAATCCCAAAGATTTAGAAATTAGGCAGCATACTTTTAACTAATTCACAGTCAGAAAGAGTTTCAAGGAAAATTAGATATTATGAAATGAACAAAAATGAAAATACAACATATCAAAATATGTGGGATCCAACTATCACAGTGCTTCAAAACAATTTTTATCATTATATACTTACATTACAAAAGAAAAAAGGCAGAAATTAATAATACAAGTTTCTACCTTAGTAAACTAGAATGTATAAAATAAACTCAAAGCAAGGATAAGAAAGGAAATAATAAAAATAAAAGCAGAATTCAATCAAATTGAAAATAGAGAACAATCAAGGAAACCAAATGCAAGTTCTTTGAGAACAATAAAATTTATAAATCTCAACCAAAAACTACACAGTGAGAAAACAAATCACCAATATCAGAAATCAAAAGAGATATCACCAATCTCTATAGATATGATAAAAATAACAAGGAAACAAAAACCCTATGCACATAAGTACAAAAACTTAGATGAAATAGATCACCTCCTTGAAAACTACAGATTGTAAAAACTCACAGTAGATGAAATAATTAACCCGGAGAGCTCTGTAATTATTAACGAAATTGAAATTGTAGTTCGAAACATTCTGAAAAAGAAATCTCTGAGCAAAATCGACCAAACATTTAAAGAAAAAATAACACCATAGCTGTCCTCTAGAAAGTTGAGACTATGAAACAGTTTTGCAATTCATTTTATGAGATCAAAATTACCCTGATAATGAAAACCAGACAAAGATGTTACAACAAAAGATATCTACAAAACAATATCCCTCATTAACATGGATGCAAAAAAATTCTCATCAAAACATTACAGCACAACCAAATGAGGTTGATCATAAAATTTCAATGTTTATTCAGTATTCGAAAGCCAATGTAATCTACCTATTAACAGTCGTCTTAGCTAGTGTTGTTATAACAGAAATACCACAAGTGGATGGCTTTAACAAAGACAAATTTATTCTCTCACAGTGTAGGAAGCTAAAAGTATGAATTCAGGGCACCAGGTCCAGGGGAAGACTTTCTCCCTCTGTTGGCTCTGGGGGAAGGTCCCTGTCATCAATCCTTCTGTGGTCTTGGAGTTTCTCAGCACAGGGTCCTGGGTCCAAAGGACGAGCTCTGTCCTGGCTCTGTTACATCATGGTATGAGGTACCCCTATCTCTCTGTTCATTTCTCTCTTCTATATCTCAAAAGAGACTGACTCAAGACACAACCCAATCTTGTAGGTTTGAGTCCTGCCTCATTAACATAGCTGCCTCTAATCCTGCCTCATTAACATCATAAAGGTAGGATTTACAACACATAAGAAAATCGCATCAGATGACAAAATTGTGGACAGTCACACAATACTGGGGATCATGGGATAGCCATGTTGACACACATTTTTGGGGGACAAAATTCAATCCATAACAACAGCCTAAAGAAGAGGTTTGCAAAGTATAGTCCCGTGGCAAAATGTCATGGTCTATTTCTTTATAAACTGTGACCTAAAAGTGATTTTTACATTGTTAAAAATTTTCCCCATAGGCTCCTTCAATATTGCAACTCGGGGCTTGAACTTTTCATCAATTCTTTCAGCTTGAGAAATGCCAGCATGTTCTTCCCTTTTTGTTTTCTATCTCTAGGTCTTTGCACATTTCATTATAATACTTTGTTTTCTCGAGCTGCCCTTTGAAATTTTCTGTTCAGCTCTTTTATTTCAGCATTTTTCCCTTTTGCTTTAGCTACTCTACATTCAACCTCAGAGTCTCTTCTGACATCCATTTTGGTCTTTACTTTCTCGCCTGTCTTTTTAATGACCTCTTGCTTTCTTCATGTTTGATGTCCTTGATGTCATTCCACAATTCCTCTGGTCTTTGGTCATTAGTGTTCAATGCATCAAATCTATTCTTGCTATGGTCTCTAAATTCAGGTGTGATGTAGTCAAGGTCATATTTTGGCTCCTGTGAATTTGTTCTAATTTTCTTCAAATTCAACTTGAACTTGCGTACGAGCAATTGATGGTCTGTTCCATAGTTGGCCTTGTTCTGACTGATGATATTGAGCTTTTCCATTGTCTCTTTCCACAGGTGTTGACAATTTGATTCCTTTGTATTCCATCTGGCCAGGTCCATATGTATAGTCGCCGTTTATGTTGTTGAAAAAGAGTATTTGCGATGAAGAAGTGGTTGTCTTGCAAAATTCTATCATGTGATCTCTAACATTTTTTCTATCACCACGGCCATATTTTCCAACTACCAACCCTTCTTCGTTTTCAAATTCTGCATTCCAGTTGCCAGTAATCATCAATGCATCATGATTTCATGTTTGATCAATTTCATATTGCAGAAGCTGATGAAAATCTTCAATTTCTTTATCTTTGGCTTTAGTGATTGGTGCGTAAATTTGAATAACAGTTGTATTAACTGGTCTTCCTTTTAGGTGTGTGGATATTATCCTATCACTGGCAGCATTGCACTTCAGTACAGATCTTGAAATGTTTTTTTTGGAGATAAACACAATGCCCTTCCTGTTCCATTTGTCATTTCCTGCATAGTAGGCCACATCATTGTTTGATTCAATATGGCCAGTAAGAGTCCCTCTTATTGCCTGCTAAAAAGATAAGTTTGTTTCTAGGATGTTACCTGGAGGTGACTTTTGCTTTGAGATGGAGTATAAAGATTCCCAGAAATTTTACTTACCTAGCTTTGTGCTCCACTTCTTTTTGATGATGTAAATGTAGCACCTGTGAAAAAATATAATGAAACACACAAAAAAAGATTAGGTACCTGTGCTTTGTCTCTGGAACACTTACTGTTGACCTTTCCCTTTGATATCTATCATATTAAATTCCTTAATTTGTCTTCCATGTTTAGTTTTTATTTTTTAGCTAGTGAAGAATTCTTATCCCTCTGGAGTGGCGAAGATCCTGTAACCCACTCTCTTCACTAAGTTTCCCAGCTTATGATGGAAGAGATCAGACCCCGGTAACCAAGGATCTTTGTTTTCATTTATAATAACAAATTGTTTAATAATGATAATTAATAATATTCACTTTCTTACCCACACTGAAGAGACAACAGTGGTGACATTATCCTCTACACATAATCAAGTAAAAAGCAAAACTTTAACCTCTCCTTTGAAACAGAAAACTTAACTTCCTACGTAGTAGAAGGAGCATAGTACTTGCAATCAGACTAGACATGTATTTAAATCTGAACTTTGCCTTTCACTTGCTGTATAATTTTGGAAAGCCACTTAACTCTTTGAGCTTCGAGGGTTTGTAACAATTACCATAATAGCCAAATTATAGAGTCAATATGAGATTAAAGATGAAACTAACTTTAGTATAAAGCCAGGACCAGCTTTAGCACCAGGGAAGTTGCCAACTGTTGTAACTATTGCATCTGTAAATCACTGTGGCATTTGTAAATCACTTCCCAAATAGGCATGCTGTTGTAGTAATATACGTGTGCAATTCTAGTTTGTTTATACCAATTATCTTGTCTCCATAAATTTCTATGAAAATATATTGAACTTATCACATGCCTTTATATTCCTCAGCATTGATCAGGCTGAAAAACAAATAGCACCTTATAAGAGAAAAAGTAATAAAAACGTTTAGGCATCTGCATGAACTAATTATTTTGCAGAACTAAGTATCTAGCCTAAAGTGTTGACCGCGGTGTGTTTTATAGCGCTCAGCATGACAGTTTCATTTGCTTTCCATGTAATGGATTGCATTCGTGCCTGGACTTTATTTTTTAAAATAAGTGATTATTCTTGATTTCCTTAATAGCACGTATGATAGAAAAGAGGGAAATTAGAAAAGAGAGACTATGCACATTAGTAATAGAAGGCCTTATGGCAGTGGAGTGGTGGAAGAGTTCAAATTTTAATCAAGTTTTTGTCATAATACTCAGTTGAGTTGCTTTGCTCATAGTCTAGTTGATCTGATAATCTGGGTGAGATAGGAGGTATTTACTCATAGTACCGGTTTCCTCATGCAGTCATAACAAAACACCACAAACTGGTTGGCATTAAAGAACAGAAATGTATTGTTTCATAGATCCAGAGGCTAGAAGATCAAATCAGGGTATCTGGTGGCTCCCAATCTCGCATTCCTTGGCTTGCAGCTGCATATGCCTCTGTCGTCACTTGACCATTCTTTCTCTGCTCATATTTGTCTCTGTGTCTGTTCTCCTCTTTTATAAGACACCATTCAAATGGGATTAGGCCCCACCCTAGTCTAGTATGATCACATGTTGACTGAAAATACATTCAAAGGCCATCTTTACAGACAAGACTGCATTCATAGGTACGGGAGTTAGGACTCTGACATATATTTTGGTGGGACACAATTCAATTCCAAACACAATTTTTAAACTAAAGGGAAACATACCTAAAAAAAAAAAAAAAGACTTGTAATGTTCATAAGAAATCAAGCTAATCAGAGGAAAATATAAGAAATAGACTAGGAAATGAAGCTCTTTTATGTCATGCCACAATAACAGCTAATAGTAATGAGAATTTATTTAGCTCTGTGCAGTGAGTTTTCTCTGTATCTTAAAATTTAATTCTTACAGTAATCTAATGAGGCTATTATACAATGTTTACCTTTTACAAACTTTTCTAAGGTTATACAGATAGTAGTAACCCTAGTGGCATGGTGGTTAAGAGCTTGGCTGCTAACCTAAAGGTCGACAGTTTGAACTCACCAGGTGCTGCACGAGAGAAAGATGTGGCAGTCTGTGTCCATAAAGACTTACAGCCTGGGAATTTCTATGGGGAAGTTCCGCTCTGTCCTGTAGGGTTGTTATGAGTCGGATTCGATTCAATGACAACTTTTTTTAATATATTTTTTATAGGTAGTAATGACAAGAGCTGGTGTTTTGAACCCATAGCTGGCTGGCATCACGTCTGGGCTTGAACAAAGAGGATACAGCCACACACTACTTCTTACTACCCCTTTCCAGTCCCAGAAAAGTAGTTACATATTTCAAAGGCTAGACAATGTCTGCCTGAATGTATTCTGCAATTTTGTAAATCTCCACTGTTTATATAAAAATTCGTATTCATTTGGGCGTTTGTTAATGGACGTTGTTTTGCTCTTTCTAAAATCATTTGGCAATTTGAGTAGCTCTTCAGAGTAATGAAAGACAGCAGAGTAACCTGAAAGATGTTTCAGATGGAATCATTTACGAACTGAGAGAATCTGTCTCAGTGAGTACCTGCGTACAATTTAGTGGGAAATCATTTCACTTCTTTAATACTTTTATGGTCAGGAAAACTATATATTAAACATAGTTACAAAGACAGATTTTTCCAGTTACAAACTATGTACCATAAAAAATAGCAATTATTCTGCTTCAAGTGATAGGGATAGATTCTCTTGCCATCTTTTCTTGTACTTATCTCTTTAAAGCCTTGACACGGTAATTCAACTGTGCTGTAATATACAGGATGCCTTTAATTCTACTGGGATTTGAAAAGCGTATAATGCATGATGTGGGAGAGTTTTATCATATCGCCGTAGGCACTGTATACCTTTTTGTGCCAGTTTTTTGCACTAACACTATCTGTTTTGACTTTTGTCTAAGGCATAGCTGAAAATTCTATGTTCTGCATAATGAATGGACCCAGACTGACACTCAGAAAGCTCTTTTGCTTGTTGTTAACAGCTACTTTCTGTGTTAATATACAAGGACCAGGTGAAACGGAATTATCCTGGCAGTGATTTATGTTTGAAATGATTTCAGCAATTAGCACACTTTTCATTGAAATGATGAGCTATGGTCTGAATATTAAGAATAGAAAAAAATGGTCCCAGTCTGCAAGAAGTTTATTCATTAGTTTGAGAAATTATGTGGAAAGGAAATAAATCTGGTAATATAATAACTGCTTAATGATGAGTAGAAACATAACATGCCATAGATAAGATAAGGAGAAATTACCATAGTTCTGACTGGGAACTTGGCTTATGAGAGGTGAAATTTAACTAGGTCTTCGACTATCTAGGGAAAACAGCTAGTAAAAAGGTTAAATCTATGTCGACAAATTTCTTGCATAATTAAGGCAAAAAATATTTACCTGTTCAAAAGTCTTTTTTATATTTGTTTTTAAGGCATAACAAAACATTATGTACTTTTTGGACTGCATCATCTGGAATATTTGAGAGGGAAGGCAGAGCATGTCCTTCTGAGGAGGCTGAACCTCATAAATTCGAATTGTCTTCTCAGTATCGTTTCAGCAGGGAAGCGTGGAAGACATTACGAAACCAAAACCAAACCCAGTGCCGTCGAGTCAATTCCGACTCATAGTGACCCTATAGGACAGAGTAGAACTGCCCCATAGAGTTTCCAAGGAGCGCCTGACGGATTCGAACTGCCGACCTTTTGGATAGCAGCCGTAGCACTTAACCACTATGCCACCAGGGTTTCCCGGAAGACGTTAGATAATTTTAAATGTCTGATTAATTCGTAATTTTCATTCATTTAACAATCTTCTAAAAAAAAAAAAAAACTTAGAATATCCAGACACTTTTTTTTGGCTTCGAGTCGAATGAAATAATCAAGTAATCAAGTAAAGACAAGAAGCCAAGTCCCACACAGATACGAAAGGAATTGCTATGGCATACAATGGTAAGGGTGCATACAACCTGAATGTATAGAGAACGATACTATCAAACATCATTTTAAATATAAGAAAACCATCATTATTTGTAACATTATACTATTTTTCGTCTCTATTCTCCACTTTTTCTCCACATATTTATTAAAGGAATAAAAAACCTCTTCCCTTATTTTTGGATAAATATTTAGAAAATTCTCATAGATTGGAAGCTGAGACTTGCTTCGAGGCGTGACCTAGAGTAAAAGCAAATGATTTCTAAACTTCTTCCTACAGAGCACAGGACCAGGAGAATTCAGGGCTTTGGCCTGCTGAGTGGGTATGCATGTTCTGAGATAAATGACTCATTCTGGACTTTCTAGATGTTTTTTGGAGGGAATGTCTTCTGAGGAAAAGGTTAAAATAGGAGAGAAAAGCAACATTTCAGTCAAGACAGGCTTTGAGAGAGATGTTTACTAATGCATAATTAAAAGTAAAAACACTATATTTTGTAGTAAAGTGACCTGCAGTTTACCCTGAAGACTCTTCAGTACCTTTTTCTTTGATGCTGTTTTGGTATAGATTTGCTTTTGGTGATAAGAAGAAGAGCTAAATCCTGCTTTGGGGCTAGCACAGGCAAAACCAAAGGCTGCCCACAGGGGGCTCTTCACACTTTGGTTACATAAAGGATTTAACTTACAGTTCAAATTAATAACTAATTCCATTTCTGGGTTTAGAGAAATTAAGGGGCTGTGTGTTTATTTGACTGAGTTCTACTTTAACCTAAAGCTTTACAGACTTCCTTAAGTTCTCTATTTTTGTAAACCATTATAAATTAAAGTTGGATCAGAAAAGCTATATTGAATGGAATAATTTAGTCAAATGTATCAGTTTATGTGTAAAATACACAACCACCTAACAAAAATGGCTCTTTAATATGTTAAGAAATAGGAAATTTGAGAAAAAAAAACTCCTTCTCTTAGAGTAAGAGTATAGCAATTATAGTATCAGAGAGCATGTGATTCTCAAAGCATCCTTAAAATAATGAAATGTTTTCTACAGGCTGAAGGAGAATTAATTTACAGAACCTCTTGCTACACACTCCTAATTTTTCAGTTGGATTATTATATTCCTCTTCACAAATGACTTATTTTTTGATGCACAATTTCCACAAGCTACATTTTATGAAGATTTGTAATTTCATATATATTTATAAAAAATACTTAGAGTCAACCACAAAGCTTGTATTCAAGAAAAGTTTCCTTCATTGGTTCTAAAAGAAGTCATATACTGTACATAAATACAAGTTTTTCCTGTGAGGCAATTTTATGTCACATCTTAAAAATAAAATTATACAGAGAGAAAATTTCGCAGTGGAGTATAAAAAGTCCATTAATGCTCTGAATATCTAAAATTTAGCAAACTCACAATTATATATGAAACTATTAAATAGCTTATATATTAAGCTATAAAAGAAAAATATCAAAATAAATTGTAAAGAACATGTTTTATTGAAAACTTGACCTTAAGAACCTACGTTGTAGGCTCAGAGATTTAAGTTTTAAAGCAGATTAATTTTCTTGATGTTTTATTTTTTTTCCCCCAGGGTGGGGTCCAAGAGAAGTTTAAATGATGACAATGGAACAAAATGCTCTTCCATTTCTTCTAGAAATTAGTAAAAATGCACTATGTAATTATGGGCAGCTTTCTTGTGACTAAATGTGTTTTTTTTTTTTTCCCCATTTGAGATTCTTCCCGCCAGAGTTTAGCCACTGATTATATGAGGATTCTTTGGAAAGTTCTTTATTATTATTATTATTATTATTATTACGTTCTGTTTTTATCTTAGAAAAGAATTGCGTGACATATGCCTGCAATGGCCCAAATAACTCCCGAGCCCCTAGAAACCTAGTTAAATATTTTCTCAAGCAATACAACTCTGAGTGGTCTCCCTGAGACCAGATAATTTAATGTTGATTCCATGAGCACATTACCACAGACTGAGTTAGGAGCCAGAGAGAACTAGGCACAATTTTATTCTGATTAGGATATATATTAAAACTTACTCAGTTCCTTCATTAGTCTATACTCTTTCTCACCATCCCTTTTCCCTGGTCACCTGGACAAATACACTTGTGCTTCAGATCGAAGTTTAGATGTTCCTTTCTTCCCTTGCAGCTTTCCTGGGCTCTGAAATTGGGTTCCACGCATAACTGATGTTCCCACAGCACCCTGTAATTATCAGACTGGCTTACTGGCTCCTATCTGTCTGTCTACAGCTTCCACCAGGCTATAAAACTTAGTGCCGTATACTCAGCATGAAGCACTGTGCCTGGGATACTAGTCACTCAGTATTATTGAAGTCATGTTTACTTGAGGGCATTCATAATGATTTGCATTCATTTAAGAGATGGAATAAATGAATTAGCTGGATTGCTGACACTCTTGTCATCCTCATTACATTACACTAGCTTATTTAATTGTTTGCCTTATCCACATATGTGGTATTACCAGACCTAGCACAGTGACTAATGCATATTCTCTGCTCCGCAGTTATTGAATATATACATCAAGAGGCATATGAATGAATGATGCTGCCTAGGCAAAACAAAGAAGCAACATACACGCTTTTTCCACTTCTTGTTGTTTATTTGCCATGCAAGTACTTGTAGGGTGTAGAAACTCAGAATGAATTGTATCTGGCTAAGGAAGCATTTGGAAACCCTGGGGTGTAGTGATTAAGTGCTACGGCTGCGAACCAAAGGTTCAGCAGTTCAAATCCACCAGGCGCTCCTTGGAAGCTCTATGGGGCAGTTCTACTCTGTCCTATAGGGTCATTATGAGTCGGAATAGACTTGACAGCACTGGGTTTGGTTTTTTTGGTTTTAAGGAAGTATTCAGAGAGAAATGTTATTTATCTTTCCAATCATTTAGCAAAAACCAACTAGTTTGTTAGTTGGGATCACCTTGGTTCAGGGATTTTTATTTCCTAAGCATTTTTTTCTACATATTTTTATGAAAACAATGAAAAGACTTATTGAAGATTATTTAACTCTCATTAAATGACCCCTCTATCCAGATAACTTTATATATTTTCTAGAAACAAAAAATCTGCAAACATGTATGGACTCAGCTGTTAATTCCAGGTTCATTTTGGGGAGCGATTGGTGAATTATTTAGCACGGTAGTTTTAAGGAAACTGTTCCCATGTTCTTTTGATTTTTCAGTTTGGAATGGGAGCTTTCTTCTATCAGGTGGAATTGCAACCAGGGGATTAGGGGTCCTGGAACGGATAAGTTTCTGAAAGAATGAATCAAATGAGAGCACATGGATAGTAAAGGAATCAGGCCTACGGACAAGTGAAAAAAGCTGTGAAGAGATCAAGCTTGAGCATGGCAGACAATCTAAAGCTAGAGTCCAAGAAAAACGAAAGCCAAGAGAGTGAACCAAAACAGCTCCTTTGGCCAGCTCTCCCACTGTTTCTTGTTTCATTCATAAACCTCTTTTGCATCTGAAGTTTTAAACCTAGAATTCAGGATCCTTTAGGAAATCCACACATTTACAGAGTCCTCCCTACTGTAGTGTGTGGGCATTACAGACCATCTTTTATTATAGACAGTTATGTGTGTACATCTTAGTTTCAATAATCTCTGAAAGATGAAATGACTGTAAAGAAGGGATGTTGGAGGTTCCCTATTGTCCTTCTCTTGCTTTGGATTCTTTAGAATGACTGACATCATCTTGGACTAAAACTCACTCTTCCCCTTCAGTAACGGCCAATTGTCTTTTTACCAAATTTATGTCACTTAAATTCTATAGTTCCTCTGCACTGAAGTAAATGGATCTTGTTAAATTCAACTCCCCTCTCCCTCCAGAGTCCCCATTTGGTGCAAACAGCTTGATCTTGACTAACCTACAAGTTGGCGGTTCAAAACCACCCAGAGGTGCCACGGAAGAAAGGCCTTTGACCTGCTTCCGTAAAGATTACAGCCAAGAAAACCTTAGGGAGCCATTCTACCCTGTAACAAATAGGGTCATCAGGAGTCAGAGTCTACTGACAGCAATGGGTTTGGGTTTTTAGTTTGATCCCTCCTGAAAAGGGGGCAGCAAACTATGGCCTGGGCCAAATCTGGGCTGTCAAATTTTTTGTAAATAAAGTTTTATCAGAATACAGCCATGTGCGTTACCTGAGGCATTATCTATGGCTCCTTTAAGGTGCCCTGGTGGCTCCTTAAAGTTAAGGGCTCAGCTGCTAACCAAAAGATTGCCTGTTTGAACCCATCCAGTGGCTCCTCAGGAGAAAAGACCTGGCAATCTACTCCTACCAAGATTACAGCCTATACAACCCTATGGGACAGCTCTACTCTGTCCCATAGGGTAGCTGTGAGTCAGAATAAACTCCAGGGCACACAGCAGCAACATGGCTTCTTTTACCAAAGGCAGAGAGGAGTAGTTGAGGTAAAGACCACAAGGCCTGTAACACCTAAACTAGGCACTGTTCTGCCCTTTACAGAAGTTTGTCAACTTCTACTCATTTGTGGCATCTACATTAAGTTGAGATCCCATTATAAAGGATTGCCTTTGAGTACAGCCTCTTTATGTTTTCTTGATTTTCCTTTATCCGTTAATCCACAAAGAAGGATGAAATTAGAATAAGCACCGAATGTACTCAGTAGCTACTAATGTACCCATGCATGAGTAATGCATGATTACCGGCAGATTATTAAGGCACATTCCTACATATTTTCATTATGGCAGACCAAGCTACATCTTGTAAGTAGATCCTGATTGCGTCACTCACGGCTTTTATAAAGAAAGGACTTTTCCATTCCTTTAAGCAATTTATAGCCTCTGACTTTGTTTTGGGACATATGGGCCATTAACAGTTGACAGCTGCCAGACAAGGTTGGGTGAAATGACTCATTAAAGTCATCTTTAGAAAACAAGTCTGACCAACTGTTTGGTGCCTATAGTTAGATGCTGACTAATCATTTTGGAAAGAATTTTCTCTCTTAGCTTCATCGGTTCACAGAGTAGGCAACTATCAAAGTGATATAAGTTTAGTCATACTAGAGAAATTTTTAGCATCTTAGGCAAAAATAAGTATAATTGAGATTGATTCTGTAGTTGTGTGTAGTTTAGTGGCAAGAGGAAGCTATCCACATGGTATTGTCATTTTTGAACTAAAGAATTTTTCACTACAATATTAAGGTAATTTTCACTGAGGTTAGTTACCTTTACTTAAGAGTGAGTTATGGGTTATTTGGAGCCCTGGTGGTACAGTGGTTAAGAGCTACAGTGAGCTACAGTGAGCTACAGCTGCTAACCAAAATCTTGGTAAAACCCACTAGCTGCTCCTTAGAAACCCTGTGGAGTACTACTTCTACTCTGTCCCATAGGGTTGCTATGAGTTGGAATTGGCTCGACAGGTTTGGTTTTGGTTTCCCATGGATTATTAAATGCATTCATTTTTTTAAATAGGAAAATTTTAGGTGAGAATGACTACACTGACATTTCAAAATGAAATCAGGATTCATTATATATAGTGTGTTGTGATTGTAGTCTTCAGTCTTTCCTTAAGGATCAATGATAATACTTAATCTACTTTTCTGAGAAAAATTAATATCTTGCAAGCTTTCAGTGTGTCCCAGGATAGTCTTGTTCCCATTAATGTACCTTTTCCTTAAAAGTAAATGCCTTTAACATTAATAACAGCATTTTAGTTTTGCATATGCATATATTCAAAGTAGTCTTTATTTATCTAATTATTTTTATTGATAGATACCCATATGAGAGTTTGTTTTCTTTAGTTTGTTCTATAAAATTGGGGTCATCTTTCACTTGCCAGATGGATTTCTTTTGCTTTCTTGCTCTGATCTTTACCCAAGGTTTGCTAGTTGGCCTCTTTGACAGAGAGCCTTACGTGGAGGATCAATGGTCTGATGAAACTATAGCAATAGAAGAGCATCTGAAACTTTCATACCAAACCAAAAACCAAACACATTGCCATCGAGTCAATTCCAACTCATAGTGACCCTTCAGGACAAAGTAGAACTGCACCCATAGGGTATCTAAGGAGTGGCTGGTGAATTTGAACTGCCAACATTTTGATTAGCAGCTGAGCTCTTAAACATTGTACCACCAGGGCTCTGAAACTTTCATAGGCCAGAATAACTTTTGCCTAAAGTATAAACTGAAAGCAGATATCAACTGCAAAACACTATGCCATTTATTTCTTTGTTATACTATTAAATGTCCCATTGGAAGCAATGTCTTAAATAATTTATTCCCTAACACATCTTTTTTCTCCCTAAAACTATACTAACAAAACTACATTCCAAGCAATACCTAGTAAGCCAAAGGGTAAAGGTAATACTACAACATATGTGTAGAACCAAATTTAGGCTTGTTTCATTCTTTAGTTTTGCTGTTCTTCTCCTGTGCCATCGAACTGATTTTGACTCATAGTGACCCTATGTGACAGAGCAGAACTGCCCCATAGGATTTCCTAGGATGAAATCTTTACAGGAACTAATAGCCAGGTCTTCTCTCCCATGGAGCTACTGCTGGGTTCAAACCACTGACCTTTAAGTTAACAGCCAAGAACTTAACCATGGCTTAAATCTTTGTGGAATGAATGAAGATACTTACTTCATGGAATAAGCTCCAAAAATTTGAGTGACAATTGAAATTATGTTTCTGTGTGGATGTTTTAGATCAAAATTTTAGATCAATGATGATTTCCACAGAAATAGTTTTCCATCAAAAAAACTAGAGAAGAAGACAAATAACTTTCAAGTGTTCTCCCAGAAAACTAAATGTTATATGATTGAAAGGATGGAAGCAGTTTTCTTCGCATCTCTAGAATCGTAATTGCGTACAGCTTCTATGGAGTAGCTCAACCGCCTTGACTAAATGGCACCATGGTTGAAAACTACGGTCAATTCCATGACGACTGAGTAATCATGTACAAATCCAAGGTCATATTGTCATCTATAAATACAGGCACCCAGATATCAACTTTAGGGTGGTAGAAATAAAACCAAATTGGCAATATGTAGGGACACGGTGAACTGTAAAAACCTCTGTAATAAGTAGAAGGTGTTATTCAAACTCTCAATCAAATTAAATAATATGTAGGTTCTAATTTGTTTGCTATTATTCACATTCTAGAAGAGTGGTTATTCTCTGTCCTTTCAACTTGCCAATGTGTTCTGAATCTAAGAAATAGGATCTCCCTTGGATAATACTGTCTTACTTTAGACAAGGAAAAAAAAAAAAGGAACTAAAATTCTAAATGGCACTAGAAGGAATGATTCTAGGGACAATTTTTGAAGGATGAAAATTTCTGAGAATTTTAAGTATAAGAAAGCCCACATAATGTCTTTATTTAATGTATTTTGATTTTTCACTCTTTAAAGTGCACGTTTTTGCCCAGAAATAATAAAAAACTGAGAAAAAAGTATTTTTCTTCCCTTCGTATAATCATCACCTTGTAGAACAGATACATGTATTAAAGTCTAATCCAAAGTTAGCCTAGAATTAAAAATAGTACAAGTTTATCTTTTTAAGCAGGTGAAATATACTTTGTCTCTCAGGGATAAATGTGTCTCTTAAAGGTTTATTCTTAGATTTGTGAATCAAAAGAGAAATCTAAACTTTATGCAGAATTGGTTTATTTTGGTCCTCTGATGTTATGGGGAATAAGTGAGGTCGATTATATTCTAAGTGAGAATTATTTCTAAATCACTAGCACATTAATGATTTGAACTGATTTGTACCTATAAAATTTACAAAAGGTTTAGAGAATTTTTACAAAATTCAAAGTAAAACTGTATTTTGTAGGAAGAGAAATGAGAAAATGCTTGGGGGAAAAGAAAACACCCAAATATTAAAAAAAATCAGTAGTATAAAGCTTTTCATAATACCAATTATAACAAACTGCATAAGAAATAGTAAATGTTCCAGTGGAGAAAAGACCCCATCTGCATATCATGAGAAAGGGAGAAATACATGTTAAGCATTAAAAATACGCTCAGAGTCATTTTCTACTATGTTTATACAACAGCAATTTGTGAATTAAGACAACAGAGGACCATTGGCTTATAACCTTTGAATATTTCAAGTGTTCCAATGGCGAATTTGTAAAAGAAACTTCAGGCCTAATTTAGCTTCTTTTTGTTGTTGTTGTTGCTATCAAACTAACCTTTTAGAAACTTTCCTGAAAGATAATTTATGAATTTGAAATGACACCTTTACTTGCCTATTCTCACCTTTTACTGTCATGCTTTGTGTGACCAGAGGTGACTCAGTCAGCAATAAGATAGTCTAAGTTACTGTTGAAGTGGTCAATGAATCGTAGCAAAAGTAAACATTTAAAATGTCACCCTGTTTAAAAGGGGAATAGAATGGAAGGGTGCAATTCTTGTACGTTTTCCTTTGAAGTTTGCAATGTGTTCTACACTGAACATATGTGTGTGGAATGCTCTGGGGTAAATCTAAAAGCAGAAACAAATCATGACATTTATAACCATTTGCCCACATGTGCCTAGCCTATTTCAGGCTGTTGTAAATTTGAGGAGGGTCGCCATCTGTGTCCCTTTAAAATTTATAACTGGGTAAAAAGAAGAGTACCTCTCAAGATTCAAGAGTTTACTCTCTGCACATGTTTAAACCTTTTGCCCTAAATCCAGGGACTATACGTGCTCATAATTTTTCCTACTTGCATGTCACTTACTACCTAATGCCAATATAGATAGATATGCCTTGTGCTGCAGTACTCATTATATCATATAGTCTGTTTTCAACAAGTAGGAAATTATTTTACCACACTGCTATTTTATTATTCTCTTCAGTAAGTGTAGCTCTTATTTCTCTACCTACACTTTCAGATTTTATATATATATTTTAATTTCAACTAGTTAGTAAAAGGTACCCAGTGGTTGTTGAAAAACCATTTCATGTGACTAATACATCCTTTAGGTCTCACTATTTTGAAGATGTTTTTCTCTCATAATGAAAGTTTCACATCATCCCAATTGGAAATGGCAGTGATAATGATTTGAGAGTTTCTTTTATTTCATGTTAGACATACTACTTCGGTACATAAATTGAAAATATAAAGACAGAGGAGGAAATGAAGATTTTTATTTTTTTAAACAATGTGTACCTCTTAATTTTTTAATACTCTTGTTGTTTGTGAAGAACTTGTGAAGTGAAAAATATCTCCCAAGAAATAAATAGGCACAGAGGTCACATACTTATGTCTCTGCTAAAAGAATGAGCTTTTCATAAGATTTTAGACTAGCCTGTGAGGATTATCTGCAGTTTATCCATCTGTATTTTGTATTTCTGTATAATTGTATTATTGGGATAATTTGAAAGCAGCCACATTCTACAATGCCTATGAACAAGGTATTTTATTTCCATTTTAGTGATCAGTTGCTTAGCAACAATATAGTTGATGTCTTTGTCTCTTTGGAAAATGTCAGCATCTAAATAGTGTGGGTTAGACTTTTCACAATATTTTAGCATTTTACAGTCTCTGAAGAATTAAGAGACAGTTTTATTTTATCTTCCAATTGATCTTATTTTTATTCTTGAAAGCCAAGCCTCCTTTTGACCACCATTATTTGGAAATTAAATATAACTTTTTACTCCATCGTCCAAAAGACATTTTAATGTCTTTAATATTTGAAGAATCATTTCATTTATTAGTTCTTGGAGAGACTGATCAATCTTTTGTAAACATGTTATTGAGTTAACTGAACACCGACTGCATTCGAAATATGCTAGATTATTGGCAGGTAGGCATGATTCCTACCTTCGCCCAACAGACTTACAATTCGTTTTTCAACCACACATCTTTATACTATAATGGACAATAAAATGTTGTCTTTAGTAAGTGACCAACAGGTATAGAAAGTAAAGAGGAGTTAAAGAAATGGCAAAATCACATGCTTTGATGTGATTCAGGAAAGGAAGATCACGATCTGCCCTGATAAATTTCCTGTATCTTATAGATCAATGAAGGAGCCCTGGTGGCACCATGATTAGGCACGTGGCTAAGTGAACAGTCAGCAGTTCAAACTCACCAGTGACACTGAAGGAGAAAAGATCTGTCAATCTGCTTCCATAAAGATTTCAGCCTAGAAAACCCTATGTGGCAGTTCTAGTCTGTCCTACAGGGTCACTATAGGGCCGCCATGAGTTGGGATCAACTCCATGGTACACAACAACAACATAGATCAATGAGAGAATCCAAACTTTCTAGATGGAAGAAATGAAGCTTGCTTGAATGCCTCTTAAATCTATAACAATAAATGATGACAACATCTGTAAAGGCACTTATTTTTTTTTAACTATTTTAATGAATTAGTATATAATTGAAAATTGAATTGTTACCTTTTGCATAAATTATGTCATTAATGAAATAGCTGATACGGATGGTTTACCCTCATCAAATAACACAAGGTCAAAATAACTACAGAAGAATGACTAATAATATGTTTGCATTGGAGACACAGATGTGTTCTACAATAGGATGTAAAATTTACATCATTATTTAAACATCTGTATTCATTCAACAGATATGTATTTGTACATACCATATTCAGAAACTGAGGCAGGCCATGAAGAAGTGAGAAGCAAGGACATACACCAATGTATATGGCATATCTAAGACTCTCAAGTAACTAGATTAGTTAAGAAATTTAACTGTAAAACATTATAATAAATTGTTCATTAGTAAAGATAAGAGCTGATCTAAATGAATTGGTTTTACATACTAGCTAAAATTAAATTATTCATTTGGATATCTAAAGAATTTTTAGAAATAAGTCCATATGCAACATGTGATAGAGTACGAATGCACCAGGCAAAAATAAAACCAAGGATTGTTAAAAACAATTAGCAAATATATTGAAAGACACCAAGGAGAAAGCACCAAGAATAACAGCATGGATTTTAACATCTTAGTAAAAATAAATAAATTGTCAAATCAATTATTCCTGATCAATATGTCACAAATAATAATTCACATACTTCTTTAGAATGGATTCTATTTTGAAAAATCAAATATTCTATGTAGGGCAGAGGTAGAAGTAGTCTTTTGACAGAAGAGCACTAGTTGCAGTGACTATTAAGCTCTCATGATTGGAATTCATTAGCAATTCTCCTCAAGAATTAAAAGGTAAGTCTAGTTGAACCCAGAGCCTATGTGCTTATTGCAGTATTCCTGCATTGTCCTAATTGGTCTGTGTTCTATTGTTTAATTACTATATTGATCAAATAATGAGAGATGTTGCTAAGAACCTTTGAAGTTCAAAAGTATTAGGAGAAAAGATCAAAAGATCGACGAAATTCAAGGGAATCATACTTTAGTTTCCAACATATAGTGAATTTTTAACCTCTTTTCTAACATAACTACTAAAATAATTTATCAATCAATTTATTTTAGGATACAAGGAGAAATTATGTTCCAGTCAGCTGAGAGTTATTTTATATTTTTGAAATGACTTTATTTAAAAAAGGAGCCCTGGTAGTGTAGTGGTTATGCATTTGGCTGCTAACCAAAAGATCGGCAGTTGAGTCCAACAGTGGCTTCTTGGAAACTGTATCGTTCTACTCTGTCCTCAACCATCGCTATGAGCCAGAATCGAGTCAAGAGCAATGGGTTTTATTTTTTTTTAAAGTCATTTTAGACTTATTAAAATGAGGGAGCAGGAGGCCAATGGGATACAAACCCCAAATTCTCATAAAAAGACCATACCTAATGATATGAATGCGACTAGAGGAATCCCAGAGACAATGCTCCCCAGAACTTCTGATGGCACAGGACAGGAACCATCCCCGAAGACAACTCATCAGGCATGAAAAGGACTGGTCAGCGGGGGGGAGAGAGATGCTGATGAAGAGTGAGCCAATTAAATTAGGTGGATACTGGAGAGTGTGTTGGCAACTCTTGACTGGAGGGGGGATGGGAAGATAGAGAGAGAGGGAAGATGGCAAAATTGGCACGAAACGAGAGACTGAAAGGGCTGACTCAATAGGGGGAGAGCAAGTGGGAGAAGGGAGTATGATGTATGTAAACCTACATGTGACAGACTGATTGGAATGGTAAATGTTCACTTGAAGCTTAATAAAAATTAATTAAAAAACTGGTAATTTTCATGATATACCTAATCTATGACTTGAAGAAAAGATTTTTGATTTAAATGGCGCCAGGATAATAATCCCTAAGTGTTCTCACTCAAACAGCGCCAGGATAATAATCCCTAAGTGTTCTCACTCAAACACCAAACTCTTTTGAGAACAACTTAAGGTCATGGGTTATACTGGTAGCATAGCTTTTAATTCTTCCCAGAACTTCTGAAAACCAGGAAGATCAATCAAGATAAAGAAACAAACAAAACTCATAAAAAGCTATGTAACGGGAATCTCCATAGTCCCAAATACGAACTGATATGGACAAACCATCTAAAAGTAAGAATTGTTCCTACACAGCAGGTACACAAAAAGAACTGAGAAAATTGAAAGGGGATGATTATAAGCCCTAGGAGTCACAGAACAAAACATTGCCAACAAATACCCCTCAGAGGATAGGAGAAGACTGTATCCTACACAAGAGTGTCTGAGGAAGACAATCAATGAAACCGGGAGAAGTCCTCACAGCTCCTCATCTGGGTGAGTGCCATGGTGATCTAAAACCATCAGGGAGATCTCATAAATTTTCAGAGTTCACCCTTGGAAGAGGACTGCTAAAAATAGAAATGAATCAAGTTGAGAAGTGACACTAGGTAGGCAAAAAAAAAAAAAATTGCTGAATCTGGCATAGCTCTTAGAGACTGAAAAGTAGCTATAAAGAGAGGCCATATATTTAGTCTTCACACTAAAAATAGAATTCGGAGTCCTTGAGTAGTAAAGCTGGGAAATCTACTCTGCAGCATACTTACCTATTCCCCAAGGGGAATCCTTACAGTTGAGAATATCCCATTCTGTTTACATGAAAAAGGTATACAATTTAACATCACCTGGACTAAATATCTTCCTTTTGCCTTTCTAGATCTATGATCCATCTTTTTCCACTCACTGGAGGTGTAGTGCTTAAGAGCTTGACTGCTAACCAAAAGAGCAGCAGTTAAATCCACCAGTTGGTCCTTGGAAGCCCCCTGGGGGCAATTCTGCTCTGTCCTATACTGTCCATCTGAGTTGGAATCGACTCGATGACGACACATTTGGTTCTATGTTCCACAAGGCTGATATCAATAGGCCTCTTGGCCTGACTTCCACTTGAGTTTGAAGAATGAAGAGAATTGGCAGAACTGCTAAGACATTGGAGAAAGGGAGGGTTATTGAAAGTATAAATTGCTATTCCATTCATTCCCTCTAAGTGGGTTCCCTCTAAGTGGAAGAAGTGCAACCAGAATGCTCCTTGGACACAAAGCTGGTGAGAGTGCATCTTACATACTTTGGACATGTTGTCAGCAGGGATCAGTCCCTGGAGGATATCATGCTGGGTAAAGTACAGGGTCAGCAGAAAAGAGGAAGACCCTCAATGAGATGGATTGACATGGTGGCTGCAACAATGGGCTCAAGCATAACAATGATTGTAAGGATGGCACATGACTGGGCAGTGTTTTGTCCTGTGGTACACAGGGTAGCTATGAGTCAGAACTGACTCGATGGCACCTGACAACAACAAGTGGGTCACAAAGATATTGCCCTAACACCTCTCCTCTGCCACACACACGAACCAAATCTCTGTAATTTTACCCTTCACTTTTAAATATGCAATATAGTGGAAATTCATTTTGTATGCTGTGAGGAACGTATCAAGAGACAATTTTTCCATGTTGTTGTTGGGTGTTGTCAATCAGCTCTGACTCATAGTGACCCCATATACAGCAGTCCATTGTTGCAGCAATTATGTCAATTCATCTCATTAAGGGTTTCCCTCTTTTCTCATTTTCACTGACCCTCCATTTTACCAAACACTATGTCTTTCTCTAGCAATTGGTCCTTCCTTATGATATATGCAAAGCAAGTAAGAAGAAATCTTGCCACCCTCTCTTCTAAGGAGCACTCTGACTGTACTTCCTCCAAGACTAATTTGTTCATTCTTCAAGTTAGTCCATGGTAAGTATATTCAACATTCTCCCCTAACGCCACATTCCTTTTTCACTGTCCAGCTTTCACCTCCACATGGGGCTGTTGAAAAGACCGTGGCTTAGAACAGGCACACCTTACCCATCAAAGTGACACCTTTGCTTTTTAACACTTTAAAAAGGTCATGTGAGGAGATTTTCCCAATAAGTCATTTGATTTCTTGACTGCTGCTTCCTTTGACATTAATTATTGATCCAATTAGAATGAAATCCTTGACAACTTCAATTTTTCCAACATTGATCATGATATTGTTTCTTGGTCCAGCTGTAAGGATTTTCTTTATGTTGGGGTTTAATTTATACTGAAGGCTGTATTTGTTGACCTTCATCAGTAAGTGCTTCAAGTCATCTTCACTTTGGGCAAGCAAGGTTCCATCATCTGCATATCGCCGGTGGTTAATAAGCCTTCCTCTGATCCTGATGCTGTGTTCTTCTTCGCATAACCTGGTCCTTGGATTATTTGTTCAACTACAGATTGAACAAGTAAGATGAATGCTTCACATTTCCATACAGAGATCCAGTTAACCTAGAATCAGGCATTGAAATGTCATTGGTTCCATTGACCTATCACGAATTAGGAAACCCTGGTGGTGTAGTGGTTGAGTGCTATGGCTGCTAACCAAGAGGTCAGCAGTTCGAATCCACCAAGCACTCCTTGGTAACTCTATGAGGCAGTTCTACTCTGTTCTTTAGGGTCGCTATAACTCGATGGCAGTGGTTTTGGTTTTTTTGGTATCACGAATTAGTTTATCACATATGTGTGAGGTTTTTTTTTCTAGATTCTTTTCTGTTCCCTTAGTTCATTTGTCTATCCTTGTGTCAATTTACCATTGTGTTAGTTACTTTATACTAAATAATGCAATAAGTCCTCTTGGTTTATTCTTCTTACTTGAAATTGTCTTGGGTACATTTAACTCTGAATTGCCATGCGGTTTTAGAATCATTTTGATGATTTCCACAATAATTTCTGTTGGAATTTTGATTAAAACAACATTGAATCAATAGATTAAGGGGAACTGATATCTCTACACTACTGAATATGACGATCTATAAACATATCTTTCTATTTATTTAAGTTGTTTAATTTATATTATTTAATTTCTCTCAACAGTGTTTTGTAGTTTCCTGGGTGACTCATTGGATTTATTTCTAGGTATCTGATGCCTTAGGAGCCCTGGTGACACAGTAGTGAAGCCCTCGGCCGCTAACCAAAAGGTCAGTGGTTCGAACCCACAAGAGAGTCCATGGAGAAAAATGTGACAGTCTGCTTCCATAATGATTACAGTCTTGGAAACCCTATGAGGTGGTTCTACTTCGTCCTCTAGGGTCCCTATGAGCCAGAATCGACAGCAACAGATTTCATTTTTTGGTTTATCTGATGTTTTACCCTTTTGTAAATGACATCTTTTTTAAATGTTTTGTTTTCTATGTTTTTCTTTTATATAGAAATCCAATTGATTTCATGCATTTAACTTGTTTCTAGTAGTCTTAAATTCACGTATTTATTTTTAATAATTTGCCTGTGTATAATTTTAGATTTTCTTGAAACAGTCACATCACATGTAGTAAATGGTGGGTTTTTTTTTTTTTCTTACTTTCTAATTCATTTGATTTTAAATCCTTTCTAGCCTAATTGCATTAGTTCCAGGGTAATATTTAATAAAGATTATAATATTCTATCCCATGTTCATTTAATGTGGTGAGTTACATTGATTGCTTTCTTACTGATAAATCACCCTTACCATGTGTCATAAACCTCACTTAGTTTTTCCCAATGATAATCTATCTTGACCTTCCTGGAACAAACCCCACTTGGTCATTATAATCTCTCTATTTGATTTTATAATATTGATTAATTATTTTTTATATCTAGACTTAGGAGGGAGATAGATCTTTTTTTTTTTTTTTGCAGTTTTTGAGGTCAAGTCACATTCTGACCTCATGAAAAGAGTTGAGGAAGTGTCCTCCTTTTCTGTTCTTCCAAGGCTTTTGTGTCTCTTACAAAGAGCATATAAGTTATTTTTTTCTGTTTTGTTATAACTTAGTCTGAATATTTCTGCTGGAATTTTGATTAAAAATATATTGAATCAATAAGTTGATTTGGGGGGAACTGATATATTTACAATGTTGAAAATTGGAGTATTTAGTTCTTTACGTTTAAAGAAGTTACTGATATATTTGACTTATATCTTCTACCTTAAACCAACCATTTCTTACCCAAACCTATCATTGAAGTCATCCCTTTTTTTTTTTTTCTCTTGTTCCTTGACAAGTTTTGAATTAAACATTTTTTTCTCTATTTAACTCACCTTTATCATTCTGTGGAAACCCTGGTAGTGTAGTGGCTAAGTGCTACAGCTGCTAACCAAAATCCTGGCAGTTTGAATCCATCAGGCGCTCCTTGAAAACTCTGTGGGGCAGTTCTACTCTTTCCTGTAGGGTCTCTATGAGTCGGAATCAACTCGACGGCAACGGGCTTGGTTTTTTTTTTTGGTTTATCATTTTGTTACTTATGTGTTCTTTTGCTGATTACCCTTGGGATTAAACATGCTTTCTTTACTCATTACAGTCTGATTAAAATGATTGGCTTTTGCTAGTTCCCAGAAATTCAAGGTGTTAAAGCCCTTACACCATTTATCGCATCTCATTTTTGCTTTATTGTTTCAAGCATTTTATTCTTTATGTATCTTAACTCAGCAAGACATGACTAGTGCATTGTCAGTCAACAATTAATCACAAATACATTTTTAACTTTCTGGTTCTTTATACCCAGTTGTTGTTATTGTTGTTGTTAGGTGCTGTCAAGTGAGTTCCAACTCATAGTGACCCTAAGTACAACTGAACAAAACAATGCCCATTCCTGTGCCATCCTCACAATCCTTGTTATGTTTGAGCCCATTGTTGCAGCCACTGTGTAAATTCATCTCCTTGAGGGTTTTCCTTTTTTTCACTGACCCTCTTCTTTACAAAGCATCATGTCCTTCTCCAGGGACTGGTCCCTGCTGATAACATAGCCAAAGTATGTGAGACAAAGTCTCGCCCTCCTTGCAACCCAGGAGCACTCTAGCTGTACTTCTTTCAAGACAGATTTGTTTGTTCTTCTGGCAATACATAGTATATTCAATATTCTTTGTAAACATGGTAATTCAAAGGCATCATTTCTTCTTCAGTCTTCCTTATTCACTGTCCAGCTTTAGCACGCATATGAAGTCATTGAAAATATCATGACTTTCGTCAGATGCACCTTGGTGTTCAAAGTGACAACTTCGCTTCTTAACATTTTAAAGAAGTCTTTTTGCTGCAGATTTGTCCAGAGCAATACGTAGTTTGATTTCTTCGCTGCTGCTTCCATGGGCGTTGATTGTGGATGCAAGTAAAATGAAATCATTAACAAAATCAATATTTTCTGCATTTATCATGATGTTGCTTATTGGTTGTGAAGATTTTTATTGTCTTTATGTTGAAGTGTAATCCGTACTGAAGGCTGTAGCCTTTGATCTTCATCAATAAGTGCTTCAAGTCCTCTTTGCTTTCAGTGAGCAAGGTTGTTTCATCTGCATATTGCTGGTTATTAATGAGTCTTCCACCCATCCTGATGCCATATTCTCCTTCATATAGTCCAGCTTCTTAGATTATTTTTTCAGCATACAGATTGAATAAGTATCGTGAAAGGATGTAACCCTGACATACATCTTTCTTGATTTTAAACCATGAAATATCCCCTTGCCCTATTCAAACAACTGCCTCATCGTCTAGGTACAGGTTCCCCCACGAACATAAATAAGTGTTCTGCAATTCCCATTCTTTGAAATATTATCAATAATTTCTTATACTGAAAACAATCAAATGCCTTTGCATAATCAACAAAACACAGGTAAACATCTTTCTGGTATCCTCTGCTTTCAGCCAATATCCATCTGACATCAGCAATGATATTCCTGATTCCATGTCCTCTTCTGAATCTGACTTGAATTTCTGGCAGTTCCCTGTCAATGTACTGCTTCAACCACTTTTGAATGATCTTCAGCAAAATTTTATTTGTGTGTGATATTAATTATATTGTTAGATAATTTCTGCATTCTGTTGGATCACCTTTCTTTGGAATGGGCACAAACATAGATCTTTTCCAGTGGTTTGACCAGGTAGCTGTCTTCCAAATTTCTTGGCATTGATAAGTAAGCTCCTCTAGTGCTACATCCATTTGTTGAACATCACAACTGTTATTCTATCAATTCTTGGAGCCTTGTTTTCACCAGTGCCTTCAGTGCTGCTTGGATTTCATCCTTCAGTACCATTGGTTCTTGATCATATGCTAACTCCTGAAATGGTTGAACGTCGACCAATTCTTTTTGGTACAGTGACTCTTTGTATTCCTTCCCTCTGCTTTTGATGCTTCCTGTGTCATCCAGTTCAAATTCACCAGGCACTCCTTGGAAACTCTATGGGGCAGTTCTACACTGTCCTAGAGGGTCGCTATGAGTCAGAATTGAATGGATGGCAAAGGGTTTTTTTGTTTGTTTTTTGATGTCTTTCACAATTTTGCCCATAAAAATTTTTTTTTTTTTCCCATAGAATCCTTCAAAATTGCAACTCCAGGCTTGAATTTTTTCCTCAACTTTTTCAACTTGAGAAATGCTGAGTGTGCTCTTCACACTTGGTTTTCTAACTCCAGGTCTTTGCACATTTCATGATAATATTTTCCTTTGTCTTCTGAAGTTGCCCTTTGAAATCTTGTGCTCAGCTCTTTTATTTCATCATTTCTTCCATTTGCTTTAGCTACTCTATATTCAAGAGCAAGTTTCAGAGTCTCTTTTGACATTCATCTTGGTGTTTTCTTTCTTTTCTGTCTGTTTAATGATGTTTTACTTTCTTCATGTATAATGTCCTTGATGTCATTCCACATCTCTTCCGGTCTTCAATCATTAGTGTTCAATGCTTCAAATCTCTCCTTAAGGTGGTGTCCAAATTCAGGTGGGATATACTCAAGGCCGTATTTTGGCTCTTGTGGACTTGTTTTAATTTTCTTCAGCTGCCTTTACGTATTTTCATACCCAGTTGCATTTACATACTTCCTTCAAGTAATTTTCCATCTTCCTGAATAACTCTGATTTGTATTTATTTTAGAGCAGACCTGCTGAAAATAAATCGACAGTTTTGCTTTGTCGGAAAACATGTTCCCCTTCATTTTTGAAAGATATTTTCACTAGGTTAGTAGTTATTTTCTTTTG
The DNA here is from genome assembly GCF_030014295.1 of Loxodonta africana. Classification (NCBI taxonomy): domain Eukaryota; kingdom Metazoa; phylum Chordata; class Mammalia; order Proboscidea; family Elephantidae; genus Loxodonta; species Loxodonta africana. Next base: position 21,528,188 of record NC_087362.1, read on the forward strand.
GTACTACAATATTTCATTCCATTGTCTTCTGGCTTACACTTTTGCTCGTGAAAATTCACCTTCCATGAAGTCAATGTGAATGTTTTTTCTGGTATTAGAACCGCTTTTAAGTTTTTTTTGTCTCTCATATTCCACCGTTTTATTATCATATTATATGCCTAGGCTTGTTAGTTTTGTTTTATATATATATATATATTTATATTTTGTTTTATATATATACATATATTCTGTTGGAATTGTCTAAGCTTCTTGAAACCAGAGTTTCATATCTTTCATCCATCTTGGGAATCTTTTGGTCAATGTCTTTTTGAGTGCTTATCTTGTCCCATTATCCCTCTCCTCTCATCCTGGGACTTCTAAGCATGGCTCACATGACTTTTATACCCTAATATTTTCTTATTTGTTTTAGATATCTTTGTAAATATAAGATTAACTTGCAAATGGATTGGGGCAAGTGTATGCTCATCTCTGGTGATACATGGAAACCTTGTACTGATCCTCCATTAAGATAAGTATGAAATGTATCTTCATCTAGCTAGTTATTTATAACATACTTCTTAAAAGTTTAAACTTCGCTGAAAACACCTTATACTAGCTTGTTTACCTTGTTCAGAGATGTATGGCTCATGGTTTTCATGTGGTATAAACAACTACATAGCCTGATTTTAGTAAGAGGACCAGCAAGATATCAAGATCCCTCAGTGAGCTTGTGCCTGAAACTGAGATAGTTTGGTGGGTCACAATCCAATGAAATATATTCTCTGCAGTTTTAAAAAAAAACCGCTGAAGTCTTCACCCGGAAGTTTCTGGAGCCCTCAGTGATTGCCTACACATTCTCTCTGCCACTGTACCATAAGTTTTACCTTTACATTGGTATACTCTGTGGAGTGTTATACATCCTTTCATGTATACAGCACTGTGTTATTGTTGTAATTTCTGTACCTCAATTTGCATGTTTTCCATTCATTTTTTTCCAGTTCAGTAATTCTATCTTCTGCCCTGTCCAATCTCTTCTTAAACCTAGTCATTGATTTTTTTTTAATTTCAGATATTAGATATTTTAGTTTTGAATGACAATTAATTATTTTACATGAATTCTATGTTTTACTGAGTGTGTATTATCCAATACTGTTTTAAACATATTAATAACCTTTATTTTAAAATCCTTGTCTTCTAAGACCAATATTTGGATCAACTGTGAATCTATTCCTGTTTTCTGTTTTTTTTTTTTCTGATTTTAGTCATATGATTTTGTTGTTTCACATGCCCATATGTTTTTATTAAATTCCAGATAGTGGGAAAACCACACACACGTGTGTGCACGTACACACACACACACACACACACACACACTTTGGACTTCTCAGATGATATTTCTACACAATAAATGGTTCCCTCTTATGTTAGACATTTAGAGTGGGGGGATGATCACCAGATTGGCAGAGATGAATACAATCAGGGATTCAGCTGGTTAAAACTTGGGTTTTAGTTTTGTAAAACAATCTATTTTTAAGTTGTCCCTATTTCTGGGGCCTGATCTCCAGGGCTTTCCATTGATGTAAGTTTTTTTTTTTTATATTTCCTTATCTCTGTTTTCTTTTAATTTAGACTGCTCCTTGACATTTTTTATCTGCCCCATTGGTTTCTCAGTCTATTTGTGTACCAGTATTGCAGTTTACATTACAACATTAATTGCAAATGTTGAAGAGTTTAGTTTAATTTCTGGTAAGGCTAGCTGCTCTACTTTGCTGTTCTTTGTAACAATTTTCCTAGTTGTTATTTCATCTATCAGTTTAAAAACAATTGTTTAGCTCTAGAAAAAGAAAACATTAGTTTATATATATTAAATTGAGATAATGATGTGGTAGTAAGGCAGTGGTAGTATGATTATGGGGTAGCAGTGAGAATATATAGAACAGTGACAGTTTACAATGTCTTTTTTTAAGTACTTAAGACATTATTCTCATAAAGGGCTTTACAATGGAATCCCAGGTCAAGTATAATTTTATTAACAAATCAGATAACCTTGACGTTCTTTCCCAAGCACCTCTGAATGAGGCTAGATACAAGATCTTGATTTAAGTTATCTTAATCGCTTTTACAACAGACTTAATGCATAAAACAGAACTAAATGCATTGCTGATCTCCCTGACAAGCCTTAAAGAATTACCCTACTATCAGAACTCCAATACTAAGTTATCGTACAAAAATCTAGCATCGGGTTCCCATTTCAGCCCTTCCTAGTATTAGCCTAAAGTAGCCCTTTGCTACTTTAAAACGATGGTGAATAAAGTGGGGACTGCAGACCTTGCTAGATTGCAAAAAGAATCTGAAATGCCTCAGAGCTGTTATCATAAATATAACATTATTTAAATAAGCACATAGAACTGGGCTCTTTTTCCATCTTCCTCTTTTGGTTCCATCCTCATAACCCCTCCAGGTTCCCCATGCTCTCTCTCATTTTGGTCCAGCTGATTTCTAGTGAGTGATTTCTTATTTAACCCTGGTACACTTATTTTTCTCAGGGATTCTCTCTTTATTCCTACCAAATTCATAGTTCAATGGTTGTAAATATGGGGAAGGATAGTAAAACTCACAAGGGATCTTCATTAAATAACATACATGTTACAAAACTTCCCAAATTTCTGAAATGTCATCACTACATAGATTGCTTACTAGGAGTAAGCAGGACATGAGGTAAAATTTGGAAAAAAAAAAGGAAAACTTCTCAGGCAATTTTGCCATGTCTATTATTCATACCATTTCACCCCCTACTTCACACACCTTTTTTGGAATCACTATTGTTGCAATTCAGCAGTTCCCAAACCGGTTGCATCAAAATCATATAAAGAGTATTAAAAAAAAAAAAAAAAAGATTTTTTTTTTTAGCTCACCATGATCTCCCAAATTTGAATTTCTGGAGTTGGGGCTGGAAATCCAGAATGTTTTTAAAGCTGATACAGTCACAGCTTTAGATTATCTGTCTGCCTCCCGTAAGGCATCTGTTGCTGGGTGAAATGTCGTACTCCGTCTCCTGTGGCTGAAGTCTTGTGAGTTCTGAGATCCATCCCTCTTCTGGGAATCATTTCTCATTAGGATTGACAGACACCTCTGGTAGTACAATTATTTTTCCCTGACAAATCTTGAGTCATGGTATAATAGAACTTCAGCCAATTACCCAGACCTCCAAAAATAATACTGGATATCTGCCACCTAATCTGAATATTTGAACTTTGTCAAGAATATGGGAGTTCCTAAGTTTAGGAATGAGACCTGAATGCTAACTACTACAATCCTGAGGAGACTATAGAGTGTGCAAGGAAAATTTGCTAACATTTAGACATAAATTTTGACACTGATTCTTTCTACGTGTAAGTCTATCATAAAATTTATCTTGCCCAATATTGTCAACACATATCTCTAGCTATCCATCAATCTCCAGTGAGCTCATAAAACATATTGTGCCTCATACGTGGTCACCCTCGATGACTCTTTTTATCTAGCACTAGCAATCATCTGTTCCTCTACACATTTTTTTTTTTAAGTTCTTTGGACTTATGTTGCTACTCTTCCAATTACCATTTCTTAAATTTTGTGCTCTCTTCTACCACTGCCTAGGTTCAGGGTTTGTATTTATCTAACTTCTTTCTAACCTTTATGTCTCTTTGCCTCTGGAATAGAATAGAGGGTCTGAAATTTCTCAAAATAAAAAAACTGGTGCTGCGTTACATCATAAACTTGTACATGCTGAAGACAACTGGATCCCATGGGTGAGTGCCCCTCTCTTAGTTAGTCATGAAATAAAAAGTTCTAGATGCAAATGGATATTTTGTAACCTATAAGGAAGTTACTATGCAACCTGACGATAGGTGGCAGAAAGAGGAAGAAAATTAAAATGTCTTAATTTCATGGTCTTCTTAACTAACATAAAACCACAAATGTTTAAGGAAAATTATGAAGTAAATTATATCAAATTTTAAAAATATTATACAGAATTTTTTATTCAGCTATGAAAAAAGTAACTTCAATATAGATGGCCCCCCAGTTACTTTCTTACTGCATAGGTGTCCATCTCAGGTTAGACTAGGTATTTAAATGAGGTTCTCAGGCAAGACAGGTTCACAGTGTAAGACACATTTAAGTTATGAAATATCTTAAGACAGCTGTGTAGTTTGTGTGATACTATCCTGGGAACTATGCTTTATAAATATCTGTATTCTTGGTTTATTCACTATAATCAAATTTATCTAGGGATATCTTGTTAAGGACTTTCTATAGGTAAAAAAATTCCTCTACCTTACTAAGCATGATGTTCTTCTCCAAGGATTGGTCCCTTCTGATAACTTGCCCAAAGTATACTAGATGAAGTCTTGCCATCTTTGTTTCTAAGAAGCAAGTATTCTGGCTGTGTTTTCTCCACGACAGACTTGTTCATTCTTCTGGTAGCCTACGGTACATTCAACATCCTTCACAAACACCACAATTCAAAGGAGTCAGTTCTTTAGTCTTCCTTTTTCCTTTTCTAGCTTTTACATGCATATGAGGTGATTGAAAATACGATGGCTTGGGTCAGGTGCACCTTAGTCATCAAAGTGACTTATTTGCTTTTTAAAATTTTAAAGAGATCTTTTGCAGCAGAGAAAGAGTCATAGGTTATTTAAATATAGCTAATGAATATTTTTAAATGTAAGTGATCTTTAAGTATTTTTCCTACATTTTCCAAGAGTATATTTTCAAATTAGAAAAATAAAATTGTATTTTCTAATAATGGCAACTTTATTGCTTCTGGCCATGATGGAGTAACAGGGAGAGAATTTACCCTCCAACTATAAACACAGGACTTAAATCATTTACGAGCAGTGCAACTCCATAGCTGAGCACCCTGCTCAGGATTAATGCTCTATGGTTGCTGTCTTGATATTCTTACAAATTTTATCTTTAAATGTATGATTTTTTAAAAAGAACTGAGGTCAGTATTTGATTAAGTTTTAAATAATTCACACTAATTTTCGAAGGAATAAATGTCTTCTTGACAGGCAAAACAAATTAGTAGAAAGACGATCTAAGTACCATTACCCCCTCATTTATTTAAATTTGATTGAGGTAGTAAGTCTTTCTGTGACATCTTTAAGGGGGTGGGTTTTTTTGTCTAGTATTTGTATAGTCATGGTCAGCCCGTGATATCTTCTTGGACCATCTTACCATCCATTATAGAACTCACAGATAATACTCACGATTATGGAGTTTATTAAGGAGGTAACAGGTTACAATTCAGGTTCAGGAACACTCAGGATACAGTTCTTCTGTCAGGACATCCTCTTCCCAGTTGCGTTTGCAGGCACACCTCTCCCTGGCCCTTGCCCTCTGCTCAAAGGCACACAGCTTTCTCACTCCGTTGGCTGGGAAGCCCACTGTGCAGTCTCTCCTACTGGTCTCTCCTGCCACAGCTTCTCGCCATCTTAGGGCTACAGTTTTCTCAGTCTCCTGGTTTCAGGAACTCCTCAGCACAGGGATCCCAGGTCCAGGGGCTACGCTTTTAACTCTGGTTATTGTTCCTTGGTGGTGGTGGGGTCCTCTCCCACCTCTGGGGTGGTTCATTTCAAGCCCAGAAGGATGGCAAAAATGATCAATCCCTTTGATGGGCCACAATTACCCTATCACACAGGCCTACCCAATTACTTGGGTGGGAGTTACAAGACCATGGAGAGAAAGACTACACAAAAGCAATCCATCACACCTCAAGTAGCCATAGCAAATTCCTGGATCTCTAACAATCCTCTTAGACAATAAAGTGCTTAACCTGACATCTTATTTCTTTTTGTTCTTCACAGAACTAAGAAACAGGACAGCACACATTGGATCCTCTATACCCATCATATTTTACTACATCACAGTTGATATGCCTTTCAATAAAGTTGTGTTTTTGAAGGACACATTATTTCAGATGAACACAGACGAAAATTTAAATAACTGTTACATCTCCAGTTACAATGAAATACCAGTATCCCATATTATAATATTAATCAGATCCTCACTGACTTCAAAACAAAGATGTCAGTTTCTCATCCAAAAACATCTGTTACTTAAGCCAACTTTAGGTGCCAAATACAATACGAGTTGCAGATAACAGAAACCACACTTTATTTTAAATAAAAATGTATTTGATATAAGACATGGAATGCTTACATACAATTAGAAGGACTGGGAGAGCAAGGTCTAAACTGAAAAAACAAAAAGGAATCCCTCCAAGAACAATAGTGGAGTCTGGACTCCCAAGGGCACTTCTACCTCTGCTAATAAATCAGGATGTTGCCTTCCCAACTGTTGACTCCAGGATCAATCACTTAAGCCATAAACTGGGAATGTGGAAGGCACTAGTACAATAGTTGGCTGTAGGAACATATTGTTTTACCTGAAATTTGAAAATTAGGAAGTTTTCTGCAATAACTTTGGCTCTAGGAAAATACTACCTAACTAACAAATCAATTAGCCAAAAATTGTTTTTGTTCTATCTCCTAGATTGTGGAGTAGTGCCTAGGGTCTTAAAAGCTTGCAAACAGTTATTCAAGGTACAATAAGTGGCCTCTATGCACATGGAATGGAAACTCTGGTGGCATAGTGGCTAACAGCTACAGCTGCTGACCAAAGAGTCAGCAGTTCAAATTCACCAGGCACTCCTTGGAAACCCTATGGGACAGCTCTACTCTGCTTTTTTGTTTGTTTTTGTTTTTATTGCACCTGGAGCAGTGGAAGAAGGAGGAGACCAAGGAATTAGAGAAGGAAATGGACTGCAGCTCTAATTGCCTTCATGAACTATTACCTCTTTTGACAAGAGACCAGAAGAAATGGTTGGTGCCCACCTACCGTTACTGAATGTTTTGATCAAAGATCCGATAGATGGAGCCTGAACAAAAGGAGAAAAAATGTGGAACAAAATGTTAAATTCTCATGCAAACTAGACTTACTAGATCCATTAAGACTTGGTTTTTTTCTTAAGTGCCATCGAGTTCATTTGGACCCAATGACTCTGTGTACAACAGGATGAAACATTTCCCCGGCCTGTGTCACCCTCACAATCATCGTTACATTTGAGCCCATTGTTGCAGCCACTGTGTCAATCCATCTTATCAAAGGTCTTTCTCTTTTTCACTGCATATTGCAGGTTGTTAATAAGTCTCCGTCCAGTTCTGATGCCCTGTTCTTCTTCATATACTCCAGATTCTCAGATTATTTGCTCAGCATATAGATTGAATAAGAATGGTGAAAGGATACAACACTGATGCACACCTTTCCTGACTTTAAACCATGAAATATCCCCATGTTCTGTTTGAACGACTGCCACTTGATCTATTTACAGGTTCTCCATGAGCACAATTAAGTGTTCTGGAATTCTTTACAATGTTGTCCATAATTTGTTTTCATCCACAGAGTCGAATGCCTTTGGATAGTCAATAAAACACAGGTATATCTGGTATTCTTTGCTTTCATCCAGGATTCATCTGACATCAGTAACGATGTCTCTCGTTCATTGTCCTCTTCTGAATCTACCTTGAATTTCTGGCAGTTCTCTGCCAATGTACAGCTGCAATTGCTTTTGAATGATCAGTAAATTTCTACTTGCATGTGATATTAATGATATTCTTCGATAATTTCCGCTATTAATTGGATCACCTTTCTTTGTTCCAGTATATTTCGCTATTAACATACCATCTAGTATCATTACACGTTGCCATTTCTCTTTAGATTTAACTCTAGCACAAGTAACAATATCTAAAACAAGTATTTTTCATAGGAGGAAACTTCATTACATCCAGAACCCTGGTTGCAAAGGAATTTAGAAAATACAGTTTTAAGCTTTCCAGCCACATCAATGCAAAAGACCCAAAATACTGGAATGAATTTTGAACTCGCCAATTTACCATATGCCCTGTAATGTGCATTTTATAATCTTCAGTTCACATAATAAATATTAGTATTTTTGCTACTTCAGTCTTGGGAATGTCTTCTGTTGTATTTCTTGGATAAAACTTCAGATTCTTCTTTTTTTTTTTTTTTGATTTTTTTTTAATAACTTTTATTAAGCTTCAAGTGAACGTTTACAAATCCAATCAGTCTGTCACATATCAGTTTACATACATATCACTCCCTACTCCCACTTGCTCTCCCCGTCTTGAGTCAGCCCTTTCAGTCTCTCCTTTCTTGACAATTTTGCTGGCTTCCCTCTCTCTCTATCCTCCCATCCCCCCTCCAGACAAGAGTTGCCAACACAATCTCAAGTGTCCACCTGATATAATTAGCTCACTCTTCATCAGCATCTCTCTCCCCCCCGCTGACCAGTCCCTTTCATTTCTGATGAGTTGTCTTCGGGGATGGTTCCTGTCCTGTGTCAACTGAAGGTCTGGGGAGCATGGCCGCCGGGATTCCTCCAGTCTCAGTCAGACCATTAAGTTTGGTCTTCTTATGAGAATTTGGGGTCTGCATCCCACTGATCTCCTGCTCCCTCAGGGGTCCTCTGCTGTGCTCCCTGTCAGGGCAGTCATCAATTGTGGCCGGGCACCAACTAGTTCTTCTGGTCTCAGGATGATGTAGGTCTCTGGTTCATGTGGCCCTTTCTGTCTCTTGGGCTCTTAGTTGTCATGTGGGCTTGGTGTTCTTCATTTTCCTTTGCTCCAGGTGGGTTGAGACCAATTGATGCATCTTAGATGGCTGCTTGTTAGCATTTAAGACCCCAGACGCCACATTTCAAAGTGGGATGCAGAATGATTTCATAATAGAATTATTTTGCCAATTGACTTAGAAGTCCCCGCAAACCATGTTCCCCAGACCCCCGCGCTTGCTCCGCTGACCTTTGAAGCATTCATTTTATCCCGGAAACTTCTTTGCTTTTGGTCCAGTCCAATTGAGCTGACCTTCCATGTATTGAGTGTTGTCTTTCCCTTCACCTAAAGCAGTTCTTATCTACTGATTAATCAATAAAAAAAAACCCTCTCCCACCCTCCCTCCCTCCCCCCCTCATAACCACAAAAGTATGTGTTCTTCTCAGGTTTACTATTTCTCAAGATCTTATAATAGTGGTCTTATACAATATTTGTCCTTTTGCCTCTGACTCATTTCGCTCAGCATAATGCCTTCCAGGTTCCTCCATGTTATGAAATGTTTCACAGATTCGTCACTGTTCTTTATCGATGCGTAGTAGTCCATTGTGTGAATATACCACAATTTATTTACCCATTCATCCGTTGATGGACACCTTGGTTGCTTCCAACTTTTTGCTATTGTAAACAGAGCTGCAATAAACATGGGTGTGCATATATCTATTTGTATGAAGGCTCTTGTATCTCTAGGATATATTCCTAGGAGTGGGATTTCTGGGTTGTATGGTAGTTCTATTTCTAACTGTTTAAGATAACGCCAGATAGATTTCCAAAGTGGTTGTACCATTTTACATTCCCACCAGCAGTGTATGAGAGTTCCAATCTCTCCGCAGCCTCTCCAACATTTATTATTTTGTGTTTTTTGGATTAATGCCAGCCTTGCTGGTGTGAGATGGAATCTCATCGTAGTTTTAATTTGCATTTCTCTAATGGCTAATGATCGAGAGCATTTTCTCATGTATCTGTTGGCTGCCAGAATATCTTCTTTAGAGAAATGTGTGTTCATATCCTTTGCCCACTTCTTGATTGGGTTGTTTGTCTTTTTGTGGTTGAGTTTGGACAGAATCATGTAGATTTTAGATATCAGGCGCTGGTCGGAGATGTCATAGCTGAAAATTCTTTCCCAATCTGTAGGTGGTCTTTTTACTCTTTTGGTGAAGTCTTTAGATGAGCATAGGTGTTTGATTTTTAGGAGCTCCCAGTTATCAGGTTTCTCTTCATCATTTTTGGTAATGTTTTGTATTCTGTTTATACCTTGTATTAGGGCTCCTAGGGTTGTCCCAATTTTTTCTTCCATGATCTTTATCGTTTTAGTCTTTATGTTTAGGTCTTTGATCCACTTGGAGTTAGTTTTTGTGCATGGTGTGAGGTATGGGTCCTGTTTCATTTTTTTGCAAATGGATATCCAGTTATGCCAGCACCATTTGTTAAAAAGGCTATCTTTTCCCCAGTTAATTGACACTGGTCCTTTGTCAAATATCAGCTGCTCATACATGGATGGATCTATGTCTGGGTTCTCAATTCTGTTCCATTGGTCTATGTGTCTGTTGTTGTACCAATACCAGGCTGTTTTGACTACTGTGGCTGTATAATAGGTTCTGAAGTCGGGTAAGGTGAGGCCTCCCACTTTCTTCTTCTTTTTCAGTAGTGCTTTGCTTATCCGGGGCTTCTTTCCCTTCCATATGAAATTGGTGATTTGTTTCTCTATCCCCTTAAAATATGACATTGGAATTTGGATCGGAAGTGCGTTAAATGTATAGATGGCTTTTGGTAGAATAGACATTTTTACTATGTTAAGTCTTCCTATCCATGAGCAAGGTATGTTTTTCCACTTAAGTATGTCCTTTTGAATTTCTTGTAGTAGAGCTTTGTAGTTTTCTTTGTATAGGTCTTTTACATCCTTGGTAAGATTTATTCCTAAGTATCTTATCTTCTTGGGGGCTACTGTGAATGGTATTGATTTGGTTATTTCCTCTTCGGTGTTCTTTTTGTTGATGTAGAGGAATCCAAGTGATTTTTGTATGTTTATTTTATAACCTGAGACTCTGCCAAAGTCTTCTATTAGTTTCAGTAGTTTTCTGAAGGATTCCTTAGGGTTTTCTGTGTATATAATCATGTCATCTGCAAATAGTGATAACTTTACTTCTTCCTTGCCAATCCGGATACCTTTTATTTCTTTGTCTAGCCTGATTGCCCTGGCTAAGACTTCCAACACGATGTTGAATAAGAGCGGTGATAAAGGGCATCCTTGTCTGGTTCCCGTTCTCAAGGGAAATGCTTTCAGGTTCTCTCCATTTAGAGTGATATTGGCTGTTGGCTTTGCATAGATGCCCTTTATTATGTTGAGGAATTTTCCTTCAATTCCTATTTTGGTAAGAGTTTTTATCATGAATGGGTGTTGGACTTTGTCAAATGCCTTTTCTGCATCAATTGATAAGATCATGTGGTTTTTGTCTTTTGTTTTATTTATGTGATGGATTACATTAATGGTTTTTCTGATATTAAACCAGCCTTGCATACCTGGTATAAATCCCACTTGATCAGGGTGAATTATTTTTTTGATGTGTCGTTGGATTCTATTGGCTAGAATTTTGTTGAGGATTTTTGCATCAATGTTCATGAGGGATATAGGTCTATAATTTTCTTTTTTTGTAATGTCTTTACCTGGTTTTGGTATCAGGGAGATGGTGGCTTCATAGAATGAGTTGGGTAGTATTCCGTCATTTTCTATGCTTTGGAATACCTTTAGTAGTAGTGGTGTTAACTCTTCTCTGAAAATTTGGTAGAACTCTGCAGTGAAGCCGTCCGGGCCAGGGCTTTTTTTTTTTGGGAGTTTTTTGATTACCGTTTCAATCTCTTTTTTTGTTATGGGTCTATTTAGTTGTTCTACTTCTGAATGTGTTAGTTTAGGTAGGTAGTGTTTTTCCAGGAATTCATCCATTTCTTCTAGGTTTTCAAATTTGTTAGAGTACAATTTTTCATAATAATCTGAAATGATTCTTTTAATTTCATTTGGTTCTGTTGTGATGTGGTCCTTCTCATTTCTTATTCGGGTTATTTGTTTCCTTTCCTGTATTTCTTTAGTCAGTCTAGCCAATGGTTTATCAATTTTGTTAATTTTTTCAAAGAACCAGCTTTTGGCTTTGTTAATTCTTTCAATTGTTTTTCTGTTCTCTAATTCATTTAGTTCAGCTCTAATTTTTATTATTTGTTTTCTTCTGGTGCCTGATGGATTCTTTTGTTGCTCACTTTCTATTTGTTCAAGTTGTCGGGACAGTTCTCTGCTTTTGGCTCTTTCTTCTTTTTGTATGTGTGCATTTATTGATATAAATTGGCCTCTGAGCACTGCTTTTGCTGTGTCCCAGAGGTTTTGATAGGAAGTATTTTCATTCTCGTTGCTTTCTATGAATTTCCTTATTCCCTCCTTGATGTCTTCTATAACCCAGTCTTTTTTCAGGAGGGTATTGTTCATTTTCCAAGTATTTGATTTCTTTTCCCTAGTTTTTCTGTTATTGATCTCTAGTTTTATTGCCTTGTGGTCTGAGAAGATGCTTTGTAATATTTCGATGTTTTGGACTCTGCAAAGGTTTGTTTTATGACCTAATATGTGGTCTATTCTAGAGAATGTTCCATGTGCGCTGGAAAAAAAAGTATATTTTGCAGCAGTTGGGTGGAGAGTTCTGTATAAGTCAATGAGGTCAAGTTGGTTGATTGTTGTAATTAGATCTTCCGTGTCTCTGTTGAGCTTCTTACTGGATGTCCTGTCCTTCTCCGAAAGTGGTGTGTTGAAGTCTCCTACTATAATTGTGGAGGTATCTATCTCGCTTTTCAGTTCTGTTAAAATTTGATTTATGTATCTTGCAGCCCTGTCATTGGGTGCGTAAATATTTAATATGGTTATGTCTTCCTGATCAATTGTCCCTTTTATCATTATATAGTGTCCTTCTTTATCCTTTGTGGTGGATTTAAGTCTAAAGTCTATTTTGTCAGAAATTAATATTGCTACTCCTCTTCTTTTTTGCTTATTGTTTGCTTGATATACTTTTTTCCATCCTTTGAGTTTTAGTTTGTTTGTGTCTCTAAGTCTAAGGTGTGTCTCTTGTAGGCAGCATATAGATGGATCGTGTTTCTTTATCCAGTCTGTGACTCTCTGTCTCTTTATTGGTGCATTTAGTCCATTTACATTCAGGGTAATTATAGATAAATAAGTTTTTAGTGCTGTCATTTTGATGCCTTTTTATGTGTGTTGTTGACAATTTCATTTTTCCACATACTTTTTTGTGCTGAGGCGTTTTTCTTAGTAAATTGTGAGATCCTCATTTTCATAGTGTTTGACTTTATGTTAGTTGAGTCGTTACGTTTTTCTTGGTTTTTGTCTTGAGTTATAGAGTTGTTATACCTTTTTGTGGTTACCTCATTATATACCCCTATTTTTCTAAGTAAAAACCTAACTTGTATTGTTCTATATCGCCTTGTATCACTCTCCATATGGCAGTTCAATGCCTCCTGTATTTAGTCCCTCTTTTTGATTATTGTGATCTTTTACCTATTGTCTTCCATGATTCCCTGTTATGTGTATTTTTTTTTTTAATTAATCTTAATTTGTTTGTTTTTGTGATTTCCCTATTTGAGTTGATATCAGGACGTTCTGTTTTGTGACCTTGTGTTGTGCTGATATCTGATATTATTGGTTCTCTGACCAAACAATATCCTTTAGTATTTCTTGTAGCTTTGGTTTGGTTTTTGCAAATTCTCTAAACTTGTGTTTGTCTGTAAATATCTTAATTTCGCCTTCATATTTCAGAGAGAGTTTTGCTGGATATATGATCCTTGGTTGGCAGTTTTTCTCCTTCAGTGTTCTGTATATGTCGTCCCATTCCCTTCTTGCCTGCATGGTTTCTGCTGAGTAGTCAGAACATATTCTTATTGATTCTCCCTTGAAGGAAACCTTTCTTTTCTCCCTGGCTGCTTTTAAAATTTTCTGTTTATCTTTGGTTTTGGTGAGTTTGATGATAATATGTCTAGGTGTTTTTCTTTTTGTATCAATCTTAAATGGGGTTCGATGAGCATCTTGGATAGATATCCTTTCGTCTTTCATGATGTCAGGGAAGTTTTGTGTCAGGAGTTCTTCAACTATTTTCTCTGTGTTTTCTGTCTCCCCTCCCTGTTCTGGGACTCCAATCACCCGCAGGTTATCCTTCTTGATAGAGTCCCACATAATTCTTAGGGTTTCTTCATTTTTTTAAATTCTTTTATCTGATTTTTTTTCAGCTATGTTGGTGTCGATTCCCTGGTCCTCCAGATGTCCCTGTCTGCATTCTAATTGCTCGAGTCTGCTCCTCTGACTTCCTAGTGCGTTGTCTAATTCTGTAATTTTATTGTTAATCTTTTGGATTTCTACATGTTGTCTCTCTATGGATTCTTGCAACTTATTAATTTTTCCAGTATGTTCTTGAATAGTCTTTTTGAGTTCTTCAACAGTTTTATCGGTGTGTTCCTTGGCTTTTTCTGCAGTTATCCTAATTTCATTTGTGATATCATTAAGCATTCTGTAAAGTAGTTTTTTATATTCTGTATCTGATAATTCCAAGATTGTATCTTCATTTGGGAAAGATTTTGATTCTTTTGTTTGGGGGGTTGGAGAAGCTGTCATGGTCTGCTTCTTTAAGTGGTTTGATATGGATTGTTGTCTCCGAGCCATCACTGGGAAACTAGTTTTTCCAGAAAATCCGCTAAAAAAAAAATGCAGTCAGATCCCTATTAGAGTTCTCCCTCTGGCTCAGGCTATTCAGATGTTAATGAAGCCGCCTGGGGAGGGTAGGGGAGGGAACAGAGAGATAGGAGAGTAGCACCTCAGAATATAGCCAGAGTTGCTTGTCTTGCTTGGAATGACTATTATATCTGAGACTCCTGCGGGGCGCGTCGCCTATGTGTGCTGGCTGTGTGGAGATTTCCCCCGGGGGGTCTGGCCCGCTGGAGTCACGGTCAGATCCTCCACTTCCAGCCCCACGCCCAGCGTCAAGTCTCCCCTACCGGGACGATGCACTCTCGACTCCAAAATCAGTCACTGCCTACGTCCGCCCCTGAGAACCAGTTGGGCCTCCTCCTGGGGTTAGTTCAGATGGGTGGAGCAGGTCCCCGTGCTTGTGCCGTGACCGAGTTTCCCGGCTGGGACGCTGTTCTCCCCTCTCCAATACACAGTCGCTGCCTCCCAGGGACTTCTCCTACCGGCTGCGTCCCACGCCGCCCGCGCGACCCAGCTGGTCCCCTTCCCGGGGTTAGTTCAGGGGGGTGGAGCCGTACCTACGTCCAGTCCAAATCCCTGCGGGACGGTTCCCCGGCTCGGACGCTGCTCTCTCCGCTCCAAGACCAGTCACTGCCTCCCGGGGACTTCTCCTACCGGCTGCGTCCCACGCCGCCCGTGGAACCGGCTGGTCCCCCTCCCGAGGTTAGTTCAGGGGGGTGGAGCCGCTCTCTGTGCTTGTGCTGTACCTGACTGGTACGCTGGCTCCAGGCTCTGGAAACAATCGCTGCTTCCCTGTATTAGTTCTCCGTCTCTAAATCTGTGTTTGTTGTTCAGGGTTCGTAGATTGTTATGTATGTGATCGATTCACTTGTTTTTCCGTGTCTTTATTGTAAGAGGGATCCGAGGTAGCGTCTGCCTAGTCCGCCATCTTGGCTCCGCCCCAGATTCTTCTATTTTTATGGCCTATTATTTTCATTTTCTTTAGCTAGTTCTTCCTCTCCCTTCTGTTTTAACTTAAAGATTAGTTTCCGAGAATTCTGGCTTAATGTCCATTGTTTTTATAAAAGTATGCTAAAATTTCCTTCTTATAAACAGAAAATTTTTACCTACAGAAGTTTTTTTTTTTTTTTATATGCCCAACTATGGAGAGTATTTATAGAGCCTCTACTTGAAATCACTATAGCCTGTACTTGAAATCACTATATTGTCTTCTATTCCCATCAGGCAAGACAACATTGTTTCTATTTATAGTATATTTTATGTCTTTACAATATTAAAACTTTTTTTGCTTTTATTCCAAGCATAAAATGCCATAATAATATTAAATGCTCTTTTATAAACCAAGTATTATTTTTACACTGAGCATTCACTTGATTCAGGTATGTACCAAGGTTGGGTTTGCCATCTGTCGACAATCTCTACTATGTTTCTTTGACTCAATTCTATTCACCTTCATAATTCAAGTGGTCTATATTATGATTACTTCTAAACTCTTATGTCTTTATCCCACCCCTTTTCTGAATTCTAGATCAACATTTCAAGCCTCTTATTGGAAATCTCCATTAGGAAATTACACTAGCCCATCAAAATCAATGCATAATAAACTGAATGCGGCTCATTAAACACATACAAAAGAATAGCTCCTGTTTCAGCATCCTTCATCTTGATTGATGATATAGTTTTACACCATATTCAGACAGAACCTAATGGTCATCTTTGACTCTTCTTACCTTTTCATTCTTCCCATATATTTAAAAAGTCCACTTTTAATTGTTTCTTCACTTATTGCTTGTCATATTATCCATGTTGAACTGTAATTATTTGTTTGTGTGTCTCTCCCCAGAATTGAACTATGACTTTATTGTTTCTTCCAATCAGAAATACTTGTGGAATTTTGTATTTGCTCACATTTATATCACCATCATTAATTTACTGAGGGCCTATCATGTAACTGGCCCATAATGAGTTCTGACTAAATAGATGAATAAATCAATGCAAACATAAGTTGTTCTTCTGTACATATATAAAAATTGATGTCTTAGGGTAAAGTTGGTGGACATCAGCATTTTATCAGTTGATCGAACTTCAGTAGAGGTAGAACACATTTCACATGTATTCTAGATTAATTCTGTCACTTTTTTGAAATGCATCCTGAGTAAGACAACAAGTGACAAATAATTTTAGGAATTACAACACAGCAAAACATTTTACGTTTTGGCGACTATTTGTGTTATTAGTTGCTGTCATGTCAGCTCTACCCCATAGCAATTTATGTATAACAGAAGGAGACGCGGTCCGGTTGATGACTATACATTTACATAGGAACCAAGTGTAAGTAGAAATATGTACACAGCACATTTCTGATAGCTGCTCATAAGTACATTTCATAATGTACCACTTTCTTGAGAGAAAAAAAAAAGGTCAATGTTTAACAACATGAATTTGCTAGGAATACACTCAGGAACTATCTATTAAAAGTGTCAAAACATTCAGGGCCCAGTTTATAGCCATGATTATAAATTTATAAATGAATTTAACCATCTTTTGGATAAACGAGAGTTGATTTTAACCAAAAACAAACAAGAAGCTCTCTGAGGAGAAAGTTTTTGGGCTTATTCAAGAAAACAGGGCACTGTATACTTGAAATAAATAGGAAACTGCAAAGAGGTAGGCACCAAGCTTACTAATTTAATTATTTGTTCAATAAATAATTTTTGAATAACCATTTAGTGATTGAGAAACATCCAAAAACCAAGCAGATCAAGAAAATAGACAAAAATCTTTTCCTTTTGGAGTATACATTCTAGTGATAGGAGCAGCCAAAAACTAGGAACCTAATAAATAGTAAACTATGTAATATTATAAAATACTGTATGAACAATGGAAAAAATAAAGTAATGGGGATTAAGAGTGCCAGGTGTGTGTGTGTTTCTGTGCGTGTATTTGGCCAAATATACAGTTAAATAAGAGTTCTAGAAAATGCTTCACTGACAAGGTAACATTTGAATAAAGACTTGAAGAAACAATGTGGATAGCCATATTAATATATGGAGGGAGAGAATTCTAGGGAGAAAAAACATGCAATACAAAGGGTATAAAATAAAATTATATATGAAAGAACTACAAAGACACCAGTGTAGCTAGAACAAAATAAGCAGATGGAAGTAGGAGAAGATGAGACTAGAAAACCATTGAGATCATTACAACAAATGTGGCTTTTATTTTGGGTGATTTCAACAGATGAGTGAGATGACCTGACTTAAGTTTTAAAGAATCGCTTGATTGCTGGTTCTAGAATAGACTGCAGAGAGCCAAAGATGGAAGCAAGAGCACCAATTAGGAAACTACAGGCAGTCCGTAGATTACAAATGACTGCTATTCCTAAGTCTGTTTTCAAGTCAAATTTGCGTGAGTCAAAATAGTTAGGTACGGTTCATATCTAACATCAGTTAGTCAAATGTTTGTGTTAGTATATAGTTAGTATATAGTTTGTGTTAGTATATAGTATATAGAAAGTGTACCTTTCTATGCATAAATTAAAGAAATACTTCCAGATTCACTAAAACATCGTTAATGTAATAACAATAATAACATTTTGATACATGTCACAAAGTAGTGAGCATTGCAAAATTTATCTATATCTCAAATTTTTAATATACACCGTTCTCACTTATTGACATGGTTAGGCTCCAAAGACCAGGTTGTTATGTGAAAATTAGAGTTAAGCAGTAGTCAGGCCATGCTCCATCTTCTTCACAGATGTTCCCCTCACAGTTGCTTATTGCCCATCAGACCACAGGCAACCTTCCCCACCATGCCTTCACCACTGCTGTGGAGTCCTTGGAGGCTGTGGGGGTTGGGTGGTGGTTGGGAGTTGCCCACCACCTCCAGAGCAGCAGGGGCCCATCATCACCTAGCTATGCTCCAGGCCTCCACTCAGACACCAGAGAAATGTCTCACCTCTACAGAGATGGATCTCAGTGGGCTGCTCCAGGGCCTGTGGAAAGGTAAGGCCAGGCAACCTGAGCCTTGTGGAGGTGACAGGGAGGCCTCTTTAAAAGAAGAGATTTCTGACCCCTTCATCTGACTTCTGTGGCCCCAGCTACCACGCCTACTGCAGGTCTGGCCCAGCTCTTCTTCCCTATGTAGGTAATATAACTGCCGGCAGCCCACGTGGCCTCACAAATTTTGCCCTTCTCTTCCCCCTCCCACCCTCATCTCAGTTTCTCGTTAATGTACAAAATAGTTGCAGAGTAGATTTTTTACTATTGTTAGATGTGAAATGTCATACAACTAGATAGTCGATAAGTGAGAAATAGGTTTAATAGGCCTTGCAGGAGATGGTTCAGAAATACAGGCTGTACTTAAGTTGGGTGTTCATAACCCAGGGACTACCTGTATTAGAGTGGCTCAGGTGAAAAAACAATGGTAACTCAGACTAGGGTTGCAATGGTAGAGCTGGGGAGAAGTAATTAGATTCTAGATATATTTTAAGGTAGTGTCAAAACACAGCTGGGTTGTGGGATACAAGAGGAGAAGTCAACGATTATCCTAGTGACTTTGTCCTGAGTACATGGAATGACAGAATTGTTATAACTGCATGGGGAGAAGCTACAGGATGAATAAATTTAGCAAGCATGTTCAGAAGTCAAGTTATACCTATATTAAGTTTGGGATAGGCATAAGCTGACTTATGATCTCACTTGCTAAATTTATTTGAAATTAGAAGAACAAGCTGCAAACATCCATTACTAATCAGAAAGTGGAATGTATGAAGTAGGAATCTAGGAAAACTGAAGGTGTAAAAAATGAAATGGAATGTATAAACTTTGATATTCTAGATACTGGTGAGCTGAAAGGGACTGGCATTGGCCATTTTGAACAAGACGATCAAATGGTCTACTATTCTAGGCATATCAAATTGAAGAGAATAGTATCACATTCATCCTCAAAAAGAACGTTTCAAGATCTATCCTGAATACAACACTTTCCGAGATAGGATAATATTCATACCCTTGCAAGGAAGAACAGTTAATGTGACTATTATTCAAATTTATGCACCAATCCCTAAGGCCAAAGATGAAGAAATTAAAGATTTTTACCAACTTCTGCAGTCTGAAATTGATCAAACATGCAATCAAGATGTATCTATAGTTACTGATGATTGGAATACGAAAGTTGTAAACAAACATGAAGGATCGTGGGTGAAAAATACGGCCTTGGTGAAAGAAATGATGCCAGAGGTTGGATGATAGAATTTTGCAAGACCACTGACTTCTTCATTGCAAGCACCTTTTTTCAACAACATAAATTATACACATGGACCTTGATGGATAGAATATATAGGAATCAAATCAACTACAGCTTTGGAAAGAGACAATGGAAAAGCTCAATGTTATCAGTCAGAACAAGACCAGAGGCTGACTGCAGAACATATTATCAGTTGTTCTTATTCAAATTAAAATGGAAGTTGAAAATTAAAACAAGTTCACAAGAGTCTAATTACGACTTTGAGTATATTCCACCTGAATTTAGTGACCATCTCAAGAACAGATTTGATGCACTGAACACTAAAGACCAAAGACCAGACCAGTTGTGGGATGACATAAAAGGACATCACACATAAAGAAAGCAAAAGGTCATTAAAAAGACAAGACAAGAAAGAAAAGACCAAAATGGATGTCAAAAAAGACTCTGAAACTTGCTTTTGAATGTAGAGTAGCTAAAGTGAAAGGAAGAAATGATGAAGTAAAAGAGTCGAAGAGACTTCAAAGGGTGGCCAGGAGACAAACTAAAATATTGTAATGAAACATGCAAAGACCTGGAGCTAGAAAACCAAAAGGAAGAACACATTCAGCATTTCCCAAGCTAAAATAACTGAAGAAAAATCTCAACCCTTGAGTTGCAATATTGAAGGATTCTATGGGCAAAATATTGAATAACACAGGAAACATCAAAAAAAAAAAAAAAAGGAAGGAATACACAAAAGCCACTGTATCAAAAAGAATTGGTCGTCGTTCAACCATTTCAGAAGGTAGCATATGATCAAGAACTAATGGGACTGAAGGGAGTCCAAGCTGCAGTGAAGGCATTGGCGAAAAACAGGACTGCAGGAATTCATGGAAAACCTATTGAGATGTTTCGATAAATGAATGCAAGGCTAGAAGTGCTCCCTTGTCTATGCCAAGAAATTTGGAAGACAACTACTTGGCCAACAGACTGGAAAAGAGCCCCATTTGTACCCATTCCAAAAAAAAGCAATCCAAGAGAATGCGGAAATTATCCAACAATATTAATATCACACACAAGTAAAATTTTGCGAAGATCATTCAAAAACAGTTGCAATAGTACATAGACAGGGAACTGCCAGAAATTCAAGCCGTATTCAAAAGAGGACTTGGAACGAGGGATGTCACTGCTGATGTCAAATGGATCTTGGCTGAAAGCAGAGAATACCAGAAAGATGTTTACCTGTGTTTTATTGACTATGCAAAGGCATTTGACTATCTGGAATAACAAATTATGGATAACATTGAGAAGAATGGGATTACCAGAACACTTAATTGTGCTCCAGAGGAGCATGTACATAGACAAAGAGGCAGTCCTTCTAATAGATCAAGGGGATACTGTGTGGTTTAAAATCAGGAAAGGGTTGTATCCTTTCACCATTCTTACTCAATCTGTTTGTGGAGCAAGTAATCTGAGAAGCTGGACCATATGTAGAAGAATTAGGCATCAGGTTTGAAGGAAGACTCATTAACATCTTGCAGTATGCAAATGATACCACCTTCCTTACTGAAACCAAAGAGGACATGAAGCACTAACTGATGAAGATCAAAGTCTACAGTCTTCAGTACAAATTATGCCTCAATTTAAAGAAAACAAAAATTCCTGCAAATGGACCAAAGAGCAACATCATGATAAACAGAAAATATTGAAGTTGTCAAAGATTTCGTTTTACTTGTATCCACAATTAATGCCCATGGAAGCAGCCACCAGGAAATCAAACGAGCTATTGCATTGGGCAAATCTGAGGCAAAAGATCTCTTTAAAGTCTTAAGAAGATGTCACTTTGGAGACCAAGGTGCACCTGACTCAGGCCACGATATTTTCATTCACTTCATAGGCATTCAAAAGCTGGACTATGAATAAGGAAGGCTGAAGAGAATTGATGCCTTTGAATTATGGTGTTGGCAAAGAATATTGACTATAACTTGGACTGCCAGAAGAATGAACAAATCCATCTTGGAAGAAGTACAGCCAGAATGCTTCTTAGAGGTCAATATGCACTTTGGACATGTTTTCAGGAGAGATCAGTCCCTGGAGAAGGACATCATGCTTGGTAAAGTAGAGCGTCAGAGAAAAAGAGGAAGAAGCTCAATGAGATGGATTGACACTGTGGCTGCAACAATGGGCTGAAAGATAGCAGCAGTTGCAAGAATGGTGTAGGACTGGGCAGAGTTTCATTCTGTTATATATAGGGTTGCTATGTATGGGAACTGACTGGATGACACTAAATAACAACAACAACACCTTTGGGTGCACAGGAAGAGAAGTGATGAAAATATTTCTAGAAACAGGGGATAATTAATTGTCAGGTACTGTTAATAGGCCAATAAAATGAAGACTAAGAGTTAACGATTGGATTTGTCAATCAAATTATTGATGATACTGTCACAGTAACAGCAAAGTGGCTATAGAGTCTGATTAAAATGTGCATAAAAGAATGGAAAGAGAAAAACAAGGGTCAAAAAGTATAAATAACTATTTCAAGAAGTTTTGTTGCAAAGGAGAACAGAGAAATGGGTGGCAACTGGTACAGGGTGTGGGATGGTGTCTTTTTTTTTAAGATTATATAAATTTCAGTATTTTGGGTACCTATTGGGAATAATCCAGTAAAGAAAGAAAATTAACAATGAAGGCAAGAAATGTAGAAATTGCTGGGACAATGTCCTTGTGTAGGAGAGAAGAGATAAGGCACAAGTAGGTGAAATGCCTTTAGATGATCCATGCTTTTCATCATCAGAAAAGGATGGATGACAGAGGTTGTGGGACAGATGTTGAATGTAGAAAAATGTGGTGGTAGGAATCTGTGGAGATTCTCTTCTGACTAATTTTACCCTGAATAAAAAAAAGGGAAAAAAATTCATCACTGACAATAGAGATGAGGGAAATGTTGCAGATTTAAGGAGAAAAGAGAAGGTATGAAATAACTCTCCAGAAACATAATACAGTACGGTTGCCAGGAAACTTTAGTGCTCAGTTGATATCCACAGCCACTGATTTAAAGTGTGGCTAATTAGTGTCATCTCGTGTTTGTCTCAAGCCATATTCAGCTGAGCAGGTGAAGATATGCAATAGGTAAAAATTGGAATTTATTTATTTATTTTTTTTGTAAATTTATACAACACAGCATTTGCAGTTTTAACATTCTTCATGTGTACAATTCAGAGACACGGTGTTCATCATGTAATCAGGGTCCTAGTTACTCAATGGTCACAATTTCCTGGCTCACTTTTTTGAGCATGAAGCAAATGGAAATACACTTGGGACCAGCAAGTGCCTTCAATATAGTCCAAAACCAAAACCAAGCTCACTACCGTCGAGTCAATTCTGACTCATACCAACCCTACAGGACAGAGTAGAACTACCCCACAGGGTTTCCAAGGAGCCCCTGGCAAATTCGAACTGCTGACATTCTGGTTAACAGCCATAGCACTTAACCACTACACCACCAGGGTTTCCTTCAATATGGTAAACCAAAACCAAGCCTAGTGCTGTCAGGTCGATTCTGACTCGTAGAGACCCTATAGGACAGGGTAGAACTGCCCCATAGAGTTTCCAAGGTGTGCCTGGTAGATTCGAACAGCTGACTGGTTAGCAGCCGTAGCACTTAACCACTACGCCACCAGGGTTTCCTCAATATGGTGAAAATATGGTAAGATACAAATATTTGGGAACAATAGAAAAGAATTTCCTTGTGAGCTAAGGCACATACTTTCTGGTAGTTATTCAAAATCTACTGAGCTGAAAGTAACAGAAATTGGATTATTATTGAAAATTGAGAAAATAACATAATGTTCCAAAAACAATGCACAGTCATAGCTATATGTACACTTTGCAACAAGGTGTTTGAAACAAACAGGAATTTCTACTCGAGTTTATTGTGCTGCACTGTAATTTTATTAGGCAGATGGTTACCCATAAAATAAAGCTGGAGAATACGTTCTGCTGAATCAAAATACATTGCACTTCTTTGTCATTTCTTTCTGTGATCAAATAATTCATTACTGTTTGTTCAAATGATGAGGGTTTGTGTTGAGAAAGTTAGAGAAGTATATGACATAAAATCTGTAACTTCCTTCTCTTTTCTTTTTTACCTTCTCTTACTAATACTTGGTGTATTTAAATTCTATTTTCCTCCTATTATGCCATTAAAAAAAAGCCCCTGCTGCAAACTAGAATTATGTTCCTATTGTAATTTTTTTTTAAGTTTAAGCCAGTCTATGATGCTTCCAATTTTGCAGAACTGAGTCCTTTCCAAAGACATAGAAACAGTGGGTAGTTACAACCATCCAATTTGTTTATGTGCAGTAGCTACTGATACCATGGCAACAGTGGACAACAGAGGATACCAGCAACCCAACAAGTTCCCTGCACTTTAATAAATGGTTCTCTTTTATCTATTGCTACATTCATAGCCTATACAGAATTGAAAAACCAACAGAATGCTAAAATCTGCAGTGCCCATATAACAGCATATGATAGGAAAATACCATTCTATTCCTCCTCAATTTTTATATATGCTCATTCACAATAGTGCTTTTCAGCAGTCAGATGACTCATCCCTCTATAATACCATGATTGTCTAAAATAGAAGAATGATAAACAGAAAGCAATATTCTTCACTATTTTATGTTTAGCTTTTGTGAGTATACGTGTGTGGGTACAGATATTATCTCTCCCTTTGAAGTTCATATAGAGTAGAGGGTCTGACTTCATTGGTTACAGGTACATTCCCTTTTAGATTCATTTTAATGAGATTTCTACCTCTGTTGAAAGTGGAACCACATTACCTAAGGCAAGTGCTCAGTATCATTTTTCCTGATTAGCCTTCAGTCATTTAGGTTTCATTTATAAAAACAAGCAGTAACTGAAAAAAAGGAAATAAATTTTTCATCTCTATCGTTAAAATTTTGTATTTATTAGATACTGTATACAGAAAACAGAAAAATGAACAATTATCACTCTCCCTCCTGTTTGGGATTTTAATATCTGATTTTACAATTTGGAAACCCTGGTGGTGGAGCTAAGGCTTATAACCAAAAGGTCGTCAGTTCAAATCCACCAGGCGCTCCTTGGAAACTGTATGGGGTAGTTCTACTCTGTCCTATAGGGTCGCTATAAGTCAGAAGCGACTCAACTGCAGCGGGTTTGGTTTGTTTTAGTTTTTAATTGTTCCGTAACCCTTCTCTTCTTCCTCCTCACACTCCCTCCAGTCTTTGCTTAGAAGTTTTTTTTTTTTCCAACGATTTGTTTTATTTTTGCTGGGATGATGACTTCCTGATTCGATGTACCTGGTCTTGATTTTTGAATCTCAAAAACACGTTTTCAAGCCTGGTCTGACTTTGTATTTATTGTTTATATTCCAATTCCTCCTTGTCCCAAGTGCATGACACACGTTTCCTCAAGCTGTGATGGATCTGTGATCACCCTCTACCTTGGTTGCTTTAACACAGGCAGAAATTTCATGGTTCACAGGACCTTTCCTCTAATAAAGGAAAAACTGAAAATTAACAACAAAGTTTAAACGTGAATATGCTAATTGGAATAGTCTAATATTTCATTCAAAATGACTTACTGCTCAAAGAAACCCTCAAAATGGCTATTACAGGCCTTTTACAAAGGAATAAGGAATGAGTAAGAACACTGTAGCTTGAAACTAACTTTAGCAAATAATGGGAAGCAGCAAAATGCCATTGGGTTCTGAAGTCAGGTTATCCATGTTCAAACCCCTGTTGTGCTACTTACATGATTTTTTTTAACGAGGGCAGGTTAATTTCATTTCCTAAACCTCAGTTTCTATAACTAAAAACTAGAATAATAATAGTAATCCCTTGGTGATAGGGGTTTTGTCTGAATTCATTTAGGTAATATATATAAAACATTTTATTTTACTATCTGACAGGAGTAAATGTTCTATGAATATTAGCTACAATTTTTTTATTAGCAAAGTATAATCAAAGCTTAGTCAGAGGTAAATTTATAGAATTAAATATTATTCATCAAATTGTAGTTAAGTAAAAAAGAAAAAAATATATAGAGATAATCAACTCAAAAAGGGTGACTAAAAAGACTAGTAAAACCAGGCAGTGAAAGCTTAATCTGAAATTAATCATTAGAAGATCAAAAGAGAAGAATAGATAAATCTGCAAGATTTGACAAATCTAATTAAAAATATTGAGAATAAATACTCAAAATTATGAACAAATCTATGCAATTGAGCATTGAAGATATGCATCACATTTCTGCCAAGGCATATTCTAACCAAAAAAACCAAACCCACTGCCATCTATTTGATTCCGACTCATATTGACCCTATAGGGCGGAGTAGAACTGCCCAATAGAGTTTTCAAGGAGCACCTGATACATTTGAACTGCCGACCTTTTTGTTAGCAGCCATAGCACTTAACCACCACGCCACCAGGGCTGAGGCATACTACAAAGCACCTATTAGAACAAAGCAAAAAGCTTTCATAGAAAGTAGCTAACAACTCTTAACCCCTTATGCATGAGAGTAGATTGCTCTGGGTGCTTTCTTAATCTTAAACCTAGTTTCAGTACAATGACCCAGTAAGGGTTTTTAGAGAGAGTTATTTGTGTTCTTTGGTGACTGTTCTCTTCTCAAGTCAAGGGAGAAATGCTTTACAGAGAATGTAGTATATGTCTCCTTCAGTTTGGCAGATAAAGTAGAGGTGTGGCTGACTCCTTCCTGGGAGGTGCAAGGGCAAGAATGAGAAACTGGGTAACTGCTTTGCTGGCAGACCCAATAAGTCTGTGGGCTTAAGAACAGTATTTATTTTCTGAGTTTTCCAAGGCAAAGAGTCTGGGTTACCAGGTATGAATCATGCACTGAAGACAGCCGTTATCTTAGAACATGTTGAAGAAGGCTGCCTGAATAAGGCAATATGCATGAGTAGACAGAAACTGGGGTTCTCTGAGACATCTCTGGGGACTGGGAAGAAAATAAGGAAAAAAAGAGAGAGTAATTTACCCATGCCAAATAAACTGCATTTGAGAGAATCCCAATGATGGAGAGGAGTAGAGAGAAGGATCCTTCACAGAAGTAAAAAAAAAAAAAAAAAAAAAAAAAATTCCATGAATTGAAACCTTGTCAATTCCAATAAGTTCCAAGTTAAAATTCTGATACTTTGACTGTCAAGAAAGAAAATGTCCTGTTCTTCTCACCTATCTTCCCTCCATGCCTCCAAACTATCAAGGTCAGAAACTAAGTTTCAATGGATTGGGTGGAAGAATAGAAGCAGTGGGCAAAAGAGAGACAAACAAGCGATGACTCTGCTCCTTGACAGTAGCCTCCTTCCTTATAGCCGGCTTGAAGAAGAGGAGAGAGAGCATAACTCAGAAGGAGGAAAGTGAGAGCCTTCCTTCTCAGGGGACCAGGGTCAGGACCAGGTCAGGAGCTGTGAATCAGATGGATTTCTGGGATTGAAGAATAACTGCCATCTGTGGACAGAGGCCCTAGGGATTAGGTTGCATAGAAAAACATGCAAAGAAGATTGAAAATTATGAGACCATTACAATCAACTCTATGCCAGTATAATTTTCTCTCACTTTTGATGATAAAGTTGTGTGTGTTAACGGATCTACTCTGTCCTATAGTAGGAATTGACTTGACAGCAACGGGTATAGGAATAAAATCATAAAACTCATTATTGAATGAAAGAAAAAAAATCTGAGGAAAATTGAGGTGGAAAGGGAATGCTCCATATGGAAAAATAAAATATTAAAATGTTTGTTCTTTCATTTCTCCAAGTGCTGAGTGACCTAGAAAATTAACTGCAGTCAACATATTGAAGGGACTCTTCTATCTGATAAAGTCATTCTAATTAATTTGGGATTATACTGCATAAAATAGTCAATAAAATATATTTGTCTTATGGGATGCCTTAAAGTGACAATTACAAATCATTTTGTATCTGTATGATGGATACAACAGAATTTTTTGCCTTAATTAAACATTTAGTTAGTGTGACAAAATAGTCCAGAAACATAGAAAGTCATATGTATTTAGTATATGAGGAAAACTATATTTTAAATTGAATAATTAAATATGTAGTGTGTATCAGCTTGTCAAACAGTGTACTCAGCAAAATAGAATAGAACACAACACAATACACACAAAGCCCAACATCTAAAAAGTTTATAAAGTTAGTCCCAGGTGAAACCTAAGAGATAAAATAACATGGAAAATACAGGTATACATTTATTTGGTTTCAGGGTATGGAAGAACTTCTTATTTTAAAACCTATGGAAGAAATAATGAAGGAAAAGTTGGTAAAATTTGACATTATCTATTTTTAAAGAGATTTAACAAATCAGAAAAAAATAATAGCATGAAAAATATATTTTGTAGCATGTACAATAGATAACATATTTATAACTGTACTATACAATGGACTCTAATAAAACCAAAAAAATTATCACAGGATATGAACATGTGTTATTAAAAATGAAAATTACAAATGCCAGTAAAAGAGAACGTTCAGCCTCATTAGTCATAAAAATGCTATGTATTGGAGTAAGCAATGCTAGCTGTCACAACAAACAAACACAAAGATTTCAGAAGCTTAATAAAATGAAAAGATATTTCTATCTCAATTTACAGTCTAATGTGGGTCAGATGGCCCTCCTTCATCCTGTAGCTACACCATCTGGAACATACGGCCTCTAAAGAAAATGTGGTAGATACTTAGTATTGTTTCTGCCACATGCTGTTAAACACAAGGTATCCACTTCAGGAAATCAGCTTAAAGAAATAGTCAGAGACAAATGCCTCCAAGCACAGACTTGTTTATTTCATCAAAATATATGAAATCATAATATGATAAACTTTATATGTGGCCAATATTAAGGAGGGGGGAGCTAATTATATTGATTTGAAGACTATACAACAATTTAAAATCATGTTTTAAAAGAATATGTTAAGAGAAGTAAAGACGTGCATGCTGTACCAGCGCGTGAAAGAGAAACAGAATAACTGTAACGATGTGTTAAAAAAAGAAAAGTATATATTTCTTTTTCAAGGAAACACGTGAATGATAGAAATAAGAATGAAAAATAGATTTTATGTTTGAACTATAGCTAATGTTGAGTGACGAACAGTCTTAGTGGCTTTTATGTTACTCTTTTTAAGCTACTGGTTCGAAGTAGACTCAGCAGCTGAGGTTTTCATGGTAGGAAATAAGAAAAGTCTACTATTTTAAAGCTAGGAGAATTTTTTAAATAACACTTGTTGTCTTTTTTAGGTGCTGTCCAGTTGATTTTGAGTCCTTGGGACCCCATGTGGGACAGTAGAACCGTCCAGTAGGATTTCTTAGTCTCTAATCTTTAGTGGAGCACATCTCCCAGTCTTTCTCCTGCGGAGCTGCTGGGTGGGTTCAAACCACCAACCTTTCAGTTAGTAGTCAAGTGCTTAACCACTGGGCAACCAGGGCTCCTTTAAATAGCATTCAAAAAACCCAAGCCTAATGCTGTCGAGTGGATTCTGACTCATAATGACCCTACAAGACAGAGTAGAACTGCCCTGTAAAGTTTCCAAGGAGCACCTGGTGGATTCAAACTGCCAACCTTTTGGTTAGCAGCTGAGCTCTTAACCACTGCACCACCAGGGCTCCTATATAGCACTGTTGTTGTTGTTGTTGTTGTTAGGCGCCACTGAGTCGGTTCCTACCCATAGCGACACTGTGCACCACAGAACGAAATACTGCCTTGTCCTAAGCCACCCTCACAGTCTTTGTCATGTTTGAGCCCGTTGTTGCAGCCACTGTGCCAATCCCTCTCTTTGAGGCTCTCCCTCTTTTTTGCTGACCCTCTACTTCACCAAGCATGATGTCTTTCTCCAGGGACTGATCCCTTTTGACAACCTGTCCAAAGTATGTAAGACATAGTCTCGCCATCCTTGCTTCTAAGGAGCATTCTGGTTGTACTTCTTCCAAGACAGATTTGTTCATTCTTTTGGCAGCCCGTGATATATTCCATGTTCTTCGCCAACACCATGATTCAAAGGTGTCAATTCTTCTTTGGTCTCCCTTATTCATTGTCCAGCTTTCACATGCATATGATGTGATTGAAAATACCACAGCTTAGGTCAGGTACACCTTAATCTTCAAGGTGAGGTTTTAGCATTATTACGGCATAATTTGTTTACTACAAAATTTATCCATTTTAAGTGTACGATAAATGATTCTTAGTACATTTGTTAAACTGTGAAATCATAACCTTAATCCAGTTTTAGAACATTTTCATCACCCAATAAAATCTCCCACATCCGTTCATAATTCACCCTCTAGCCCAGGCAACCCCTAAACTACTTTTGGTCTCTTCTGGACGTTTTATATAAATGGAATCATACAAGACTCTGACCTTTTAAATTAGCACAATCTGTTGACCTTTGAACGCTGACTCTTCATGTTGGTTAGGAGAGGGGAAAATTTTGGTTTGCAAAGTTAAAACAAAACATCTACTCTGAAGAGCCAAACTGTACCCGCATTAACACTTACAATGCTGATTCTATTGTTATAAAGTTGTATTCTGGAAATTATGCTTCAGTTTAGAGTAAATGCAGAGCTTTCTTGCTTTTTGGAGGGCCTTGTTCTGGGAATCCATGGGTGATGCAAACAGAGAATGTGCTCCACTGCTAACCAAAAGTTGGAGGGCCAAGTCCACACAGAAGTGCATCCAAAGAAAGGCCTGGAAGTCTACTTCTGAAAAAAACAGCCATTGAAAATCCTAGGGAGCACAGTTCTACTCCGACACACGTGAAGCCGCCATGCGTCTGAGTTGACGCAGAGCAACTGGTTCCTGGTTTTCGTAGTGTTTCTGGCCTAGACCACAGAAAAAGAGGCTAAGATAGCCAAGTAGCAGGCTGAGCTGAAAAATAACTACCACAGACTGTTTGAGGAAAATAAGGAATATGCAAACATACTCTGGCATCCCAACAGCCTATCTGATCAAAGATAAATTATAACACAAATATCAGTCTTTAATATCTCCAATTTTGGCTTTCAATTCCCTGCACTATCTGTACTTAGATTCCATTTAAGGGTTACATGATTAGTAGGAAATTCAGTACCATTCTCAATATTCATAGGTAGATGGAGAAGGAATGCTTAATTTTCTTGTTATCTTTGGGTCTATATATTTTACTCTTTGGACACTGCACATAGTCCTTTCTTCAAATTAATATGCACTAAAGGCTAGAAACCCTAAAGGCTAGAAACCCTAGAGGCGTAGTGCTTAAGAGCTATAGCTGCTAACCAAACTGTCGGCAGTTCGAATCCAGCAGGCACTCCTTGGAAACTCTACGGGGCAGTTTTGCTCTGTCCTACAGGGTCACTATGAGTTGGAACTGATTCGTCGGCAGTGGGTTGGGTGGGTTTAAAGGCTAGATGTGAGGCCAGCTTTACTTATTTGGGGAAGATGAAAGTAGGTCACATTTTTAGGCAGCACAATAAAAATATTGAGTCTTGGGGACCCAAATCCTTAAATTTCATAAATCATTCTTTCCTCCAGGGAATCTTCTTGGGATTTAGTCTTTAACCATACTTGTGGGGCCTTTCTAGCTCAATGAAGTCCTCTCATCTGTACTTCTTTTAAGATTTTTATGCAAAAAATGTCTGACACATACCAAATGCTGAGTATGTTAGCATTTTTTGTGGGTGTGTCGTGGTTTTTACTCATCTCTGCTGTAATTTGTTAAACATTACAATATGTTACTAAACAGAGTTCTTAATGTTGAGAGGACTTCTAATGTGAACCCTTAAAATGCTATTCTCTCTCTCTCTCTCTTCCTCTCTCTCAACTCTATCTCTGTCTATCTTTATCTCACAGACTAATGAGGATTTAGACTATGGTTATTTGAGTTCTATGGGTTAAATTTATATTAAGGGTTTTCTACGGTAAAAATATATTACTTTTGTAATCAGAAAACTATGTTTATCTAATTATGCCAAATCAGAGTAATATTAAATGAAATTTTCCAAAATGGAGTCATCTATCTGAAAATTTTCAGGAAAAAAAAAAATGACATGAATTTCTCATGCATCTTCAAAGTGGTTATCCCAGAGTTGGAGTTTTCCCTTTGAATGGGTAAGCACAAAAGGTCTCAAGTTAGTTTTTTTCTGGGCTACATACAGTCTTTGTCTTGGAAGAAGTTCAGCCAGAATACTCCTTATAGGCAAGGATGGCGAGACTGCGTCTTACATACTTTGGACATGTTGTCAGGAGGGATCAGTCCTTAGAGGAGGACATCATGTTTGGCAGAGTACAGGGTCAGCAGAAAAGAGGAAGACCCTCAATGAGGTGGATTGACACAGTGGCTGCAACAATGAGCTCAAGCACAACAACGATTGTAAGGATGGCTCAGGACTGGGCAGTGTTTCATTCTGTTGTGCATAGGGTCGCTATGAGTCAGAACCGACTCAAGGGCACCTAACAACAACAACAACATACAGTCTTGTGGTCAGATCAATATTATCCTGTAGGCTAATTAACTCTGGTCAGATGAAATTGGGTTGAGGCTTGGAGAACTGCACCCATATTCCCGTTTTAAAATTTTGCTGAACTCTCCTTTTTTTCTTAAGAGCTATCATGTTCATTCTTGACCTTATTTTGTCAGTTTTCAAAAAGCCATATGCATTTTACCAAATGCAAATAAAAAGGGCATTTCAGAATAAATGTAGGTTGCAAAATGCTTTTGGAGATTATTTTGTCTTGATTTTTTAAATGAAATTATCTAGTATAGAAATTTAAGGGAGAAAACAGGCCAAAGAGGCCATGCAAACATAAAATTACTATCATACATCCAAAAACCAAAAACAAACCTGTGCCATCAAGTCGATTCCGACTCATAGCGACCCTGTAGGACAGAGTAGAACTGCCCCATAGAGTTTCGAAAGAGCACCTGGTCGATTCAAATTGCTAACCCATCGTAGCACTTAACCACTACGCCACCAGGGTTTCCCTATCATATGTAAGGATGTGGAAACCTAGATAGCTTTGATTGGTGCTCAAGTAGAAGCATAGATAAACTGAGAAATTCAATAGAAGTGGGTTAACATATTTTTTAAATTATAATCGTTTTATTTTCATCAAGGAAGACTACAGAAAAATAAAACCCCAAAATTTTAGATAGTGTTACTTATTACCGAAGGCAAAATAGATCAGAAGCTTTTGACGTATCTGTCCCCATTAATTATGGGAAATTTCATCTCTACAGCAAAGGTTAGATATTAATCTGAATTAACTAATTACATCTGTGAATATGTACGGGGAACCTATGGATATTCATGTGTCTTTTTGTGACTCCACAATTAATTAAAACAATTTATTAATCCCAATATGTGGTTCTCTACACTTATGATCATATTTCTATGTCATGTGAGGAGTTTGGCAATTCCTATTTTCAAGGAGAAAATTTAGACTTACCAGATATAAAGCATTTTATTTTCTCTCAGACATTTCTCCTGAAAAGTTTAACAACATAATTTAATGAATTGGGTGTTGTAATATCAAATTATTTTATTTAAGACTTTTTCCCTTTTTTAATTGAAATGGATATAAAAACACTTTTGAAAATTCATAATTGCAATGACCTTTCAACAGTGTGAGAGGTTGGTAAAGCAATGAATAAAGCGCCTGAGCTATTTCTTGTTTTTACAAATAGATCACTATCTCAAAAGGAATAGAATTGGTAACAGTTACACCGAGCCACTTTGGCTTGAATTTAGGGTAAGTACCTGTTAATCTTGGAGCCCTGGTGGCACAGTGGTTAAGAGTTTGGCTGTTAACCAAAAGGTCGGCAGTTCAAATCCACCAGCTGCTCTTTGGCAACGCTGTTGAGAATTCTATTGTGTCCTATGGGGTCGCTCTGAGTCGGAGTCCACTTGATGACAACAGTTTTTTTTTTTTTTTTTTTTTTAATCTGTTTAAGGTTAGAGCTAAAAGGCTTACTTTACTTTCAAAATGAAAACAGTCTTTCATTTTTATTCAAAATAATAGAATCAGCCCCTCGGTGTCAGCTGGAGATTTTCTCATAGAAAACTTGTCTATTGAATTCCCTTACAGAGTTCCAGTTCTAGCTGAATTTGTGGTAGAGTTTTTCATTATTTTGGTCACAAAGGTATCTTTCTGTAATTTTCAACTATTTGGTGCTGCCCTCTGGAGTAACACAGAAGAATTATAATCCATGTGACAATCTCAGTAATTTGAAAACAGCCATTCTATATTCCCTACATCTCTTATGCAATTTTTTAGCCATTCCTCCTAAGGGGTTATGTTTTCAGTGTTCTATAAATGCCATTTGAAAGCCACCACAGTATGACAAACTTTCAGACAAGTGGTGGTGTAGCAAACATTATCTGATATAGTGCCAGAAGATGAGCCCCACAGATTGGAAGGCACTCAAAATACCACTGGGGAAGAGCTGCTTCCACAAAGTAGACTTGACACTAATGACATGGATAAAGTCAAGTTTTCAGAGCCTTTATTTGTTCATATGGCACGACTCAAAATGAGAAGAAACACCTGCAAACATCCATGAGTAATTAGAATGTAGATGGTACGAAGTACGAATGTAGGAAAATTGGAAATCATCAAAAATGAAAGGAATGCAAAAAGATCAATATCCTAGGCATTAGTGAGATGAACAAAACTGCCTTGGAAGAAGTACAACCAGAATACTCCTTAGAGGCGAGGATGGTGAGATTTTGACTTGCATACTTTGGAATGTCACAGGAGGGGCCAGTCCCTAGAGAAGGGGACATTATGCTTAGTAAGGTAGAGGGTCAGTGAAAAAGAGGAAGACCCTCAACAAGATGAATTGAGACAATGACTGCAGCAACAGGCTTAAACATAACAATTGTGAGGATGGTGCAGGACCCAACAGTGTTTGAATCTGGATTTACTATGAGTGAGAACCAACTTGATGGCACCTAACAACAGCAGTAAGCTGAAGTAGACTATTATTGGTCATTCTGAATTGAACAATCATGTGGTCTACTATGCCAGGAGTGGCAAATTGAAAAGGAATGGCATTACATTCATCCTGAAAAAGAACATTTCAAAATCTATTCGGAAGTACAACTCTATCAGTGACAGGATAATATCCATATGCCTCTTAGGAAGACCAGTCAATATGACTATTATTCAGATTTACACACCAATCACTAATGCCAAGGATGAAGAAATTGAAGATTTGTACCATCTTCTGGAATCTGAAATTGATCATACTTGCAATCATGTTGCATTGATATTAACCGGTGATTGGAATGTGAAAGTTGGAAACAAAGAAGAAGGATAAGTAGCTGGAAAATACAGCTTGAGTGTTAGAAACAATGCTGAAGATCACATGATAGAATTTTGCAAAACCTACAACTTCTTCATTGCAAACAGCTTTTTTCAACAACATAAACGGCAACTAGGCACATGTACCTCACCAGATAGAATACACAAGAATCAAATCAACCACATCTGTGGAAAGAGACCATGGAGAAGCTCAATATCATCAGTCAGAACATGGCAAGGGATGAACTGCGGAACAGGCTATCAACTGTTCATATGCAAGTTGAAGTTGAAACTAAGGAAAATTAAAACAAGTTCAAAAAACCAAAGTATGACCTTGAGAATATCTCACTGGAATTTAGAGACTATCTCAAGAATAGATTTGGTGCATTTAACACCAATGACTGAAGATCAGACAAGTTATGGAATGAAAACAAGGACTTCATACATGAAGAAAGCACAAGGTTATTAAAAAAGAAAGAAAAGACCAAAATGATTGTCAGAAGAGACTCTGAAAGATGCTCTTGAACATAGAGTAGCTAAAACGAAAGGAAGAAGTGATGAAGTAAAATTGCTGAACAGAAAATTTCAAAGAGTGACTCAAGAAGACAAAGTAAAGAATTATAATGAAATGTGCAAAACTTAGAGTAAGAAAACCAAAGGGAAGAACACGCTTGGGATTATTCGAGATGAAAAAACTGAAGAAAAAATTCAAGCCTCGAGTTGCAATATTGGAGAATTCTATGGGCAAAAGATTAAACGATGCAGGAAGCATCAAAAGAAGATGGAAGGAATACACAGAGTCACTGTACCAAATAGAATTGGTCTCCATTCAACCATTTTAGAAGGTAGTATGTGATCAAGAACCAATGGTTTTGAGGAAGAACTCCAAGCTGCACTGAAGGCGTTGTTGAAAAGCAAGGCTCCAGGAATTGAAGAAATACTGATCGAAATGTTTCAAAAAATGGGCACAACCCTGGAAATGCTCACTCATCTGTGCCAAGAAATTTGGAAGACTGCTGCCTAGCCAACTGACTGGGAGAGAAACATATTCTTGCCCATTCCAAAGAAAGGTGATGCAATGTGTTGTGGAAATTATCAAACAAAAGTATTAACATCACATGCAAGTAAAATTATGCTGAAGATAATTAAAAAATGGTTGCATGCAGTACATTGACAGGAAACTGCCAGAAAGTCAAGCTGGATTCAGAAGAGGATGTTGGAACGAGGGTTATCATTGCTGATGTCAAATGGATCTTGGCTGAAAGCAGAAAATGCCAGAAAAATGTTTACCTGTGTTTTTTCAGCTTACAAAGGCATTCGGCGGTGTTGATCACAACAAATTTTGGATAGCGTTGTGAAGAATGGGAATTCCCAGACACTTCATTGTGCTCATCCTAAACCTGTACATAGACCAAGAGGCAGTCATTTGAATAGAACAAGGGAATACTGCGTGATTTAAAATCAAGAAAGCTCTGCGTCAAGGATTTATCCTTTTACCATACTTATTCAACCTGTATGCTAGGCAAATAATCAGAGAAGCTGGGCTATATGAAGAAGAATGGGGTATCAGAATTGGAGGAAGACTCATTAATAACCTATGATATGCAGACGACACAACTTTGCTGAAAGTGAAGAGAACTTGAAGCACTTACTGACGAAAATCAAAGACTACAGCCTTCAGTATGGATTACAACTTAACCATAAAGAAAACAAAAATTCTCACAGCTGGACCGATAAGCAGCATCATGATAAATGGAGAAAAGTTTAAAGTTGTCAAAGATTTAATTTACTTGAATCCACAATCAACGCCCATGGAAGCAGCTGTCAAGAAATCAAAAGACATATTGCGTTGGGCAAATCTGCTGCAAAAAACCTCTTTAAAGTATTAAAGAGCAAAGATATTACCTTGAAGATTAAATACCACACCCAAGCTATGGTATTTCAATTTCCAATAGCAGACAATGAATAAAAAAGGAAGAAGAATTGTTGCATTTGGATTATAGTGTTGGTGAAGAATATCGAATATATCATGGACTGCCAGAAGAATGAACTAATCTGTCCTGGAAGGAATACAGCGAGAATGCTCCTTAAAAGTGAGAATAATGAGACTAGTTCCAGCTTACCTTGTACATGTTTTCAGGAAGGACCTGTCCCTGGAGAAGGACATCATGCTTGGTAAAGTAGAGGGTTAGCAAAAAAGAGGAAGACCCTTAACAAGATCGATTGACACAGTGACCACAACGACGGGCTCAAACATAGCAATGATTGTGAGAAGGCGGCAGGACTGGGTGGTGTTTTTGTTCTGTTGTGCATGGGATCGCTATGAGTTGATGCTGGCTCAAAGACACTTAACAACAACATTCACTGACATTGAGTCAATTCTGACAACAACATAAATGCCATTCTTACTCTCCTCCAAGTAGGGTCATATTTATTAGTGAATCTTACAATGAGGTTTCCAACACTGGATTGAATATTGAAGGTGTGGTTTGAGAATAGATGCGAATATGATTTTTATTTTATTCTGCTCATAATTTTCTATTAATCAAATGAATGTGATTATTCATGTGATAATAATTCCCTTTAATACTACTGTAGAAAGACTAAAAAAATAATAGCCTGTACCATGGAACACAGAGTAACAATGAAGACATCTGAACAGTACTAGAGCTCATAAGGCAGCCTGCAAGATACAGAAAGTGTCTGTTTTACATGTACTTTATGAACCACTGTTCTGAATTTCAAGAAAGTTTATAATGAACATTAACTTGGTGTCTTAGTCATCTAGTGCTGCTATAACAGAAATGCCACAAGTGGATGGCTTTAACAAAGAGAAGTTTATTTTCTCACAGTCCAGTAGGCTAGAAATTCAAATTCACGGCATCAGCTCCAGGGGAAGGCTTCCTCTCAGTAGGCTCTGGAAGATGATCTTTGTGATGCATCAGTCCTCCCTTGGTCTGGGAGCATCTCAGCACAGGAACCTCAGGTCCAAAGGACATGCTCTGCTCCCAGCGCTGCTTTCTTGGTGATAGGAGGTTCCCAACTCTCTACTTGCTTCCCTTTCCTTTTATCTCTTGAGAGATAAAAGGTGGTGCAGGCCACACCTCAGGGAAACTCCCTTTACATTCGATCAGGGATGTGGTCTGAGCAAGGGCATTACATCCCACCCTAATTCTTTTTAACCACAGGCAGAGATTATGATTTATAGCACATGGGAAAATCACAAAATGGAGGAAACCACACATGGATTAACCAAGTGGATGCATATTTTGGGGGAAACACAATTCAATCTCTTACACTTGGACAAAATATTTGTTGACATTTTCATTCACTATGAGAACAATAATGATATAACTAAGCACATGAAACAAATACACAAATCCATTGAAGAATCTCCAGCCTCTAATTCTTTGGTCAATTGTTTAAGAAGGATATGTTCTGGCCTAAGGGAACAATACGACCCATGCAGTTAAGAAGCTGCATTTACTCGTCATTCTCTGATGCTTAGCTTTTCGTTTGAATCAACAGACTCCTCAAAATTAATTTTCCCCGTTTTTATTGGAAAGTTTTCTTGTACACATATGAAGTTAATGGAAAAATGTTCATGTGTTAGGTCCCTTAGTAGAAGAAGAACTTCTCAAACAGTTTTACATCCCATTCTTGAAATCGGAAACTGGTTAATTAAAATCAATTAATGTCATCAAGCAAAACTTTTGGAAGTTCATTCTGGGAAATGTGAAATATACGATATCATGTTGAATGCTCTTTTGAATTCAGTTACAGGATTGAATTTAGAAGATAAAATAATTAGCTTTTGCAGTGATAACAAAATTATAAAATTTTGTGGAGCAAAATAAAGATAATATTCTTACTAAATTCAGAAAATTGTGCAGCAAAAGTGAATTGGCTGTGGTGCAAATAATTCATAATTATTTCCATACAAGCTGAGCTGTCCTACCAATTAGAATAGGAGCCACAGTTTTCATGTTAAAAATAGGTATACATTACACAGAGTAACTGAATTCCGGAATTTTTACAACAAAGTTAATTGTGAATACATAAAATACTTGGACTTGGCAGTAATCTCTCTCTCTTTCTGAGCTTTTGCAAGTCATGTTGTTGTTGTTGTTAGGTGCTGTCGAGTTGGTTCCTACTCATAGCGACCCTATGCACAACAGAACGAAACACTGCCTGGTCCTGAGCCATCCTTAGTCATATATGTTCTAAAATGGTATTAAAACATTTTGTAAATGAGTCTTCTGTATTTTGGTTGTATTGTGTTCAAAATCAGCCAGATATTTTAAATTTAGTGAAAGTAGTACAAAAATTTGAATTTTTGCAGTTTTTATGAAATTGCCATTATTAAAACAGATGAGTGGGTGAGAGTTGAAATGATGTAAACAAAATTATTTTTGATATTTTATAATTGTGCTTTAGGATATCTTGACTTCTAGGAATAATCTGTTCATAGACTATTATTTTGAATTATAAATTATATTTTGTCCAGGAATAGAATGACATTGAGAACATCTACAACTTCACAGAATCTAAATTTGGAGGAACATTCGTGTAGTCATAAATAGAGACACTATATGTGACTAATATTTTCTTATGAAAGTGTTAAAGAAAAATACTCTGAATGGGAGGAAGGGAACTGTAATGGTAAAATTATGTGATCTAAAATATTTACAAATTTCAGTTAAATAAGATTAGAATTGAGAAAATGCACTACTCAGCAGAATTTGCCCCGAGTTTACCCCATATTCGGCACGTGCAAGGAAAGCGTATTCTCAATTCAGCCCGGTATGGCTACAGAGAAGGTAACATGCAAATAAAATAAAATAAAATAAAATTTATTAAATATCGGATGCTAATTTAAGAAGATTTCAGACATTTTAAGGAAAAAAATGAAAATAATGTCTTTTCAAAATACACTTTTCAACATGATTATGTTATACCTGGTTAATAATTGATGTCATGAAATTATACCTGTGAAAAACATTAAAAAATACTCTTTTTGTGGCATCTGGGGTCTTAAACGCTAACAAGCAGCCATCTAAGATGCATCAATTGGTCTCAACCCACCTGGAGCAAAGGAGAATGAAGAACACCAAAGACACAAGGTACTTATGAGCCCAAGAGACACAAAAGGACCACGTAAGCCAGAGACTACATCGGCCTGAGACCAGAAGAACTAGATGGTGTCCGGCTATAACAGATGACTGCCCCAACAGGAAACACAACAGAGAACCCCTGAGGGAGCAAGAGAGCAGTGGGATGCAGACCCCAAATTCTCATAAAAAGACCAGACTTAATGGTCTGAGACTAGAAGGATCCTGGAGGTCATGGTCCCCAGACCTTTTGTTAGCCCAAGACAGGAACCATTCCCAAAGCCAACTCTTCAGACAGGGATTGGACTGGACTATGGGATAGAAAATGGTACTGGTGAAGAGTGAGCTTCTTGGATCAAGTAAATACATGAGATTATATGAGCAGCTACTGTCTGGATGGTAGATGAGAAGGCAGAGGGGGTCAGAAGCTGGCTGAATGACCTGAAAATAGAGACTGCAGGGAAGGAGTGTGCTGTCTCACTGGGGGGAGAGCAACTAGTAAAAGTAGTAGTATATAAAAAAAAAAAAAAGTAGTATATAGCAAGGTATATATAAATTTTTGTATGAAAGACTGACTTTATTTGTAAAGTTTCACTTAAAGCACAATAAAAATTTTAAAAAAGTAACAAAAAATACTCTTCAAAAAATTACATAATATTAGAGACAAATATGTCTAAGAAACTGATTAACATATGTAACTATCAAAATTAATTTTTTCCCTTTTGTCACTTTTTTAAATAAAAATATAACCAAGTGAAACAGGTTTTTTTTAAAAAAATGTTACTTTAACATGGACTGATATCAGGGATTATTTTAAGAAATAGTTTTGATATTTAAAATGGATTTTCCTGGAGTGATTTTACCCTCTATCTTTACACAAACAGAATGCACATTTTGCCAACCAGGCAACCCCCTAAGTGTTACTTTAGTAATTTTTTTTTTACATGTTATTGACTTCAATTTCTATTTCTGATCACATGGAAACTTCATTAAGGCAGGTATTGATTCCACATTACTTGAAATATAAGCTAAAAGTATTTACCTGTAGATCAAAAGTGACTTACAAAATGTGACTTTTGTAATTTCCTTTTGAAACGTCATCATCATTCTTGTGACTGCAGCACTGTGATGTCTATTGAAACCAAAAGGTATGAATGAATGCACAAAGAACTACTAGCTAGTAAGGAAGAAAGGTTCCTAGGCCTAAAACTGAAAGAACAAGATGTTTGTACTTTATTGCTTTCATAAATCTTAAACTGAAACATCTTTTTGGATAATCAGCCTTTGAATTCAACAAATAAAAATCTCCAGTAGAAATTGTGTTCTCACCTTAAAATAGGCCTCATGGTTTTACTTAAGACGATCTGATAAGATTTTCACATACAATTGTCGAGCTAATGAGCTACGATTATCCAATTAATAGAAACAGTTTCAATTGTTCATTTTCCAATTACTGGGGGACTACGAAACTCGATCTATGACCTCTCGTCCATGGCTTATATATTTATTATAGGTTTATGATCAAAAGTAACTTTTTCAGACTATTATTACACACATAAGCAGGAGATTAAAGAAAATGAACCGAACGATGTGAGTATTATGGGAGGACAGGGGCATGAGGCCAAAATTCAGTTCTGGGAATATCAGGAGAAATGCACATTACATGCGTGGTCATGCCATGTCAGAGCAGTTTTACTTAATTTTATCATTTCCATGCATTATGTGTGTGGATGTGTTATTTTGAAAAAATACAGTAGGTACTCACCCTAGCAAAACCAATTCTTAAAATTTTTAATTACTTTAGTGACGCATTTTACTCTAAATT
Organism: Loxodonta africana; assembly: GCF_030014295.1. Taxonomy (NCBI): domain Eukaryota; kingdom Metazoa; phylum Chordata; class Mammalia; order Proboscidea; family Elephantidae; genus Loxodonta; species Loxodonta africana. The sequence continues at coordinate 21,570,107 of NC_087362.1, forward strand.
TTTTCCACATTTATATGATAAATTGGAAACCCTGGTGGCGTAGTGGTTAAATGCCACGGCTGCTAATGAAAGGGTGGGAAGTCCAAATCCGCCTGGTGCTCCTTGGAAACTCTATGGGGCAGTTATACTCTGTCTTATAGGATTGCTATGAGTTGGAATCGACTCGACGGCACTGGGTTTGGTTTGGTTGGTTATATAGTAAATTATACTGTACCCCTACTTAGATCAAATACTGTATATAATTCATGAATTTATGCTGCTGTTGTTGTTAGGTGCCATCCAGTCGGTTCTGACTCATAGCGACTCATAGCGACCCTATGCACAACAGGAGGAAACACTGCCTGGTCCAGAGCCATCCTTACAATCCTTTTTATGCTAATCTTTAAAAACAAATACTATTACCTAAGCTCATACAAAGGCTGTAATGCGAGTTTGTTTTTCTGCCTTGGTTACCGTCCTACTCACATGCAGCAATTCAGATAATGAATATCTGCCACTCCATTAACACAAGTTGAAAAACCTTTTTTTCACAATAAATCACTAGGGATAGAGCAGCTTTGGTGCACATTCATAGAGGATCAGTTGCATATTAATAAAGGTCTTGAAAATGTTCAAGTTCTAACGGTCAAGTCAATAACATTTGATAAAGACACCAGTATAGACATAAAAATGGCAGAGGTTTATTGTAAGCTTCTTGTATGAACACTGCATTGCTAGATATATTATTGAGTACTTCAGCCCACTAACCCACTGCCATCGAGTCGATTCAGACTCATAGTGACCCTATAAGGACAAGTAGAACTGCCCCATAGAGTTTCCAAGGAGCACCTGGTGAATCTGAACTGCCCACCTTTTGGTTAGCAGCCGTAGCTCTTAACCACTAAGGCACCAGGGTTTCCAAATACTACAGCGGAAAAAAAAAAAATCTTGAAAGTAAACAGATTTTACTTTCACAATTAAGTGCCATTGAAACCTTTGTGTCAGTCAAATCCGGGTAATCCTCCGGGGTGGTCAATTACATAAACCCCAACCCCACTCGGAGGACTGGGAAAATGCTGAGTTTTGGGATTTGACCAACACACTAGCCCCACATTTTAATGTAGACTTATTTTTTTTTTCTTTAACATGTTTTTAATACATATACTTACATAAAACATATGTAACTGTATATAAATGCATAAATAAGAAAATACATTTATTACTACAGTATTTTTTTTCTTCTTGATTAACATCACCTCACCCACTTCTTTATCAGACCTTCCTTATGTAACCATGTTAACAAACTTGTAGCTTTCTTCCAGATTTCTTCTGACGTTCATACATTCATTTATTTACACACACATAATGTTTTTCATTGTTTATGCTAGCAAAACGTCTGATTGTATTATTTACACTTTTAGGTATCTTGTTTCTTTTATCAGCGTGACATTGAGGAACTTCATTCTAATCAACTAATACGGTTCTCATTTATTTTCTTAGCTTTGCATTCTGTCCATGGTACGGAGGTGCCAGCACTCATACATCCACTTCCCTATCGATGTACATTCACGTTGTTTCCAGCTTTTCGCTGCTACTAGGAACAATGCGAAGGATCCCCGGTGGCCCAGTGGTTAAGCAATAAGCCGCTAACCGAAAGGTCTGCAGTTCAAACCTATCCGCTGCTTCGTAGGGGAAAGACATGTCAGTCTACTCCCGTAACAATTCCAGCCTTGGAAACCCTATGGGGTAGTTCTACTCTGTCCTATACGGTCACCCTAACTGGAAGGCAATGGCGTTTTTTCATTGTCGTTTTGTTTTATGAACAATACTACTATTAGAATGAACCCTAGTGGCACAACGTTTAAGCACTTGACTGATAACCAAGAAGCGGGTGATTTGAACCCACCAGTAGCTCTGCAGGAGAAAGACCTGGCAATGTGCTTTCTTAAGAGTCCTGGTGGCTCAATGGTCAAGCACTTGGCAGCTAACCAAAAGATCAGTGGTTGGAACCCACCGGTGGATCTGCAGGAGAGAAGACCTGGCAGTCTGCTCCCATAAAAATTGCAGCCTAGGAAACCCTATAGGGCAGTTCTACTCTGTCCTATAGGGTCACTATGAGTTGGAATTGACATCATGGCAATGGGTGTGTGTGTTAAGAGGTAAATACTCTTACCTGTGAAGAAGGGTACCAAGTACATGCTGTGTAGGAAATGTGGCAGCACATGTGAGACCTACTATCTGTTTACTATGCGAACAGAAGAGTTTTTATTCTAGGGCATACCTCCACCAAGCCCCTTATTTTCACATATTCTACCCAGAAACAACCAACCCCTTAAGATGTTTACATTAGATTTCCTGTTGGCAACTTAGTAACTAATCTAGTTCGAAATTTTGCCCTTTCTTTGTCACTGCCCTTATCCATGTGTGTGCCACATATCATTTCCATAGAATATATATGTAAACACATACATATGTGTCTCAGATAAACATCTCATCATCAATATAGTACATGTGCATTTTAAAGAATTTGGTATACACAGGAGAAAACACAAATGATTTATTATACCCACCCCACAAAAATAATCATAGCTAACAATTTAGTCTGTAAACTTCCAGTCTTTTATGTAAGCATACTTATATACGCATATGTTGGTGTCATGTTGTTGTCGTTATTGTTAGGTGCTGTCGAGTCGGTTCCGACTCCTAGTGACCCTATGCACAACAAAACGAAACACTGCCCAGTCCTGCGCCATCCTTACAATCCTTGTTATGCTTGAGCTCATTGTTGCCGCCACCGTGTCAATCCACATCGTTGAGGGTCTTCCTCTTTTCTGCTGACCCTGTACTCTGCCAAGCATGATGTCCTTCTCCAGGGACTAATCCCTCCTGACAATATGTCCAAAGTAGTAAGACACAGTCTCACCATCCTTGCTTCTAAGGAGCACTCTAGTTGTATTTCTCCTAAGATAGATTTGTCATGTTATAGTCAGTCAAGTCATATTTTACTAGCATCAATTACATTGTATATTCTTAGAGAAATTATTTTTAATGGAATATAGTATGTATTTAGCAAGTTAGCTATATACTTTTCAAACATTGACATTGTTTTCTAACTTTTAATTGTGATAAATATTTTTGATATGAATTTATTTATCATTTAATGTTACATATGCCAACTTAAGTTTATTGCTTTAAAATCTTGTTATCAACATTTACTAACCAGAAAAGATAATTTACTAATTAGCTCATCTGTGTCTCAGTTATGTCTTCTGTAAAACGTGGAAAGTAGTAGTGTTATTTTGTGTAGTTTTTTGTGATTTAAATGTGAATACACAAAAAGATATTATCACGGTGTTTGGCAGGTAGTCAGTGCTCAATAAAAGCTAGTGATTTTCTGGTTGGTTATTGTCATTATATACCTTTAGCGATCTTCTTTCATTACTTCCGAAAGAGAGGAAAAAACTTAGTACAGCTTATGTTATATGTGGTTAAAGGCCTTTTTGTAGTAATTTGATTTTTATTTTCTTTTAAAAACTAATTGTTCTTTTATTTGTCAAGCTAATCTTTCTGAAATCTTTTTAGGCAAATAAACTTTTTTTTTTTTTCTTTTTAGATGCTTGTATTTTTGAGCCTTCATTTGACGAGACATAGAGAGAGAAATCAGAAGTCAGAAGCTATGAGAAAGTATTAATGAAATGTAAAGAAGGCATTTAAGAACAAGTCAGTTCACATGATGGAAATGGTCGAAGCAGAAGCCCGGACTGCCTTCATCCTATAATGAAGTCCTAGAGTGGGGAAGGGGGCCTGTCTGCTGCTGAAACGGCTGCAAAGAGAAGTGTTTGAATGCATCAAACAGATGCATTCAGTCCTGACGCACAGTACATTCTCTGTGATACCAGCTTTTTCGGTTGTTCAGACCGTTTTCTGTCTTCCCTACTTCCACTGAAAATAGACTTCTATTACCTAAGGTAATCCAATTATGTTTCTGTTGCCTGACACTTGAAAGAAACCTAATTCAGCCAGTGTGCGTAAAGCAGAAGCAGAATGTTAGTCAGGCTGATGATAAACAAACATGACCACCCTTCTATCAATGCTGCAAAAATGGACCACATCCTGCAGGCCTTGGGAAGGTAGTGTGCTGCTTTAAGTAGGGAATGGATGTGAGTGGATGTAAGTGGCTTTTTTTTTTTTTTTTTTTAAGATAAATATAGAGGCAGAGAAAGGCAAAAAATAAAAAATAAAAAATCATGAAATTGAAGACAGGAAGAAAGGAATCTTAGGAGTAGAACAGATCAGAGAGAAAGAGTTGAAATGACTCAACATTTGGGGTTACTTAGCATCAAAATTAATCCTGAGGTTTCAGGTATGCATAACTTGGCTTTTGGTAATACGATACACTATGATTGGGAACAGAGGAGAGCTACAAGGTTTATCAGTTATGACAAAAGAAGGGTGGGTTCAATTTCAAACACGTTGACAGTTGGATACTTGAGTTTGGGACGCAGTTAAAGGGTTTTTTCCAGATTATATATTGACTATTATCAGTCGTTAGACAGGAATACAAACTGTGGTCTTCTTTCACTGAGAAAAATGTGGTTTATGTTCATTTAGACCCTATTTCAAGAGATTTCTATGTACTAAGTGAACTGCACGATATGAAGTCAATATGACAGACACTATAGAAAAGATAAACCAAGGCACATTAAAGAGTATATATTTTTCTTTGAAAATCTAATGGGCTGAAGAAAATCCCTAAGCGCCCAGTAAAATCTAAACTCAAATCGTCTTTCTTCTATAGGATTAATTATAGAATATAGTATTTTTAGGCAAAATGTTGCTGAAACATAACACATGTAAAAGGCTTAAAACTATTCTTTATTTAAATAGAAAAAATTAAGGAATTAATAACGAACTTTTGTTGAAATTGGCAAAGGTTAAATTTAGCTGAATGTGTATTGCCCAAACCACTTGGCTTTCACATCACATTTCCTTGAAAATCTTTTTATTAAAAAACAAAACAAAAGTTGCTCTTGTTCACAGGAAATGTCTTTTTTCTATCATAAATAAACCCAATGAAAATAAACCAAACAAGAAAAAGTAATAAGAGCCATTTTGCACAATATTAAATTTAATACTAAAATATTTTTGTTTCAAATAAATTACACTAAGTTTCACATGCCAGAAAAAAACTGTTATTTTCTTTTTGATAGACAAATGCTGATAGAATGATCAGTGTGGAAAGACACCGGAGAATAATAATTTTAGGAAACATATAGGCCCTCATTATAGTGATTTTCCTTATGTAGAACATGCCTCTTTACAATTTGTATGAAGGCAAATTATGAAAAACATAATAAGACCTATCAACATCTTAAACACATTTTTAGAACAAGAAGGAGAAATAAAGAAATAGCAAATGAATAAAACAAAAATAAGTCCACAAGCATTCAAATGAAAATAATTACATAGAGGTTAAATGTGACGGAGAAACACAACAGGTATTTCCACCAAGACCAGGAACAAGGTACTTGGAAAAGTCCAGAGAATCAATGGCAACGTTAACTCAAAAAATAAACAATTAATGTAGCAGGATAACAATTTGATGTATGAAATTCAATTGGCTTCATACACATAAAAAATTAACAGAACAAAATGGCAAATAAAATAATATTTATAACAGCAACTGAGAAGCTTTCATATTAGGAACATAGTGAACTAGAAATATGCAAAACAAATACAAAGAAACACATTTGAAGACATCGCTGAGAAACACCAAAGTAAAACTGAAAAACTGGAAGGACATCTTTTCTTCCTAGATAAAAAACTCAATGTAATAAAGATGTCAATTCTTTTAACTTATAGATTCAACCCAATCCTAATCAAAATACTATCAAGCTACTTTTTGAATATATATATATATATTTGATACAAAAGTTCGTATGGAAAAATAAACATGCAAAAATAGCCAGGAGAATAAAGTGGAAAAGATAAACTACAATCAAACTAGCCCTAACAGACATTAAAACACACTATAAACTTATGGGAGACCCTGATGGCATCACGGTTAAGTGCTGGGGCTGTTAACCAAAAGGTCAACAGTTCAAATCCACCAGGCACTGCTTGAAAGCCCTATGGGACAATTCTCCTCTGTCCTACAGGGGTTCTGTGAGTCAGAATCTATTCGAGGGCAATGGTTTTTTTTCTTTATATAAACTTGTGATTGAAACAGCATGGTACTGGCATATGGATAGATAAATAAACCAGTGGAATAACATGGGAATCCCAGAATTAGATCCAAATACGTATGGAAAATTAGTATATGACAAGATCGCATCTCAATTTATTCAGTTAAAGGTGGACTTTTTAATTCATAAGTGGTGCTGGGAAGACTGAGTAATCGATTTCCAAAGTAGTTGTACCGTTTTACATTCTTTTTTCAGCAGTGTATAAGTGTTCAGTCTCTCCATAACCTCTCCAACATTTATTACTTCTTGCTTTTTGGATTAATGCCAGCCTTGTTGGGGTGAGATGGTATTTCATTGCAGTTTTGATTTGCAGCGGCTAAGTGCTATATGGCTGCTACCCAAATGGTTGGCAGTTTAAGTCCACCAGGCGCTCCTAGGAAACCCTATGGGGTCGCTATGAGTCGGAAATGACTTCGATAGCACTATTATTTTTTAATAGCTAATGACCATGAGCATTTCCTCATGTATCTGTTGACCACCTGAATGTCTTCTTTGGGGAAGTGCCTGTTTATATCCTTTGCCCATTTTTTGATTGAGTTATTTGTCTTTTTGTTGTTTGAGTTTTTGCAGTATCATGTAGATTTTACAGATCTGACGCTGATGGTATTTTTTGTAGCCAAAACTTCTTCTCAGTCTGTAGGTAGGTAGTCTTTTTACTCTTTTAGTGAAGTCTTTGGATAAGCATAAGTGTTTGATTTTTAGGAGCTCCCAGTTATCTAGTTTCTCTACTGGTGTTTGAGCATTGTAAGTAATGTTTTCTATACTGTTTATGCCATGTGTTAGGGCTCCTAACTTTGTCCCTGTTTCTTCTTCCATAATCTTTATCTTTTTAGATTTTCTGTTAGGTCTTTGATCCATTTTAAGTTAGTTTTTGTGCATGGTGTGAGGTATGGGTCTTGTTTCATTTTTTTGTGCAGATGGATATCCAGTTATGCCAGCACCATTTGTTAAAAAGACTGTCTTTTCCCCCAATTAACTGACTTTGGGCCTTTGTCAAATATCAGCTGCTCATATGTGGATGGATTTATGTCTGGATTCTCAATTCTGTTCCATTGGTCTATGTATCTGTTGTTGTACAAGTACCAGGCTGTTTTGACTACTGTGGCGGTATAATAGGTTCTAAAATCAGGTAGTGTGAGGCTTTCAAATTTGTTCTTCTTTTCCAGTAATGCTTTCTTATCTGGGGCCTCTTTCTCTTCCATATACAGTTGGTGATTTGTTTCTCCATCTCATTAAAAAATGTCATTGGATTTTGGATTGGGATTGCATTGTATCTATAGATCACTTTGGGTAGAATAGACATTTTTACAATGTTGAATCTTCCTATCCATGAACAAGGTATGTTTTTCCACTTATGTAGCTCTCTTTTGCTTTCTCATAGTAGTGTATTGTAGTTTGCTTTGTATATGTCTTATACATCTCTGGTTAGATTTGTTCCTAAGTATTTTATCTTCTTGGGGACTATTGTAAATGGCATTGATTTGACGATTTCCTCTTTTTTTGTTAAATAATTTTTATTGTGTTTTAAGTGAAAGTTTACAAATCAAGTCAGTCTCTCACACAAAAACCCATGTACACCTTGCTACACACTTCCAATTACTCTCCCCCTAATGAGACAGACTGCTCTCTCCCTCCACTCTCTCTTCTTGAGTCTTTATCGCCAGCTTCTAACCCCCTCCCCCCTCTCATCTCCCCTCCAAGCAGGAGATGCCAACCTAGTCTCACGTGTCCACCTGATATAAGAAGTTCACTCCTCACCAGGATCCGTCTCCAACCCATTGTCCAGTCCAATCCATGTCTGAAGAGTTGGCTTCGGGAATGGTTCCTGTCCTGGGGCAACAGAAGGTCTGGGGGCCATGACCACTGGGGTCCTTCCAGTCTCAGTCAGACCATTAAGTCTGGTCTTATGAGAATTTGGGGTCTGCATCCCACTGCTCTCCTGCTGCCTCAGGGATCCTCTGTCAGGGCAGTCATCAGTTGTAGCTGGGCACCATCTAGTTCTTCTGGTCTCAGGATGATGTAGTCACTGGTTCATGTGGCCCTTTCTGTCTCTTGGGCTCGTAATCACCTTGTGTCCCTGGTGTTCTTCATTCTCCTTTGATCCAGGTGGGTTGAGACCAATTGATGCATCTTAGATGGCTGCTTGCTAGCGTTTAAGACCCCAGACGCCACTCTTCAAAGTGGGATGCAGGATGTTTTGTGAATAGATTTTATTATGCCAATTGACTTAGATGTCCCTTGAAACCATGGTCCCCAGACCCCTGCCCCTGCTACGCTGGCCTTTGAAGCATTCAGTTTATTCAGGAAACTTCCTTGCTTTTGGTTTAGTCCAATTGTGCTGACCTCCCCTGTATTGTGTGCTGCTTTTCCCTTCACCTAAAGTAGTTCTTATCTATTAGTGAATTAGTGAATACCCCCTCCCACCCCCTCCCTCCCCCTCTCGTAACCACAAAAGAATGTTTTCTTCTCAGTTTAAACTATTTCTCAAGTTCTTATAATAGTGGTCTTATACAATACTTGTCCTTTTGCAACTAATTTCACTCAGTGTAATGCCTTCCAGGTTCCTTCATGTTATGAAATGTTTCACAGATTCCTCACTGTTCTTTATCAATGCGTAGTATTCCATAGTGTGAATATACCATAATTTATTTATCCATTCATGGGCACCTTGGTTGCTTCCATGTTTTTGCTATTGTAAACAGTGCTGCAATAAACAGGGGCGTGCATATATCTGTTCCTATAAAGGCTTTTATTTCTCTAGGATGTATTCCAAGGAGTGGGATTGCTGGATCGTATGGTAGTTCTATTTCCAAGTTTTAAAAAAAAAAAAATTTTTTTTTTTTTAGTTTTTAAGGAAACACCAAACTGATTTCCAAATTGGTTGTACCATTTTACATTCCCACCAGCAGTGTAGAAATGTTCCAATCTCTCCACAGCCTCTCCAACATTTATTATTTTGTGTTTTTTGGATTAATGCCGGCCTTGTTGGAGTGGGATGAAATCTCATTGTAGTTTTGATCGGCATTTCTCTAATGGCTAATGATTGTGAACATTTCCTCATATATCTGTTAGCTACCTGAATGCCTTCTTTAGTGAAGTGTCTGTTCATATCTTTTGCCCATTTTTTAATTGGGTTATTTGTCTTTTTGCAGTTGAGTTTTTGCAGTGTCATGTAGATTTTAGAGATCAGGCGCTGATCAGAAATGTCATAGCTAAAAACTTTTTCCCAGTCTATAGGTAGTCTTTTTACTCTTTTGGTGAAGTCTTTGGATGAGCATAAGTGTTTAGTTTTTAGGAGCTCCCAGTTATCTAGTTTTTCTTCTACATTCTTTATAATGTTTTCTATACTGTTTATGCCATGTATTAGGGCTCCTAACGTTGTCCCTGTTTTTTCTTCCATGATTTTCATCGTTTTAGATTTTATGTTTAGGTCTTTGATCCATTTTGAGTTAGTTTTTGTGCATGGAGTGAGGTATGGGTCTTGTTTCATTTTTTTGCAGATGGATATCCAGTTATGCCAACACTATTTGTTAAAAAGACTGTCTTTTCCCCATTTAGCTGTTTTGGGGCCTTTGTCAAATATCAACTGCTCATATGTGGATGGATTTATGTCTGGATTCTCAATTCTGTTCCATTTGTCCATGTATCTGTTGTTGTCCCAGTACCAGGCTGTTTTGACTACTGTGGCGGTATAATAGGTTCTAAAATCAGGTAAAGTAAGGCCTCCCACTTTGCTCTTCTTTTTCAATAATGCCTTATTGATCCAGGGCCTCTTTCCCTTCCATATGAAGTTGGTGATTTGTTTCTCCATCTCATTAAAGAATGTCCTTGGGATTTGGATCGGAATTGCATTAAATGTATAGATCGCTTTTGGTAGAATAGACATTTTTATAATGTTAAGTCTTCCTATCCATAAGCAAGGTATGTCCTTCCACTTATGTAAGTCTCTTTCAGTTTCTTGCAGAAGTATACTGTAATTTTCTTTGCATAAGTCTTTTACGTCTCTGGTAAGATTTATTCCTAAGTATTTTATCTTCTTGAGGGCTACTGTAAATGGCATTGATTTGATGATTTCTTCTTCAATGTTCTTTTTGTTGGTGTAGAGGAAACCAACTGATTTTTATATGTTTATCTTGTATCCCGATACTCTGCTGAACTATTAGTTTCAGTAGTTTTCTGGAGGATTCCTTAGGGTTTTCTGTGTATAAGATCATGTCATCTGCAAATAGAGATACTTTGACTTCTTCCTGGCCAATCTGGATGCCCTTTATTTCTTTATCTAGCCTAATTGCTCTGGCTAGGACTTCCAGCACAATGTTGAATAAGAGCGGTGATAAAGGGCATCCTTGTCTGGTTCCCGCTCTCCATGGGAATGTTTTCAGGCTCTCTCTATTTAGGGTGTTGTTGGCTGTTGGCTTTGTATAAATGCCCTTATTATGTTGAGAAATTTTCCTTCTATTTCCATTTTGCTGAGAGTTTTTATCATGAATGAGTGTTGAACTTTGCCAAATGCCTTTTCTGCATCAGTTGATAAAATCATGTGTTTCTCGTCTTTGGTTTTATTTATGTGGTGGATTACATTAATTGTTTTTCTAATGTTGAACCATCCCTGCATACCTGGTATGAATCCCACTTGGTCAAGGTGAATTATTTTTTTGATATTGTGTTGAATTCTATTGGCTAGAATTTTGTTGAGGAATTTTGCATCTATATTCACAAGGGATATAGGTCTATAATTTTCTCTTCTTGTGGTGTTTTTACCTGGTTTTAGTATCAGGGATATGGTGGCTTCATAGAATGAGTTTGGTAGTATTTCATCCTTTTCTATGCTCTGAAATACCTTTAGTAGTAGCAGTGTTAACTCTTCTCTGAAAGTTTGGTAGAACTCTGCAGTGAAGCAGTCTGGACCAGGACGTTTTTTTGTTGGAAGTTTTTTGATTACCTTTTCAATTTCTTCTTTTGTTATGGGTCTATTTAGTTGTTCTACCTCTGTTTGTGTTAGTTTAGGTAGGTAGTGTGTTTCTGGGGAATTCATCCATTTCTTCCTAGTTTTCAAATCTGAGTATAGTTTTTCATAGTAATCTGATATGATTCTTTTAATTTCAGTTGGGTCTGTTGTAATATCACTCATCTCATTTCTTATTCAGGTTATTTGCTTCCTCTCCCATTTTTCAGTTTGGCCAGTGGTTTATCAATTTTGATGAGTTTTTCAAAAAAACAGCTTTTGGTCTTGTTAATTTTTTCAATTGTTTTTCTGTTTTCTATTTCATTTAGTTCAGCTCTAATTTTTTTTATTTGTTTTCTTCTGGTGCCTGTGGGTTTCTTTTTTTTCTCTCTTCCTATTTGTTCAAGTTGTAGGGATAGTTCTTTGATTTTGGCCCTTTCTTCTGTTTGGATGTGTGCATTTATTGATATAAATTGGCCTCTGTGTCCCAAAGGTGCTGACAGGAAGTGTTTTCATTCTCATTGGATTCTCTGGATTTCTTTATTCCATCCTTAATGTCTTCTATAATCCAGTCTGTTTTGAGCAGGGTATTGTTCAGTTTCCAAGTGTTTGATTTCTTTTCCCTGCTTTCCCTGTTATTGATTTCTACTTTTTTGGCCTTATGTTCAGAGAAGATGCTTTGTAATATTTCAATGTTTTGGATTCTGCTAAGGCTTGCTTTCTGACCTAATAATGTGGTCTATTCTAGAGAATGTTCCATGTACACTAGAAAAGAAAGTATAGTTGGTTGCTGTTGGGTGGAGTGTTCTGTATATGTCTACGAGGTCAAGTTGGTTGATTGTGGCATTTAGATCTTCTGTGTCTTTATTGAGCTTCTTTCTGGGTGTCCTGTCCTTCACTGAAAGTGGTGTGTTGAAGTCTTCTACTGTTATTGCAGACCCGTCTGTCTTGTTTTCAATGCTGATAGAGTTTGTTTTATATATCTTGCAGCCCTGTCATTGGGTGCATAAATATTTAATATGGTTATATCTTCTTGGTGTATTGTCCCTTTAATTATTATATAGTGTCCTTTCTTATCCTTTCTGATGGATTTAACTTTCAAGTCTATTTTGTCAGAAATTAATATTGCTACTCCTGCTCTTTTTTGATTGTTGTTTGCTTGATATATTTTTTTCCATCCTTTGAGTTTTAGTTTGTTTGTGTGTCTAAGTCTAAGGTGTGTCTCTTATAGGCAGCATATAGAAGGATCTTGTTTTTTAATCTGTTCTACCACTGTCTGTCTCTTTATTGGTGCGTTTAGTCCATTTGCATTCAGGGTAATTATGGATAGGTATGAATTTAGTGCTATCATTTGATGTCTTTTTTTGTGTGTTGACAGCTCCTTTTTTCCACTTGATTTTATGTGCTGAGTAGATTTTCTTTATATATTGTCCTTTCCTCATATTTGTTGCTGTTGATTTTGTTTCTGCTGAGTCTGTATTTTTCCCTTGTATTTTATTTCGATGAGTAGGATAGTTTGTCTCCTTTGTGGTTACCTTATTATTTACCCCTATTTTTCTAAATTTATAACTAACTTTTATTTCTTTGTGTCACCGTACCTTCCTCTCCATATGGAAGGTGTATGATTACATTTCTTAGTCCCTCTTTATTATTTTAATGTTGCCTTCTTTTATATAATAACATCACTGTTACCCTGTGTTGGCCTTTTTTTTTTTTTTAACTCTTGGCTTTTTTTTTTTTTTTTCCATGTCTGGGTTGACTTCTGGTTGCTCTGCCCAGTGTTCTAGTCTTGGGTTGATACCTGATATTATTGATTTTCTAATCAAAGAACTTCCTTTAGTATTTCTTGTAGTTTTGGTTTGGTTTTTATGAATTCCCTCAACTTGTGTTTATCTGGAAATGTCTTAATTTCACCTTCATATTTAAGAGACAGTTCTGATGGATATATGATTCTTGGCAGGCAATTTTTTTCCTTCAATTTTTTAAATATGTCATCCCATTGCCTTCTTGCCTGCATGGTTTCTGCAGGGTAGTCTGAGCTTATTCTTATTGGCTCTCCCTTGTAGGTGACTTTTCTTTTATCCCTTGCTGCTCTTTAATTGTCTCTTTATCTTTGGCTTTGGCATGCTTGATTATAATATGTCTTGGTGACTTTCTTTTCAGATCTACCTTATATGGTGTTTGATGAACATCTTGGATTGATATCTTCTCATCTTTGACAATATCAGGGAAGTTTTCTGCCAACAAATCCTCAACAATTTTCTCTGTATTTTCTGTTATCCTCCCTGTTCTGGTACTCCAGTCACTCTTAGGTTATTTCTCTTGATTGAGTCCCACATGATTCTTAAGGTTTCTTCATTTTTTTAAGTTCTTTTATCTGAATTTCTTCAAATATATTAGTGCCAAGTGATTTATCTTTGAGTTCAGAAATTCTAGCTTCTACTTGCTCAATTCTGCTCCTCTGACTTGCTACTGAGTTATCTAATTCTGTAATTTTATTGTTAATCTTCTGAATTTCTGATTGCTGTCTGTCTATGGATTTTTCCAGCTTATTCAACTTTTCATTATGTTCCTGAATAATCTTTCTGATTTCTTCGGTTGCTTTATCTGTGTGTTACTTGGCTTGTTCTGCATATTACCTCATTTCCTTCCTGATGCCTTGAAGGGTTCTGTATATTAAACTTTTGTATTCTGCATCTGGTAATTCCAGGAATGCAATTTCATCTAAAAGATCCCTGGATTCTTTGTTTTGAGAGCCTGTTGAGATGATCATGGTCTGTTTCTTTATGTGACTTGATATTGACTGCTGTCTCCGAGCCATCTATAAGTTATTGTATTAGTTTATGCTTGTTTACTGTGTCGTAGCTGCTTGCTTTTTTTTGTTTTATTTTGGTATACCCCATGGGTTGCTTGAGTGAGCTAGCTTGATTATTCTTGCCTTTGGAGCTCTGGTGTCCTGTCCCCAGCTGGCTAGAGGTATATCAGTCTAGCAGTCCATTTAGTTTTCTTGTATGAATTCAGGCAGATTTCCAGGTAGCTGATATCAAGTGTGTGGTACAGGTTCTGTCCTACAGTCTTAGAGGGGCAGGGGTGATTGGCATATATACTAGTATCTCATTGCAGCAGGGGTCACACTCTGAACAAGGCAGGGGGCTGAGAACAGACCCCCAAGTGTCCCTGAGGAAAATGAGTCTCTATTCCCTAGAGCATGCTGGTGGGTGGGCTCTGCAGAGGGATCATGGGCACACAAAGTTTTTGTTGTAAGGACTGGGAGGTACCAGTTATCCCTGGACCCCTGTCGTAAGTGGCTGGGCGACCCAAGTGGAGCCACCAGTCCTTAGGTCCCTAATGTGGGTAGGTGAGGACCTTGTTTAATAGGCAAAGCAATGTCAAAAGTCAAACACCCACCTCTCCACCGCACAGCTGAAATGGTTGGAGTTTGCCAACAAGGGCCTTTTCTCCTGAAATAGGCCCACACAGGTCCGTGCAGAAGGGAAAGGTGCTCAAGGTCCATGGACAGTTTATGCCTGGACAGAAGCCACTTCTGCCCTGAGCTCCCCCAGTTAATGGAGCTAGCAAATTATCTTTCCCCCCCGTGGCAAATTTTTTCCTACCTCAAGGCCGGGAGGATGGCTCCAGGTGCTCACCAGGGTCTATCTCAGGCCTAGGGATTCAGCCACTAAAGCCGGCTTGTGAGTGGGGGGGGGGGGGCGGTAAAATATATGCAAGTACTTAGCTTTTTCCGAGAGCACTGTTCTCCTCAGGTTCCAGGGGTGTGAGTGGGCTGTGTGGCTGCTGCTTCTCCCTGAGGAAACTGCGGCCCAACGCTAGTACCTGGCTGCCACCGCCTCCGCTGCCGCCACTGCTCCGGGAATGGTGCCTGAGGGTTCCCAGTGATTCAGGTCCGGTAACTCCTCTCCGCTTCTGAATGGTCTCTTCCCTTCCCTGCTCCTCAGTTCATTGTCTAAGCTAGCCTTTGATGCTCAGGGCTCCCAGCTTCTCACAAATATACTCATTTCACTTGTTTTTTTGGGTCTTTGTTGTAAAGAGGGCTCTACAGAAGCGTTTGTCTATTCTGCCATCTTGGCTCCACCTCCGATGATTTCCTCTTTGATGTTCTTTTTGTTGGTGTAGAGGAATCCAACTGATTTTTGTATGTTTATCTTGTATGCTAATACTCTTCTGAATTCCTCTATTAGTTTCAGTAGTTTTCTTCAGCATTCCTTAGGGTTTTCTGTGTATAAAATCATGTCATCTGCAAATAGAGATATTTTTACTTCTTTCTTACCAATTTGTATGTCCTTTATTACTTTATCTAGCCTAATTGTTTAGGGTAGGACCTCTAGTACAGTGTTGAATAAGAGTAGGGATAAAGGGCATTCTTATCTGGTTCCCGTTCTTTAGGGGAATGCTTTCAGACTCTCCATTTAGGATGATGTTGACTGTTGAGTTTGTATAAATCCCTTTATTATGTTGAAGAATTTTCCTTCTATTCCTATTTTGCTGAGAGTTTTTATTATGAATGTGTGTTGAACTTTGTCAAATGCCTTTTCTGCATCAATTGATAAGATCATGTGGTTCTTGTCTTTTGTTTTATTTATATGGTGGATTACATTGATTGTTTTTCTAATTTTGAACTATTCCTACAGATCTGGTATGAATCCTACTTGGTCATGGTGAATTTTTTTTTGATATGTTGTTGAATTCTACTGGCTAGAAGGAGGGTGAGAATGGTTGCACAACTCAAAGATTGTCATCAATGTCACTCAATTGTATATGTAGAAATTGTTTTGAATTGGTGTATAATCTACTGTGTATATTCGCAACAAAAATAAACTACACGATAATAAAAAAATGACAAAAATAAGTTTGAAGACTTTTTTTTGTCAGCATTGACCCTTTATCACTATTGTTAAGAACTTGTTTCTATTTCTACCTGAGATACCAGGTATTTTATATTTGTGTAACCTCAATGTTCTTTTAAATTACAGTTAGGACTTCTTTCTCTTTCTGAGGAGTAGATGCTCAAATGACGCTGAGAGGAAAATTATTAGCACCTCCACTTTTTGATTCCAATTCGACAAGGGTTGATTCAAGGCTAAAAAGAGAGAAAAAAAGACATAAAGAACACTAAATCTAGTGACCAAATTGGAATTTTACCACATGGTAAGTTACAGGTATATAATACAGTACAGCAAACATATAGGAAAGAGGAGAAGTTGGATTCCTAATCATCAATAAAAATAAAGTTTGAATTAAAACAGAAAAACAGATTTTGGTCTCCTGAAACTTGTATTGCACTAACTCTTCCTCTGATAACTATCAAAACAATTAAAAAAGCAAAGGAAAAATAACTATTTGAAGGCACTGAGAGCAAAGAAGCAGGAGCAGAACCTGGAGGGAATACGATTCTTAAAAGGAAATGCACACACTAAGAAGACTCACATTTTATCTAGGTTTTTTCCTGAGGGAACATCCAAGTTTTTGCAGTGCATTGGAGATGTATCCAGCAGAAATGAACTCTCTTATTAAGCTGAGAATTCAGAGTTTTGCATTTGAGTATGCCAATGTAGCTGGAAATTGGGGTAAGAAGAGAGTCAATTAGAACGGATTATTCTCAAAACGCCCTTACAATCTCTGCTCAAATGCTTAACTGACTTCTAAGGGGTAAATACATGGTATTAAAGCAAAAGTAGCTCAGGGAACTACAACAGCCAGAAGTCTGAAAATTCTCAGGAAAAAGTTCCAAGACTTCCTTGCAAAGAGATAGAGCATGGAGTTGGAGGGGATTTGTTCAAAGCCATAGGATTTCCAAGGAAATCCCATAAGGCCTATACTTTAGAAGTAACGAACACATTCCTGGACCAAGGGCTATGCTTTAGGCATCGAACAACAATAACCAAAAATAGAACAACAAAGTTTAAGACCAATCCGCCACAAGATCAATTTTGCTGCCTCATAGGAAATATTCAAGACCCTTCAGAGAAACATAACAGAAGCATAAAAATAACCCAGATGATAAATAATAGCCTCTTAGCCTCTATGAAGGAATCCCTGGGTAGCATAAATGGTTAAGCGCTCAACTACTAATCAAAAAGTAGACTTTTGAACCCACCCGGGGGTACCTTGAAAACCAGGCCTAGTGATCTGCTTCTAAAAGGTCACAGCCTTGAAAACCCTATGGAGTAGTTCTACTCTGCACACCTGAGGGTCCCCATGAGTCGGAACTGACTCAAGGGCAACTGACAACAACAAAGCCTCTACAATACTTTGTCTCAATAATCACTATAGAATCAAAAACTTACCAGACATCCCGAAATCTGAGAAAATATGACCCAGAATCTAGGGAAAAATTAGTCAATAGAAACAGATTACTGAGATATTTCAACTAGGATCCAATAATTTAAAGATGAGTCAGAATTAAAATGATAGCAACCAACAGTAACAGTGATAAATATATTAAAGATTCTACTGAAATGATAGCTATAATATGTGGAGGAAAGAAAAATGTTGCCATCGAGTAGATTCCAACTCATGGCAACCTCATGCATTACAGAATAGAACTGCTTCATAGGGTTTTCTTGGCTGTAATCTTTACAGAAATAAATTGCCAAGCCTTTTTACTGTGGCGCCACTGGGTAGGTGGAACCGACAACCTTTAGATTAGCAGCTGACCACAACTGTTTGTGCCACTCAGGGACCTACATGACAAAATAAAACAGCTTAAAACAAGTGAAAACTCTGAAAAAACAAAAACAAACCCACACAAACAAGCAAATAAATGGCTCTAAACTAACAAAATTAAATATCGAGATTAAAAAAAAAAAATTATTGGGTAGCAAGCATTACCAGAAGTTTGGACAGAAAATAAAAAAGGATCTATGACATTGAAAATGGGCAAATAGGGATTATATGAAAGAAAAAGTGGAAGGGAAAAGGACTGACAAAAAATGAACTGTTTCAGTGAAATGACACATTTTATATAGGAGAGGAATAACAAGGTCGAGAGCTGATTTCTCATCAGAAAGAATGGAAGCCAGAAGACAATAGAATGACAGCTTTAAAATGCTGGGGGACAAAAAACAAAGAAAATAAAACTGTAAACCTAGAATTCTATATCCAGAGAAACTATTTTTCAATGATGAAGGAAGGCATCTACTTCTAGTTTCTGTATGGAGTATCAGGGACAAAAATTACCCTCCCTTTTTAAACAACTAGAAAACCAGACAATATTCATGAAAAAAAAAAAAAAGTGCACAGTGCAGAACAGGCAACAACAACACAGAACAGTGATCCCTGAGAAAGGGGAACTAAATGAGGTGAGCCCTCTGAGTGGACCAGGTCACTACTAGGAGGCAGGTTCTAGGACACAGAACAGGGAGGGAGAAACTCAACAGAGCTTGGTGACTGCTAAGTTGGTAAGAAAGAGATTGGAGTTTGGGCAGGACAAGGTGACAAGAATTTGCAAGGAAGAAAACAAGAGGATGCCACTGAACAGAGAGAATGCTCTCACGATCTGCAGAGGGGTTCCCTTGAAGTTGCTGGCTGAGTTTTAATATGTGTATGAGTGAGAGGACGCTACCTAAGAACCAAGAAATAACCACTGATAACCAGTAATCGTAATAACTAATTACTGTATTTTATAACAGTATCAGTCTGAAATGTATTAAAATTTCAAAATTCAAAATAGAAAACCAGCCCTTCACGACAAATATTTATGAAGTCCTGATATGGCTTCCATTTCACCACAAAAATACATAAAGCATTTATTTGAGTGCCTATCTTGTGCCTGGCATTATTCATTTGGTCCTCACATATTGCTGCTGGTCGGTAAGGAGGAGGCTGGAATTCCCAGCAGAAGTTTACTTGTTTGATAGGAATATTTCCTTTGCTTTATCTCTTTAGCACTAAAGCATGGAAAATGAGTAACTCAGAAACTAAATGGGACAGTATTATTTATAAAATCATATATGAAAGCAGCACTATGTAAAATAAATAAGTAGATTGGGGAAAATCTGGGAAAAATGTATCTAGGCCTAATATTTAAATTGAGTTTCTTTAGTTTTCTTCGAATTAAATCATTTTTTCTTTACTATATTCCTGATAATCCAAAATCTTCCATCTTACTTGAAGAGCTTGAAGGATACGCTGCAAACCTTTTGGTTAGCCGCGGTAACTTTAATGCTTTAATGACTATATATGGCTCAAAATACATATTTTAATATACTGTAACATTTCCCAAATACCAAGTAAAAAATGTTTTTGACAAAGCTTAATTGTTCAGTTAAGCAATACAATACATAAGTGTGTTTGATATATTAATTTTATATGTAGCATTTTTCTTGTAATGATAAATGATATAAGGCTTGGATTTATCTTACTGAAGTGATTGCTTCTTTGAAGTTGCACTAAGTTAGATGATTTGTTTTAAAAAATGCTTTCTGACAAGAGATAAAAAATACTGGTCTATGTCGTATTTTTCATGCCAGAGTGCAATTTTTCTCATGTTGCATCTATTTTTAAAGAACTTATGAAGCTGAAATACTATGTTCCTTAAAAAGTGGAATAGAAATGAAGACAAAAGGCACAGATTTTACTAAGTACATCTAAGCTCTTAATATCTAGTTCAAATAATGTCAGCCCATTAGTAAAGCCACAGTGCCTCTTCACAACCCTATGAAAGCAAGTGTTTGTTTTTTTATCTTATACCCATTAAACCCATTGCCATCCAGTTGATTCCAACTCATAGCGACCCTATTAGATACAATAGAACTGCCCCATAGGGTTTCCAAGGAGCACCTGCTGGATTCAAACTGCAGGCCTTTTGGTTAGCAGCCATAGCTCTTAACCACTACACCACCACACTTATTACTTCTGAATAAGTAGTAAGAAAATGTGGAAACCTGCTTTACTTACAAAAATCGATTTCGTATATGATGACCCCAGCTTGCTTTACTTTCATCCATACCTATGAACAAGTATACATACATACATAAATGAATTCCCTCCATCATATATATGTGTACATATAAAGGAGCACACTGAGCCACCAGAAAAAACTCCATTGAAATCATAGTTTGTGAAAAGTCCAAATTGCATAAATAAAATTCTAAAAAAGTAAATGTAACTGGATTATAAATGGATTAAATTTTTCTTTTAATGATGTGTATTTTCATCAAATTACTTACTACTATAAATAATTGATGTATATGACATAGGTGTACCTATAAGTAATTTATACATTTGAAATGTGTAACTTCTTAGGACAATATATATTACCAAATTTGACTCAGTTGATGGTTCAACTTCTAGCAGGAAAAAGATGGTAGTTTAGTTTTCAGTCTTTCCCCTTTTCCTACCAAGTACTGGATAAAACTACCAGAATAACAAAATTAAAACAAACAAGCACATTTGGATGAAATCTTAAACAGAATGGTGTGACCGGAAATTACCCCTAAAAATATGTGTTGGGAGTAACCAGTTTCCCAGAAGAGAGCAAAAGACGAGGGTTTTAACACCAGTGAAGCAGGAGCAGTGAGCAAGAAATGATGACTCCTACAAGGCACAAAATGCAGAAATACAAACATATTCTGGCTTACAGAGAGATTAAGACTCACCTCTGAGTATTATGAAAGGATCTGCAATTGACCAGCAAAACTGGATAATGGGAAAGGGGAAGATACCTTGCTGTGCTGGTGAAGGCAGAACCAGAGAGTAAATTGCACAGGAGTAACTAAGAGCCTTAAGAAGATCAAGGCATTCAGAGGTCATATATACACTCTTGAAGTTCATAGAAATTTCCAGCAAATATTCTCTGGGGATGAGCTCAGACCACTCAGGGCAGGAAAGCTGAGATGATGTGGAGAAAGAAGGATCAGAGAGTGGAAAGAGAGAGTTGCAGGGGTAGCAGATACCAGAGAAGCAAAGCTTTTAAAACTTATCCTTGGAAGGCAAGTCTCAGTAAGCTTATGCTATAGTTGCACTGAGACCAAGGTATCTCACAGGTAGGTTGCTACTTCACGATCCAAAGACAAATTCATCCTGTTTGGCTGAGAAAGAACCCTGACATTTGCACTTGAAAATGTATGAACATCTTTTTGATTATCTGCCTTGCTTTCTCCTACTCTACTGCATTCTCACCTTTCTAAAAGCTTTATGAGAGAATACTCTATGGAGTAGTCTAAGTCCTCTATGTAGACTTTTGTGAGTTCTTCAGTTTTCTGACCATATATTATTGCTGCAGAAATTTTCAGGGAGGATGTGATTGGACAGATTGCTGGTACTTCGTTGAGCTTACAGAACGGGTTGTATGAATTGGGCGTGTCTATTAACAGCTGTGTTATGCTTGCTAATATATGGCTTGTTAATATACTGATGACTGCAAACACATATCCAAAACCCAAATCACTCTCTTGTGGTAAAATAGTTGACCTAAAGGTATCTCATATTCAACATGTCCAAAACTGGAGTCAGCAAATTCTTTCCTCTGATTATAGATCCTTGTAACTCGGAGTTTCTAGGATATTCTCCGAAATCAGGATCTAGAAGGGCTCAGGTATCTGCCATATTATATACAGAAACTCAATCAGTTTTCAATTCTCCCTTCTCACTGCAGGTCCAGGCACTATCTCCTTTTAAATCCTCAAATGCAGAAACCCATTTAAATCCTCAAACACAGAAACCCATTGCCTTAGAGTTGATTCCGACTTATAGTGACCCTATACGACAGAGTAGAGCTGCCCCCATCTAGTTTCCAAGGCTGTGATCATTATGGAAGCCAACTGCCACATCATTCCCTTGTAGAGTGGCTGGTGGGTTTGAACAGCTGACCTTTTGGTTAGCAGCCAAGCACTTCACCAATGTGCCACCAGGGCTCCTTTCAAATACAGAAGAGCGGTTTTTTTTTTTTTTTTTTTTTTTTTTCTGTCTGGACTGTTGTTCAGCTTGATTGCTTCCAAGTAAGGCCAGGCTACAGAAACAAAAGGCATTTTTACTATGGAGAAATATGATAGCTATATGACCCACAAACACTGGAGCAGTGGCGACTATTCATCCTAGACAAAGGGGCATAATTACTTACGCAGTATTCATGACATAAAATCTTCCCAGGCTGTGAGGAGATTCATCTTCTAGTACACATGCCCTTAGATCAGAAAAAATAAGTTTACTCTCTGGCATAGCATCTTTTCTAGTTAGGGAAATGTGGGGTCTAGAGTCGCACTTTTTCCAGCAATGTGATCTTGGGCAATTTCTATCATCTTTAAAGGTTTGTTTCTCACTTGTAAAAACTAAATTAATGACAGGAAATGCCTCTTACACTTATGAGGCACTAAATGATTTGATAAGTGCGTACTGATGAACACAAGGTAATTTCATCATACATTATGTATTATTTTATTATAGTTCTTATTTTCTAAGCAACATTCATTCTTACTACAGCGGATTACCAAAGAGTTTTCTGAGCATATCTGAGTCCTTAATGCTATAGTTCAGATCACGTGATGCTACCTTGACATTCAGGTGAAACATTTCAATCCCACTCAATAAGATCAGCATGAGCTAGATGACTCTCCTCAATTTTCAAAGCATAGCAGCCTTTACTTCCTCTGTACACTGCTGTCGTTATAGACACACTACATCCTGGTATCATACTGTAATGTAACTTCCCAAACATATATGTCATGCATATTCCTAGTTAGATTCCAGTCTCTTCTAGGACAGGAATTAGTCCCCAATTCTTTACTTTCATAGTACTTGCTTGTGTGTTCAGAAATAGCTATTTTAACGAATTTTTTTTTTATTTAATTGCTTATGTTGACCTAGTATTGGCTAGTTAAAAAAAAAAAAAAATTGCAGGCTATAAATTAGCAAATTTTGAGGTGGCATAGAAAAGATCTATTTTAGATAAATTTTCAAAGAGTGAGATTAAAATATTAAAATCTCAAAGACAAAGTTACCAAGAAATTTGATGCTTCTTGTGTTTTTAACTTTGCATTTTGAAATAATTACAGAAGGATAAAAAGCTGCAAATGTAAACAAAAAGTTCTATACAGTTTTTACACATAGCCCAAATATTAATATGTAATATAACCATAACACAATTATGAAAATGAGGAAGTTAAGATTGATAGAACATTATTAGTTAATCTTCAGGTCTTACTCAAATTCATCAACTGTTCAACTAATGTCCTTTTTCAAGTGCAGGATCCATTTTGCATTTAGTCGTCATGTCCCCTTAGTTTTCCCCAGTAACGTAGGATGCCTCAGTATTTCTTTGTCTTTCATGATCTTTACATGTTTAACTAGCACTGGCCGGTTATTTCACAGATGTCCCTCAGTTTGAGCTTGTTTGATGTTTTCTTATGAATAGACTGAGGTGATATATTTTGGACAATAATAACACAGATAAGATATTGTGCCCTTTTGATGCATCATATCAAGTGGTAGATTATATTCATATTTCTCCTTACTAGTTGGTTAACACTGATCACTTAGAGCGGAGCCTACCAAGTTTCTACACTATGATTTTCCCTTTGTAATCAATATGTATTCCTTTTGGGAAATTGTTTGAGAGTATAGAAAAAAACCTATTCCTTATCAAATTTTCATTAATTATTTTTAGCATCCATAGATAATTCTTACCTGCAAAAATTATTAGTCTAGTGTTTACCAAATGTTGATTTTCTATTGCTATCATTTCTTCTTCATCCATTAATTAGAATGCTACTGTAAGGAAGAACTGTCCCCTTACCCCTATTTATTTATTTATTCCTTTCTATCAGCATTTTCATGGCTATTCATTTTTTTCTAGGGTTATCATCCATTACTATTACTATTGTAGTTGTTGTTAGGTGCCTTCAAGTTGATTCTGACTCATACGGACTCAATGTGACGGAATAGAACTGCCCATGGGTTTTGTAGGCTGTGATCTTTACTGGAACAAATCACTAGATCTTTCTCCTGTGGAGCTGCTGGGTGGGTTTGAACCACCAACCTTTCAGTTAGCAGCCAAGCACATAACTATTGCTCCAGCAGGGCTCCTTCTGTTAGTATTGCTCCATTTGTCTCAGAGTTAGCAATTGGCTGCATCTTCAGCCTGGCTCCTGCATAGTTTTTGCAGGCCTCCGTATGGGACTTTTTCCCACTTTCTAGCACGAAAAGCTGTTCCAGACCAATCTTGTATTTCCCCTTCACCAGCCCTGTGATCGGGCTTTTCTCCAAAAAGTTCTGGTTCTTTTTATTGAATAATGGTATTTAAAAACCAATATCTGGGTGCTAGAGGTGGCCATTACTACTGGGTTGTTTTTACTCCTAGGCCTTCTCAGCAGAGAGAGGTAGGAAATCAAAACCAAAACCAAACCCAGTGCCACTGAGTTGATTTCGACTCATAGCGACCCTATAAGACAGAGTAGAACTGCCCCATAGAGTTTCCAAGGAGCGCCTGGCAGATTTGAACTGCCGACCCTTTGGTTAGCAGCTGTAGCACTTAACCACCACAGCACCAGGGTTTCCGAGGTAGGAAATATTCACATCTAAATTTGCATGCATCCATATCTACTGGAGCAACTATATATTCTATATATTCTAACTGAAAATCATAAACCTCAATCTTTACCTTACACCATAAAACATAACTGGAAATGCTTCATAGACCTGAAAGTAGAACAAATACTAAATAATTTCTAGTAGAAAACATAGAGGAAAATTTTCTCAAACATGGTACAGGCAAAGGTTTCTTAAATAAGACACACACACACAAAAATCATTTAAAAATGATAACTTGGACTTAAAATTTTTTTGTAAACTTCTCCTCTTGCAACAATTACTACAATTAAGAAAATACCCTAATATAGTAGAAAAAAAGAAAAACCTTCTGCAGTTGAGAAGACCAAAAGCAAAAAGCCAAACCCAGTGCCGTCAAGTCAATTCTGACTCATAGCGACCCTATAGGACAGAGTAGAACTGCCCCATAGAGTTTCCAAGGAGCGCCTGGCGGATTCGAACTGCAGAACCTTTGGTTAGCAGCCGTAGGTAGCACTTAACCACTACACTACCTGGGTTTCCGTTGAGAAGACACCAATGGACATAAAATGAAAAGGAATGGCAGATTGGGAGAAAATGTTTGTAATTAATGTGTCTGGCAAAGGACTTGTATATGTAAAGAATACTTACAGTCCAATAATATGACAAAGAGCCCATTAAACGTAGGCAACAGATTTGACAGACACTTCACAAAAGAAGATGTATTAATAGCCATTAAGCACAAGAAAATGTACTCAACATGATTAGTCACGAGAGAAACACAACTTAAGACGACAATAAAATAATGTTCTACACTGAGTAGAATGCTCACAATTGAAGTCTTACAATACTAAGAATTCATAAGGATGTTGAGCAAACAAACCTCTCACATTTTGCTGATAAGCATTCAAAATGTTACAGCCACTTTCGAAAACAGTTTGTCAGTATTTTATAAGTACACTTGCAATTATCACTTTTATGCTTAATTATTTACAAGGGAGAAAAACAAACATCTATCAACACAAAGGCTTGTACGCTAATATCCTTAGCAGCTTTCTTCATAGTAGCCATAACTGGAAAAAATCAATGCCATTCCACTGGTAAATCAATAAACAAACTGGCTTATCCATACACGAGAATACTACTTAACATTAAAAACTGGATGATGCTTAGCTATCATTACTGAACATTTTGATCAAAGATTTCATGGAAGAATCCTGATCAAAAGGGGAAAAATACAGAACAAAATTTCAAATTTTCATGGACTCCAGATTTCCCGGAGCCACGGTTAGATGAACCCCTGAAACTATTGCCCTGAGATAATCTTTAAACCTTAAGCCAAATATATCCTCTGAAGTCTTCTTAAAACCAAACAATGGTTTAGATTAACTAGCAAAAAATGTCTGCGTTGGGCATTACGCTTTTTAAAGAACTGTTTAGATGTGATCAAATTGATAATGGGAACTAGAAAGATTAGATAGGAACCTTACTAGGCAGTGAATTTATATTAACGATGAAGTAACAACTCAGAAAAGGAGGGCGAGAATGGTTGCACAACCCAAAGAATGTAATCATTGTCACTAAATGGTAAGTGTAAAAACTGTAGTATTCGTGTGTGTTTTGCTGTGTATATTTTCCACAGCATCAAAATAAATAATATTATGTAAAAAAATGACTATGCTTTATTTAACTTAAATTACTCATAGTTAAAAAAATTTTTTTTTACATAAAGTAGATTTAATAAAAGATACAATGATTTTTGTTGTTGTTACTACTCTATGAATTTCCCATTATCACTATGAATAACATTTTCAGTGTTCCAGAATCCACATTAGGAATTAGTAAAGTGTTTTGTTTAATTTGCATTTTATTTATAACTAATAATTTTAAATAATCGTAGGTGTATTCTTTATGGTTTTATTTATTCTACTATGAATTGTGCATTCATGTTATTAATAATCATCTTAAAAGAAGTTTCTGGAAAATTATATGTTTTTAGGAGGTTCATAGTTAATTAGTTATGAAGTTATTTTGGACCTGTATTTCCAAATTTCCATGCATTTCATGAAACTTCAAATATTTACTGGCCTAATTTCTGCTCTCTCTTCATCTGACCAACCAAAAACCATTGCCATCGAGTCGATTCCAATTCATAGCGATTCATCTGACCATTATCTTTATATACATGGTGGATTAAAAAAGTCAAACACACTGCATTTTAGGTACTACCCAAACTGAATGGGAAAAAAAAGACATAGTGGCTCAAAATATTGTATTTTAACCTGGTTTCAACATCTTTATAATCTGAACTAATGCTGCCTCAAAATTTTTCTTGCTTCAGAAACTTTTTATCTAGTGCATAATTATAATTTAAAAAAATTTAGCCATTCATTTTTAGACTTTTCTCCATGAAACTAAGGTGATTAAAATTTTGTTCAGAGAATAAAATATTTATGAAATTTTATAATTATATAAATCTATATTTTTATAAAATTATATAATAGTCACGATAGACTGAAAGCAGTATAAAATACAAAATAGTCAAGATAAGAAAAGAGGAAATGACTTTGAATAATAATATAAAAATAGCAAGTATCTATGAAGTTTAATTTTTAATCAACATTTAACCATTTTGAGGAATGTATACAGATCGAATTTCTGCCTTATTATATTACTGTATCCTATTTTCCCTATGCCTCAAATTACTTATGTTTTTAAAGGCAATTTACTTTAGATATTTTTGTCAGTTTTTTAAAACATTATATTGAACAATTTAGGGGACGGATGAAATAAAAACATACATACGCTAATTGATCATTAAGAGGTTTCCTATTTTTTGACAACACTTTTCTATTTAGATTATTTTGATTCTGCATCAATTTCCACATTCATAACATAACAATGTCACTAGAGAATAGTTTATAGTCTAATTTTATAAATGCTGCTGTTTTCATTTTAATAAAAAATATTTTAAATACTGACAATTTTCCATTCACTTTACAGTGGTAGTAGATATTAGAGGTCATTTTTTTTAATACAAAAGTAATTAAATGATATCAATGAAATATATAAAGGTAACACTTATAAAAAATAAAAGTTGTTAACATTTTTATATTCTGCATGACCTTATTTCTTTCCACAAATGTCTCAACACAATTTATTAACAACAGAATTTATTTCTCAACACAATTTAGCTACTTTTCCTTCCCCATGGTTTCTACCCCAAATTCTTTATTTTTTCCAGTTATCTTTCTAACTCTACAGTAGATCTGATATCTTTTTTAATTCATAAATTGCAACAACTTACATTAAGAATCCTTAGAAATGTCTGTATCTAAAAAAAAAAAAAAAAATTTTTTTTTTAATCTAAAAAAAAAACCCATTGCCGTCAAGTCAATTGCAACTCATAACAACCCTATAGGACAGAGTAGAACTGCCCCACGGAGTTTCCAAGGAGCACCTGGTGGACTCAAACTGCTGACCTTCTGGTTAGCAGCTGTAACGCGTAACCCCTAAGCCACCAGAGTTCCCGTATCTCAGTCCTTAGTTTATAGCAAAGTAACTGAGTATCCATAGTATAAGCTAGCTCAAGGTGCCAAAAACAACACTAAAAACTACCTCTTCAAATTGAATATTTCCAGCAACTGCAGACTTTTTATATGCTTAGTTAGATGTTTAAAAAAAAAAATTTAATGTAATATGAATGAATTTCAAAGTAAGACATGATTGCAGAATAAAACTGAAAATTCAGAGCTGCCCAGAGCTGTTAAACTAAAGATGCTTTAAACCATAACCTCAAAAATATCAATATTCAAAATAAAATAATATACATATGATATTTATATATTCTGAACTTAAAACTGTCACCATTTCTCCACATCTTTAAGAAGTTTTATTCACTGTGTTTAAAGTATTTTTGAATATTTGTTTAATATCGCTGTTGTTAGTTGCTGTCCAATAAGATTCTAACTCCTGGCAACTCTGTGTGCAGAGTAGAACTGCTCCATAGGATATTCAAGGCTGTGATCTTCAAAAAGCAAATAGCCAGGCCTGTCTTTCCAGGTGGGTTCGAACCGTCAACTTTTCAGCTAGTAATCAAGTGCTTAACCATTTGTACCACCCAGGGACTCCTATTTGTTTAATAAAAGATAATAAATAAGAAACAAAAGCTAAAGTAATTGCTATTAATAACAGTAAGTATCCCCCAGTATATTTATTCTAATATAGGAAGAAACAAGAGTATAGAGTGAGACTGAGAAATTTGAAGCCTTATTCTATGACTTATTAGCATGAGATGTTGAGTTCATTTTTAAATTCTCTATGTCTCTGTTTTCTCATCTACAAAACGGGGATAATAACAGCACCAACTTCATGAATTTGCTGGGAAAATCAAAGGAAAGGATATAATATGTATTGTCATTTTTTTGTAATTATTATGAAACCTGTTAAAGTACAGTCATGCACTGCATAATGGCCATTCTGGCAACTTCCAACCATATATACATATGTGGTCCCATAAGGTTATACAGGCAGTCCCTGGGTTACAAACGTCCAGTTTATGTACCACCCATGGTTACAAACCAACCCCCGTAAAGGCTATTATATATTGTTGTTGGTGTTAGGTGCCGTTGAGTTGGTTCTGACTCATAGCGACCCTGTGCACAACAGGACGAAACACTGCCCGGTCTTGAGCCATCCTTACAATTGTTGTTATGCTTGAGCTCATTGTTGCAGCCACTGTGTCAATCCACCTCATTGAGGGTCTTCCACTTTTCTGCTGACCCTGTACTCTGCCAAGCATGATGTCCTTCTCCAGGGACTGATCCTTCCTGACAACTTGCCCAAAGTATGTAAGACACAGTCTTGCCATCTTTGCTTCTAAGGAGCATTCTGGTTGTACTTCTTCCAAGAAAGATTTGTTCATTTTTTTGGCAGTCCATGGTATATTCAATATTCTTCACCAACACCACAATTCAAAGGCATCAATCTTCTTTGGTCTTCCTTATTCATTGTCCAGCTTTCACATGCCTATGATCCGATTGAAAATACCATGGCTTGGGTCAGGTGCACCTTAGTCTTCAAGGTGACATCTTTGCTCCTCAACACTTTAAAGAGGTCCTTTGCAGCAGATTTGCCCAATGCAATGCGTCTTCTGATTTCTTGACTGCTGCTTCCATGGCTGCTAATTGTGGATCCAAGTAAAACAAAATCCTTGACAACTTCAATCTTTTCCCCATTTATCACGATGTTGCTCATTGGTCCAGTTGTGCGGATGTTTGTTTTCTTTATGTTGAGTTGTAATCCATGCTGAAGGCTGTGATCTTTGATCTTCATTAGTAAGTGCTTCAAGTCCTCTTCACTTTCAGCAAGCAAGGTTGTGTCATCTGCATAACTCAGGTTGTTAATGAGTCTTCCTCCAATCCTGATGCCCCGTTCTTCATATAGTCCAGCTTCTCGGATTATTTGCTCGGCATACAGATTGAATAGTTATGGTCAAAGAATACAACCCTGACACACACCTTTCCTGACTTTAAACCAATCAGTATGCCCTTGTTCTGTCCGAACAACTGCCTCTTGATCTATGTAAAGGTTCCTCATGAGCACAATTAAGTGTTCTGGAATTCCCATTCTTTGCAATGTTATCCATAATTCGTTATGGTCCACACAGTTGAATGCCTTTGTATAGTCAATAAAATAAAGGTAAACAACCTTCTGGTATTCTCTGCTTTCAGCCAGGATCCATCTGACATCAGCAATGATATCCCTGGTTCCACATCCTCTTCTGAAACCAGCCTGAATTTCTGGCAGTTCCCTGTCGATATACTGCTGCAGCTGTTTTTGAATGATCTTCAGCAGAATTTTGCTTGCATGTGATGTTAATGATATTGTTCTATAATTGCCACATTCGGTTGGATCACCTTTCTTGGCAATAGGCATAAATATGGATCTTTTCCAGTGAGTTGGCCAGGAAGCTGTCTTCCATATTTCTTGGCATAGACGAGTGAGTACCTCCAGTGTTGCATCTGTTTGTTGAAACATGTCAACGGATGTTCCATCAATTCCTGGAGCCTTGTTTTTTGCCAATGCCTTCAGAGCAGCTTGGACTTCTTCCTTTAGTACCATCGGTTCCTGATCATATGCCACTTCTTGAAATTGTTGAACATTGACTAATTCTTTTTGGTATAATGACTCTGTGTATTCCTTCCATCTTCTTCTGATGCTTCCTGCGTCCTTTAGTATTTTCCCCTTAGAATCCTTCACTATTGCAACTCTAGGCTTGAATTTTTTCTTCAGTTCTTTCAGCTTGAGAAACGCTGAGCGTGTTCTTCCCTTTTGGTTTTCCATCTCCAGCTCTTTCCACATATGATTATAATATTTTACTTTGTCTTCTCGAGACACTCTTTGAAATTTTCTGTTCAATTTTTTTACTTGTTCAATTCTTCCTTTTGCTTTAGCTGCTTGACTTTGGAGAGCAAGTTTCAGGGTCTCTTCTGAGATCCTTCTTGGTCTTTTCTTTCTTTCCTGTCTTTTCAATGACCTCTTGCTTTCTTCATGTATGATATCTTTGATGTCATTCCACTACTCGTCTGGTCTTCAGTCACTAGTGTTCAATGCATCAAATCTATTCTTGAGATGGTCTCTAAATTCAGTTGGGATATACTCAAGGTCATATTTTGGCTCCTGTGGACTTGCTCTGATTTTCTTCAGTTTCTGCTTGAACTTGCATATAAGCAATTGATGCTCTGTTCCACAGGTCCAGGGTTTGGATCTGGCTTCTTGTATTCCCTGTACCTTGATTCTGCAAATAGAAATATGTAGCCAAAAGGGACACAAATTACATCTTTCCCAGTGTTATTATTGGGAGGTGGAATTGTTTGGTTGACTCAATTAAACCAGTCTTCAGTTAGAGAAACACTGCATACAAATAAAAAGCACCAATTTCTGGGGTGATACATATCATAATTATAATGTTGTTTGTTAAGTTTAATACAAGGTCCCTGGGAAAGTATCTGAAGAAACCAGCATTTGGTGGACATAAAGTAACCAATCTGCACAAGGGTAATATACTTCTCCATTGTTTTTGGTGGAATTCTTTAAACGTTCTTTAGTGTCATTCACCTGAGGGTATTGGGTTAAATTAAAACAAGGTACCTGAGGCTTAACCTGTAGCTCTGGAGGATGTCATAACCTAATATGTATGACCTGCTTGAAAATATCACTAAAATTTAGGATGGTATTATTCACCAAAATTAGGCTATAATTTACAATGGGAAAAGCCAATGGGTTCAAGTTCTCATGTACAGTCCTGGGGTTCAATGGCAAATCCACGTGCTAGTCAGGTTAATAACCACTGCTACAGCTTGAGTCAGTTTAACAAAAGAATTTTCATGTCATGCCTCAAGGGGAAGGAAGAGGTGTAAGAGCATGATACCTAAGGTAAACTTCATAGCACAGGAACACAGCCCAAGAGTAATATATTAGGGCGACTAAGCAATAAATGTCAGTAAATATAAAATACACTCCTTCAGTTATTATCCTGGTAGTGCAGTGGTGAAGAGGTATGGCTGCTAACCAAAAGGTCAGCAGTTCAAATCCACCAGGTGCTCCTTGGAAACTCTATGGGGCAGCTCTACTCTGCCTTATAGGGTTGCTGTGAATAGGAATCCACTCAACTGCAATAGGTTTGGGTCAGTTATTATCACAGGGTTGACAGAGTATAAACAGTAGAAAAAAATTACAAAGAATCCAATAAGAAAACTTAAAGCAAAAAGAGATAATACTGATTTTAATTCCAAACAGGTTATAAGGAATTTAGCTACTATCTAAAAGTGGTATTTATGAAAAAAGCGCTGGGCTTACAGAAGAAGAACAATATATTAAAACAAGGAATAATACCCTGCAGTTGGATTCCAGTGACAATGAAGAAAAGGATCAGGATAATTAGAAAACAAATTGCAAAGACCTCCATAGCTAAATTCCTTATCATTTTAAAAAGGTCGCGTTTGTAGACCAAAAGCTACTTTAAAAGCAATGGAAATAAAGATCTACTGATTCTACAGTTTTCATACAATTTATAAATTGAAATTAAGCAAGAATAACTATAATGGTTAAAAGGTGGTGTCATACATGAGTTAGATTATTAAAGCCATTAAAATACCAACAACTGAAAATTATAATTCCAGTGACTAAAAAAAAATTAAAAGTGTTAAAGCTCTTGTTTAAACAGCTTATTTTAGAGATCCTAGCTGATAAAATATAGCAATTTTTAAGACTACTAAAATTAAACGCAAGGCAAATTATGGTAACATTGATGTGATTACCAAAATCACCAGGATATAACCCCAAAATTATGCATAATGGCTAACCATACTAAAAAAAAAAAAAATACTAAGATGCCCAAAATGATAAAGCAAAGAAGTCCAAGTTTTACCGAAGGTTGCACAGGCATTTTTAGGTCAAGTTCAGAGATTTTGGGAAAGCTTTCTACTCCGATGTCATCTGCTTTTATTCCTAGATTTTGTGAAACTTTAATTTAGGCCTTACACTTGAAATTACCATCCATTTCGTTGTATGGACCAACTGTACAAGATGTATCTGTACAAGATGTATCCAAGTCTTAATTCTCTGTAATTATGCAGCACAAGGATTAGTTAGAAGGGCTAAATATGGCTCTCTTCATTGTGGTTCAAGTGAGTCGTTATCTCATCTCTTCCAGTAAAAGTATCTGCAGTCTGAATATAGCAGGATCAATATCAGTTGTCTTGGTTTCGTCAAAAACTTCTTTAACTAAAGAATGATGTTCTTGGGCATAGTAGACCAGTGCCTGACAATTATTTAAACTATCAGCCTGGGTTAAATTGGAGTTAATCCAGCAGAATAAGGAAGGGTTAAAAGATGCCCAATCAGAATTTCATAGGGATTAATTTGTGAGGGCTGAAGAACATGGATCACAAATTTAACAACGCAAGAGTTCATGGCAGGTGAAATGAGGTTGTGAGCTTTGCCAGTTGATTTTTATTAATTCTATTGACCCTTTTAACCAGCTTTTAGGACTGAGGGTGATAATGACAGTGAAGACTTTGGAAGATTGGAAATATTTTACATACTTTACCCATAATTTGGTCATAAAATGAGAACTTCTGTTACCGCAGAAAATATGTGGAACACCTCAGGTGGGGATAGTGTTCTCCAAGAACGTCTTAGCTACAAAGGTAGCAGTTCCCTGTGGCTAGGAAAAGCCTCAACCTGATGAGAACATCTGCATATTATTACTAAAACATATTTATACCCATTGGAGGGTCAAAGTTGGATAAAATCAATCTGCCATCCCATTATGGGCCCAGGTACCTCCTGGGTGGGGCTTTGTTAGGTCTACCTGGATTAAACTTTGAACATATAGTACAATGTTTAGTGACATAATCTGCAGCAGTCCAGAAATGCTCCCGATAATATTTGTTCATGATGTCAATAAATTTTTCTCTTCCTATACTATCTAATGAGTACAAGGCTCTGACAAGATGTATTTGCTGAGATCATGGGCACCTGGCTTTTGATTGGGCCCTTCCCAAAGATAATAGGTCAAATTCATATAAAAAAACCAAAAACTCAGTAATTCATATAGCACTCTCCTTTTCCCAACCTTCCCTTTCATCTTTGGGGGCATGTATTTGATGATAAATCAAATTGTGCCGATAGGAATCATGACGGGTCTTTTCCTTAATTAAGCTATTATTTGCCTCAGAGCACACATGGGCATAATAATTACAAATGGAGCAAGTCTTACTAATGGAGGGAGTAGTTTATCTGCTCTGGAGGTCACAAAGGCCAAAGGTGATACAAATTTTTTAGAACAATCTAAACAAAAACACATTATGTAGCATTATGTGCAATCACATCACCACAACTCCATTTTTGGAATTACTTCTTCTAGACTTTGGTGCTTTTCAGAATGAGTTGTTTGAACGATGGCATGTTGCAAGGACCAGGGCAGAACTAACTTGCCATTGGGTCTCACCCACACACCTGAAATGGGGTCTCTTTCAGGTCTGGAGATGTTCCTAATTAAGACCTCGTTCTCAGGGGCCAAGGTTTGATGTATCCATAAACATCTGAAAATTTCAGGCATCAGGTTATGATTAGTTTGGGCTTTTTCCAAGAAAGGAGCAAAGGTAACAGGGGTTTGACATGTCACCTGCCTGGCAGCTTGATCAGCCAAAATATTTCTTCTGATTTTCTTAGTTTGGGGAACTTCCTTAGGTTAGTGTGCTTGTATTTTCATTACAAATTTCCCTCATCATTCAGAGGGTTATTTCCCATGAGGATCTACAACCACTACAGGAGAAGCCTCTGCGTTTACCCCAGAGCCTCATCACTCTGCCTTATGGGCGGAAGGGGGAAAAACACCAAATTTATTTTTAAGTTTCAAACAATCCCTCTTGAAATGTCCAGGCTTTTTACAATAAAAACAGACACCAGGAATTTCAGATTGAGGTATAAATAGTGGCGATTTATATACTAGCCTTCGTTTTCCCTCACACCCAGTGCACTCTGATCCTGTAACTGTTGCAACTGTAAGCCACCAATTTCTGCTCTTTTTGAATAAATCTTTGTCCTGTATTTTACTTTTCTCAATAATTTGAGACAATTTGTATCCCAATGTGGCCAAATCATAAATGGTAATGTTTTTCCATTTTAAATTATGTCTTTTCACTAGATTTGCCACCTCAAGGTCTATCCTATTCAGAAATAGAGAACTAAAGGCAAGGTCCAATTTTCTTTCCAGTAAGGATAAATCTGAATGTTCTTCAAAAAGTCTAGCTAACTGTAGAAGAAAATTCAAAATCACACAAAAAAAAAACCCAGACTTACTGGCCTGGCAGAGATTGAAGAAACCCCAAGAGTATGGCCCCCAGACACACTTTTAACTCAGTACTGAAGTCACTCCTGAGGTTCACCCTCCAGCCAAAGATTAAACAGGTCCATAAAACAAACAATAGACATAATGAGACTAAATGGGTACACCAGCCCAGGGGCAAGGATGAGAAGGCAGGAGGGAACAGGAAAACTGGACAATAGAAATGGGAATCCCAGGGTCAAGAAGGGCAGAGTGTTGACAACCAATGTCACAAAACAATGCGTGTATCAATTCTTCAGTGAGAAACTAATTTGTTCTATAAACCTTCATTTAAAGTAAACACACAGGCAACAACAACAAAAAAAAGTCTAATCTATCCTCGAAATTATGTTGTTGTTGTTGTTTAGGTGCTGTTGAGTCAGTTCCGACTCATAGCGACCCTATGCACAACAGAGTGAAACACTGCCTGGTCCTGACCCATCCTTACAATCGTTGTAATGCTTGAGCTCATTGTTGTAGCCACTGTGTCAATCTACCTCGTTGAGGGTCTTCCTCTTTTCTGCTGACCCTGTACTCTGCCAAGCATGATGTCTTTCTCCAGGGACTGATCCCTTCTGACAAAATGTCCAAAGTATGTAAGACGTAGTTTCACCATCCTTGCTTCTAAGGAGCATTCTGGTTGTACTTCTTCTAAGACGGATTTGTTCATTCTTTTGGAAGTCCATGGTATATTCAATACTCTTCACCAATACAACAATTCAAAGGCATCAATTCTCCTTCGGTCTTCCTTATTCACTGTCCAGATTTCACATGCATATGATGCAATTGAAAATACCATGGTTTGGGTCAGGCACACCTTAGTCTTCAAGGTGACATCTTTGCTCTTCAACACTTTAAAAAGGTCCTTTGCAACAGATTTACCCAATGCAATGTGTCTTTTGATTTCTTGACTGCTGCTTCCATGGCTGTTGATTGTGGATCCAAGTAAAATGAAATCCTTGACAACTTCAATTTTTTCTCCATTTGTCATGATGTTGCTCATTGGTCCAGTTGTGAGGATTTTTGTTTTCTTTATGTTGAGGTACAATCCATACTGAGGGCTGTGGTCTTTGATCTTCATTAGTAAGTGCTTCAAGTCCTCTTCACTTTCAGCAAGCCAGCAAGCAAGGTTGTGTCATCTGCATAACGCAGTTGTTAATGAGTCTCTCTCCAATCCTGATGTCCCGTTCTTCTTCATATAGTCCAGCTTCTCGTATTATTTGCTCAGCATACAGATTGAATAGGTATGGTAAAAGAATACAATGCTGACACACACCCACGTGTCTGTCAGTTTGTAGTAGTGTGGGGGCTTGCATGTTGCTGTGATGCTGGAAGCTATGCCACCAGTATTCGAATACCAGCAGAGTCACCCATGGAGGACAGGTTTCAACTGAACTTCCAGACTAAGACAGACTAGGAAGAAGGACCTGGCAGTCTACTTCTGAAAAGCATCAGCCAGTGAAAACCTTATGAACTTATGAATAGCAGCAGAACATTTTCTGATATAGTGCTGGAAGAAGAGCCCCCTGGTTGGAAGGCACTCAAAAGATGACTGGGGAAGAGCTACCTCCTCAATGTAGAGTCGACCTTAATAACGTGGATGGAGTAAAGCTTTCGGGATCTTCATTTGCTGATGTGGCAAGACTCAAAATAAGAAGAAACAGCTGCAAACATCCTTGAAATTATAAGTACTTTTATCTTTCTCTTGTTTACAAGCTTGAATTTTTGTCCAACCTATTTTTTCTAGGGAAAACTTCAGGAATGGCTTTCAAATAACTTGTGATACTTTTGCCTAGCCTCTAGCAGGAGGTCCTCTGCAGAATCACCTGTTTGTGGAAGGACATTTTCATTAGCATCATACCATTCTGCTTCCTTCATCCACAGTTGGCCTTCTTCCAGGCCTATTAATATAATGATAAGTTGGTAAAGGTCTGGGAGGCCAGGCTGATAAGTAGTAGTGAGGACTCTAAATTCTTTAGCAAATTTAGAAGGGTCCTCACAAGTCTTGAGAAAAATTTTTAACAATTGTTCTTAGTTCTGTCCTTGTCTATGGAGTAAAACTTATTTATGGACACTTCTTAGATTACTCAGTAGGTTGTACCTTAAAGGGCATCTCAAGCTAAGGGTCCTCCTTAGAATTCTTATGATGGGATTTATCTTTCAAAGGCTCTGGAACCTCATCCTCAAAGTGATATTGAAATTCTTCCAGCATTTTTTTTATCCTCTTTAGGATAAAAAATCATAAATCTCAGGATAAGCAAGTAGAGTGGGGTAAAGACAGGCAACTTCTGGGGGAGCAGAGGAAGAAGAAAATATAGGAGAGGGAAAGAAATCAGCCAAAGAAACCTGAAATTGTAATTATTTAATTTTCTTTATTTGTTTAGATATTACATGTTGGAGAGAGCAAAATGGACTTTGGTTTTGCCTCTTCGTTGATTCAAAAAGCCAATTAAAATAAATCACCCCTTCTCCTTCAATTTATTTCACAAGAAAACCATTTATATGAGTCATAACTTCCCCAAAGAGGCCACTAATTCTCAAGATTTCTTCTAGTGAGTATATTCCGAAAATATAGATACTTTACTGATTCAAGCCCATAATTTTTATTCATTTATGTTGCAGGGGTCCCACTGGGGAGACTTGCATGGTTCTTAAAAGTGGCATTCCCCATCTCACTAGATTAACACCATGTGCTAAGAAAAGAAAGAACACTTAGAGCTGTGTGCACTCTTTAGAAAACAAGAATTTAAGCCAATTCTATTATCTGGCCATTAGATGGCCATATTAGCCACTGGTAATCTCGAAGGGAGAACATTCTGGAAAACTATTTTCCATTTTCACTGAGTCGTAGGCTAAACCTAACAGGAATGCCGCAGGACTTGGACTGGGTGTTGCTTAAACCAATGTGTGCCTTCATTTCATGAGAATTTGCTTGTGACCAGCAGGCAGCATAAAGCTCTGGCTTGTCTTGCCTCCAGTTTATCCTGTCACAGGAGACTTTAACCAATTGTATGGTTGGCAGCTGCTCTGGTATCATTTATTAGCTTAACTGTGCCTGAGATTACCATAGTTTATGGTGACCCAGAGCTTTTTGAAAGTGGAATTACCATTGTGGTTACTGAGCAACTAAATAGAAAATAACAAAACATTCAGATCATAATCAGAAACTAACAAACTTAAGATACAGTAAATTCTCAGAGAGCCATGCCAAAAATTGGGACTAGCTCATTCTGGGAGTGTCCTACCTTCTCAGTAGGTCCCAAGGTTCCAGGGAGATGGGTGAGGTTAAGAGGCTCAGTGATTGGTGCCGATTTGGTCCATGATGCCCTGGGGTCCACTGTGAGGGGGAGAAAGTATCTGGATCCTGCCAACTAAGCCAATTACTTTGAAAAGAAAAACTTCAAAACTTTTAAGAGAAATTTTAAAGAGGATTTATTGTAGAAGAAAAGTCATCTGAATGGGAAACATCAGGTTACCAAAACGAAACAGTTCCAAAAAATAACCGTAAAAGCAGCTCAATTATACTGTTTTGGCAGGATATTAGATCACAAACAGTCAGTACAAATGATTGGAAGCAAAGCTCTATGAATCACATTAGCAGATGGACTTACAAAAGCAAGTCTTTGTTCATGATTGGTTACATACCTCTAAATGGCATTGCATGATTGGGTGCAAAACATATTTGCAAAAGTATGTGTATTCTCCAGAATCACAAACAACGTTCAAAAGATGCTTACAATATATATTTTCCAGAATACATTGTAAAAAAATCTTGCTTGAGGTAAAACATTTCTAGTGGATGCCTTAGGTGCATTCTTTCCACATCCTGACATGCCCACAGGGGGAAAAGATTTCTTTTACTACCCATGGTTGCCAACCAGATAAGGAGCCCAAAGGTCAGGCGTTTTTAAAAGCCCAATTTGATTTTGCTGAATTCAGCAGGGATCAGGGTTAATTAAATCATTTTTAACCTTGGTCAAAGATTTGTTAAAAAATTCTCTTTTAAGAAATGAAGGGATTAGGAGGGAAGAAAATCTTTCCTTTTAGAATACTAAAAGAATGCAGATATAATTTTTTTTTAATTCATGTTCATCATTGTTAATCAGTTTTTTTTTTTTTTTTTGGTTTGGTTTTCATAGGGGAGTTCCAGTCCTCAGAGGTTTCTTTTCTGTTTCTCTTAGAGTTTCTAACATTAGAAGGGTCTATTCAGAGGAAAGGAACCCTGGTGGTGCAGTGGCTAACCAAAAGGCCAACAGTTCAAATCCACCAGCTGCTACTTGGAAACCCTATGGGACATTTCTACTCTGTCCTATAGGGTCACTATGAGTTGGAATCAACTCAATGGCAATTTTTTTTTTTTTTTTTTTGGTATTTAGAGGGAGAAGTGAAAGCTCAGCGCATGCGGATCCAAGTGTGGTAGAGGGAAGGAAAACAAAGGCAAGTTAGAAACTCTCTGGTATCAAAAGGTATTTTTGGCCCTGCCAAATTCCAGTTTCAAGCCCACTATGGAGGAGCCAAATGGAAAAGATCCATATACCTATTCCAAAAAAGGTGGCTTGACCAAATGTGGAAATTATTGAACAATATCATTAATATCACACACAAGTAAAATTTTGCTGAAGATTATTCAAAACCAGCTGCAGCAGTACGTTGGCAGGGAATTGCCAGAAATTCAAACCAGATTCATAAGAAGACTCAAAATGAGGGATATTATTGCTGATATCAGAGGGATCTTGGCTGAAAGCAGAGAATACCAGAAAGATATTTACCTGTATTTTATTGATTATGCAAAAGCATTTGACTGTGTGGATCATAACAAATTATGGATAACATTGCAAAGAATGGGAATTCCAGAACACTTAATTGTGCTCACGCAGAACCTGTAAATACACCAAGAGGCAATCATTTGAACAGAACAAGGGGATAGTGCATGGCTTAAAGTCATGAAAGGTGTGCATCAGAGTTGTATCCTTTCACCATACTTACTCAATCTGTATGGTGAGCAAATAATCTAAGAAGCTGGACTATACAAAGAAGAACGGGGCATCTGGATTGGAGAAAGACTTATTAACAACCTGCATTATGCAGATGACACAACCTTGCTTGTTGAAGTGAAGAGGACTTGAAGCACTTACTAATGAAGATCAAAGACCACAGCCTTCAGTATGGACTGCACCTCAACATAAAGAAAACAGAAATCCTCACACTGGACCAATAAGCAACATCATGATGGACAGAGAAAAGATGGAAGGTGTCAAGGATTTCATTTTACTTGGATCCACAATCAACACCCAAAGAAGCAGAGGTCAAGAAATGAAACAACACATTTGACTTGGATTGGATCGTGTCCCCTAAAAATATGTGTCAACTTGGTTAGGCCATGATTCCCAGTATTGTGTGGTTGTCCTCCATTTTATGATCTTCCTACGTGTTATAAATCATAATCTCTTCCTGTTGTTAAAGAGGATTAGGGTGGGATAAAACATCCTTGCTCAGGTAGTATCTCTGATCCAATGTAAAGAGAGTTTCCCTGGGGTGTGGCCTGCACCATCTTTTATCATACAAGAGATAAAGGGAAAGGGAAACAAGCAGAGAGTTGGGGACCTCATGCCATCAGAAAGCAGTGTCTGAAGCAGAGCAAGTCCTATGCAGAGACGATCCTAGTCCAGGGCAAGACTGATGACAAAGACCTTCCTCCAGAGCTGACAGAAAGAGAAAACATTCCCCTGGAGCTGATACCCTGAGTTTGGACTTGTAGCCTACTTGACTGTGAGAGATTAAATTTCTCTTTGATAAAGCCATCCACTTGTGGTATTTTTGTTATAGCAGCACTAGATGCCTAAGACAGCATTGCACTGGGCAAATTTGTTGCAAAAGACCTCTTTTGTGTGTGTGTGCTTTAGGTGAAAGTTTACACCTCAAGTTAGTTTCTCATACAAAATTTATATACACATTGTTATGTGACCCTAGTTGCTCTCCCTATAATGTAACAGCACAGTCCTCCTTTTCACTCCAGATTTCCCATGTCCATTCAACCAGCTCCTATCCCTTTCTGCCTTCTCATCTCTCCTCCAGACAGGAGCTGCCAATTTAGTCTCATGTATCTACTTGAACTAAGAATCACACTCTTCAAGAGTATCATTTTATGTCTTATAG
The DNA here is from genome assembly GCF_030014295.1 of Loxodonta africana. Lineage (NCBI taxonomy): Eukaryota > Metazoa > Chordata > Mammalia > Proboscidea > Elephantidae > Loxodonta > Loxodonta africana. The sequence continues at coordinate 21,611,847 of NC_087362.1, forward strand.
TCCAGTCTATTCTTTATCTGAAGAGTTGGCTTTGGGAATGGTTTTAGTTCTAGGTTAACAGAGAGTATTGGGGCCGTGCCTTTCTCAGGTTCCTCCAGTCTCAGTCAGACCATTGAGTCTGGTTTTTAAACTAGAAATTGAGTTCTGCACCCCACTTTTCTCCTGCTCCATCAGGGACTCTCTGTTGTGTTCGCTATCAGGGCAGTCATTGGTGGTAGCTGGGCACTATCTAATTCTTCTGGTCTCAGGCTGATGGAGTCTCTGGTTTATGTGGTGCCTTTTGTCTCTTGGGCTAATATTTTCCTTGTGTCTCTGGTGTTCTTCATTATCCTTTGCTCCAGGTCAGTTGGGACCAATTGATGCATCTTAGATGGTTGCTCTCTAACTTTTAAGATCCCAGATGCCACTCACCAAAGCGGAATGCAGGACATTTTCTTAATAAACTCTGTTACGCCAATTGACGTAGATGTCCCCTGAAAACATGATCTCCAGACCCCGGGCCCTGCTACACTGTCCCTCCAAGTGTTTGGTTGTGTTCAGGAAACTGCTTAGCATTTGGCTTAATACAGTGATGCTGACTGCCCCTGTATTGTGTGTTGTCCTTCCCTTCACCTAAGATAATTCTTGTCTACTATCTAGTTAGTGAATTCCCCTCTCCCTCCCTCCTCACCCTCATAACCATCAAAGAATGTTTTCTTCTATGTTTAAACCTTTTCTGGAGTTCTTATAATGGTAGTCTCACAGAATATTTGCCCTTTTGCAACTGACTAATTTCTCTCAGCATAATGCCTTGCAGATTCATCCATGTTATGAAATGTTTTGTGAATTCATCATTGTTCTTTATTGTTGCATAGTATTCCATTGTGTGAATATACCATAATTTGTTTATCCGTTCATCTGTTGATGGGCAGAAAGGTTGTTTCCAACTTTTTGCTATTGTGAACAGTGCTGCAATAAACATGGGTGTGCCTATATCTATTCATGTGACGACTCTTACTTCTCTAGGATATATTCCAAGGAGTGGGATTACTGGATCGTATGGTACTTCTATGTCTAGCTTTAAACAGAAGCACCAAATCAATTTCCAAAATGGTTGTACCATTTTGCTTCCTCACCAGCAGTGCCTAAGTGTTCCAGTTTCTCTACAACCTCTCCAACATTTATTATTTTGTGTTTTTTGGTTTAATGCTAGCCTTGTTGGGGTGAGATGGTTTTGCATTGTAACAAAGCAAAGATGTCACTTTAAGAGTGAAGGTGAGCCTGACCCAAGAGACAGTGTGCGTGCGAAAGCTGGGCAACGAATAAGAAAAGACTGAAGAAGAATTGAGGGCTCTAAATTATGGTGATAGCGAAGAACATTGAATATACCAAGGACTGCCGAAAGAATGAACAAAGCTGTCTTGGAAGAAGTACAGCTAGAGTCCTCACTGGAAGCTAAGATGGTGAGACTATGTTTCAGGTACTTTGGATGTGCTATTAGGAGGTACAGAAATCCTAGTTGCCTAGTGGTTAAGTGCTATGGTTGCTAACCAAAAGGTCAGCAGTTCAAATCTACCAGACACTCCTTGGAAATTCTATGGGGGCAGTTCTACTCTGTCCTATAGGGTCACTGTGGGTTGAAATCAACTTGATGGTAACGGCTTTGGTTTTTTTTTTTTTTTTTTTTTTTTAGGAGAGGCCACTCCCTGGAGAAAGACATCATGCTTGGTAAAGTAGAGAGTCAGAGAAGAAGAGGAAGACTCTCAACGAGATGGATTGACGCAATGACTGCAACGATGGGCTCAAGCATAACAATGATCATGATGATGGCACAGAACCGGGCAATGTTTCATTCTTTCGTACGTAGGGTTGCTATAAGTTGGTACCCACTCAACCGCACCTTACAACAACAATGGCAGTGGAGGAGGAAGCACTAGACAAACTTGTTGCTATCCCTAAAGCTGATGGTGTTTATTCACCCCATACAGTCTCAGCGTCCCTTATAATGGTTCCATAGCTATACCAGGCCCAAAATGCTAAAGCTGTTTCATTGCTTTCCCCTGGTACTTCAACAGGCAATGATTTTTCCCAAGGCTTTGTAGAGAAAAGTGTATTTGCTAAGATCTTTCTGCTCCAAAATGTTCCCACCTGTGGCATTTGGCTCTCTTTAACTTTGTGCCACAAATTCTTCCTTTCCTTACGATTCAACTATCTTTTGTCAACTCACCAATTCAAACTGATTTTATGCTAGACTTTTCAGTTGTGCCCACTTCTTGTTCTGTGGTCCTTCCAGATTTCAGAGCAAGGAGACAGCAGCCGATGCTAGTTTGTCCTTCTTATAAAGCCCCAGAAGACACAATGTCTTTCTTTTCTTAATGAAAATTGATTGGGAATATTGCCTACATAAAAGCACTGTAGGGAAGTGTTCTTAACAACTCTATAGTATATTACTCTCTTTGGGGGAATATTTTATTATTCAAAACATTGCCATCCCAAATCTGATTCCCAGAATACAGATATGTTGAAATCAAACATGATTTGTCAAGTAACTAATTCCAGATTTTCTCCCCATTGTCTTTTATTCACAAATAAAAATAATTGTCTCAAAAATTGAGAGTCAAGTTTTTTTGGACACTTCCATTTACTGGCATAGGAAAGTTGTCTTAACTCCTAAGGCCAATTTGATCTATACATTTAAAATCATACATCTCTTAAGACTGGAAATACTTTATTTTTTTCTGATATTGGGTGCATGCTTTTATAATAACTTCATGACATCTGCTTCTGTATAATAACATATCTGTGCCCACATATTTTCAGGTCTAACTTGAGACCTCTGAATTATAACTTCATCTCAACAAGGTTAAATTTTGAGAAGCACTTCTTTTGCCCATAAACAAGTGGTAACAAATAATTTTCATTAAACAGAAGGTGACCTACGGTCAGCTTATTGTTAAGTTAGAAATAAAGTCTAAAATATAACTCAAAAGAATGCATCTATATGTTTGTGAATTTTAAATCAATTCAAAATATTTCATGGAGCTAGGAAGAAATTGAAATGGAAATTTAAAATGCTTAATAGTGAGTGATAAAAAGACAACATATGATACTTATGGAATTAGCTGAAAATATTTAAAAGGACTTATATGGCCTTCAATTCTTATATTACAAAAGAAAAATATGAAACATTGTGCATGATATTTAACTTAAAATGCTATAAAAGGTAAATAGAATAAACTCAGAGGAATTAGATGGATGAAGTAATAAAAATGAGCATGTAATAGAAACAACATATGATATAGAAGGTTAAGAAAACATAGGATTAAAAAAAAAAAACTGATAAGTAAACATATGGTCAGATTGATTGAACACCGAAAGAATGAGAATGAAATAGTATTATGAAATGAAAAGGAACACACCTTCTAATGCAAAAGAGTTACCATTTCTATCCCCATTTTACAAATGAGAAAATGTAGACTTAGGAATACATAGTACCCTAGGAATTATACCTTGTTGTTGTTGTTAGGTGCTGGCAAGAAAGGGGTCTCAAGCAGGAAACCAGAGCAATCTTGCCAGATGGAGTACACAGGAATGAAACTGACTACATCTGTGGAGACAATGGGGAAGCTCAGCATTTTCAGTCAGAACAAGGCCAGGGGCCAACTACAGACCAGACCATCAATTGTTCCTATGCAAGTTCAAGTTGAAGCTGAAAAAAATTAAAATAAGTCCACAAGAACCAAAATATGATCTTGAGTGTATCCCATCTGAATTTAGAGACCATCTCAAGAATAGAGTTTACACATTGTACCCTAATGACAGAAGACCAGATAAGTTGTGGGATGATATCAAGGGCATTATACATGAAGAAAGTAAAAGGTCATTAAAAAGACAGGAAAGAATGAAAAGATGGAAATAGATGACACAAGAGACTCTAAAACTTGCTCTTGAACATAGAGCAGATAAAGCAAATGGAAGAAATGATGAAGTAAAAGAGCTAAACAGAAGATTTTGAAGGGCAGCATGAGAAGACACAGCAAAGTATAATAGTGAAATGTGCAAAGACCTGGATTTAGAAAATCAAAGGAGAACATACCTGGCATTTCTAAAACTGAAAAAATTCAAGCCTCCTATTGCAATTTTGAAAGATTCTATCTGCAAAATATTGAAAGATGCAGGAAGCATCAAAAAAAGATGGAAGGAATGTAGAGTCACTGTACCAAAAAGAATCGGTCGATGTTCAACCATTTCAGGAGGGAACTTGTGATCAAGAGCCGATGGTATTGTCGGAAGAAGTCCAAGCTGCACTAAAGGCATCGGTGAAAAACAAGTCTCCAGGAACTGACAGAACAGCAATAGAGATGTTTCAACAAATGGATGCAGCACTGGAGGTGCTCACTTGTCTATGCCAAGAAATTTGGAAGACAGCTGTCTGGCCAACCGACTGGAAAAGATCCACATTGGTGCCCATTCCAAAGAAAGGTGATCCGAGAGAATGCAGAGATTACTGAACAATATCATCAATATTACACACAAGTAAAATTTTGCTGAAGATCATTTAATGGGGATTGCAGCAGTACATAGATAGGGAACTGCTAGAAATTCACTAGATTCAGAAGAGGACATGGAATGAGGGATATCACTGTTAATGTCAGATGGATCTTAAATGAAAGCACCGAAAACCTGAAAGGTGTTTATCTGTCTTTTATTGACTATTCAAAGATGTTCGACTGTGTGGATCATAACAAATTATGGATAACATTGCAAAGAATGGGAATTCCAGAACACTTAATTGTGCTCATGAGGAACCTGTACATAGACCAAAAGGCAGTTGTTTGAACAGAACAAGGGGATACTGCGTGGTTTAAAATCAGGAAAGGTGTGCATCAGGGTTGTATCATTTCACCATACTTATTCAATCTGTATGCTAAGCAAATTATCCAAGAAGCTGGACTATATGAAGAACATGGCATCAGGTCTGGAGGAAGATTCATTAACAACCTACGATATGCAGATGACACAACCATGCTTGCCGAAAGTGAAGAAGACTTGAAGCACTTACTGATGAAGGTCAAAGAATACAGCCTTCAGTATGGATTATACCTCAACATAAAGAAAACAACTGGGCATCACAATATACAGAGAAGATTGAAGTTGTCAAGGATTTTATTTCTCTTGGATCCACAATCAACCTCCATGGAAGCAACAGTCTGTAAACCAGGATATATTGCATTGAGCAAATCTGCTGCAAACAGTCTCTTTAAAGTAAACATCACTTTGAGGACTAAGGTGCGCCTCCCCGAAGCCATGGTGTTTTCAATCAGCTTGTATACATGCTAAACCTGGGCAATGAATAAGGAAGACTGAAGAAGAATTGATGCTATTGAATTAAGGTGTTGGGGAAGAATGTTGAATATACCATGGACTGCCAAAAGAATTAACAAATCTGTCTTGGAAGAAGTACAGCTAGAATCTTCCTTAGAAGCAAGGAGTGGGGCTTTGTCTCACGTACTTTGGGCATGTCATCAGGAGAGACCAGTCCCTAAAGAAGGACATCATGCTTTGTAAAGTAGAGGATTAGCAAAACAGAGGAAGATCCTCAATGAGCTGGATTGACACAATGACTTCACCAATGGTTTCAAACATAGCAACAATTGTGAGGATGTCGCAGGACCAGGCAGTGTTTCCTTCTCTTGTACATAGGGTCGCTATGATTCAGAACTCACTCCATGGCACCTATAACAACAACACTGAGTAGTAAACAAGCTGTTATCTACAGGCATTTTGTAAATGCCCTTTATCTTTTGGATTGATGTTTTTGTTAATTCCTAGTTTTGGCAGACTAAAACTAAGATGTACATTTTCTCTAAATAAATCTAGAGATTCAACAAAATCCCTATTAAAATCTCAGCTCCAAAATGTATGACCAATTGTGATATTTATTCTAAATTTTACATGGAAATGCAAAGAGCTAGAATAGCCAAAATAATGATGAACAGTGTTGGAGGACTTACTCTAAGTTTAAAAAAATCAAGAAAAGCATAATATGGCTTTGGTGCAAGGATACACGTACAGATGGATAGAACAAAATTGTGAATACAGAAATACATTCATATATACTTGATTAATTGATAGCACAGCAACACAGCAGCCAGAAAAATCCAAGTGGGACAATTTTGCTCCTTTGGTTAAAAGACTTTTATTCATCTTCTTTGAAGTCCCTTACTCTGTCCTACAAAGTCACATTTGCCTCCTTCTTCTTCTTCAATCCCATCATTCATGATCCCACTTAGGATCTTTGCACTGGCTGTTTCCGCTGGCTGGACCGTTCTTTCCCACAAATCTATGACTAGTTGTCTCACCAATTTCAAATCTTTGTTTAAATCTCACCTTCTCTATTAGCCCCATCTGGACCACACTAACTAAAATCATGCCCTCTGCTGCAGCCTTACCGCCTTCCTTATCCCTTTCTGCTTCTTTTCCCCATCGTACTTCTCAACTACATGGAATAAAACAAACTGATGTTTCATCTATTGCTTATTTGTGTTTTCCCACCTCTACTGCAGAGTAGGGTCTTTGTCAGTTCTCTTTACTGGTGTATGGCTCAAAAAAGGTGTAGAATAAATAAAGGCAGATAGTTCTCATCTCAAAGTTTTCTGATACAAACCAGACGTTGTTACGTTGGGTAAAACGAACCAGAATTTTCCAAAGATTTATCTCCCAGTATAAGCTCCTTCTCTCATTCTCTTTCCCTCTCTCTCTAACATCTTTTTCTTCTTCATCCCTCCTTTCTTTCCTTCTGTCTTTCTTACTTCCTCTTCTTTTTCTGTTTACTGAAAAGTTTGGAGCAAACAAGATTCTGAAAGAAAAATAACCGTTTCAATACCAGTTTGAAAGTAATTTGCAAAGGAACTAATGAATAAGAAAATAGTCTTTTTTTTTTTTTTTTTTTACCCTGTTAGTAATGCTTCCTAAGAGGTCACTTTGCCTCTTTGGAAGTTTCCTTCATGACAGAGTTAGAACATTATCATTAAATACAGTTTTCAGTAATGCAATTTTCATGTTAAATAAATAACAAAAAAGGCTGTCTAAATGTTATTTTCTTAGTGATTCTCCTCTCTGCTTCCTCACAGAAACTCACTGAATCTGTTTGCTTTCAGATTTAAAATGTGAAATTTATGGCTAAGGTAGAAGGATAATAAACCTATAAATTGCATTTTTAAGTTGGAAATATTTCATAGTTCAAAAAAGATAACATATGGTTAGAACTCAAGAACTAGAAAATCCATACAGATGGAATGCTTTGGTCCCCATTTATACTAGATTACTGATGTATTAATTTGTCAGAACCTCCAAAGAGATTAAACATGAAATAAAAGCAGAAAGCACACTGAGGTGACTTTCACCAAAAGATAATTGCAGTGATAACTTATGACACTTGTCAGTTAGGGTCAAATTTATCCAAGTAAAACAAACCATGATTGTATGCTATGAATTGGGCTATTTGTGAACAGATGTCTTGGTGCCAGACTGTTACAAACTAAATAGCGAAACAGGGAAAAAGAAAGCAACAAGTAAATATGAAAATAAAATATGAAAGGAATAGTAATTGATTCGGATATGTATTAAAAGAGCAAGATGAAATGGAAAATGCTGGGAAGTAGAATGACATACTGAGATAGAGTCTCTGATTTGTGTGTGGTTGTAAGAAAAAAAAACTATTGTAAGAAAAAATAGAAAACAACTGGAATTGTAGAACACAATAATTTACTGAAAGCCCAGCCTATTTTTAACCTGGGCTGGAAAGTCCTAGGCTATAAAATTTTCCAAATCTTTGATTTGTTCAGAAGCCTAAGGAAATGAAATAAAGGCTGGTAATAGTTGAATTATGCTCTAAATATTCTATTCTTCTTGCGCACAAGAACTTAGGAGCCTTGGGATTTACGTATTGTGTTATAAATGTATGGTGTTATAGCTATAAACAAAGGTAGAGTTATAAATGATTGATAAGCACTCACATTATCAGTCACTGGAAGTAACAGCCATTTAGATTGCCATATGCTGATAGGAAAAATATCTTTTAAATTTGTTTCTTCAAAGATTACTCTCACTAAATAGCTCATATTTACCATTTCAATTAAATTATGTATGAATTCCATTAATACGTAAAGGCCGTTAGATTTGTACCGTAGCCTACCAATATTAGAGTATGTTAGCCAAAAAGAAGGGCTCTCAATAACTCAGAAAAACCCACTGCCATCAAGTCAATTCTGACTCATAGTGACCCTCTAACTGAAGAACTCCTGAAATCTGATAAACTTACTTTTAATTTTTTTTAAAGCAATATTAAAGACTTTTTTAAACCCTCAAATATCTGTGCAAGGCAAATCACCCCTTGCTTGCACAATGCTAATTTGGTTCAGAAAAATATCCCTGTAAATGTAAAATAGCTTCATTCAAAAATCTATAAAGTTTTAAATCCAGAATTTTAATTAGAGAAAGAGATTGTTGCCCCAGAAAACACTTACTTTGATTCTAAGTCAAGAATGAGAGCAGCTATAAAATTATGTCCTCACTTTTGCAATAACAATCAGTCAAATTGATTCAAGCTGCCTGTTTTGTACCAAGCTATGAACACGGGTCAACAAGACCTTAATGAGAAAAGAAGGTGTTAACTTGCTTCAAATGGACAATAGTTTCAACAAAATAAAAACCCATCAAATCACCATTATTCTAAGGTTCATTGTGCTTAACCATAAAACATTACATTTATCAATACTCGATCTCAGTCTAAAGCCTAGACAGGAGCATATCTGTGATTAAAATAAGCAAGGCTCAGTCAACACTAATTTACTAAATATCTTTTCCCAGAAAACCTTTTTTTAAAGTTTTTTTTTTTTAATTGTCTAGATTTGTATCCTAATTTATTTATTCTGTTGGTATGTTGCTTCTGTGAAAGAGCTATTTAGTTGTTCTGCTGGCATCATTTGAAGAGTGGTAAACAACTTAATCACAATATGTCTATGAATTTGCTCCTCTCATTTTTTGATAGGTTATTACCTCAAATCTTAAAGCGGCTCATTTTCCTTTTTCTAACTTTTATTCTCCTCACAGCCCGCCAAACCACGGCTTCTAACTGCGGTTTGGCCTGACCACACTGCGGCCCTAACCACAATTTGAATTTGGTGACAGAATCTCGTCCCTGTGCAAACCCAGGTTTTGAAGCAAGCACAGGACCTGAAGAGCTGTGTCCTCAATCTGTCCTTGGACCTGAACATCACCATATGATTCAACACCCGGACCTCCAAATGTGGACAAGGGAGGGCTAAAGGCGGAGAGTTCCAGGCACCAACCCAACCCCCAGAAGCCACTGGAAATAAAAAGCTCCCCAGCCACATCAGATACAGTGAGCATGTGGTCTTTCAGCTGCTAAGCCCCATTTTGCTCCTTGTTTGCGCAAAGAGTAAATTTCCACTTTCTGTTTCCCTTGCAACTGGTGGTATGGCATCCATCTTATTTCAAAAGTAACAGTTTTATTGCAAATTTTATAGCATAAAAATTACTTTATGAGGTAAATCAATTAAAATACTTAGAAATTTATCAATGTTTAAAACCACAGTTTACCCATCCAAGTTTTTCCATACTGACAAAAAATGAGTGTGATTTTCCTATCTTGAAATCCAAAATGAAATGTAGGGAATAAATTACTTATAAAATATAACGTATATGTTGTTGTTGTTCTTGTTAGGTGCCCTCAAGTTGGTTCCGACTCATAGCGACCCTATAGGACAGAGCAGAACTCACCCATAAGGTTTCCAAGGAGCAGCTGGTGGATTTGAACTGCCAGTCTTTATGGTTAGCAGCCAAGCTCTTAACTACGCATAATGTAATAGTTTATTGCAACTTTATTTTTAACTTAAAAATGTCAGAAAAGGGGTCAGCTGTTTGCTTAGGAAGATCATTATAAACATATAGGATATGGCAGAACTTATTTATTCAATTTACGGCCTCTTAAAATTAGTTTCTTCATTTAATACAAAACGTGGCAGAATGGCAGGATCATGAAAAACAAAAACACACAATAACACTCTCTAAATATATTCAGTCAACAACAAAAACTAACAACAACAAAACAACAAACTCATAGTTATCCAATAATAAATTGTAGGAAATTAATCTCAAAAATGTTCTCAATCTCCAAATTCTTTTGTATTCACATCCTTGGCAAAGTAACAGGCAACTCATTCTGTCAAGGGGAGCCTATTTCTCCACTCTTTGAATCTGGGCTGAATTTGTGATTTGCTTTGGGCAATAGAATGCAGTGGGAGTGATGTTGTATCATGTGCAAGACTTGCCCACTTTTACTTGTTCTCTATCTGCCAATCACCTTCCGGCGAATCCCAGATAAAGAAGGAAGAGTGTCCTAGAACAACCAGTCCCTAGACGACTCATAACATGTGAGCCAATTAAATCTATGTTGTTGGAAGCCACTGAGTTTTGAGGCGGTTTGTTATGAACTGATAGCTAGCTGTTACAAAATAATAATAATTTCAAATGATCAACTTAAATTAACAAACATCAATACTAAGCATACCAGGAAAGGCATTTGAGTTGCCTGGACATCACATTTTTTCACCTTCTAATCCAGGATCTCATGACACTGAAAATACATTACACTAAGTACTCTTTCCACTGCACATGGCTACAGATTGGTATTCTAAATCTGGCCACTCTAGTTGCCAAAATTGGGTGGAAGAAATACATAATTTATCACTTTTTGTATGTGTTACACTGTTAAAAGGAAGGCAAAGTAAGTCCTCTTGAACATCAGTCGTCTTACAAGTTTTAAATGAAATACTCTTACACTTTCTTTTTAATAAGCAATTTTAGACTTAAGGAAAAAATTGCAAAGATAGGTCAGAGAATTTCATTTACACCACACCCAGAAATAAAACCAATTGCCATTGAGCTGACTGTGACTCAAGGCAACCCCATGTCTGTAAGAGTAGAACTGAGCTCCATACCGTTGCCCTCAAGTCAATTCCAACTCATAGCGACCCTATAGGACAGAATAAAACTGCCCCCTGCAGTTTCCAAGGAGTCCCTGGTGGAGTCAAACTGCTGACCTTTTTGGTTAGCAGCCACAGCTCTTAACCACTACACCACCAGTGTTTCCAATGGGGATTTTAAAAAGCAGATCACCAGACATTTCTTCTGTGTTTTTCTGTTTTCAGTTAGTAGCTGAGCGCTTAACCATTTGTACCACTCAGTGATTTCACCCCACACCCAAATTCTGCCATTATTAACATATTACCTTAGTAGGGAACATTTATTACAATTTATAGATTAATATTGACACAATATTATTAAGTAAAGTCCAAACTTTATTGAGATTTTCTTAGTTCTTACTAGATGTCTTTTTCTGTTCCAGGATCCCATCCAGGACCTCACATGACATTTACTTGCCATGTCTCCTTAGGCTTCTCTTGGCTGTGAAAGTTTCTCAGACTTGTCTTGTTTTTAATGACCTTGACAGTTTTCTCGAGGCTGATCTGGCATTTTATAGAGGGTCCCTAAACTGGGTTTTCTCTGGTGGTTATACCAGGGTTATGTGTTTTGGGGAGGAATACCACAAAAGTAAAGTACCATTTTTATCACCTCACAGCAAAGGTATAAATTACCGGCACAACATCATCAATGATGTTAACCTTGATTACCAGACTGAGGTAGTGTTTGTCAGGTTCCTGTATTGTAAAATTACTCTCCACGCCTCCCCACCCTTTTCCATATTGTACTGTTTGGAAGAAAGTCACTATGCGCAGGCTACACTTAAAGGGTGGGGAGTTACGTTGCCCTTCTGTGTGGGTGGAGCATTTACAAAAATTATTTGGGATTCTTTGGACAGGAAATTTGTCTATTCTTCCCCCTCTATTAGTTGACCATTTATTTATATCAGTGTGGCCTTGAGGATATTTATTTTTATAATTTGGGTTATCATTCAACACTATTTTATTGCTCAATTTTTTTTTTTTTTTTCTAGTTTAGGTGATTAGGACCTCTTTCAGCTGGCTCCCGTTGTCCTTTGATAAACCCACATCATTGTGTGCGTAGTTTTGTTCTGGCTTTTTTGTTTGTTTTTGTTTTCCTTTATAGCACTTTCTTACATTTTGGCACTAGTAGATGCTCTGGGCTTATCATGCCCCTGTCCTAAAATTAGCTATTTCTCCAAAGAGCTCTGGTTCCTTTCTTTGGAGACTGGTATTAGAAACAAAGGTCTGGTTGATAGGTGAGGTTCTTGCTTAACAGGATGATGTTATTTCTAGAACTTCTTTGTTGACAGAGTAAAGAAATATATCTGTGTATACTAATCTCTGTATATACACATATTTATAAAGACCTCTTTATGTGAACTTCTATATCTATGCTAAGCTAAACATGAGTTCAGAATAATGTCTCCAATTTTAAACTCTACCACAGGATTTATTCCAGCCTTCTCCTCTTGCTAACTTCCCACACCTACAAGGAAAAGCTTAGTTCTCATAATTCATTGCCTACTTACTTAATTGTTCATTTCCAGTGTATACGTATGGCAATATCAAAATTGTTGACCTACACCCATGGGAAACAACTTTATCAGCCAGAATATAGTGTTTACATATACTTAATGCCTTTAGTCCTAAAGATTCCACTAATTTCCAAAGTTACTTAGATCAGCGTTCTACTCCCCTCTTCTCAACTACTTCAGTGAACTTGTTTCATATATTTGTAATATAAATTGTTTTGTCACATTCTGCTTTCCAATTTGGATTCTCTGACTTCTTAAATGATCTCTTTTATTTGAATATATTAGGAGCCAGTTTTTGTGTTGTAAAATTATATGGATTTTGACAAATGCATAGTGCCATCTCTCTCCCATTTCAGTATCTTACAGAATAGATTCACTGCCTTAAAAATTCTACTCTGCCTCACTTATTCAACTCTCTCTAAAGTTTTGCCCTTTCCTGAATAGCTTATAGTTGGAATCATACAGTATACCGCCTTTTCAGACCATCTTCTTTCACTTAGCAATAAAAAAAAAGCAATACGCACGTAATATTCATTCATATCTTTTTGTGGCTGTGTGTATCCTTTATATCCATTACCAAATAATATTTCATCATACGGATGTAGTAGTTTGTTCATCCATTCACATATTGAAGGGCAATTATAAATAAAGCTGCTATAAGCATTCATGTACTGGGTTTTGTGAGGAAATAAGTTTTCAAATCCTTTGAACACACACTGAGGAGAACAATTTCTGGATTATATAGAAAGGCTATCTTTAGCTTTAAAAAAAAAGCTGCCACTGTCTTCCAAATTGGTTGGACCATTTTCCATTCCTACCAGCAATGAAGGAGAATTCTCCTAATTCTGCATTCTCATCACCAACTGGTATTGTCATTTTTCTGCATTTTAAGTGATACGTATCGACATCTCATTGTTGCTTTAATTTGCAATTTCCTAATAGCAAATGATTTTAAACATCTCTTCATATGCTTATTTATAATCCGTATATCTTCTTTGGTGAGGTGTGTATTCAGAATTTTGGCCCATTTTGGAAATGAGTTGGTTGTTTTTTAATTGTTTCATTTAAAATGTCTTTGTATAGTTTGAATAAAAGATCTTTATCAGATACGTGTTTTGCGAATACTTTATCTCAGTATGGGGCTGTCATGGATTGAACTATGTCCCCCCCAAAATGCGAGTATTAACTTGGTTAGGCCACAACGTGGTTGTCTTCCATTTTGTGATTGTAATTTTATGTTAAAGAGGATTAGGGTGGAATTGTAACACTCTAACCGGGTCACATCCCTGATCCAATGTAAAGGGAGTTTCCCTGGGGTGTAACCTATATCACCTTTATCTCTCAGGAGATAAAAAGGAAAGAGAAGCAGGCAGAGAGTTGGGGACCTCATACCACCAAGAAAGCAGCACCAGGAGCAGAGTGCATCCTTTGGACTCCAGATCCCTGCGCCTGAGAAGCTCCTCGATCAGGGGAAGATTGAGGACAAGGACCTTCCTCCAGAGCCAACAAAGAGAGAAAGCCTGCTGACACCCTGAATTTGGACTTGTAAACTACTAGACTGTGAGAGAACAAATTTCTCTTTGTTAAAGCCATCCTCTTGTGGTATTTCTGTTATAGCAGTACTAGATGACTAAGACAGGGGCTTATTTTTTCATTTTCTTAACATTGACTCTGCATTTGCCTCTCTCTCCAGAGTTTGTGGTGGCAATTTGCCCTGGGATTTTAGTTCTTTTACAGGACCAAGAAAAATGATCACTTTTCAATTTTTTTTTAGCTTTTTTAAATTGTAAGAATAGGAGTGATGGCTTTCAGTTCTATACAAGCTGGAACTCTATACTTTCATTTAAAGTTTCATTTCTTCCTAATTCTGAAATCTGAATCTATGGGACAAGAGCTAAAATAATAATCATCATCATCAAATCACACACACAAAAAATAATATTTGTACTCAATACACTCCCTCTCCTATTTTTCTCTACCCTTTATCAAGTGATATTTTGTCCTCAAATTAGGCTTAATGTTTCTGACTGACACTTCCCTGGAGTCTGGCCAGGACCTCTTGGAATATATTTATGAGGGAGCAAGCCTCCTTGTCCTTACACATTTGAAGCCAAGTTAGACTAAAGCTGGGCAGATATCTGAAAGAGGTAACAAATATTTGACAATCACAATTGTTTCAGAAAAGAGATAGGTATTAGAAACTTAGTGTTAAGACTTAGTTTTAATTAAAATATGCATATGCGATCATGTGAGGTGTCTAAGGCAGTTTTTCAAATTTTATATATTTAAGCAACAGTAATGTCCAAGGAATATGACATTTGGAAGCAGGAGATTAAATACCAGCAAAGCTAAACATCTCCCAACAGAGCTATAATATTTGACAGTTGTGAAATCTCTAAAGACATTTCAGCCTTATTTATTAGGTAAAGCTGTCACAGTTTATACACACCATCAAGCTCCAAAATAACTATTAACAAATGACAGTACAGCTTGACACATGTGAACGTAGTTACACAAGTGTGTAAGAATTGACAAATTGTGCTTATATGAAGAAAAATGAATATAAACCTACAGTCAGTAAAGAAACTCTAAAGACACTGGGAAAAGGGGCTATCTGTTTGGGACACGATGTGGGAATGACCCAATGTTGATTTATATTAAATAAACTATTAAATAATTAGCCTCCTCTTAGCAGGTTTTTGTATATTGGAAAGGAAATAAATTGGTGAAAAGGAGACTTACCAGGTTTACAATAAAAGGCAAACAGACTGCAACTTATTTCTTCAATTCTATATACAGATGCCCCTAAAAGGGATAAAGCCTCTGATACAAGCACATGGAGTTTCCGCTGAGGGTACTGTCCATCCCCACACATTTACTTACGGCTATAGTATCCATAGATCTAAAAGGGCCAGGCATTCCTATCAATGTCAGCTCCTAAAACATTCGTAAATTCACTTTCGTAGCTTTTTCACATACGCAATGCTCCCTCCAATGCAAAAATGTTTTCTCCCACCCTATGCTTGACTAACTCCAACTCCTTTCCAAAGCTCAACTCATATACCATCTCCTCTAGGCAGCTTCTCTAAGGGCTTCTTTGTAAGTTAGTAACCGTTCCACTATAGTTTCTGTTGCTGCACTGTATATCAAGCTATGTCAAAAAATAATAAAAGTTTGCATTTAAGAGTATATGATGGAACAACTGGGTACATGCAAAATAATGATGCTGGATGATTACGTTACATCTAGGACAAAAATTAACACAAAATGAGTCAAAGACCTAAATGTAAGAGCTAAAGTATGAACCTCTTACAAGAAAACAGATCATAGGAATCTCTCTTTGTAATTTTGGCATAGGCAATGGTGTGTTAGATATGACACAACAACACAAGCAACAAAAGAAATATAGACAAATTATACTTTAACAAAATTAATTTTGGGGGATTTTTTTTTTTTTTATGATACTATCTGGAAAGTGAAAAAAAAGGGAGAAAGTATTTGCGAATCATATACCCAAATAAAGTCCTAGTATCCAGAATACATAAAGAATTATTACATCTCAACAATAAAGACAAATAATCCAAATATAAAATGAGCAAATAATTTGAATAGACATTTCACCAAAGAAAATAGACAAATGGCCAATAGGCACAGAAAATCTGATCAACATCTATCTTAGTTTCCTTTTGCGACGCTAGGAAATTAGCACAAATTTAGTGGCTTAAAAAAAAAAAGTGAACTCATTACTTACAGTTATGGAGGTCAGAAATCTAAATCTGTCTCACTGAGCTAAAGCTAAGATCTCAACAGGTCTGTGGTTCTTCTGGAGGCTCTGGGGGAAAATACTTCTTGCTTTTTCTAGCTTACAGACGCCACCTGCATGTTTTGCTTCATGGACACTTCCTCTGTTTTCAAAGCAAGCAGCATAGTATCTTCAAGTCTCTCTCTGATTCTGACCTTTTGTCCCCCCATTCCACATTTAAAAGACTTACATGATTATATGATTATATTAAGCCCACCCAGGTAATCTAGCACAATCTCTTTATTTTAAGGTGCAATGTACCCAGTGAAATAAATCAGATGGGACAGTGCGGGGCTCTTTGGATCAGAACGAATAATTATACTACTCACTGGCAGCTCCACAGGCTATTATTACTTACAATGACAGATGAAGTAGGTGGGGGTTTTATCAAGAGCCAGGTTCTCCCAAAAGGCTCCTACCCAAAAGGATGTGATACTTTTTATCACATCTGTGACCACCCCTTATGCACCATGAGCAAGAGAACGAAGGAGAACTTGGGTCTGGGGTTTATCTCATATACACTAGAGGAGTATATGCACTGTACTGCATGGGAAAGGCAAAAGGGAATAAAAGGAAGGGGCCTTTGTTCAGGCACACCTGGCCTAGTCATCATCTTTTCTTTAAGTGAAAAACAGCATGACCGGAGAGAACATTTCTTCCCCTACAGCTGCAAGACTGATTCTGTACAATTAAATAGTCATGGCGACAGAGAAAGTTATTGTGGGTTCAGAACAAGGAAGAAGCTTCTTTGACACGGAGAAGGAACTGGGACCTAATTCCCAGCCTTGGGCAACCCAGGGGAGACCACCCTCCCAGCATAAGGTCAGTGGTTAAGGAACTTAATTCTACATGCAACCTTAATTTCCCTTTGCCATGCAACATAACCTATTCATAGCTTCCAGGGATTAGGACATGGAAATCTTTGGATGGTCATTATTCCAACATCGTTGGAAACCCTGGTGGTGTAGTCATTAAGTACTGTGGCTGCTAACCAAAAGGTTGGCAAATGGAATCCATCAGGAGCTCCTTGGAAACTCTACAAGGCAGTTCTACTCTGTCCTATAGGGTCGCTATGAGTCGTAATCAACTCTAGGGCAGCAGGTTTTTTTTTTTTTTTTTGGTACATCACTAGTCCTTAGGGAAATGCAAACCAAAGCCACAAACAGATATCACTTTACACCCACTAGGAAGCTATATTCAAACAGACAAATAATAATAAATATTGGCAAGGATCTGGAGAAACTAGAGCCCTCATACATTGTTGGTAGGAATATAAAATGATGTAGTCATTTTAGAAAATTGGCAGTTTCTCAAATAGTTATACAAAAATTTATTATAGGCTCCAACAATTTTACTCTTGGGTGTTGAACCAAAAGACCTGAAAATATATTTTCACAGAAAGCTTGTATGCAAAAGTTCATAAAAATTTATTCACAATAGTTAAAAAGAGGAGTTCCCTCAAGGGCTCATCTACTACTAAGTGAATAAACAAAATATGGTATACCCTTAAAATGAAATATTATACAGCCAGAAAAAGGAAAGAAGTACCAATACGTGCTACAACACAGACACTCCTTGAAGGCATTATGCTAAATTGAAGAAGCTAAGCATAAAAGGCCTCATAATATATAATCCCCTTTATATAAAATGCTTGAAATAATGAACCTACAGATGCAGAAATTAGATTTGTGTTTACTAGGAAGAGGCTGGAGGTGGTGGGGAATGGGGAATGACTGTTAATGGGTATGAGATTTCTTTTGGGGTGACGAAAATCTTCTCAAATAAGAAAGTGATGAAGGCCACACAATTCTGCAAATATGTTAATAACCAACTGAATTTTACACTTCAAAATGAATAATTTTATGATATGCAAATTTTATCTCAGTTTAAAAATTAAAAAAAAAAAAAGCTTATGATATACCAAGCCTTATGGCAAGGGGTTAAGACTTTATATATAACTATTTAGACCTCACAGTAACACTTTGGTGTGACTATATTGTTATCCTCACTTAAAGACAAAAAAAAAAAAATGTGAAGTGAAGGTTCGTTACTCATCCAAGAGCAAATAGCAAATACACAGCAGAAGAAACAGGTGAGTCTTGCCTGGCATCTGGCTCTATAGCCCACTTCCCAAGCTACTGTGCTGTGCAGCCATATTGTCTGTGCATAGTTGTTGATCTTGTCAAATAGATTTTCGTTTTCTTGTGAGCAGGATTAAGTTTTATGGGTCTCTGTGACCTCCAGAGAGCCCTGGTCATGCAGTGGTTAAGAGCTCAGGTTGTTAACTGAAAGGTTAACTGTTTGAATCCACCAGCCGCTCCTTGGAAACATATGGAGCAGTTCTACTGTGTCCTATAGGATCACTATGAGTTAGAATCGACTCAACGGCAATGGGTGGCCTTGAGTGTCTAACATATGGGTGATAATATAACATGGTTTTTGAGCAAAAAATCAAATTTTGATCTGTCTGTATCACTTGACTATGAGGAGGTTGATTCACATCTCTAACAAGGAGGTTTTGCATTTTTTAAACAGATAAAACATCGCTAACTAGTCCAGAGAGCTGTTTGAACATTAAATATAAAACATTTGTTATCATGTTTGGAATACATTCATCCATTCATTCATCCATTCTTTCAATCAATATCTATTGTGTATCTCCTATTCATGCCAGGTACTCTTCTAAAAAATATGTTAGACAGAAAAATAGGGCATGGGGAAGAAAAAAAATATAAAAAACCTTGCAGCTAGGATATTTATATTCTGGTGAGAGGCACATAGAAAAAATAAATATAATAGATATACAAACCATATTGCATGTTATTATATATTCACAGTTAGAAGTTCTACGGAAAAGTAAAGTCCGGTAGTCTAAGAGGGTAAGCCTAATGTGTACATGGAAGGCTGTGATTTAAATGAGAAGCCATTTATACAAAGGCTTGAAGAAAATGAAAGATGCATGTATCTGACAGAAGGAATCGCAGTAGAAGGGTCTTGAGGAGGCAGTACACCGGGCATGTTTGAGAAAACAAAGGCTGGTGTGACTGGAGTTGACTGAGCAAGAGGGAGACTAGAAAGAGATGAGGTCAAAAAGGTAACAGTGAGGTTGGGGCTTGTAGGCCAGGGCAGTTCTTGTAAGCCATTTAAAGAATTTTGGATTTGATTTGGAGTGAAATGAGGACCCATTGTAGCAGAGGAGCAGCATGAAGTAACTTACATTTTCAAAAGGACCACTTTGACTGCGGTGCTGGGAACAGATTGGAGGGAGAGAGGGTGAAGGAAATAGCAATGCAGAGAAGAGAGCCAGGAAACCAATGCCAGGAATCCAGGTGACTCAGCTTAGAGGGTATGAATGGTGGCCTCCAAAAAGGTATGTCCATGCCCTAATCCCCAGAACCCATGAATGTGACATTATTGGAAAGCAGGTCTTTGCAGATGAATTAAGTTACGAATCTTGAGACGAAGAGATCATCCTGTCCGGATGGACTCTAAATCCAATGACAAATGTCATTAAAAGAGAAAAGTGGAGGGAGATTTGAGATAGAAGAAGAAAGACATAGAGAAGAGGAGGAAACAGTGTGACCATGGAGGCAGAGATTGGAGTGGTACGGCCACTAGTCAAGGAATGATGACAGGCACTAGAAACTGGAAGAGGCAAAGAACGGATTCTCCCCTAGAATCTCTAGCGGGAGCATGCTTCTGCCAAAACCTTGATTTTGGACTTTTGGCCTCCAGAACTGTGAGTGAATACATTTCTGCAGTTTTAAGCCACCAAGGTTGTGATAATTTGTTACAGCAGGCCCAGAGAGCTAATGTAGATGGTGAGTGTAGAAGCCAAGAGTCCAAAAGCAGAGATGTGAGCCATGATCTAATATTAGATTACTTTCACAGTACAGCCAACAGCGTTGGCTAATGTTTTGGGTGACTGGTATGAAAAATGAGAAAGGAGTCAAGGATGATTTAGCCTGAAACTGGAAGGATGGAATTACTAAGTGAGATGGAAACCCTGAGAATGGAGCAAGTTAGGAAGAGAAATCAGGAGTTTACTTTTTTTTAATTTTAACAAAAGTTAGTATTTTTTAGATATCCAAAAGACATTTTAAAAAAGCATGTGACAGTTATTATAATTATATATTAAAACCAAACCACATCCATTGTGTCGGGTTGATTCTGACTCATAGAGACCCTTTAGGACAGAGTAGAACTGTCCCATAGAGTTTCCAAAAGGCAGCTGGTGGATTTGAACTGCAGACCTTTTGGTTAGCCACCGAATGCTTAACCATTGGTCCACCAGATGCTTCAAAAAAATTAGATAAATAAGTAAATATTTTATCACAATAATTTTTCCATCCATGTAACCATTTGGCTTGCTAACACTTTCATAAAAAGATAGAAATTACTTCACTTGAAGATAAGTTGTTGAGTTGGTTAAAACTACTAAAGGTGGGTTTTTTGTTTGTTTTCTTCCTACAAATATTTAAGTTTACTTCTGCATGGAAGAAATTCTGGAGAAAACAGATATAAAAGGCTACCATATTGCCTCTCTGAGTGGCCTATATTTTTAGGCTTTTTCTTAGCACAACACATCCTGAAAAGCAGGTTATAAGCAAGATTACCAGACTCTGAAAGTTATTTAAAAATCAGTAACTTGGCTGAAACAGAACGGTTTTTTGTAAAAGAGATAGATAGGGGAAAGAACTATTTTCATTGTCTTAGCTTCCAATAATATATGGCCACATCAGAGAGAAGTTCTAGTTAAGTGGCCACTCTTTCCTTGCCTTGGAAAATGCAATTATTAATTTATCTATCCTAGAATGTACAAATTAATATAAAATGGCCCTGTCAGGAACACCAGTACACCTTAACTGTTTCTGTACTATTTATAAAGTACACTGCAAAAGAAAAAGAAAGAAATGAGGAACTGGGAACTATAAAATCACTTTGTGTTACAGAAGACAAGCAGATATAACTTGGCATGAGAGGCATTTATTTGTCAGCAAATATTGACTGAGCACCTACTATGTGACAGGAAACATTTTAGTGAAATGCATTTACAGGGAAAAAACAGTCTTCCTGACTAAACCAACAAGTAGCTATAAATAATTTTATTTTAGTTGTACCAGTGACAACCATAAATCGTTTGTTAAGTCTGATTTCTTCAATAATTAACCAACTTCATGGAACACATTTAGAAAGTGAATTCATCAATTTGATCTATTCTACTAAAAAAAAAAAAAAATTTTTTTTTTTTTTACTTTCCTTAGAATCAGAGAGCTGAAAGAGAAACCAAAGGTCTGTTGGGGATTAGTTCCTTTGTCCATTAAAATTAATATCTTAAACGCAATCACAATGCAATTAGCACAATCTCAAACATTTTCTAAGAGTTTCCTTCAGGGAACTGAATGACTCTTGATTCAATATACCTGGTTTCTCTCTTTTAATATCTTAAACTGTGGGAGAATCTGATTAAAAGTCAGCTTGCAGCCTTGAAGTTATAATTTTAAGATGGTCGAAGTCCCATTTACTGTATTTGAACTTGACTCAGCCAGCTGATTAGTGTTTGTAATCCTTTAGGCTTCAACGATGTGCTCTCTCTCTCTCTGACTCCAATTTTAGATCTGATCCATCTACTTTTTTCTGCCACTGCGTTTGGATCACAGAATTAACTGCTGATCAAAGAGGCAAATCGACATAAATCTGATCTTTTCTAACATGCTGTATTCTATTTTAAAACCAGCCCCCCTTCCTTAACAATATTTTTATTCATTCTTACTAAAATCTTAGGAAGCAAAAGAGTTTTTCCAGAGCTTTCCTGCACATTCCTCTTTTTTATAAAATCTTAGCAGATACTTCAGAGAGAAAAGTCCTTTATCTCTTTGTCTCAGAGCTCTTTCTATCTATGACTGAAAACAATTGTCTACCTGTTCTCCTAAGCCAACTGCTTCTTAGCCTTGTCTAGATTTTATTCTGTCCTTATTTCTTAGATTTTGACCCTTCTCTTTCCAGAATTTCACATCATGCTCTCTCTACTTGTTATTTCTTTCTGCCTTTGAATATTCATGGTTTTTATCTCTCAGTACTTCTCTTCCTTGCCTTTCACACTTTCAAATGTATGGGCATGTCTCTGGCTGTTTTTATTTGCTATCCAAGCCTTCCTTCTTCACTCCATTTTATCCTCTGATAGAACTATTCCACAAATCACTGGTCTATTTCTGTTTAACAATGACTAATTACCACACGCAGGGGCCGTTTCTTATTCTTCAACCTTTTGCAATTCTTTTACAGTGTTGTCAGCCTTTCTTCAGATGGTACATTAGGTTTGAGATTGTCAGTGTAGGAAGAAAGCCTTACTGGTAAGTGAAACCCTTATAATAAAAATGGAGTCGAGACAATATGCAGAATTAGAAAAATCAGTATGAACTCTAACGTTGAATGGCTTACATTCTCCCACTCTGTGACTCTGGAAGTGGCTCAGAAGCAGCAGCCCTTTCTCCCTTGCCCAGTACTCATGTGCGTCTAGTATGGATTATACTGTTATTCAACCAAAGCCAACAGGACTCCCTGCAAATAGCTCATGCCATGTCTAATCAGGAACCTGTGTTCACAGACGTTAATTAAATACAGAAAGCGTTCAAAAAGTGTGTTTGAAGGTGATAAACTAGCTCAATGTTCTAACAAGTGCAACTAAGGTCACTGTCTGGGTCTTCATCTCCTAGGGCAGGATTTCTATACAAGGTGTTATGAAATACAGTCCTATTAGTAAGGTGTTTGTCACTTTTAAAGTAATTGTAACAAATCAAATAGGTACTTTGCTATGGATTGAATTGTGACCCCTCAAAATATGTGTTGTAAATCTTAATCCCTATACCTGTGGTTATAATCCTATTTAGGAATTTTTTCTTTGTTATGATAGATAGTATTAGTGTTAAAAAAAACAAACAAACAAACAAAAACATTGCTGTGGAGTCAATTCCGACTCATAGCGACCCTACAGGACAAAGTAGAACTGTCCCACAGGGTTTCCAAGGAGCACCTGGTAGATTCAAACTGCCAACCTTTTGGTTAGCAGCCACAGCACTTAACCACTAAGCCACCAGTATTAGTGTAGGGTGTGTTTTAAGCCAATCTGTCTTGGCATATAGAAGACCAGATTAGGCATAGAGAAGCAAGCAGACATGGGGGGAGATAGATGCCACAGCCCATGAAAATGCCACATGCCACGACTGCCAAGGAATAGAAGCTGAAAAGAGACAAGGACCTTCCCCCAGAGCCAACAAGGAAAGAAAGGCTTGTTCTAGAGCCTGAGCCCTGAAATCGGACTTCCAGCCTCCTAAACTGTGAGAAAATACATTTCTGTTTGTTAAATCCCTCCATTTGTGGTATTTCCTTTATAGCAGGACTAAATAACTAAGACATACATTATTATAACACAAATTATTTATGCAATGATGGCTAAGAGGGCATAAAATGTACAACAATCATTAGGGGACAACATGATGTGATAACCCAAAGCTTAAATGAAGGGGTTAGGCACACGGGTCCAACTGATGTAACAAGTGTGGCTTACCATAAAAAAGAAACTGACTTTGATGACATGAATTAGATGTGAAGTATTCAGGGTCGATGATAAGAATCAGTTGATTGATAACCCAGGTACAATAAATGATCTAGCTTGAGAGATTTGGAGTGGGGGTGTCCTGTAAGGTTATCATAGCCCTGAAAAGTATCATAATAAACATTACTATAGTTCTAAAAAGGTATAAAAATAATAGAGAAAAATGATGACATTGATTAATTAATGGTCTCATATTTTAGAATCGATTTATACTTATATATTTGTGCAGGTTTCATTAACATTTAAAATATCTGGAAAACTCGAAAGAATCAGATGATATAAATGTTACTGAAAAATGTAAAGAGAATTTAATGGATTAAATTTTGGCTAGTGCTTAAATGGTAAAAGCAGTTTTATTCGAAGTGCGTATAATATACTTAAATTTAACAAGTTGAGAAATAAAAAAAATACAGAAAATGCAATCAAGATAATGATGCAAAAATATATGGATTTCCTCATATCCTTTGCATTTTATTTTTTATTGACATATTGGTTTTTACTCTTTTTACTTTCCACATATTTTCAGCTAAATACAGAATATTTCCATTCAGTTCAGTAAAAATAAACATACCATTTTCTTCCAGAAAAAAAAAAAAAGTTGTGTATGTATATATATTTATGGTACCACCAATTCTAGACCCTAAAATTGTAAATCCTGAGGCTATTTTAGCTCAACTCCCTCCTTCAGGCTTAATACCCAATCAGGCATGAAACACCACATTCTAAAAATAACTCTGGCATCTGTAACTTCTTTTCTATTTGTACTGCCACCATCATATAAAAAAAAAAGTTCCTACCACTGAAAACATTTCCTAGCCAATAGCTCTCATTTTAATCATCTGTAGTTGATATTCTTCCTACACACTTTGATCAAGCTCACTTCTTCTTGACTGTCTGCCTTTTATCTAATAAAATGTCTCTGCTTTATACCTATGGCCTACAAAGATAACTCTCAGCTTCATTGCTTGGCTTTTGGGAACACTCTCCTCCCCACCCCACCCAACAATGCCTTTCATCAGACCTGCTCCATATCTTCCTACTCTCCAGTTAGAATTATCCATTTAAGTCAAAGTGATCCCCATTACCTTTTGAGTTCATCACTGTATTCACAAACACTAACCCAGGCCCTAGAACACCCTGTGCCCTCGGAACACGTTTGTTAAACCGAGCTCAGTGTGTTCCTCAAATGTCTTGTTTAGGAGCCTCTGTATATTATCAGCCTTGGAACGCACACCTGAAATGTCCCACCAGCCTATACTCTATTTAGCCTTTTTGAATCAAAACAAGCAACAACAACAAAACCAGTCACAGTAGAGTCCATTCTGAATCACGGAAATGCATGTATTGCAGACTAGGGCCGCTCTATAGGGTTTTCAAGGCTGTGAATTTTCAGAAGCAGATTGCCAGGGCTTTCTTTGAAGGTGCTTCTGGATAGGTTTAAACTGCCAGCCTTTCGGTTCGTAGTCAACTACTTAAACATTTGTACCACTCTGGCCCCCTACTCAGCCCTTAAAGTCCACTAGCTTCCAACTCATCTATGACACTTTCCTTTACTCTCATGAGCAGTTCTCTCTTTCTCTGCAATAGTTTTTGCATGTAGAATATTGTACCATGAACTTTAGTTGTTTCCGCAGCCAGATTAAGAGCTCGGCTGCTGACCAAAAGATTGGCAGTTTGAATCCATCAGCTGCTCTTTGGAGCCCCTGTGGGGCAGTTCTACTCTGTACTACAGGGTCGCTATGAGTCAGAATCTACGCAATGGCAATGGCTTTTTTTTTTTTAACCAAGGCACCTCCTCATTTTTAGGTGTGCTCTATAACATCTAGCATAGCTTCAAGCATATAATAGATAATAAAGTATGCAATCATTTCCTGATAGACAATTTTACATACTATGCTATTTCAGAAATATTTATTGAATAACTTCTATCACATATCTGCTAGACATGGAACATACAGTGAAAATAAGTATTCCTTTGTAGTCTCTCACTTAAGCAGTTTGCAGTGGGGAAACCAAATAAAAATAATTTCAGTACAGTAGGAGAAAAGCGTACAGTGCAATGGAAATATAAAGAAGGACAGAGAAATGAAATTTCCAAGAAAAGGGCATTACATAGACAATATATGAAGAAACAAATGCAAGAGATTTATAAAGCCTTACACACTGTAATTCTTTTATTTGGTTGATTACTTATTTATTGGCTATCTCTCAAACTAAAGTTTAAATTCTGTGAGAGAAGAGAACATTCTAGCTCTCCATTATGTATTCTCTGGCTGGCATATAGTATCCCTAAATAAATACTTACTGTACTATGAACTCAAAAGGTTTACAATGACTTGGTTAATAGTTTTTTATATGTGTCTATTTGTATTTGGTAGAAGCAGTGGGTGGTGAAGCACAGCCAGTGAAGAGGCCAGAAAGTTTTAAAGGAGCTATGCGTAAATATTTTTAATCTATTCTGAAGGTAAAGACCCACAGGAAGAGAATGAGCAAGAAAAGCTGTCACAATGTGTTTTGGAATGACCATCCTGACACTGTCATGGGAATTAACTAGAGGACGTAAGTTGGGACACTGGGAAACTAACTTACAGGTTATAACATCTTTAATTCAGGACCCAAATAACATTAACAGTGGTGGGATGAAAGAAGAGTTTGAATTTCAGAAATACTAATTTAGACTGATGAGGCCATCTGGAGAACATTTGGGACACTTAGCATACACTATAGCTAATAAATTATACCCTAGAAATTTATCACATAAAAATGCTTACTACATGAGGGGGGATGTACCAGGATATTGTTGCAATATTTTACGTAGAAGGAAGCCATTGTAGCAATGTGGCAATTCATGATTGGCAGAATGGATAAATGACATGTGATGTATGCATACCATGGAGTATTAAGCAATACTTATAAAAAATCAGTTAAATATACAAATCCTCCCTTGGATAGTTTTAAAAACATAGTGCTGGGTGAAAAAAAAAAAAAGTAAGGTACTTTTTTTAAGTAAGTTACTTAAATAGTATCTAAGGTAACTACGTTTACCTAGCTTAAAAGAACATGCATACGAAACAACTATATCTCCTTATGCAGTAAAGAAAATATACACATTAAGTACGAGAAGATCAACTCGTCTGATTTTAGTAAAAAAGATCAGTTGTTTTTTTATTGTTACTGCAGCAAATTTTTTAATTCACTTCCATAAAAGTAACAACATAATGAATTGGAACTTCCTATTCAAAAACTCTAATATAGCTTTCCATTTGTTGAAATTTAGTCTTTTCTTAATGGTGGAAATTAGAAGACAAAAATAAATAAATAAATAACCCAAGGAGACATTGTAAAATGATGTGTCAGAGATAATTAATCTGAACAAATATCTTGTGACAACTATATTGCTATTAGCTGCATCCCCTAAGTGACTCCAAGCACAACAAGATTGGAGCATTATGGTCCACATGGTCTTCATTAGCTAATTTTTGGAAGTAGATCACCAGGCCTTTGTTCTTAGTGTCTCTTAGTTTGGAAGCTCCACTGAAACCTGTTCAGCATCACAGCAATATACAAGCTTCCACTGACAGATGGGTAGTGGTTCTGCATGAGGTGAATGTACCTACATCCTTGATTACTAAACTTTTGCTGTTTTAAACTAGTGTCTTAGGCATCTAGTGCTGCTATAACAGAAATACCACAAGTGAATGGCTTAAACAAAGAGAAATTTATTTTCTCACAGTCTTGTAGGCCAGAAGTCCAAATTCAGGGCATCAGCTCTGGGGGAAGTCTTTCTCTTTCTGTCAGCTCTGGAGGAAGGTCCTTCGCATCAATCTTCCCCTTGACTAGGAGCTTCTCTGCACAGGAATCCCAGGTCCAAAGGACACACTGTGCTCTTGGAGCTTCTGTCTTGGGGGTATGAGGTCTTCCCTCTCTGCTTGCTTCCCTTTCCTTTTATCTCTTATAAGATAAAAGGTGGTGCAGGCCACACTCCAGGGAAACTCTGTGTACATTGGGTCAGGGATGAGACCTTAGTACGGGTGTTACAATCCCACCTTAATCCTCTTTAACATAAAATTACAATCACAAAATGGAGGACAACCACACAATACTGGGAATCATGGCCTAATGTATATTTTGGGAGACACAATTACTTTATGACAACAAGCCAAATGTTTGACTAGAATTACTGATAAATAAAGTTGTTTCCTATTCTAGCCCTCTCTTCATGGAAGGTGAAGAAGCATTGGAAAGGGTCTTCCCTGTGCCTTGTCTGAAAAGGCACCACTAAACAAGTTCCTGTTGTATACAGACAGTTTCAAACATTCCTTAAAAAAAAACATTCCTTACCTACGCGATAAACATGTGACTTTGGCATTCAGAGGCAGCATTACACACTAATAAAATTCAAATAATTATGTAAAGAGAAATATACTAATAAAGAGGACCAGATCTTATTTTAAAGGACTTTTTTAAACTAATATTTATGTTAGAGGCCTTTCCCCCAGTTGTTAGCCCTTCTCTAAGTAAAGCTGCTGTTGCAGATCTAGGTTTCTTTCTTCCATTATATGATTATCTTAGAGATACAGAAGCAATTACTCAGGGTAGGAAGCTCCAATTGTGATCATGCTCTGACTCAAGGTCCAATATATTTTGACTTCCCGTCTCCACTGATTATCAATTGTGTCTCCATTTTGAAGGTGAAACTCTTTCGTTCAAAAAGCTCCTACAATGATGAGTACATCCTCCTGCGGCCCTTGAATCAGTTCATCTTTGGCTGAATGTTCAACACGTAATTACTGAAGTGTTGCAGACTCTGGTAATTTATGCCACTACTCAAACTCCCAAAGCCAAGTGTTAATAAGCCTCCACTTTCTGAATTATTTTTTGTTTTTAATTCATTCTGAAAATTCATACAAATGTGCTTGCAAAAATGAGAAACAGAATTTTCAAATAATTTCACTGACAGTTTTCATTATAGATCGGCATAAAGAAAAGTATACTCTGCTTTTGAAAAATGCTATCATTTTTCATTTATTTGAAAAGATTAGAGGGAACCTCTCAAATATTAAGTTGCCTGACTTCAAATTTTCCAAGAGGAAAGAGCACAGTTAACGAGATAGTTGAGCTGGGTTTTAGTACCATTCTTTCTAGCTAAGGAGACATTGGTCAAGTTATTTAAACCCTATAGAATCAGTTTTCTCGTAGGTAAATAATAATACTGTACACCTTACAGGACTGTTATGTATATTAGCAGTCATAAATGGGTAGTACTTGGACACAGTTGTTTGTTGCCATCGAATCAGCTCAGACTCATAGAGACTTCATGTATAACAACAGAATATTACCCAGTCGTCTGCCATCCGTCAAATTCGTAGATGTCTTTGAGACCATCGTTACAGCTATTATGTCAATCCATCTCTTTGGTGGTTGCCCCTTTTTCACTATTTTAACAAAAATGTTGTCTTTTGCTGGTGATTGGTCTTTTTTGATGATTTGTTCAAAGTAAGCAAGGGAAAGTTTCTCTATCCTAACATCTGAGGAGTATTCTGGCTGCACTTCCTCCAAGACCGACTTGTTTATTCATCTGACTGCCCATGGTATATTGGTATGTGGTATATTTGATACTCTTCACTAACACCACAATTCAAATTTGTCAATTCTTCTTCACAATAGGTACTTCAAACCTGGGAAATATGATTAGAATTGGAGCCCAGGTGGTGTAGTGGTTAATAGCTCAGCTGCTAACCAAAAGGTCAGTAGTTCAAATCCACTAGTCACTCCTTGAAAACCCTATGGGGCAGTTTCACTCTGCCCTATCCAGTCACTATGAGTCAGAACCAACTGGACGGCACCTAACGACAACACAACATGAGAATTATTTAGGGCTGTAATATTGTGGTAGAAATAACTGGTACCACCATTTGTCCTCAGGCAATTCTGACTCATGGCTGTGTGTTTTAAAATAGAACTGCACTCCATGGGTTTTTCATGGCTGAATCTTTAGGAAGCAAATCACCAGGCCTTTCTTCATAGGTGCCTCTGGGTGGGTTCGAACTACCAACCATTTGGTGAGTAGTTAAGCACTTAACCATATGCTCCACCAGGGCTGCTGCAGTAAAAGTAAAGACCGGGGATTTCAGAACCTGTCACAGATGGATTCAAATCTTAGCTCTGACACACGTCAGTAACTTAACTCTTTTGACATTTATGTCCTTCTCAGTATCGTGTGTGTGTGTGCGCGCGCGCACGTAGGGGAGGAGGATTTTGTTAAAAAAGATCATTTCTAGGTCTTTACTGATATTTTATTGGGAAAAAATGGGAAAGCCCAAGTTAATATCCCCAATGCATTGCAGTCTTAAACTAAATATCTCATCATTTAACTGACTGGCTACGAAGAGCTGTTCAGTTTTAACCATCTCTTCCAAAAGTGGCAAAGGGTGTTTCTTGTGCCTTCTTTGATTTCTAGACTTGGGTTATGTCGTAAGTCTTGTTCCAGCAGACGCCAGTCACAGAAAATTAGTAAGTATTTCAGTTGTATCCAACTACAAGAATATCCATTATGCGTCCACTTTAAGGTTATCAAAATTTCACCTTGTGTCCGTGATGTTTTCAGCATCTAATCCCCATTGCTTTCAGGTAGGAAGTTAGTGACAGCAATTTGAGATGTGTACTTGAAAGCTATTTTCAAGGCTACTTGCAGTTTTTCAGATAACGAGGACCAAGCCATCCTAATTAGTATTAGGTTTGTAGCATGGAATAATCCCATCCCAGCAATTTTTACCAAGTATTGTGTCTGCTTCACACAGCAAGTAATGGCTGCAAACAAATGATTTCTGGGAAGAAAGGACACATGATGACCTCTGACAGCATTTCAGTTAATGACCAAGATGGGTACAAACTGACTATCTCTGTGAAAGAATTTAATCAAATTTGGAAATTCCAAATTTAGTCCTATTTTGCCTGGAAAACATTGCCTAGTTGTTTCTAATTAATTTAAAATAAGTTCTTATGATTTGCTGATTACAATATACAGAAAAGAAGGTCCAAGTTGTATAGTGAAAAAATATCTAGTTGTTTAGAGTAGATAAGTACATTTGATTTTGCTGTGAATGAGTGCACGTTACAGGTAAATACACCCAAAGGAGGAAGTTGTGTTCAAGAGACTTCTACTCAGAGTTTCTCTTACCTTATTTAAGCTGCATTTACACTGATTTCCTCATCAGACTCTGGCTCTTTTCTAGATCTTTCTAAATGGGGTTTCTGTTTTTCTGAACTTCTTTACCCGACTTCCTTCTATTCATGTCTTCAATCTAGCCTACTCCATAGATTAACAAAGCCTGATTTTCTGACAGAGGCCAACAAGTGTCAATGAGCTAATCTCATTTCCATTGCTATCTGACTCATAGTGACCCTATAGGACAGAGTAGAACTGCCCCATAGGGATTCCAAGGAGCAGCAGGTGGATTCAAACTGCTGACCTTTTGGTTAGCAGCCAAGCTCTTAACCACTGTGCAACCAGGGCTTATGTAGCTTAAGGTAACTGGATATATTAAACCTCATAACACATGGTAAGTCTCTTTACACACCTTGTGTATTTACATTCAAATGCATTCGGAGTGAGTAAATTTACTGAATGACCTTGTGGGTGTTGATGGTCATTTTGGATTTAAAATATTTAAAATTACTTACTTAACTTCGGTTCAACTAATTCCTGGAGCTCAACAGCCAATTAAAGCTCATCAAAATCCAACTTCCATTAGTCACCTCCTGGCTGGGAATACTGTCAAGTCTCAGACCTCTTAGTATAATTATCTACAGTAATTATATGGTCAATAGGCTAAAGAAGATAAATTATTTTAAAGGACACTTTTTCTTATCCAACATATAGGTTTGCTGATGGTACTTATGCCAAGGCATTTTATGGTTTGCATGGTACTTCCTAATTCTAGGCTTTATTGAAAGAAAACCTTATTAACATTTGCTTCAAATATGGAACATGCATTTTCTTTACCTTTTACTTAAGGAAAGCCTATAATAAGCCCACGAAGGACAAACATTTCAGGATTACCAGATTGATAGATAAGCCCTTTGACTCAACATCAACATTCAAGTCCCAGTTGTCTTGCTTAATAACAAACTAGTCATTAACAAGCAATCTGTCACTAGATAATTCCAGAGAGCTTATCTGACATGGGTCTATGGTGTGTTTACCCCAAAATCTCACTGTGGAGTGGTCCTCAGGGAGATTCTCATTGAAGGCTTTCATTACTTTATAGCCAGTGTTCCCTATGGGCCGCCATTGCCCTTGTAACAAAGGAGACTGATTCTTACTGGAGAATAAGCTGGTAGTGAGCCCTGCCACCACAAACCCAGCGTGGCTCTCACATGTTCAGCTTGACCTCTCAGCTTCATGCTTACCCAGAATGTTTTAATTAGTTTTCTGACATGTCTAAGCAGCTGTCTTCTGGATGCATTTCAACTACCTACGGTTTTTCCCATGGCTAACTGAGAGTAACTCAATGCAATTATGATTATTATAGCATAAATTAACAATCTCTGATGGGTATAAACCTTGCTCCAACCCTCATAATATTTTTAGTAGCCATACAAATCTGAGCCAGTTACATTTCTCTGGAAGGCATTTTCCCAATTTTGCTCATACTCATTAATTTAAATAATTGTCTTCCTCAGCCTGTTGTAACACTAATGTTAATACAAAGGCAAAAATTAATGGTCGTTGCTCCTCAGTGAATTTTTGTACTTTATTTTTTTGTAGTATTCGTAAAAGACAAACTACAAAGAAAGTTTTTTAAAAAAGAGATTAAAGCAAGGAATGGAAATATGAAAATTGGTTATGAAATTTATTAACGTGGCTATCTCTTGTTATTCTTGTCTTGCTATTAATTTCCCGATACTTTCCATTTATTTACTTATTTGTTTGTTTACTCCGTGGAATGAAGTAAGAGGAAAGCACTTCTCCAAATCCTTTCTTGCAATACTGCTACCAGCTTTCATAATTTAATTGGGAAAAATGTTTAATATTGTAATAAATTGGATAACGTTAGGGTTAAAGGAGAGATTGGCTTATTGGGTACTAATCTGCCAAAGACTAATGAGGTGTAATTTGTACAATGAGAAAAGCACAGCTCAGTTACACGCCTGTCTTAGTTATCTAGTGCTACTACAAAAGAAATACCACAAGTGGATGGCTTTAGCAAAAGAAAATTTATTTTCTCACAGTCCAGGAGGCTGGAAGTCTGAAATCAGGGTGCCAGCTCTAGGGGAAGGCTTTGTCTGTAGGTTCTGGGGAAAGGTCTTTGTCATCAACCTTCCCCTGGTCTAGGATCTTCTCAGTGCAGGGACCCCAGGTCCAAAGGACTCTCTCCCCTCCTGGTTCTTCATTCTTGGGGGCATGAGGCCCCTTTGTCTCTTTGCTCTCTTCTCTCTTTTATATCTCAAAAAAGATTGACTCAAGTAACAACTTAATCTTGTAGATTGAATCCTGCCTCATTAACATCATAAAGGTAGGATTTACAATACATAGGAAAGTCAGATCAGATGACAAAATGGTAGACAATCATACAGTTCTGGGAACCCTGGCCTAGCCAATTTGATAGACATTTTACGTATGTCCTTGCCATATGTAAAACACATTCACCCCACCATATCATAGCAAAAGTCTTAATCTAACTCTTAGTCGCTGTGCCACCAGGACTCCTTTGATGACATTAAGAGCTTATACAACTGGTATATAAATTGTTGTTGTTATTAGTTGCCTTCCAGTTGATTCCAATTCATGGTGACCCCATGTGTGCAAAGCAGAACTACTCCATAGGGTTTCTAAGCCTGTGACTTTTCAGAAGCAGATTGCCAGACCTGTTTCTGAGGCATCTCTACGTGAATTCAAACCACCAACCCATCGGCTAGTAACGATGCACTTAAACATTTGTACCATTCAGGGACTCTTAGTGTATAAATAGGTAATGAAATTTGTCCTTTGATGTTACAAGTAGGATTCTTCCTTCTAACTAGCTCAACATTAATTACTAGAGTTTTGAGTCTTATCTCATTAATATTCACTAATTTTTCTCATGTCTGGTTGTCTACATTTATAGCGAACAACAAAACTCCTGCTCTCTACTGCCAGAGACAATAAATATTCTTTTTTCTAGAAGGAATAATTGCTAACAAATATGTTTCTTCACTGTGGCTTGGAATCTACTTTCACTTCAGTGCAAATAGAGTAATTCATTTCTGCACTGAGAAAAGAGCTCTATAACCATTCAAATTGTTGGCACATGGCAAAGAACACTGGGAAGAACACAGAGGAAGGTTCAGAGTGAAACAGACCTAGACAACCAAAGAGAGGAGGTCTTTCCAAATAAAGCTGAAAGACAGTAAAATAATATACGAAGGCAGCATTTTTCAGTCTCAGTGAAATGTACCCGAAGTATCTGCTCCCGCTGTCTTTCTTTGTCCAATTACTTGTTATCATATTCTTTATTGCATTTATTGTTATGTATAATTAGCTACTTGTTTACTTATTTATTTACTGTTTCTCCCACATGAGGGTATAAATCCCATGAGAAGGGTGTTATTTCCCTTCTTATACACTACCAGGGCCTTCATCAAAGCATGATTCATAGCAGGCTTTCAATAATTATTTGATAATGAATAAGTAAATATATTGAGAATAAGGACACTAATGTATGCAAAAGGCATCCCAGTATAGATTGGTGTGGGAGATGTAAGAAATAAAGTTATCAAACTAAATAACACAAGAAATTTTATTAAAGAGCATAAGAAAAAAATATATCTTTTGTGACTTGGGTAATAGATTTCACAGGGGGCTGTGTGTGTAATGTAGGCTTGAAAATAAATACCAAACTCAACTATATAGTTCATGTCATTGTTTTACATTGTTGCTGTTAGGCGCTGTCAGTTACAACTTATAGCAACCCTGTGCACAACAAAACAAAACACTGCTTGGTCCTGCGCCATCCTCACAGTCCTTGCTGTGTTTAAGACCATTGTTGCAGCCGCTGTGTCAATTCATCTCCTAGAGGGTTTTCCTCTTTTTTGCTGACCCTCTACTTTCCTCAGCATGATGTCCTTCCATAGGGACTGGTCCCTTCTGATAACATGTCCAAAGTACGTGAGATGAAGCCTCACCATCCTTGCTTCTAAGGAGCATTCTAGCTGTACTTCTTACAAGACAAATTTGTTTGTCCTTCTGGCAGTCCATGGTATATTCAATATTCTTTACCAACACCATAATACAAATGCATCAATTTTTCTTTGGTCTTCCTTATTCATTGTCCAGCTTTCACACGCATATGAAGTGATCGAAAATACCGTGGCTTGGGTTAGCTGTACCTTAGTCCTCAGGGTGATATCTTTGCATTTCAACACTTTAATGAGGTCTTTTGCAGCAGATTCACCCAATGCAATACACTGCTTTCTTGACTCCTGCTTCTATGGGCATTGATTATGGATCAAAGTAAAAAGAAATCCTTGACAACTTAAAACATTTTTTCTGTTTATCATGGTGTTGCTTATTAATCTAGTTGCGAGGATTTTTGTTTTCTTTATATTAAGGTGTACTCCATACTGAAGGCTATAGTTTTTGATCTTCATCAGTAAGTGCTTCAAGTCCTCTTTGCATTCAGCAAGCAAGGCTGTGCCATCTGAATATCACAGCTTGTTAATGAATATTCCTCCAATCCTGATGCTGCATTCCTCTTCGTATAGCTCAGCGTCTTGGATTATTTGCTCAGCATACAGGTTGTATAAGTATGGTAAAATGATAGAATCATGATGCACACTTTTCCTGATTTTAAACTACACACTACCTCATGTAGTGTGTTCCTCGTGAGCACAATTAAGTGTTCTGGAATTCCCATTCTTCGTAGTGTTATCCATAATTTATTATGACCCATAGAATTGAATGCCCTTTCATAGTCAATAAAAAACAGGGAAACCTCTTTTTGGGATTCTCTGCTTTGAGCCAAGATTCATCTGACCTCACCAACGATTACCCTCCTTTCACATCATCTTCTGAATTTGGTTTTCATTTCTGGTGGTTTCCTGTTGATGTACTGCACAACTGCTTTTGAATTCTCTTCAGCAAGATTTTATTTGCTTTAGTGGCCATCTAAGATACTCCACTGGTCCCACCCCATCCGGAGCAAGGGAGAACGGAGAAAACCAAAGACACAATGGAAAGATTAGTCCAAAAGACTAATGGGCCACAACTACCACAGCCTCCACCAGACTGAGTCAAGCACAACTAGACAGTGCCCTGCTACCACCACTGACTGCTTTGACAAGGATCAAAATAGAAGGCCTCAGACAGAGCTGAGGAAAAATGCAGAACAAAATTCTAACTTACAAAAAAATGACCAGACTTACTGGTCTGACAGAGACTAGAGAAACCCCAAGAGTATGGCCCCTGGACACCTTTTTAACTCAGTACTGAATTCACTCCTGAGGTTTACCCTTCAGCCAAATATTAGGCAGGCCTATAAAACAAAATGAGAGTAAACAGGTATACCAACCCAGGGGCAAGGGCAAGAAGGCAGGAGGGGACAGAAAAGCTGATAATGAGGAACCAAGGTGGAGAAAGGGATAGTGTTGACATGTCGTGGGGTTGGTAATCAATGTCATAATACAATATGTGTATTGTTTGATGAGAAACCTATTTATTCAGTAAACCTTTATCTAAAGCACAATAAAAAAATGACAGCAAAACAAGTTTTTATTTGTGTGTGATATTAATGATATTGTTCAACAGTTTCTGTGTTCTGTTGGATCACCTTTCTCTGGAATGGGCACAGATAAGGATCTCTTCCAGTCAGTTGGCCAGGCAGTTGCCTTCCAAATCTCTTGGTGTAGATGAGTGAGCACCTCCAGTGCTGCATTCATCTATGTAAACATTTCAGTTGGTGTTCTGTTAGTTCCTGGAGCCTTGTTTTTTGCCAATGCCTTCCGTGCAGCTTGGACTTCTTCCTTCAATACCATTGGTTCTTGATCATATGCTACTTCCTGAAATGGTTCAATGTCAACTAATTCTTTTTGGTACAGTGATATATAAGAAGATTGCAATTGGCGATTCAATAATACTATTAGCAGATTTTGTTGCATTGTTTTATTTTCAGTGTTACTAAACCTTTTTTTAATCTCTTTGTTAAGTGCTAGGTATTATTTACCTTCTAAACACGTTTATGGTTTTATACCTGTTTTGTAAAACCCTACCTACAATTTGGAAAATCATACAAAATATTTTAATAAAGTTTCATTTTTATTTTAATTGCTCAGTTTTATTTTTCATTTTATCATATGCTACCATAAAGTTGCATTTATATAGTAATGGTATGTTTTGTTGGAAATGAATGTTTATATGGCTCAATAAACCAGAATAGTGGAAGTATTATTTTATGCCTACACTTGTCTGAATCACTGCACCAAAAAGAATTGGCAGATATTCAACCATTTCATGAGGCAGTATATAATGAAGAACAACTGATACTGAAAGAAGAAATTCAAGTTGCTCTGAAGACATGGGCAAAAAACCAAGCCCCAGGTATTGACAGAATACCAATTGAAATGCTTCAACCAATGGATGCAACTCCGGAAGTGCTTACTTGTTTAGGTCAAGAAATTTGAAAGACAGCTATCTGGCCAACCAACCAGAATAGACCCATATTTGTGCCCATTCAATTAGAGATGATCACTGAACACAAAAACTTTTAAACAGTATAATTTATATCACATGCCAGCAAAGTTTTACCAAAGATAATTAAAAAAAGATGGTCACCATTCAAACAAAGGGGATTGTTAGAAGTTCAAGCTGGATTCAGAAGAAGACTTAGAATTAGACGCATCCTGGCTGATATCAGATGGATCTTGACCAATGGCAGAGAATAACAGATAGATGATTACCTGTGTTTTACTGACAATGCAAAGACTTTTATTTGGTAAATCATAACAAGCTATGGATAACATTGCAAAGAATTGGAATTTCAGAACACTTAATTGTTCTCGTGAAGAATCTGCCATGGATCAAGAGACTGTCATTCTAACAGAACAAGGGAATACCGTCTGGTTGAAAAATTGGAAAATATGTGTGGCAGAGTTGTATAATTTTACCACACTTATTCAATCAGTATTCTGAAAAAAATAATCTGAAAAGCCTTATTATATGAAAAAGAATACAGCATCAGGATTAGAGGAACTTATCAATAACCTACAATACACAGATGACACACTTTGCTCAACAAAAACGAAAATGACTTAAAGCACTTACAGATAAAGGTAATCTAGCTTTCAGTATGGGTAATACCCAAAAGTAAAGAAAATGAAAATTCTCAGAACTGGACCAATAAGCAATATCATGACAAAGAAAATATTGAAGTTGTCAAGAATTTCATTCTACTTGAATCAACAATCGATTCCCATGGAAACAGTAGTTAGGAAATCAAATGATGTATTGCATTGGACAGATCAGTAGGAAAATACTTCTTTAAAGTTCTAAAAAGCAAAGAAGTCACTTTGATGACTAAGGGTTTTCTTGACCCAAGTCATGGTTTTTTAATCACATCAGATGCATGCAAAAGCTGGATAATGAATAAGGAAGACCAAAGAAGAATTGAGGCATGCAAATTGTGGAGTTAGTAAAGAACATCGACTATACTATAGACTGCTAGAAAAACAAATCAGTCTTAGAAGGAATAAAACAGGAATTCTCCTTAGAAGCAAACTTGTTTGCTTACTTTGCTCATTTCATCACAAAAAACAAATCCCTAGAAAAGGACGTCATGTTTGATAAAGTAAAGGGTCAGCAAAAACAAGGAGAACTTTCAGTGAGATGGATTGACACGATAGCCACAACAATAGGCTCAAACATATAGAGGATCATGAAGGCGGTACAGGACCGGGCAACATTTTGCTCTGTGTTTTTTTATACATAAGGTCACCATGACTCAGAGCCAACCTAAGGGCAACTAACAACAACAAGAAACTTGGTTGCATCACAGTGGGTATTGTTTTGAGGATTGGAAGTTTCATAGAATATGATTGTTGGTCAGATAACATTTTAGAGAAGCAACATGTTTATTGACTCGTGTTTGTTTATGTTAATCAGCACATTTTATTTTTATGTTGTTTTTTTCTTTTCATTAATATATTGAATAAAAGTGTGGACACTGCTAATTCATCCAGAACTAAAATAACTCTTATCCAAATGGAATATATATTTTTATGTCCTGCTAGCAATTGTTTCAATACTGGTATTATATTCTTCTCTAAATTATTTTTGGAGTAATTTTGTAAGTAAAATAGCACCTAGGAGTAATTTTGTGAGTAAAATGGCATTAAATATCATATTTTGAGAAGACTTATATAGATATTTATGCAAGTTATAAGTCACCTTTCTTTGTGTGTATGTTGGGGGGGAGCAGAAAATGAACCTTATGGCCAAGCTTCGTTTTTAATAATTTAACTTAAAATAGATTTGATTTATTTCAAGAATCCTGTCCAAAAAAAAAAAGTGTGTAAAGTCTGAAAGTTATTAAATATGAGTTTCAGGTCATTAGGTGGCACGATATTTTAGGAAAAGGATTAAGTTTCATAAAGATTAATAGTGCAAATGGCAAATAGAATATTACCCTTCCTTAAAATTGTCATGGCCTCTTGACCTAAAGGTCCTATTACTCACTTCATTTGATATTCCTTCTTTAATCCACCTGTACTTCAACCAGGTTTTGGATTGCCCTATGAATTACAGAAACCTATGCGGCCCTGGTGGCACAGTGGTTAAGTGTTTGGCTGCTAACCAAAACTTTGGCAGTTTGAATCCACCAAGTGCTCTTTGGAAACCCTATGGGGCAGTTCTACTGTCCTGGAGGGCCACTATGAGTTGGAATTGACTTGATGGCAATGAGGTCCCTTCCTAGAAGAGCAGTTTTGGCCATCTACACGTACCTTCCCAAGTTATTTAAACTCTTTTTAAACATTTTAAATAGTGAAGTGGTTAAGAGCTCAGCTGCTAACCAAAATGTTGGCAGTTTGAATCCACCAGCTGCTCCTTGGAAACCCTGTGGGGCAGCTCTCCTCTGCCCTATACAGTTGCTGTGTGTCAGAATTGACTCGAGGGCAACAATTTGATTTTTTAATAGTGCTAAATTATGTATGAGTAGTAGGTAATGAAAGCTATAGCCATTTAGTTTTTGATTGTTCATGTGTTTGTTTTTTTCCTGTATGAAATTGCCTGTAGAGTACCCCATTCAAAGAACACTAAGACAGTTGGCTGATGTTTGAAGTTTAACAGTAACCTAAATACCATTTCTTATGTTGCCATTATTGTAAAGGTATTATAGGAATAACTGGTTTGTCCAAGACAGACTCTGGTTTCTAAGTAATCCAGTGTAAGGCTGATAGAAAAAAAAAAAAAAATTAAAACTAAAATATGAAAATTGGAAATAAGAGAAAATATATAAAGTGAGTCCTTGTATAATAAAATGTTCTAAAGGCTTCCAGGCAACACTCTCAACAAGGCTTTTTATTATTGTCATTACTAATATCCCAGATAGTACTTAGTATAAACTTTCAACCTAGGTGTGACATGAACTTATGACAAAGAAATTCAGATTTTTGGTTAAAATTGGACGATTTTTATCCCATTCTAAAATTTGCTTCACAAATAGTTCATTATAAACTGGAGGCACTGTTACATATGTGCAGTATTTATCTTATTAATTTTGAAAAATATTTCATTTTGAAATGTAAGTTCTTTAGTGGTTTACGATTTGCTTGAATGACTGAGTTGTGACTTACTAGTCAAGCAATATAACTCAATTTTGCTTTATATTTAGGCCAAAAACATCTGCTTCCATAATCTCTTCCCTAAATGGAGACAGAAACGCTATTTTTGTAGGAAAAAAAAAAAGTCTTCCTTTTTTTTGTTTTAGTTCTAGGAATTTGATAAGAGAACAAATATTCTTTTGTTGGTTTTATATTATCATTTTTTTATCCATAAGACCAAGACAGAATTTTACAACTAGTAGTGCTCTTGTGCCTTTTTAAGAGCCACAGCCCCTCATCAAAAAAAAAAAAAAAGAAAGAAAAGAAAAACCTGTTGCCTTTGAGCCAATTCTCATAGAGACCCTATAGGATAGAGTAGAGCCGCCCCACAGGGTTTCCTAGGAGCAGCTGGTGGATTCGAATTGCCAACCTTTTGGTTAACAGCTGTAGCTCTTAATTACTGCACCACCAGGGCTCCTCATATCCTTAACATAATTGGGACAGTAATTTCTTGCCCTGTTTATCATTTTATCTTTTCTTTTTTCTCCTTTCCACATTCTTTTTCACTTTTCCACCTTCACCAAATCTTGTAAGCACAAATATAATAATCTATAATATGTAAACTTAATTATTACTCGTGTTTTGAATTATCCATTGCTGCATAAGATCCACTCCAAAACTTAGTGATTTAAAAATAAAATTAAAAAATCATATATTTTGCTCATTAAATTGCAATTTGGGCAGGGCTCAGTGGGTTAACTTTCCTCACATCCGCTAGGGAACAGTATTAATGAAGTTTTTTGGCTCAAGTGTCTGGCAATTGATATTGGCTCTTGACTGGAACCAGAGCTGAGGCCAAAACACCTAAAAGTGACTTTACCATGTGAAAAATGTCTACCACATTCTGTTTGTTAGAAGCGAAGATTAAAGCCATTCCAGGGACTTACAGTAGATGGGAATTAGATTCCAAGTTTTGATGGGAGAAGTGACAAAGATTTTCTGGGTATGTTTTAAAATCTCCATATCATTTAAAGTTTTTATTATAAAAATATTGGAAAGAGCAATATAAATTAATAGGAAGTGATAGTAATTCGTATAGAATTTTACGGCTAGGAATATACCTAGAAATTGAGTTCAATTCCCTTAGTATAGATGTAAAGAAACTGAAATTTGGTATATTCGATAGCCTCAAAGGGTCAGAGAGCTAACTAATTAGGGGTGGATCAAGCGAATGGAATCAAGTTTTTTCAATTCTAAGATACATTGCTTCTACATTCATTTAAAAAAAAAAAAAAAAAAGGACGGGGGAGGAATTAAGCCCAAAAATGCTTTAGGCTCAGATATAGCAGGCATATGGTAGTAAAACCGTATCCATTTCCTGTAACTCCTTGATATAGAATAATCAATCATACTGGAAAAATAACAATGGTTATTTCTATCTTGCAGAAGCCATAGTGGCACAGTGGTTAAAGCTCTCAGCTGCCAACCAAAAGACAGTGGTTGGAACCCACCAGCCGCTCTGTGGGAGAAAGATGTGGCAGTCTGCTTCCATAAATAATACAGCCTTGGAAACCATATGGGGCAGTTCCACTCTGTCCTATATGGTTGCTAGGAGTCAGAATTGACTGGATGGCAGTGGGTTTTTTCTTTTTTTTTTAATTTCTGTCTTTTTTTTTTTTTTTTTGAAACAAGAATGTGCTGAACTCTCTTTTGTTTACTTAGTGTCAGAACCCTAGATGTTTCTACAGGTTTATTTAAATAGAGACTCTCTCAAGGTCACAGATAAACTTTTATACAAGCATTCTAAGCATCTAGCTGGGTAAAAGATGAGATGACAGAGTGAGTTAGGCGTTTCCATTTCTCGTTGATATCAAATCAAAACCAGATACGTAAAAGAGACATACAAAAATTAAATATTAAGTTAAAAGCAAGGTTTTTTTTTTTTTTAATTCAGATTACTACATCATTAGTGACTGTCCTACAGTAAAGTGGTATTAGAAGAAGGCACGTTTTACTGATTTGCAAAGCGTTATTTTTAATACTTTTATTTTTTAATAATTATAGATGCACAGA
Organism: Loxodonta africana; assembly: GCF_030014295.1. Lineage (NCBI taxonomy): Eukaryota > Metazoa > Chordata > Mammalia > Proboscidea > Elephantidae > Loxodonta > Loxodonta africana. The sequence goes on from NC_087362.1 coordinate 21,654,675, forward strand.
AAAGTTGTCTAGTTAGTACAGAGAGTTCCTGTATACACGTCACACAGTTTTTCCTAATGTTAATATCTACATAACTATGATAAATTTGTCAAAACTAAAAAATTAACGTTAGTATAATACTCTTAACTAAACTCGAGACTTCTTTTGGGTTTCTCCAGCTTTTCCACTGAAGTCCATTTTCAATCCTAAGATCCAATCCCAGACACCACACTGCATTTAAACAAAGTGTTTTAAATGTTTTTTAAAACATGAGGCTTAACACACACGTACATTTTTTTCAAAAGTAGAATTTCGATGATTTGCTCGTATGTGCAACATAATTTTCCCTTATTCTGCTTAAATTTTCTTCTAGCCCAATTATATTTACTTACATTTAAGTGGGACACAGCTGCCCACTATTAATTCTACAGTTTTGTTTTTTGCTCTTTATCTCCAAAACTAAAGCAAGAAGCACACAGTGAACTAGCATATATCTCATTCTCTGTGGTAGAAGTTATCAGTGTAGACACCTAAACCAATAAATCCAGCATTACAGTCCTGTTTCCCTCCACTGTCATTGACTTAATGGTTCCAATATCTACCAACTGCGTGTATCTTCCCAAATTACTTAAACTCTTTTTTAAACATTTTAAATAGTACTAGTAGTACTAAATATTACATGAGCAACTGAGAGGAAGAAGGATATTAAATGAATCTAACATAGTACTCTAAGTGCTGAAATCTGAAATAGAATTACAACTGTTGGCTTCCACACTCTGAAACTCAAAATAGAGGAGATTATACAAAAAAAAAAAAAAAAAAGAGATTATACAGGTGACCAGGAAATAGACTGTTTAGCCCAAAGATCTACATAATGTCAAACTTTGTTTCCAGTACTGTTAAGATTTGCCCTGCAGACAACTCACCGATTATATGTTTTTAATTTATAATCAGCACATCAGCTTTTATCAAGCTCTCTAGCCCCTCCTTTTCTTTCTCCCTTCCTTTTTTCCTTTGTTTTCCTTTTCTTTTTAGCATCTGACTCTCAACAGATGAAAATATTTTATTTGGAACGCAGTAGCAGTTATTATCAGATGTGCCAACAACTAAAATAATGTATGAAAAAAATTAAAAGCAAGGTTTTTTTTTAATTCAGATTAAAGAACAAATTTTACTAAGAAGTTGCTAACATTTAAAATAAATTCCCAGTAAATTTTAAAACTAAACATCTAAGTTAGAGAAAAAGGAATTGTTGACTACAGCAAGTGTGTGTTTAAACCTAAGCATCTTTGATGTTTACAGAATAATAGAGATCATTGAAAGATGCCAGACAAAATACTTGTAAAATAAATTGGGAATGTAAAATAAATACAATAGATTCATACTATTAAATACTATCTTCTTGATATTTTGTAATAAAGTGGACTCTTTTATTATTACTATACAGTTTTGGATTCAGTGAAAAATCATGGATGTAAAATCTCAGTGGCAGAAGTGTCTTTTTTTTCTTTCTCTATTAATGCAGCCCAATTCAAACGATATAGTTGGCTAATAAGAAATTGTATGCCTCACCAACGGGGTTGATTTCATAGGCATATGTCTTGTGCTCAAAGCCCAGTGTGTGGTTCAATGCACTGCTGTTGTCTTGAAATCCCTTATTATCTTTGAATTTGAGTTTTTCTAAGTGAAGTCTGAGGGGACAATTCAGCATATGCGAGCGCAATATGCGTGCCTGCCATTCCTTATCCCTCTTTCTCACAAAGCTTTTTTTTTTTTTTTTCAGGAGTAGAAATTTCTCAGGGACACATCGTGTGTGGAAGTTCATCAAGACTCCACGTGTGTTAGGTCTATGGCTAAATAACTGTTGAGCACTGACAACCCTGAAAGGTCTCTCTCCTACTGGATCCAGAACCTGCTTCAAACACAGAAAGAAGGCAACGGCGTTCTGAGAAAGAGCAATGACCTAGGAGCTCTATCATATTCTTTCTTTTTCATGTTACTTTTCTGTATTAGCCAACCACTTACACTGAAAATTATGACATAGAAGGAAAGAGAACAACGCAGAATTCCTCTTACCTTTATTCTTTTCTTGCTTATCAGTAAGCTAATGGAGGAAACTTTTGGTGAAATGTACATTTATCAGGAAGTGAAATAAAGACAGCTGAGCTATGTTTTTGAGAGCTAGATTTATTCAGCATTTCTACTCTTCTGGTAAGAATGAAATAAATAATCATGTACAGTCTACAAAGATGAATTGTGTAATTTTGGTGATTCTAGATATGTGTTACATGCTCTGATATTTGCATTTAATACTGGCATTGTACAATATAAAGATTAATGGTGAATTCTTGTTATTAGTTTAAAGTTTTAATATTTCTTTGTTTATAATACCATTACCCATTGCTGTCTAGTCGATTCTGACTCATAGCAACCCTATAGGACAGAGTAGCACTGCCCTCGTAGGGTTTCCAAGGAGCAGCTAGTGAATTCAAATCACTGATCTTTGGTTATCAGTTAAGCCCTTTAACCACTGGGCAACTATACCATTAAATAACAAATTAAAAAAAAAAATGACAAGTCATCAAAGAGAGACCATGAAAAAGGGAAAAAAATAGTTTTGTATTTTATTACCCTTAATAGCACTTGATTTCTCATTTTTGAACAAGCATAACCCCCAATGGACAGCCTTTCCCCTCTTTTCTTTGTCTTGCCAACCACAAGCTTGTTGTGAGCAACACTTCAGAAAGCCACATTAGGTAGTGGCTCTGTCCACTAGACTGGCCCAAACTAGATTTTGGAGCATGTGCAGATCAGGGAGATCATGTCCTTCACCTGACCCTAGACCCGGTTATCACTGGAAAGGAAGATATTTCCCAGCCTACAGTTTCACCCGAGCCCTTTTGAGAAGTGACAGTGTCCACCACACGGATGTCCAACAGAAGATGATTCAGCACCCCGACCTCCAAATATGGACATAAGAGGTCTAAGTTAGGAGAGTTCCTGGTACCAAACCCAACCCCTGGGCGCCATTGGAAATAACAAATTCCCCAGCCCCCTCAGACAGGGAGCATGTGGTCACTAGGACCCGTGTTGCTCCTTGTCTGAGCAGACAATAAACTTGCGACTTTCGGTTTCCCTTGCAGTTAGTGTCTGTCTTATTTCAATCAGCTAACAGGACAGGACAAGAACTCTAGTGGCATTTGGTTACACAAGGAGCTCCAAATTTTTATTTTGCACTGGACTCTGCAAATTATGTAGCCAGTCTTACTCACAAAAAACAAGTAATGGCATCTGAAATACTGTATGCTATTCTAGCTGATGTCTCTGAGGAATGGCACAGCTGTAAAGAAGACCCTGAGATGGAAAGGGTTGCAATTAACAAGAATAAGGACAAATAAAAAAGAAGTTTTTGTTGTGGACAGACAAACCTCCAAGAAACATAAGCAAAATCTGTAAAATATAAAGATCATGGAACATCATATGCCAACAAATTTAATCAATCTTAAGTAATAGGTGGCGTAGTGGTTAAGTGCTACAGCTGCTAACCAAAGGGTCGGCAGTTCGAATCTGCCAGGTGCTCCTTGGAAACTCTATGAGGCAGTTCTACTCTGTCCTATAGGGTCGCTGTGAGTCAGAAACAACTCAACAGCACTAGGTTTTTTGGTTTTTTAAGTAATAGGTAGACAGCATTCTTGGAAGAGGGAAGATATAAATTGAAGAAAAATGGAAGTAAGCTAATTCATACAGCAGATATTGATATAGGCAATGCTTATGGGAAAATACGAGGTAAAAACTTGAAAAATCAACAATGTACCTTGAATCTTAGAGGGCACTTCCATTAGTACAGCTTGCAACTATCAAAAGAAAAGTAAATTGCATTGTTAGACTCCTGTGACAACGATTTCTATTGCATTGCCTCTTTTCCCTCAATCCATGCATATGGCATCCTGGGGAGTTCCTTATGACCAGCTGATGAGGCAGAAAAATTCTTGCATGATGTGCTGGTGCTTTTCAAAAGTAGAGAACTGCGGTATTACATTTTGAGTGAAGGTGATATTGAAGCACAGTAATTGCCAAGAATTGAATTATGTCACCCCAAAATACAAGTAGTAAATCCTAAATCCCTATACCTGTGGTTATATTCCCACTTGGGAATGGAGTTTCATGTTATGTTAATGAACAGTTTTAGTGTAAGGTGTGTCTTATATCAGTCTCTTTTGAGATACAAAAGAGCAGATTAAGCAAGGAAGCAAGTAAGCCAAGATTAAAAAGATAGATGCCACACCAAGGAATAGGAGCTGAAAAGAGACAAGAACCTTCTCCCAGGGCTGACAGAAAGACAAAGCCTTCTCCTAGAGCCAGCACCCTGAATTCAGACTTTTAGAGGCCTAAACTGTGAGAAAATAAATTTCTGTTTTTTAAAGCCACTCATTTGTGGTATTTTTGTTATAGCAGCACTAGATAACTAAGACAGCGATTAATAAAAATACCCCTAGTGGGCAGCACTTCAAGTAGTATTGTTGGTAATCCACTCTATCTGGAGTGAGAGATGGCCAGAAATACAGATCTACATTTGTTTATGGGCAACTGCTAATGGTTTGAGTAGATGGTCAGGTATTTGGGAGAAATAGGATTGAAAGATTGGTGACAAGGAAGCCTGGGGAACAGTTATGTGAATGAACCTCTCAGAACGGGAGCAGACAACGAAGATATCTGTGTTCCATGTGAACGTCCACCAAAGGGCACCTACTACAAAGGCGACTCTAAATAATCAAGTGGATAAAATGACACACACTGTGTGTATGTCAGTCAGCCTCCTTCTCCAGGCATCCCTAAAGGGGCCCATGAATAAAGTGTTCACGGTGGCAGGGATGAAGACAATACATGGACTGTGTGTTCCTAGGTTAATCCAGCCAATGTTACTACTGAGTTTCAAATCTACCAACCATAGAAATCAATACTGAGTCTCTGAAATGGAACCACATGCATAGAAGGATACAGAGGAAAGCCCAGTAGCCAAACCGGTGGACAGTGCTAGGCATCAGTTAATTGCCCTGCAGCTCCAGATCCATCCTACTTTGATCTGTTTTGCAACACTGTAGCTAAATTTTGAATGTATTTATATGAAGCTAACTTGTATCATGTTAAGCTTTATCCAGAAGCCTGGGTGGCACCAGTGGTTTTCAATTAGCTTCTAATCAAAGATTGGAGGTTTGAACTCACCCAGCAACTCCACGGAAGAAAGTCCTGCCAGTCTGCTTCTGTAAAGATGACAGCCAAGAAGGCCCTATAAAGCACTTCTACTCTGTAACACATGTGGTCACGGTGAGTTGGGGACTGACTCAACAGCAGCCGACAATGACAGCAGCAAGCTTTATGCCTTTCGGGCACTGGAGAAACACTGAAGGAAGAAAGGCTTTCTCATCCCGGTTCTGGTGTGCAAGCTTTCATCTCCTGAAGCCATCTGATATTAACACCTCAGTTCGTGGATCACAAAGGGCCACTTCTCCTGCCTTCAAACCCACAGTTTTTCAATTCTAACTTATGTACACACAGTTCTTGGCTTTCATTTTCTCTTCACATTTTAACACATGCTGATTTCACTATCTTTGTGTAAACTTAACTATGCCTTTATATGGATATTCTTTTAATACTTTATACTGGTATTATGTAATATGAACACCGAAGACTTTTGTGATAATCTAGCATATCACCAAAAACAAAATTCTGCAATTTAATTTTGAATGCAGTGTATTAATCACCTAGTCTTCAACCTGCTTGTCAGTTTAGCATACTGGGGTGGCTTGTATGTTGCTATGATGCTGGAAGCGATGCCACCAGTGTTTCAAATATCAGCAGTGCCACCCATGGTGGTCAGGTTTCGGTGAAGTTTCCAGAACAAGACCAAGGTAGGCTAGAAAGAAAGTCAAACTACTTCTAAAAATGAACTAATGAAAACGTTATGGATCACAACAGAACACTGTCCAATTGGCTTCCTTTGGACATGTTATCACGACGGATCAATTACTAGAGGACGATATCATGTTTGGTTAAATAGAGGGTCAATAAGTGTGTGGGAAACTCTCAGTGAGACAAATTGGCACAATAGCCGGAATAATGGACTTGAAAATGCTGGCAATTATGAGGATGACACAGGTCCAGCAGATGTTCTGTTGTTAGGCAACTGAAACAACATTCTTCAGTAAACACCACCTTACATTAGATCCCTTATATCACTAAACTGTTTGTAACTACGTGTTTGTCTCCTCCACTCTGCTGAAATGTAAGCAATTTAGCTGTAGGGTCTTTTTTTTCTTGTTCACTATTTGACACTCAGCCTTCAGAAGAGTGAGTGGCACATAATAGATAATTTGTATGGATTTATTGAGTGTCACAGATTAAATTATGTACCCCCAAAAATATGTATAACGTATGGGCTGGGCCATGATTCCTGGTATTGTGTGATTTTCCTATATGTTGTAAATCATGCCTCTATGATGTTAATGAGAGAGAATGGGCAGAAGCTGTGTTAGTGAGGCAGGACTCAATCTACAAGATTGGACTGTGTCCTGAGGCAATCTCTTGAGATATAAAAGAGAGAAGCAAGCAGAGAGACAGGGGGACCTCATACCACCCATAAAGCAGAACTGGGAACAAAGCCCATCATTTGGACCTGAGATTCCTGCCCTGAGGTGCTCCCAGACCAAGAGAAGATGGATGACGAGGAGATTCCTACAGAGCTGACAGAGAGAGAAGGCCTTCCTCTGGAACTGATGCCCTGAATTTGGACTTCTAGCTGACTAGACTGGAGAAAATAAATTTCTCTTTGTTAAAGCCATCCACTTGTGGTATTTCTGTTATAGCAGCACTAGATGACAAAGACATTAAGAGAATTAATACTGAATTGAATTCAGAAACTTCTTTTTAATTTAGTAATTTTCATACACTGACACCATTGTTAAATGTTTACCCCAGCTGTATCAGTGAATTAAACGCAAGTTTTCAAATATAAAATATCTTTTATGCTGAAACAATAAAGAGACAGACAGTGACAGAATGGATAAAAAAACATGATTCGTCTACATGCTGCCTACAAGAGAAACACCTTAGACTTAAAGATACAAACAAACTATAGCTCAAAGGATGGAAAAAATGTATCAAGAAAACAACCAAAAAAGTGCTGGAGTGGCAATATTAATTTCTGACAAAATAGACTTTAAAGTAAAATCCACCACAAATGATATGGAAGGGCACTATATAGTGATTAAAGGGTCAATATACCAGGAGGACATAATCATGACAAATATTTATGCACCCAATGACAGGGCTCCAAATTACATAAAACTAACTCTAACTGCATTGAAAAGAGATATGGACAGCTCCACAATAATAGTAGAAGACTTCAACACATCACTTTTGGTGAAGGGCAGAACATCCAGAAAGAAGCTCAATAAAGACACAGAAGATCTAAATGCCACAATCAACCAACTTGACCTCACAGACATATACAGAACACTCCACCCAACAGCAGCCAAGTAGACTTTCTTTTCCAACGCACTTTGAACATTCTCCAGAATAGACTGCATATTAGGCCATAAAGCAAGCCTTGACAGGATCCAAAACATCAAAATATGACAAAGCATCTTTTTCCAACCATAAAGCCATAAAATTAGAAATCAATAAGAGTCAAGGCAAAGAAAAAAAAAATATTAAACACATGGAAACTGAACAACACCTTGCTCAAAAACTACTGGGTTATAGAAGAAATTAAGGACAGAATAAAGAAATTCATAGAATCAAATGAGAATGAAAACACACCCTACCAGAAACTTTGGGACATAGCAAAAGCAGTGCTCAGAGGTCAATTTATACCAATAAATGCACACATCCAAAAAGAACAAAGCTCCAAAATCACAGAATTAACCCTACAACTGGAACAAATAGAAAGAGAACAGCAAAAGGAGCCATCGGGCACCAGAAGAAAGCAAATAATAAAAATTAGAAGAGAATTAAATGAAATAGAGAATCGAAAAAAATCAAGAGTTAACAAGACCAAAAGATGATTCTTTAAAAAGATCAATAAAATCAATAAGCAACTGGCCAAAATGACAAAAGAAAAACAGGAGAAGCAGCAAATAACTTGAATAGGAATTGAGATGGGTGATATCAAAACACACCCAACTGAAATTAAAAGAATCATATCAGATTACTAAGAAAAATTATACTCTAACAAATTTAAAAACCTAGAGGAAGTGGACAAATTTCTAGAAACTCACTACCTACCTAAACTAACACAGAGGTAGAGGAAATAAATAAACCTATAACAAAAGAAGAGATTGAAAAGGTAATTTAAAAACTCCTAAAAAAAGAAAAAGCCTTGGCCCTGACCTCTTCACTGGAGAATTCTACCAAACTATCAGAGAAGAGATAATACCACTACTACTAAAGGTATCTCAGAGCATAGAAATGGATGGAATACTCCCAAATTCATTCTATGAAGTCAGGATAGCCCTTATACCAAACGAGGTAAAGACACCACAAAAAAAAAAGAAAGAAAATTACAGTCCAATATCCCTCATGAACTTATACGCAAAAATCCTCAACAAAATTCTAGCCAACAGAATTCAACAACATACCAAAAAAATAATTCACCATGACCAAGTGGGATTCATACCGGGTATTCAGGGATGATCCAACATTAGAAAAACAATCAATGTAATCCAACCACGTAAATAAAGCAAAAGAAAAGAAGCATGCGATCTTATCAATTGATGCAGAAAAGGCATTTGACAAAGTTCAACACCGATTCATGATAAAAACTCTCAGGAAAATAAGAATAGAAGGAAACTTCCTCAACACAATAAAGGGCATTTATACAAAGCCAACAGCCAACATCATCCTAAATGGAGAGAGTCTGAAAGCATTCCCCTTAAGATCAGAAACCTGACAAGGATACACTTCATCACCACTTTTATTCAATATTGTGCTTGTTTTCCTAGCCAGAGCAATTAGAATAGAAAAAGAAATAAAGGGCATACAAATTGGTAAGGAAGAAGTAAGAAGATCTCTTTTTGCAGATGATATGACCTCACACACAGAAAATCCTAAAGAAGCCACAGGAAAACTACTGGAACAAACAGATGATTTCAGCAAAATATCAGAATACAAGTTAAACATGCAAAAATCGGTTGGAATCCTCTACGCCAACAAAGAGAATGTTGAAGAGGAAATCACCAAATCAATACCATTTACAACAGCCCCTAAGAGGATAAAATACTTAGGAATAAATCTAACAAGAGACGTGAAAGACCTATACAAAGAAAACTACAATATACTACAGCAATAGACGAAAAGAGACCTATATAAATGGAAAAAACGTACCTTGCTCATTGATAGGAAGACTCAACATTGTGAAAATATCTATTCTACCCAAAGCGATCTAAGATACAATGCAATCTCGATCCAAATTCCAATGGCATTTTTTAATGAGATGGAGAAACAAATCACCAACTTTATATGGAAAGGGAAAAGACCTCGGATAAGTAAAGCATTATTGAAAAAGGACAAAGTGGGAGGCCTCGCACTACCTGATTTTAGACCCTATTATTTTTTATATTGCCACAGCAGTCAAAACAGCCTGGTACTTGTACAACAACAGGTACATAGACCAATGAAACAGAATTGAAAATCCAAACAAAAATTTATCCACCTATGAGCAGCTGATATTTGGCAAAAGCCCAAAGTCTGTTAAATGGGGAAAAAAAAGACAGTCTTTTTAACAAATGGTGCTGGCATAACTGGATATCCATCTGCAAAAAAATGAAATAGGAACCACACCTCAGAGCATGCACAAAAACTAACTCAAAATGGATCAAAGACCTAAACATAAAATCTAAAATGATACAGATCATGGAAGAAAAAATAGGGACAATGCTAGGAGCCCTAATACATGGCATAAACAGTATACAAAGCATTATTAACAGTGCACAAACACCAGGAGAGAAACTAGATAACTGGGAGCTCCAAAAGAATAGAAAGACAACCCACAGACTGGGAAAAAAAATTTTGGCTATGACAAATCGGATCAGTATCTAATCTGTAAAATCTACAAGGTACTGAAAAGTCTCAACAACAAAAAGACAAATAACCCAATTAAAAAGTGGGCAAAGAATATGGACAGGCACTTCACTAAAGAAGAATTCAGGCAGCTAACAGATACATGAGGAAAGGCTCATGATCATCAGCTATTAGAGAAATGCAAATCATAACTACAGTGAGACACCATCTCACGCCAACAAGGCTGGCATTAATCGAAAAACACGAAATAATAAATGTTGGAGAGGTTGTGGAGGGACTGGAACACTTATACTCTGCTGCTGGGAATGTAAAATGGTGCAACCACTTTGGAAATTGATTTAGTGCTTCCTTAAAAAGCTAGAAATAGGGAGCCAAAATGGGGGAATAGACAGATGCTTCCGGTAAGCACTCTTTACAATAACCCCCCCCCAAAAAAAGTCAAACAAGCATATTTGTGACAAGCTGGGAGCCCTGAGCTTTAAAGGCAAGCTTAGAAAATGAACTGAGGAGCAGGGAGAGGAGGAGACAGTTCAGAAGTGGAGAGGAGTTACCAGACCTGAATTGTGGGGAGCCCTCAGGCACCATTCCTGAAGCCGCGGCAGCGGACTTGTACTAGTGTTTGGCCACAGTTTCCTCAGGGAGAAGCAACCAACCACACAGCTTACTCGCACCTCTGGAACCTGAGAAGAACGGTGCTCTCGGCAAAAGCTAAGTACTTGCGTATATTTTACTGTGCTCCCCACCTCCAAGCTGGCTTCAGCAGCTGAATTCCCTGGGCCTGAGATAGGCCCTGTTGAACACCTAGATAAATCCTCCTGGCCTTCGAGAAGGAAAAAATTTGCAATTGCAGGAAAACATAATTTGCCAGCTCCACTAACCGAGGGAGCTCAGGACAGAAGCTTCTCCTGTCCAGAAATAAACGGTCCGTAGACTTTGAGCACCTTTCCCCTCTGCATGGACGTGTGGGCCTATTTCAAGAGAGTAGACCCTTGTTGGCAGACTCCCACCGTTTCAGCTGTGCAGTGGAGAGGTGGGTGTTTGATGTTTGACATTGCTTTGCCTATTAAACAAGGTCCTTACCTACACACATCGGGGACCCAAGGACTGATAGCTCCACTCAGGTTACCCAGCCACGTGCAACAGGAGTCCAAGGAAAACAGGTGCCTCCAAGTCCTTATAACCAAAAACATTGGGTGCTCATGGTCCGTCTGCAGAACCCACCCACGTGCAAGTTCTAGGGAACAGGGACGTGCTTTCCTCAGAGACAATTGGGAGTCAGTTCTTAGCCCCCTGCCTTGTTCAGAGCATGACCCCCTGCTGCAATCAGATACTGGTATGTATGCAAACAACCCCTGCCCCTCTAAGACTGTAGGACAGAGCCTGCACCACACACTTGATGGTCAGCTACCTGGACACCTGAGGTGAATTCATAAAGAAAAGTGAATGGACTCCTAGAGAGATATACCTGATAACAGCTCTAGACATCTGAGGACAGGGCGTCAGAGCTCCAAAGGTGAAAATAATCAAGCTAGCTCACTCAAGCAACCCATTTGAGTATATCAAAACAAAAAAAGCAAGAAGCTATGACACAGTAAGCAAGCATAAACTGATACAATAACTTATAGATGGCTCGGAGACAACAGTCAATATCAAGTCACATAAAGAAACAGACCATGACCACCTCAACAAGCTCTCAGAACAAAGAATCCAGGGATCGTCTAGATGAAAGTGCATTCCAGGAATTACCAGAGCCAGAGTATGAAAGATTAATATACACAACCCTTTAAGACATCAGGAAGGAAATGAGGCAATATGCAGAACAAGCCAAGGAACACACAGATAAAGCAATTGAAGAAATTAGAAAGATTATTCAAGAACATAATGAAAAAATTAATGAGCTGGAAAAATCCATAGACAGACAGCAATCAGAAATTCAGAAGATTAACAATAAAATTCAGAAGTAGACAACTCAATAGAAAGTCAGAGGAGCAGAACTGATAAATTAGAAGCTAGAATTTCTGAAATCAAAGATAAATCACTTGGCACTAATATATTTGAAGAAAAATCAGATTAGAAAAACGAAGAAACCTTAAGAATCATGTGGGACTCTACCAAAAGAAATAACCTATGAGTGATTGGAGTACCAGAACAGGGAGGGATAACAGAAAATACAGAGAGAATTGTTGAAGATCTGTTGGCAGAAAACTTCCTTAATATTGTGAAAGATGAGAAGATATCTATCCAAAATGCTCATCGAATTCCACACAAGGTAGGTGTTAAAAGAAAGTCACCAAGACATACTATAATCAACTTGCCAAAATCAAAGATAAAGAGAGAATTTTAAGAGCAGCTAGGGATAAATGAAAAGTCACCTACAAAGGAGAGCCAATAAGAATAAGCTTGGACTACTCGGCAGAAACCATGCAGGCAAGAAGGCAATGGGATGATATTCAAAAAATTGAAGGAAAAAAATTGCGATCCAAGAATCATATATCGAGTAAAACTGTCTCTTAAATATGAAGGTGAAATTAGGACATTTCCAGATAAACAGAAGTTTAGGGAATTTGTAAAAACCAAACCAAAACTCCAAGAAACACTAAAGGAAGTTCTTTGGTTAGAAAATCAATAATACCAGGTATCAACTCAAGACTAGAAAACTGGACAGAGCAATCAGAAGTCAACTCAGACAGGGAAATCAAAAAAACAAAGCAAGATTTAAAAAAAAAAGTTCAAAACAGGTTAACAATGATGTTATCATATAAAAGAAGACAACAATAAAACAATAAAGAGGGACTAAGAAATATAATTGTAGATCTTCCATATGGAGAGGAAGATACGAAGATACAAAGAAATAAAAGTTAGATTTAAATTTAGAAAGATAGGGGTAAATAATAAGGTAACCACAAAGGAGACAAACTATCTACACATCAAAACAAAACACAAGAAAAAAAATAGAGATTCAGCAGAAATAAAATCAACAACAACAAATATGAGGAAAGGACAATATATAAAGAAAATCTACTCAGCACATAAAATCAAGTGGGAAAAAGAAGCTGTCAACACACAAAAAAAGACATCAAAATGATAGCACTAAATTCATACCTATCCATAATTACCCTGAATGTAAATGGACTAAATGCACCAATAAAGAGACAGTGGCAGAGCTAATTAAAAAACAAGATCCGTCTATATGCTGCCTACAAGAGACACACCTTAGACTTAGATACACAAACAAAACTAAAATTCAAAGGATGGAAAAAACATATCAAGCAAACAACAATCAAAAAAAAGCAGGAGTAGCAATATTAATTTCTGACAAAATAGACTTGAAAGTTAAATCCATCAGAAAGGATAAGAAAGGACACTATATAATAATTAAAGGGACAATACACCAAGAAGATATAACCATATTAAATATTTATGCACCCAGTGACAGGGCTGCAAGATACATGAAACAAACTCTATCAGCAATGAAAAGTGAGATAGACAGGTCTGCAATAACAGTAGGAGACTTCAACACACCACTTTTGGTGAAGGACAGGACATCGAGAAAGAAGCTCAATAAAGACATGGAAGACCTAAATGCCGCAATCAACCAACTTGACCTCATAGTCATATACAGAACATTCCACCCAACAGCAACCAAGTACACCTTCTTTTCTAGTGTACATGGAACATTCTCTAGAATAGACCACATCCACATACTAGGGCATAAAGCAAGCCTTAGCAGACTCCAAAACATTGAAATATTTCAAAGCATCTTCTCTGACCATAAGACCATAAAAGTGGAAATCGATAACAGGAAAAGCAGGGGAAAATACCAAACACTTGGAAACTGAACAAAACCCTGCTCAAAAAAGACTGGATTATAGAAGACATTAAGGATGGAATAAAGAAATTCAGAGAATCCAATGAGAATGAAAATACTTCCTATCAGAACCTTCGGGACTCAGCAAAAGCAGTGCTCAGAGGCCAGTTCATATCAATAAAAGCACACATACAAAAAGAAGAAAGGGCCAAAATCAAACAATTATCCCTACAACTTGAACAGATAGAGAACAACAAAAGAAACCCTCAGGCACCAGAAGAAAACAAATAATAAAAATTAGAGCAGAATTAAATGAAATAGAGAGCACAAAAACAATTGAAAGAGTTAATAAGACCAAAAGCTGGTTCTTTGAAAAAATCAACAAAATTGATAAACCACTGGCCAAACTGACAAAAGAAAAACAGGAGAGGAAGCAAATAGCCCAAATAAGAAATGAGATGGGTACAACAGACCCAACTGAAATTAAAAGAATCATATCAGATTACTATGAAAAAATGTACTCGAACAAATCAGAAAGCCTAGAAGAAACGGCTGAATTTCTAGAAACACACTACCTACCTAAACTAACACAAACAGAGGTAGAACAACTAAATAGACCCATAACAAAAGAATGGACTGAAAAGGTAATCAAAAAACTCCCAGGAAAAAAAAGCCCTGGTCCAGATGGCTTCACTACAGAGTTCTATCAAACTTTCAGAGAAGAGTTAACACTACTACTAGTAAAGGTATTTCAGAGCACAGAAAAGGAAGGAATACTCCCAAACTCATTCTATCAATCCACCATATCCCTGATACCAAAACCAGGTAAAGACACCACAAAAAGGAAAATTATAGACCTATATCCCTCATGAACTTAGATGCAAAAATCCTCAACAAAATTCTAGCCGATAGAATTCAACAACATATCAAAGAAATAATTCACCATGACCAAGTTCAAATCCTCCAGACGCTCCTTGGAAACTCTATGGGGCAATTCTACTCTGTCCTATAGGGTTGCTATGAGTCAGAATCGACTCGACAGCACTGGGTTAAGGTGGATTTATACCAGCTATTGCAGGGATGGTTCAACATTAGAAAAACAATTAATGTAATCCATCAAATAAATAAAACAAAAGACAAGAACGACATGATTTTATCAATTGATACAGAAAAGGCAAAGACAAAGTTCAACACCCATTCATGATAAAAGCTCTCAGAAAAATAGGAATAAAAGGAAAATTCCTCAACCTAATAAAGGGCATTTAAACAAAGCCAACAGCCAACATCACCCTGAATGGAGAGAGCCTGAACGCATTCCCCTTGAGATCGGGAACCAAACAAGGATGTGCTTTATCACGACTCTTATTCAGCATTGTGTTGGAGGTCCTAGCCAGAGCAATTAGGCTAGATAAAGAAATAAAGGGCATCCAGATTGGCAAGGAAGAAGTAAAATTACCTTTTTTTGCAGACGACCCGATCTTATACACAGAAAATCCTAAGGAATCCTCCAGAAAACTATTGAAACTAATAGAAGAGTTCAGCAGAGTATCAGGATACAAGATAAACATACAAAAATCAGTTGGATTCCTCTACACCAACAAAAAGAACTTTGAAGAGGAAATCACCAAATCAATACCATTTACGGTAGCCCCCAAGAAGGTAAAAGACCTAGGAACAAATCTTAGCAGAGATGTAAAAGACTTATACAAAGAAAACTACAATACACTTCTGCAAGAAACCAAAAGAGACTTACATAAGTGGAATAACATACCTTACGGATAGAAAGACTTAACATTGTTAAAATGTCTATTCTACCAAAAGCGATCTATACATTTAATGCAATTCGATCCAAATTCCAACGACATTCTTTAATGATATGGAGAAACAAATCACCAACTTCATATGGAAGGGAAAGATGCTCCAGATAAGTAAGGCATTACTGAAAAAGAAGAACAAAGTGGGAGGCTTTACTTTACCTGATTTTAGAAGCTATTTTTTTTTTTTTATTATTATTATACTGCCACAGTAAGCAAAACAGCCTGGTACCGGTACAACAACAGATACATAGACCAATGGAACAGAATTGAGAATCCAGACAGAAACCCATCCACATACGAGCAGTTAATATTTGACAAAGGCCCCAAAACAGTTAAATGGGGAAAAGAGAGTCTTTTTAACAAATGGTACTGGCATAACTGGATATCCAACTGCAAAAAAAATGAGACAAGGCCCATACCTCACTCCATGCACAAAAATGAGATCAAATTTGATCATTAAAATCTAAAACAATAAAGATCATGGAAGAAAAAATAGGGACAACGTTAAGAGCCCTAGTACATGGCATAAACAGTATACAGAACATTATTAAGACTTCAGAAGAAAAACTAGATAACTGGGAGCGCCTAAAAATCAAACACCTATGCTCATCAAAAGACGTCACCAAAAGAGTTAAAAGACTACCTACAGACTGGGAAATGTTTTTAGCTATGACTTTTCTGATCAGCGCCTTACCTCTAAAATCTACATGATACTTCAAAAACTCAACTGCAAAAAGACAAATAAGCCAATTTAAAAATGGACAAAAGATATTAATAGACACTTCACTGAAGGAGACATTCAGGTAGCTAACAGATGCATAAGGAAATGCTCACGATCATTAGCCATTAGAGAAATGCAAATCAAAACACAGTGAGATTTCATCTCATTCCAACAAGGCTGGCATTAATCCAAAAAACACAAAAAAGTAAATGTTGGGGAGGCTGTGGAGAGACTGGAACAATTATATACTGCTGGTGGGAATGTAAAATGGTACAACCACTTTGGAAATCGATTTAGCGCTTCTTTAAAAAGCTAGAAATAAAATTACCATATGATCCAGCAATATATCCTAGAGAAATAAGAGCCTTTACATGAACAGATATATGCACACCCAGGTTCGTTGCAGCAGTGTTTACAATAGCAAAGAGATGGAAGCAATCAAGGTCCCCATCAAGAGATGAGTGGATAAATGAATCATGGTATATTCACACAATGGAATATTATGCATCGATAAAGAACAGTGATGAACTTGTGAAATGTTTCATAACATGGAAGAATCTGGAAGGCATTACACTGAGTGAAATTAGTCAGCTGCATAAGGACAAATATTGTATAAGACCACTATTATAAGAACTCAAGAAATAGTTTAAACTGAAAACATTCTTTTATGGTTATGAGACGGGGGAGGCAGAGAAGGTGGGAGGGGGTATTCACAATTAGATAGCAGATAAGAACTACTTTAAGTGAAGGGAAAGACAACACACAATACAGGGGAGGTCAGCACAACCGTACTAAACTGTACTAAACCGAAAGCAAAGAAGTTTTCTGAATAAACTGAATGCTTTGAAGGCCAGCGTAGCAGGGGCAGGGGTTTGGGGACCATGGTTTCAGGGGGCATCTAAGTCAATTGGCATAATAAAATCTATTAAGAAAACTTTGTGCATCCCACTTTGAAGAGTGGCATCTTGGGTCTTAAACACTAGCAAGCAGCCATCTAAGATGCATCAACCCACCCGGATCAAAGGAGAATGGAGAACACTGAGGACACAAGGTAATTATGAGCCCAAGAGACAGAAAGGGCCACATGAACCAGAAACTACATCATCCTGAGACCAGAAGAACTAGATGGTGCCTGGCTACAACCGATGACTGCCCTGACCGGGAACACTACACCCTAAGGGAGCAGGAGAGCAGTGTGATGCAGACCCCAAATTCTCATAAAAGGACCAGACTTAATGGTCTGACTGAGACTGAAAGGACCCTGGTGGTCATGGCGCCCAGACCTTCTGTTGGCCCAGGAAAGGAACCATTTCCAAAGACAACTTTTCAGACGTGGATTGGACTGGACAATGGGTAAGAGAGGGATGCTGGTGAGGAGTGAGCTTCTTGAATCAGGTGGACACATGAGACTGCGTTAACATATCCTCCCTAGAGGGGAGATGAGAGGGTGGGGGGGAGGTTAGAAGCTGGCGAAATGTACACGAAAAGGGAGAGTGGAGGGAGGGAGTGGGCTGTCTCATTAGGGGGAGAGTAATTGGGAGTATGTAAAAAAAATAGCAGGGTGTATATATGTTTTTGTGTGAGAGATTGACTTGATTTGTAAACTTTCACTTAAAGCACAATAAAAATTAAAAAAAAAAATCTAGAAATAGAATTACCTTGTGATCCAACAATCCCACTCCTTGGAAGGTATCCTAGAGAAATAAGAGCCCTGAACACGAATAGACATACACACACTCACGTTCATTGGAGCACTGTTTGCAATAGCAAAAAGATGGAAACAACCAAGATGCCCATCAATGGATGAATGAATAAAAAAATTATGGAATATTCACGCAATGGATTACTATGCAATGATAAAGAACAATGACAAATCTGTGAAACATCTCATAACATGGAGGAATCTGGAAGGCATTATGCTGAGTGAAATTAGTCAGTCGTAAAAGAACAAATGTATGAGACCACTGTTATAAGAACTCAAGAAAAGGTTTAAATACAGAAGAAAATATTCTTTGATGGCTAAGAAGGTGGGGAAGGAGAAAAAATACATATATCTTTTATGCTAAATCTTACTCTATTTACTAATTCTACATGGATTGATTTTCAGGTAAATAGATATGCAGTCTTACCTAAGATAATCCTTATTTTTATTTAAGTCTTTTAGACAGGGAAAAATTCATAAAAATGGTTTTTATATTTTATTATTTTATTCACAAAAAATTGTTTAAAAATCTTAGTAAAATAGCACTATAATAATCTATAGGCCTATACAGAATGATGGAAAGTACAAATTATCTTATTGGTTTAATTACTCATTTTCCCATGACAGAGTCATGCCCCCTGGGCTGTTCTTCTAGTACACTTTCACCTCCCTTCTCAATTATTAATTATTCACATCTGCCACAATCCATTTTCTCCATGATAACTCTTTCCTCATTAAACTTATTTTCAAAATCTTTTGCCAAAAAAATATGAAAACGCTATTATCTGAGCCAAGTTCATAAATAGAAGAAGAATCAAGTCCATGATTATGCATAGCTTATGAAGTAGGTTTAATCCAGGCTTCAACACTGGAAACTGTATGAAAGAAATCAGAACTTGAATAATCAGATAAAAGGAAAGATAGACGGATGGATGGATGGATGGATGGTTGGTTGGATGGATGGGCGGACGGATGGATGGATAGGTAGGTAGATAGATAAAAAGATAAAGAGAGAGATGTTCTGATGACATAATCTTTATTGCTGATCTCTAGTCTCAAGATTTGAATCTGATAAGCCCTCCAATGGGTACTGTCAGATTTAGGTCATAATTTAGTGGCAAATAATTAATTCCCCCTTTAATCATTTTACTTTAAGAAAATCAGAAATTCTCAAGACAGAACTGCCATCATATCTGTAAAGAATTTTGAATGCTTTACATAGGAGATGAATGTAAATATTGCAACAAATTGCCAGCTCTTAATCTGCAGGCCAGCCCTCTCACCTGGCTTTAAAAAAAAAAAAAAAATGTGTATATAACTCACTTCTGACATCGCTAATAACATGTTCATCAAGCTCCTAACATATTCAACAGACTCTCAGTATTTAACGACTGTACCTCTTCCCCTCCATATAAAATATCTGGTTCTTCTATATGCCATCTTGATATCCTTTCCTTACCACCACTCTTTGAGTGCTTTCAATTGCCAACTCCTACCCATTCTATCCCTCATGTGTCTGTCAGTTTGTCGTACTGTAGGGGCTTGTGTGTTGCTGTGGTGCTGGAAGCTATGCCACCGGTATTCAAATACCAGCAGGGTCACCCATGGAGGACAGGTTTCAGCTGAGCTTCCAGACTAAGACAGACTAGGAAGAAGGACCCGGTAGTCTACTTCTGAAAAGCATTAGCCAGTAAAAACCTTATGAATAGCAGCGGAACACTGTCTGATACAGTGCTGGAAGATGAGCCCCCCAGGTTGGAAGGCACTGAAAAGATGACTGGGGAAGAGCTGCCTCCTCAAAGTAAAGTCAACCTTAATGACATGGATGGAGTAAAGCTTTCGGGACCTTCATTTGCTGATGTGGCACAACTCAAAATGAGAAGAAACAGCTGCAAACATCCATTAATAATCGGAACCTGGAAAGTACGAAGTATGAACCTAGGAAAACTGGAAATCATCAAAAATTAAATGGAATGCATAAACGTCGATATCAACAATGAACTCAAGCATAACAATGATTGTCTCTCTCTCCTGACTCATTAATTTCTCTCTTTCAATAAGGTCTTTGGTATCAGTATACAAACATACTGTAATATCTCGATCCCATAATTCCCTCCAACTTTCCCTCAATTTCTATGCTCCTCTTTATAGTAAGGATGGCACAGAACCGGGCAGTGTTTCATTCTGTTGTGCATAGGGTTGCTATGAGTTGGAACCGACTCGACGACACCTAACAACAACAACCCATTCTACGGAGCCCTGGTGGCACAGTGGTTAAGTGCTCAGGCTGCTAACCAAAGTGTTGGCAGATCATATCCACCAGCAGCTCCTTGGAAACCCTATGGGGCAGCTCTGCTTTGTCCTATAGAGTCACCATGAGTCAGAATCTGCTTGAAGGCAATGCGTTTGGTTTGGCTACTCAGTCTACATCTTATTATCACTTGTTACTTCAAATCTTTGTCATTTCTAATGTCACTGCCTTAGTTAAATCATCATTGTTTATTACCTTCTTAAAGCCAAATGATCTATGTCATTCCCCTGCTTAAAACTCTTCACGGCAGTTTCTGTGAAGTCCTTTTTGATCCAGACTACATAAAGCTATTGCTTACATGTGTAAAGTCCCAACAGTCTGGAACCATGTTGAGATTATAAGAATTACCATTGTTGTGTTGTAGGTTCCGTTGAGTCAATTCTGACTCACAGCAACCCCATGTCATGGAGTAGAACTCTGCCATAGGGTTTCATTGGCTATAATCTTTTAGAAGCAGATTACCAGGTCTTTCTCCTGTGAAGATGCTGGCTGGGTTTGAACCATCAACCTTTTGCTTAGCAAAGAGGTCAAAACTGTATTTTGTGCCATCAGGACTCCCTTAGAATAACAATACCAAAACCTCACTGCCGTCAAGTTGATTCTGACTCTTGGTGACCCTATAGGACAGAATAGAACTGCCCACATAGGGTTTCCAAGGAGTGGCTCATGGATTCAAACTATAACCTTTGGGTTAGCAGCCTGAGCTCTTAACCACTGCTCCACCAGGGCTTCAGGAATGACAATACTGTCTCTAAATCCTGACCTTGATGTATTTTGCTCCCTCCATCCTGAGGCTTCTCCTTTACTCTCCAGAAGAGAGTCCTGATTTTTCTCAAACCAAAGATCAGGTCATATGTTCTTCAAAAGCACATTTATATATATATATTTTAAATAAAACCCAGTGTAGTCATTATTACAGTGCCGTAAATGACTGTTGTCTTTTCTACTTCACTCTAAGCAGGCCACTTAATTAGTAAACAATCAACAAAAAAACCTAGATTTCTTATCGATACAGATTGTTGCATATTATTTGGAACTAACACTAGTTTTTTTTTTTTAATTTTTATTGTGCTTTAAATGAAAGTTTACAAATCAAGTCAGTCTCTCATACAATAATTTATATACACCTTGCTTTATACTCCTAGTTGCTTCCCCCCTAATGAGACAGCACACTCCGTCTCTCCACCCTTTATTTCCGTGTTCATTCAACCAGCTTCTGGCCCCCTCTGCGTTCTCATCTCCCCTCCAGACAGAAGCTGCCCACATAGTCTCATGTGTCTACTTGATCCAAGGAGCTCACTCCTCACCACTACCATTTTCTATCCTACAGTCCAGTCCAATCCCTGTCTGAAGGGTTGATTTTGGGAATGGTTCCTGCCTTGAGCTAACAGAAGGTCTGGGGACCATGACTTCCAGGGTTCTTCTAGTCTCAGACCATTAAGTCTGGTCTTTTTATGAGAATTTGGGGTCTGCATCCCACTGCTCTCCTGCTCCCTCAGGAGTTCTCTTGTGTACAGAACTAATAATAGTTTTTAAAAGGTTGAAAGTAGCCAGTTTGACGCACCAGCCCAGGGGCAAGGACTAGAAGGCAGGAGGGAACAGGAAAGCTGGTAATAGAGAGCCCAGGGTGAGAAGGGAGAGAGTTGACATGCCGTGGTGTTGTTAATCAATGTCATAAAACAATATGTGTACTAACTGCTTAATGAGAAACTAGTTAGTCCTGTAAACCTTCATCTAAAGAAAAGAAAATGTACACGATAAATTATGAGTCCCTGCAAATTGAAAAAAAAGTAGCCAGTCTGAAATGGGCCCAGAGCACTCTGTTCTCCTTAGCAAGTCTGTCCTCAGTCGAAACTGCGTTGCCAGAGGCCAATGTTTTTTTTTCAAGTTTTACCTAAACCTAACCAAAGTGAGGGAAGGAAAATACCCAGCTCCAACCCTCTGTAGCATTGGGAGAAAAATAAAAAATTAAAACACTGAGACACACTGGTGAAAGCCACAGCCCAAGGGCTTAAGCCCACTAAAAGACTAAAAGACTGAGACCTGATTTTTTTTTTTTTTTAGACAAGCCACCTGCAGCAAGTAGGGACTATAGCTGTAGTTTCATCAGTACTATGAGAAAATATTAGAAAATCCAGCCTCAATATGAGGTCCAAGATCTAGAAACCTAAAATGCCCTAAGAAAACCATTGTTAGAAACATCATATTGATGCAACCTTATTTAACTTAGTTAGTTATTAAAAAGCATGAAATATTTTTAATAAGGTGAAGACTCTAACCATGCTGGGTTTTGTGGTGATTTTAAAATGTCACTGGAAATTGATACTACACCACCGGAGAAGAAAGATCCATATGTCCACCCCTCGTATCTTTTAACTCTTTTGACAAATAGAGTATGACATAAGCAACACTGTGCGCCTTCTAAGAATAAGTTATAAAAGGTCTTTTTCACTAAAATATGAGTTTTTAAAGTACAAAGCCTCCAAGTAAGAAGCCTGTTTCCACAAAGGTCCTCTTGCTGGGAGAAAGCTCAGTCTGTATGGAAGGCCACGGTAGGAATTCTGGGTGACAGGCTCAATTAACACAGTTTACAAGTCATCCCATTCCAGATACCAGGCTTGTAACTGAAAAAGTCTCCATATAAACTTCTGGTTTCTGGTCTGATATGTATGTAATGAGCTTGGAACTTGCCCATCCTCACAATAAGAAAAAAGCTGAAAATCAACAACTCTTCTTAGATTCATCAGAGGATTTGTGTCATAGGACAAGCTACCTTCCTGAAAGTTGGAGACATAGGTGAATATGGAAAATCATATTTTACCAGTAACAGAAACCCAGGAGCAGAAGTTCATTGCTAGAACCAGTTCTAGTAGGAACACTGAAACTATGATTGATGAATTATTGGTGGCTCAGTGTGAATGAGACTGAAAGTTAAAAATTCTGGAAGATCTAGTCTTTCATGAGTTTTATCTTCAAGAGACCCACCACACTGTTAGAGTGAAGACCGGAGAAAAATAAGAGACAAAAAAACAGAGTCAGAAGAGACAAAGCAGGGATCCGAGCCAGACTCAGATATGACAGAGATTTTAGAATTATCAAACCAAGAACTTAAAATAACTATGATTAATATGCTAAGGGCTGTAATGGTAAAAGTGGACAGCATACAGGAACAAATGGGTAATGTTAGCCGTGAGGAAAACCCTAAGTAAGAATTAGAAAAGAATGCTAGAAATAATAAAAAAAAAAAAAACTGTAACAGAAATGAAGACTGTCTTCGGTGGGCTCAGCAGCAGACTAGAGACTGGTCATATCCAAGAAAAGCATCAGTGAGCTTGAAGATATGTTAACAAGAAGCTTTCCAAACTGAAAAGGAAGGAGAAAAAAGGGATGGGGGGAAAAAAAGAACAAAATAGTCAAGAACTATATGACAATTACATGTAGCATACATGTAATGGGGATATTAGAAAATGAAGAAAGAAATAAATGAACAAAAGAAATATTTGAAGTAATAATGGTTAAAATTTTCCAAAATTCACAATAGACACCAAATCACTGAACCGGGAACTTCAGAGAGTACCAAGCAAGCTAACTATCAGAAAAATTAGATCTAGACCAAAAAAACCAAATCCATTGTCTAGTTGATACTTACTCATAGTGACCCCTACAGGACAGGGCAGTACTGCCCTATATGGTTTCAAAGGCTGTAAATCTTTATGGAAGCAGACTGTCACATCTTTCTTCTGTGGGGTGGGTTCAAATGCTGATCTTTCAGTTAGCATTTAACCATTGTGCTGCTAAAATTATACCTAGGCGTATCATATTTAAACGGCACAAAAACAAAGACAGAGAGAAAATATTGGAAGAAGTCAGAAAAAAAAAATCAATGTAGAGGAACAAGAATAAAATTTTGCAAGCAAGAAGAGAATAGAATAAAATATTCAAAGTATTGAAAGAAAGGAAATCACCAACTTAGAATTCTGTTTCTACCAACATGCTTCAAAAGTGAAAAAGAGATAATGATTTAGTCAGACAAAAAAAATTGAGGGAATTTGTCACTAGTAGAGGCCAAAGGATTACAGTCTTCAGTATGGATTACATCTGAACATGAAGAAAACAAAAATAGTCAAACTAGAACAATAAAAGCATCATGGTAAATGGAAAAAATGAATCTGTCAATGATTTCATTCTACGTGGATCAACAACCAATTTTCATAGAAGTGGTAGTCAAGAAATCAAATGACAAATTGCATTGGGAAAATTTGCTGTAAGAGTTCTCTTTAAAGTAAACTGCGGTTAAAAAACTAAAAGGGAAGAACATGCTCAGCATTTCTTAAACTGAAAGAAGTGAAGAAAAAATTTAAGCCTCAAGTTGCTATATTGAAGGATTCAACAGGGAAAATATTGAAGGACACAGGAAGCATCAAGAGAAGATGGAAGGAATACACAGAGGCACTGCACAGAAAAGAGCTGGTTGACAGTCAACCATTTCAGGAGGTAGCATATGATCAAGAACTGAGGATATTGAAGGAAGAGGCCCAAGCTGCACTGAAGGCATTGGTGAAAAACAGAGCTCCAGGAATTGACAGAATACCAATTGAGATGTTTCAACAAATGGTTGCAATGCTGGGAGAACTCACTTGTCTATGCCAAGAAATTTGGAAGATGGCTACCTGGCCAAGTGCCAGGAAGAGATCCAAATTTGTGCCCATGCCAAAGAAAAGTGATCAAACAGAATGCAGAAACCGTTGAACGATGTCATTGATATCACATGCAAGTAAAATTTAACTTAAAGTAATTCAAAAACAGTTGCAGCAGTACATCAACAAGGAACTGCTATAAATTCAAACTGAATTCAGAGGAGGACATGAAACAAGGGATATCACTGCTGATGTCAGATGGATCTTAGTTGAAAGCAGAGAATACCAGAAAGATGTTTCCGTGTGTTTTATTGGCTATACAAAGGCATTTGACTGTGTGGACCGTTACAAATTATTAATAACATTGCTAAGAAAGGGAATTCCAGAACACTCAATTGTGCTCATGAGGAACAAGTACATAGACCAAGAACCTATATATAGTCATTCAAAAAGAACAAGAGGATACTACCTGGTTTCAAATAAGAAAGGTGTGTGTCAGGGTTGTATCCTTTCACCATACTTATTCAATCTGTATGCTGAGCAAATATTCCAAGAAGCTGGATTATATGAAGAAGAACATGACATCAGACTTGGAGGGAGACTCATTAACAACCTGTGATATGCAGATGACACAACCTTACTTGCAGAAAGCAAAGAGGACTTGGAGCACTTACTAACGATCAAAGACTACAAACTTCAGTATGGCTCACACTTCAACATAAAGAAAACAAAAATCCTCACAACTGGACCAAGCAGTCACATCATTAAAAATGGAGAAAAGATTGAAGTTTTCAAGGATTTCATTTTACTTGGATCCACAATAAATGCCCATGGAAGCAGCAGTCAGGAAATCAAATGATGTATTACATTGGGCAAATCTGCTGCAAGAGAACTCTTCAAAGTTTTAAAAAGCAAAAGGTCACCTTGAGGACTAAGGTTTGCCTGACCCATGCCTTGGTATATTCAATCACCTTATATCCTTGTGAAAACTGAACAATGAATAAGGAGGACCGAACATGAATTGGTGCCTTGGAATTGTGGTGTTGACAAAGAATATTGAATATACCATGGACTGCCAGAAGAACAAACAAATCTGTGTTGAGAGAAGTACAGCCAAAATGCTCCTTAGAAGCAAGGATGGTGAGACTTTGTCTCAAGTACTTTGGACATGTTATCAGGAGGGGCCAGTCACTGGAGAAAGATATCATGCCTGGTAAAGTATAGGGTCAGCGAAAGAGAAGAAAACCATCAGTGAGATGGATTGGCACAGTGGCTGCAGCAATGGACTCAAACATAGAAATGATTGTGAGGATGGCACAGGACCAGGCAGTATTTCAGCCTGTTGTGCATAGTGTCACTATGAGTCAGAACTGACTGGATGGTTAAAAAGTAAAGATATCACTGTGATGGTTAAGGAGCTCCTTACCCAAGCCTAGTCTTTTCATTTGCCTGAAGTGCATGCAAAAGGTGGACAAAGAAAAAGGAAGATAGAAAAAGAAATGATACATTTGAGTTGTGGTGTTGGTGAAGATCACTAAATATTCTGTGGACTGCCAAAAGAATGAGGGAATCAATCTTAGAGGAAATACAACCAGAAAGTTAATTAGATGAGAGGATGATGAGTCTTCAACTTCTTCACTTTGGACAAGTTATCAGGAAAAAGTAATCACTTAAAAAAGGACATCAGGAGCGAGGCCAAGATGGTGGAATAGACAGACGCTTCAGGCAAGCTCTTACAACAAAGACCCAAAAAAACAAGTGAAATGAGTATATTTATAACAAGCTAGGGTCCCTGAACATCAAAGGGAAGGTTAGAAAATGAACTGAGGGGCAGGGGGAGGAAAAGACAGCTCAGAAGCAGAGGAGTTACTGGACCTGAATCGCTGGGAGCCCTCAGGCACCATTCCTGGAGCGGCTGAGGCAGGCTGGTACTAGCGTTTGTCTTCAGGTTCCTCAGGGAGAAGCAGCCAGCCACACAGCCTACTCACACCTCCGGAACCAGAGAAGAACGGAGCTCTCGTCAAAAGCTAAGTATTTGCAAATATTTTACCTCACTCACCCCTCTCCTAAGCTGGCTTCAACGGCTGACTTCCCCGGGCCTCAGATAGGACCTGTTGAGTACCTAGAGCTATCCTCCTGGCCTTGAAGACAGAAAAAATTTGCAACTGGGGGAAAAGATAATATGCCAGCTCTACTAACAGGAGGAGCTCAGGACAGAAAAGGCTCCAGTCCAGGCATAAATGCTCCATGGACTTTGAGTACCTTTCCCCTCTGCATGGACCTGTGTGGGCCTATTTCAGGAGAATAGGCCCTTGTTGGCAGACTACAAATGTTTCAGCTGTGCAGTAGAGAGGTGGGTGTTTGATGTTTGACACTGCTTTGCCTATTACACAGAGTCCTCACCTACCTACATCAGGGGTCTAGGACTGGTGGCTCCACTCAGGTCACCCAGCCACCCGCAACAGGGGTCCAAGGAAAATTGGTACCTCCCAGTCTTTACAACCAAAAACACTGTGTGCCCATGGTCTATCTGGAAAACCCACCCACCAGCATGCTCTAGGGAACAGGGACACGCTTCCCTCAGAAACACTTGGTGGGCGAATCTCAGCCCCCTGCACTGGGTTTTTTGACAGGGAAACAGCGATGTTATCATGTAAAAGAAGACAACATTAAAACAATAAAGAGGGACTAAGAAATATAATCATAGATCTTCCATACGGAGACACAAGGTGATAGAAAGAAATAAAAGTTAGGTTTAAATTTAGAGAAATAGTGGTAAATAATAAGGTAATCACAAAGGAGACAAACTATCCTACCGATCAAAATAAAATAGATGAAAAAATTAGGCTCAGAAGAAACAAAATCAACAACAACAAATATGAGGAAAGGGCAATATATAAAGATAATCTACTCAGCACATAAAATCAAGTGGGAAAAAGAAACTGTCAACAACACACAAAAAAAGACATCAAAATGATAGCACTAAATTCATACCTATCCATAATTATGCTGAATGTAAATGGACTAAATGCACCAATAAAGAGACAAAGAGTGGCAGAATGGATTAAAAAACAAGATCCGTCTATATGCTGCCTACAAGAGACACACCTTAGACTTAGAAACACAAACAAACCAAAACTCAAAGGATGGAAAAAATATATCAAGCAAACAACAATCAAAGAAGAACAGGAGTGGCAATATTAATTTCTGACAAAGTAGACTTTAAAGTCAAATCCATCAGAAAGGATAAGGGAAGACACTATATAATGATTAAGGGGATAATATGCCGAGAAGATATAACCATATTAAATATTTATGCACCCAGTGACAGTGCTGCAAGAAACATAAAACAAACTCTATTAGCATTGAAAATTGAGATAGTAGGATATCCACAATAATAGTAGGAGACTTCAACACACCACTTTCATTGAAGGAGAAAACATCCAGAAAGGAGCTCAATAAAGACACGGAAGATCTAAATCCCACAATCAAACAACTTGACCTCATAGATATATACAGAACACTCCACCCAACAGCAGCCAAGTATACTTTCTTTTCTAGTGCACACAGAACATTCTCTAGAATAGACCACATATTAGGGCATAAAGCAAACCTCAGCAGAATCCAAAACATTGAAATATTTCAAGGCATCTTCTCTGATCATAAGGCCATAAAAGTGGAAATCAATAACAGGAAAAGCAGGAAAAAATACCAAACACTTGGAAATCGAACAATACCCCGCTCAAAAAGGACTGAATTATAGAAGACATTAAGGATGGAATAAAGAAATTCAGAGTCCAATGAGAATGAAAACACTTCCTATCAGAATCTTTGGGACACAGCAAAAGCAGGGGTCAGAGGCCAATTTATATTGATAAATGCACACGTAGAAAAAGAAGAAAGGGGGGCGGGACCAAGATGGCTGACTAGGTAGACGTTACCTTGGATCCCTCTTGCAACAAAGACTTGGAAAAACAAGTGAATCGATCACATACAAGACAATCTATGAACCATGACCAACAAACACAGATTTAAAGAGTTGACCTGAGTGACAGAGACTGAGAACGAACAACCACGGGGAAGTACGACTGTTTTCGGAGCCTGGAGCCAGTGTCCCAGTCAGGAAACCTTGGCACCGGGCTTTGGACTGGGCGCAGGGGAACTAAGCATGGCATCCTGAGACGGCGCAAAAACGGGGCACAGCCTTAGCCTCCTGAACTGACCTCGGGGGAAGTCCAGCCGTTGCACGCAGGTGCTGGGCTTTGGACTGGGAGCGAGGAACTAACCGCGGCTTCTGAGACAGCACAAGCACGGGACATGGGCCTGACCATTGGGGACAATCTCTACTCAGCCAGCGCACACAGTCCTGGCCTGAGAGAAGCAACTACAAAAAACCCAGGGACCAAAAATCCTTCCCTAATTGGACTAAAAACACAGAACCAGCTCCAGCCAAGCATATGTGATCCATAGTCCTGGGCTTTCATCCCTACAGGGAACAAGGTGGCTATTATAATGCAAAGGCATTTCTGATAGGGATCTGACTGTAATTGTTTTAGCGGATTTACTGGAAAGACAAGTTTCCCAGGTCTGACATCTCTGCATATTCAACAGAGCCCTCACTTAACCACAATAGGGAACTGAAGGCTGAAGCTCCCCCCAGACCACCTAGCCTCCTGCCTTAGGGGTCTAAGGAGGGTGACACCTACCAATCTGTAGAGGTACTTGCATTGGGGGCCTAAGGTACAGCTGCAGAGCCCACCCACCAAGGTGCTTTAGGAATAGAGACACACCTACCTCACTGACACTTGGGGGAAGCCTGTCAGCATCCTGCCCCCCCCTGGAGTGTGAACCCCAGCTGCTACTAGAATCTGGTGCACACAACTATCACCACTGCTTCTTCAGGTGGATAGGTGACAGTCTGCATCGCACACTTGATGGCCCAAAATCAGATTCTACTCAAGAATAGTGAATGGACTCTTAGGCTTATACATCTGGTAACAGCCCAAACCAGCTGGTAATAGAACATAAGTGAGTCAAGGGCTACAACAATCAAGACAGCGCAATCTAGTAGCCCATCTACGTATATTGAAAGAAAACAAAACAAGATAAGACTCAGTGAGCAAATATACAATAAATCAGTACAATATCTTAGTGATGGCTTGGAGACAGCAGTCGATATCAAACCACATAAAGAAGCAGACCATGACTGCTTCTACAACTCCCCAAACTAAAGAATCAAAATCTTTCCCAAATGAAGATACAATCCTGGAATTGCCAGATGCAGAATATAAAAAACTAATTTACAGAATGCTTCAAGACAACAGGGATGACCTCAGAAATGAAATAAGGCAATCTACAGAAAAAGCCAAGGAACACACTGATAAAGCAGTTGAAGAACTCAAAAAGATTATTCAAGAACATAGTGGAAAAATTAATAAGTTGCAAGAATCCATAGAGAGACAGCATTCAGAAATCCAAAAGATTAACAATAAAATTACAGAATTAAACAACGCAATAGGAAGTCAGAGGAGCAGACTCGAGCAATTAGAATGCAGACTGGGACATCTGGAGGACCAGGGAATTAACACCAATATAGCTGAAAAAAAATCAGATAAAAGAAATTTAAAAAAATGAAGAAACCCCAAGAATCATTTGGGACTCTATCAAGAAGAATAACTTGCATGTGATTGGAGTCCCTGAACAGGGAGGGACAACCGAAAACACAGAGAGAATAGTTGAAGATCTCTTGGCAGAAAACTTTCCTGACATCATGAAAGACGAAAGGATATCTATCCAAGATGCTCATCAAACCCCATTTAAGACTGATCCAAAAAGAAAACCACCAAGACATATTATCATCAAACTTGCCAAAACCAAAGATAAAGAGAAAATTTTAAAAGCAGCCAGGGATAAAAGAAACGTCTCCTACAATGGAGAATCAATAAGAATAAGTTCAGACTACTCAGCAGAAACCATGCAGGCAAGAAGCCAATGGGATGACATACACAGAGCACTGAAGGAGAAAAACTGCCAGCCAAGGATCATATATCCAGCAAAACTCTCTCTGAAATATGAAGGTGAAATTAAGGCATTTACAGATAAACACAAGCTTAGAGACTTTGCAAAAACCAAGCCAAAGCTACAAGAAATACTAAAGGAAATTGTTTGGTCAGAAAACCAATAATATCAGATACCAGCACAACACAAGGTCACAAAATAGAGCCTTCTGATATCAACTCAAATAGGGAAATCACAAAGACAAATAAAGATTAATTAAAAAAAAAAAACTCTCAAAACAGGGATTCATTGAAGCCAATACGGAAAAGGTCACAATAATCAAAAAGAGGGACTAAATACAGGTGGCATAGAACTGCCATATGGAGAGGGATACAAGGCGATATAGGACAATGCAAGTTAGGTTTTTGCTTAGAAAAATACGGGTAAATATTAAGGTAACTACAAAGAGGTATAACAACTCCATAACTCAAAATAAAAACCAAGAAACGCGTAATGACTCAGCAAACATAAAGTCAAATACTATGAAAATGAGGAACACACAATTTACAAATAAAAACGTCTCAGCACAAAAAAGTACGTGGAAAAATGAAATTGTCAACAGCACACTTAAAAAGGCATCAAAATGACAACACTAAACACATACTTATCTATAATTACACTGAATGTAAATGGACTAAATGCACCAATAAAGAGACAGAGATTCTCAGACTGGATAAAGAAACACGATCCGTCTATATGCTGCCTACAAGAGACACACCTTAGACTTAGAGACACAAACAAACTAAAACTCAAAGGATGGAAAAAATATATCAAGCAAATAACCAAAAAAGAGCAGGAGTAGCAATATTAATTTCTGACAAAATAGACTTTAAAGTTAAAACACCACAAAGGATAAAGAAGGACACTACATAATGATAAAAGGGACAATTGAACAGGAAGATATAACCATATTAAATATTTATGCACCCAATGACAGGGCTGCAAGATACATAAAACAAATTTCAATAGAAATGAAAAGTGAGATAGACACCTCCACATTTATAGTAGACTTCAACACACCACTTTCGGAGAAGGACAGGGCATCCAGTAAGAAGCTCAATAGAGACATGGAAGACCTAATTACTACAATCAACCAACTTGACCTCTTGACTTATGCAGATCTCTCCGCCTAACTGCTGCAAAGTATACTTTTTTTCTAGCGCACATGGAATATTCTCTAAAACAGACCACATATTAGGTCATAAAACAAACCTTTGCCGAATCCAAAATGTCAAAATATTACAAAGCATCTTCTCAGACCACAAGGCCATAAACGTGGAAATCAATAACAGAAAAATTAGGGAAAAGAAATCAAATACTTGGAAACTGAACAATACCCTCCTGAAAAAAGACTGGGTTATAGAAGAGGTTAAGGAGGGAATAAAGAAATTCATAGAATGCAACGAGAATGAAAATACTTCCTATCAAAACCTCTGAGACACAGCAAAAAGCAGTGCTCAGAGGCCAATTTATATTGATAAATGCACACATACAAAAAGAAGAAAGAGCCAAAATCAGAGAACTGTCCCTACAATTTGAACAAATAGAAAGTGAGCAACAAAAGAATCCATCAGGCACCAGAAGAAAACAAATAATAAAAATTAGAGCTGAACTAAATGAATTAGAGAACAGAAAAACAATTGAAAGAATTAACAAAGCCAAAAGTTGGTTCTTTGAAAAAATTAACAAAATTGATAAACCATTGGCCAGACTGACTAAAGAAATACAGGAAAGGAAACAAATAACCCGAACAAGAAACGAGAAGGACCACATCACAACAGAACCAACTGAAATTAGAAGAATCATATCAGATTATTATGAAAAATTATACTCTAACAAATTTGCAAACCAAGAAGAAATGGATGAATTCCTGGAAAAACACCTGAACTAACACAATCAGAAGTAGAACAACTAAATAGACCCATAACAAAAAAAGAGATTGAAACAGTAATCAAAAAACTCCCAACAAAAAAAAAAAGCCCTGGCCCGGATGGCTTTACTGCAGAATTCTATCAAACTTTCAGAGAAGAGTTAACACCACTACTAGTAAAGGTATTTCAAAGCATAGAAAATGACAGAATACTGCCTAACTCATTCTATGAAGCCACCATATCCCTGATACCAAAACCAGGTAAAGACATCACAAAAAAAGAAAATTACAGACCTATATCCCTCATGAACA
This sequence comes from Loxodonta africana, assembly GCF_030014295.1. Classification (NCBI taxonomy): domain Eukaryota; kingdom Metazoa; phylum Chordata; class Mammalia; order Proboscidea; family Elephantidae; genus Loxodonta; species Loxodonta africana. Next base: position 21,687,966 of record NC_087362.1, read on the forward strand.
TAGATGCAAAAATCCTCAACAAAATTCTAGCCAAAGCAATTCAGCAACACATCAAAAAAAAATAATCCACCACGACCAAGTGGGATTTATACCAGGTACTCAAGGCTGGTTTAATACTAGAAAAACCATTATTCTAATCCACCATATAAATAAAACAAAAGACAAAAACCACATGATCTTATCAATTGATGCAGAAAAGGCATTTGACAAAGTCCAACACCCGTTTATGATAAAAACTCTCAGCAAAATAGGAATTGAAGGAAAATTCCTCAACATAATAAAGGGCATCTATACAAAGCCAACAGCCAACATCACTCTAAATGGAGAGAGCCTGAAAGCATTTCCCTTGAGAACGGGAACCAGACAAGGATGCCCTTTATCACCGCTCTTATTCAACATTGTGCTAGAGGTCCTAGCCAGAACAATTAGGCTAGACAAAGAAATAAAGGGCGTCCGGATTGGCAAGGAGGAAGTAAAATTAACTCTATTTGCAGATGACATGATCTTATACACAGAAAACCCTAAGGAATCCTCCAGAAAACTACTGAAACTAATAGAAGAGTTTGGCAGAGTCTCAGGTTATAAGATAAATATACAAAAATCACTTGGCTTCCTCTACATCAACAAAAAGAACATCGAAGAGGAAATCACCAAATCAACACCATTCACAGTAGCCCCCAAGAAGATAAAATACTTCGGAATAAATCTTACCAAAGTTGTAAAAGACCTATACAAAGAAAACTACAAAGTACTGCTGCAAGAAACTAAAAAGGACCTACTTAAGTGGAAAAACATACCTTGCTCATGGATAGGAAGACTTAACATAGTAAAAATGTCTATTCTACCAAAAGCCATCTATACATACAATGCACTTCCAATCCAAATTCCAATGACATTTTTTAATGTGCTGGAGAAACAAATCACCAACTTCATATGGAAGGGAAAGAAGCCTCAGATAAGTAAGCATTACTGAAAAAGAAGAAGAAAGTGGGAGACCTCACTCTACCTGATTTTAGAACCTATTATACAGCCACAGTAGTCAAAACAGTCTGGTACTGGTACAACAACAGGCACATAGACGAATGGAACAGAATTGAGAACCCAGATATAAATCCATCCATATATGAGCAGCTGATATTTGACAAAGGCCCAGTGTCAGTTAATTGGGGAAAAGATAGTCTTTTTAACAAATGGTGCTGGCATAACTGGATATCCATTTGCAAAAAAATGAAACAGGACCCATACCTCACGCCATGTACAAAAACTAACTCCAAGTGGATCAAAGACCTAAACGTAAAGACTAATATGATAAAGTTCATGGAAGAAAAAATAGGGACAACGTTAGGAGCCCTGATTCAAGGCATAAACAGAATACAAAACATTACCAAAAATGATGAAAAGAAACCAGATAACTGGGAGCTCCTAAAAATCAAACACCTATGCTCATCTAAAGACTTCACCAAAAGAGTAAAAAGACCACTTACAGACTGGGAAAGAATTTTCAGCTATGACATCTCTGACCAGCGCCTGATCTCTAAAATCTACATGATTCTGTCAAAACTCAACCACAAAAAGACAAACAACCCAATCAAGAAGTGGGCAAAGGATATGAACACGCAATTCACTAAAGAAGATATTCAGGCAGCTAACAGATACATGAGAAAATGCTCTCGATCATTAGCCATTAGAGAAATGCAAATTAAAACTACGATGAGATTCCATCTCACACCAACAAGGCTGGCATTAATCCAAAAAACACAAAATAATAAATGTTGGAGAGGCTGCGGAGAGATTGGAACTCTTATACACTGCTGGTGGGAATGTCAAATGGTACAACCACTTTGGAAATCTATCTGGCATTACCTTAAACAGTTAGAAATAGAACTACCATGCAATCCAGAAATCCCACTCCTCAGAATATACCCTAGAGAAATAAGAGCCTTCACACGAACAGATATATGCACACCCGTGTTTATTGCAGCTCTGTTTACAATAGCAAAAAGCTGGAAGCAACCAAGGTGTCCATCAACGGAAGAATGGTTAAATAAATTGTGATATATTCACACAATGGAATACTACGCATCGATAAAGAACAGTGACGAATCTGTGAAACATTTCATAACATGGAGGAACCTGGAAGGCATTATGCTGAGTGAAATTAGTCAGAGGCAAACGGACAAATATTGTATAAGACCACTATTATAAGATCTTGAGAAATAGTAAAAACTGAGAAGAACACATACTTTTGTGGTTATGAGGTGGGGAGGGAGGGAGGGTAGGAGAGGGTTTTTTACTGATTAGTTAGTAGATAAGAACTACTTTAGGTGAAGGGAAGGACAATACTCAATACAAGGAAGGTCAGCTCAACTGGACTGAACCAAAAGCAAAGAAGTTTCCGGGATAAACTGAATGCTTCAAAGGTCAGCGGAGCAAGGGCAGAGGTTCGGGGACCATGGCTTAAGGGGACTTCTAAGTCAATTGGCAAAATAATTTTATTATGAAAACATTCTGCATCCCACTTTGAAATGTGGGGTCTGGGGTCTTAAATGCTAACAAGCGGCCATCTAAGATGCATCAATTGGTCTCAACCCACCTGGAGCAAAGGAAAATGAAGAACACCAAGGTCACACAATAACTAAGAGCCCAAGAGACAGAAAGGGCCACATGAACCAGAGACCTACATCATCCTGAGACCAGAAGAACTAGTTGGTGCCCGGCCACAACAGATGAGTGCCCTGACAGGGAGCACAACAGAGAACCCCTGAGGGAGCAGGAGATCAGTGGGATGCAGACCCCAAATTCTCATAAAAAGACCAGACTTAATGGTCTGACTGAGACTAGAGGAATCCCGGCGGTCATGATCCCCAAACCTTCTGTTGGTCCAGGACAGGAACCATTCCCGAAGACAACTCATCAGACATGGAAGGGACTGGACAATTGGTAGGAGAGAGATGATGATGAAGAGTGAGCTACTTGTATCAGGTGGACACTTGAGACTGTGTTGGCATCTCCTGTCTGGAGGGGAGATAGGAGGGTAGAGAGGGTTAGAAACTGGCAAAATTGTCATGAAAGGATAGACTGGAAGGGCTGACTCATTAGGGGGAGGGTAAGTGGGAGTATGGAGTAAGGTGTATATAAGCTTATATGTGACAGACTGACTTTATTTGTAAACGTTCACTTAAAGCTCAATAAAAATTATTAAAAAAAAAAAGAAATGTGAGTCTTCTAAATCTGTTTTTTTTTTTTTTTTGGTTTATCCGTCATGAACTTAGATGCAAAAATCCTCAACAAAATTCTAGCCAAAGCAAATCAACAACACATCAAAAGAATAATTCACCATGACCAAGTGGGATTCATAGCAGGTATGCGGGAATGGTTCAACATTAGAAAAACAATTAATGTAATCCATCATATAAATAAAACAAAAGACAAGAACCAAATGATTTTATCATTTGATGCAGAAAAGTCATTTGACAAAGTTCAATACCCATTTGTGATAAAAACTCTCAGCAAAATAGGAATAGAAGGAAAATTCCTCAGCATAATAAAGCCAACAGCCAACATCACCCTAAATGGAGAGACACTGAAAACATTCCCATTGAGTTCAGGAACCAGACAAGGATGCCCTTTATCACCGCCCTTATTCAACATTGTGCTGGAGGTCCTAGCCAGAGCAATTAGGCCACATAAAGAAATACAGGGCATTCAGATTGGCAAGAAAGAAGTAAAAGTATCCCTATTTGCAGATGACATGGTCTTATACACAGAAAACCCTAAGAAATCCTCAAGAAAACTACTGAAACTAATAGAAGAGTTCAGCAGAGTATCAGGATACAAGATAAACATACAAAAATCAGTTGGATTCCTCTACACCAACAAAAAGAACTTTGAAGAGGAAATCACCAAATCAATACCATTTACGGTAGCCCCCAAGAAGGTAAAAGACCTAGGAACAAATCTTAGCAGAGATGTAAAAGACTTATACAAAGAAAACTACAAAACACTTCTGCAAGAAACAAAATGAGACCTATACAAGTGGAAAAACATACCTTACTCATGGATAGGAAGACTTAACATTATAAAAATGTCTGTTCTACCGAAAGTGATCTATAGATTTAATGCAATTCTGATCCAAATTCCAAGGACATTTTTTGAGGAGATGGAGCAACAAATCACCAACTTCATATGGAAGGGAAAGAGGCCCCAGATAAGTAAAGCATTACTGAAAAAGAAGAAGAAAGTGGGAGGCCTCACACTACGTGATTTTAGAACCTATTATACCACCACAGTAGTCAAAACAGCCTGGTACTGGTACAACAACAGATACATAGACCAATGGACCAGAATTGAGAATCCAGACATAAATCCATCCACATACGAGCAGTTGATATTTGACAAAGGCCCAGAGCACTTAAATGGGGAAAAGGCAGTCTTTTTAACAAATGGTGCTGGCATAACTGGTTATCCCTCTGCAAAAGAAAATGAAACAAGATCCATACCTCACTCTGTGCACAAAACTGAACTCAAAATGGATCAAAGACCTAAACATAAAGACTAAAATGATAAAGATCACGGAAGAAAAAACAGGGACAACGTTAGGAGCCCTAATACACGGCATAAACAGTACACAAAACACTACTAATGGTGCAGAAAAACAACTAGATAACTGGAAGTGCCTAAAAATCAAACACCTATGCTCATGCAAAGACTTCAACAAAAGAGTACAAAGATTACCTAAAGACTGGGAAAAAATTTTTAGCTGTGACATTTCCGATCAGCACCTGATCTCTAAAATCTACATGATACTGCTAAAACTCAACTGCAAAAGGACAAATTACCCAATTAAAAAATAGGCAAAAGATATGAACAGACACTTCACTAAAGAAGGCATTCAGGCCGTAAAGAGATACATAAGGGAACGCTCACTATCATTAGCCATTAGAGAAATGCAAATCAAAACTACAATGAGATTCCATCTCACAACAATGCTGGCATTAATCCAAAAAACACAAAATAATAAATGTTGCAGAGGTTGTGGAGAGATTGGAACACTTATACACTGCTGGTGGGAATGTAAAATGGTACAACCACTTTGGAAATCGATTTGGTCCTTCCTTAAAAAGCTAAACATAGAACTATCATACAATCCAGCTATCCCAATCCTTGGAATATAAACCCAACCCCAGGGCCTTTGAGTCAATTTCGACTCATAGCGACCCTATGGAAATAAGAGCCTTTACATGAACAGATATATGCACACCCATGTTCATTGTAGTACTGTTTACCATAGCCAAGAGATGGAAGCAACCAAGGTGCCCATCAACAGATGAATGGATAAATTACGGTATATTCATACAATGGAATACTACACATTGATAAAGAACAGTGATGAATCTGTGAAACATTTCATAACATGGAGGAATCTGGAAGATATTATGCTGAGTGAAATTAGTCAGTTGCAAAAGGACAAATATTGTATAAGACCACTATTATAAGAACCGAAGAAATAGTTTAAACAAAGAATAAAACATTCTTTGATGGATACGAGATGGGGCAGGGAGGGAGTGTAGGAGAGGGGTATTCACTAATTAGGTAGTAGATAAAGACTACTTTAGGTGATGGGAAAGGCAACACACAATACAGGCAAGGTCAGCACAACTGGACTAAACCAAAAGCAGTTTCCTGAATAAATAATGCTTCGAAGGCCAGTGTAGCAGGGGCGGGGGTTTGGGGACCATGGTTTCAGGGGACAACTGAGTGAGTTGGCATAATAAAATCTATTAAGAAAATATTCTGCATCTCAGTTTGGAGAGCAACGTCTGGGGTCTTAAATGTTACCAAGTGGCCATCTAAGATGCATCAGTTGATCTCAACCCACCTGGATCAAAGGAGAATGAAGAACACCAAGGACACAAGGAAATTACAAGCCCAAGAGACAGGAAGGGACACATAAACCAGAGACTACATCAGCCTGAGACCAGAAGAGCTAGATGGTGCCCAGCTACAACCAATGACTGCCCTGACAGGGAACACAACATATAATCTTGGAGGGAGCAGGAGAGCAGTGGGATGCAGACCCCAAATTTTCATAAAAAGACGAGACTTAATGGTCTGACTGAGACTAGAAGGACCCCGGTGGTCATGGCCCCCAGATCTTTTGTTGGCCCTGACAGGAACCATTCCCAGGGACTGGACTGGACAATGGGATGGAGAGGGATGATGGTAAGGAGTGAGCTTCTTGGATCAGGTGGACACTTGAAACTATGTTGGCATCTCCTGTCTTGAGGGGAAATGAGAGAGTAGAGGGGGTTAGAAGCCGGGAGAATGGATATGAAAAGGGAGAGTGGAGGGAGGGAGTGGGCTGTCTTATCAGGGAGAGAGAAATTGGGAGTACGTAGCAAGGTGTATATAAGTTTTTGTGTGAGAGACAGGCTTGATTTGTAAACTTTCACTTACAGCACAATAAAAAATAAAAAATAAATTTATCATGTTTAGTAAAGTGTATGATTTTAGCCCTCAGATGTTCAAGTTACCCCAGCCATTTGAAACAGCCAATCTAAAGCTCCAGGAACTAAACACACAAATCTAAGAGGCCAGAATATATGAGCATAATACAATGGTTTTTGCTTAATAACCATAAAATTTTTGGCAACTTTAATGCAGCAGTAGATAACTGAAATATATATATATATTCATTTCTTTATAGGCAGATATATGGATAAAAAAATTAAACATAAATAGAGATATAGCTATAATGCATACATACGATTCTTACGTATGTAAATATTCATTTTATATACCCATACATATCCATCCCTACATCTATATATAGGGATGTTGTTGTTAGGTGCCATCTAGTTGGTTCTGACTCGCAGCGACCCTGTGTACAACAGAAAGAAACAGCGCCTGGTCCTGCACCATTCTCATAATCACTGTTATGCTTGAGCCCATTGTCATAGCCACAGTGTCAACCAATCTGTTTGAGGACCTTCCTCTTTTTTACTATCATCTACTTTACCAACCATGATGTCCTTTTCCAGGGACTGCCTGACAACGTGTCCAAAGTATGTGAGAAGTAATCTTACCGTTCTTGCTTCTAAGGTGTATTCTGGCTGTACTTCTTCCAAGACAGATTTGTTCGTTCTTTTGGCAGTCCATGGTATACTGAATATTCTTTGCCAACACCATAATTCAAAGGCATCGGTTTGTCTTCGTTTTTCCTCATTCATCTTCCAGCTTTCAAATGCATATGAGACGATTGAAAACACCATGACTTGGGTCAAGAATACATCAGTCTTCAAGGTGACATTTTTACTTTCTAACACTTTAAAGAAGTCTTTTACAGTAAATTTGCCCAACGCAATGCATCTTTTGATTTCTTTACTGCTGCTTCCATAGGTGTTGACTGTGGATCCAAGTAAAATGAAATCCTTGACAACTTCAATGTTTTCTCCATTTATCACGATGTGGCTTATTGGTCCAGTTGTGAGGATTTTTGTTTTCTTTATAGAAATATAAATAGATAAACACACACATCTATCTATCTTTGGTGCAAGTGGTTTGCGACTGGCTGGTAACCTAAAGTTGGCGGTTCGAACCCATCTAGTAGTGCCACAAAAGAAAGGCCTGGAATCTGCTTCCATAAAGATTACAACCAAGAAAGCCCTATGGAGCAGTTCTACTCTGTAACACACGGGTTCTTCATGAGTAATAATCTATACGATGGCAAGTTTTTTCTTTTCCTTTTTTAAAATATATCTTTAATACACACATATACAGAGCCAAGCAATTAAAAAATATTGGCAGGTGATATCATAAAAAGTAAGAATTAAGTTGGCCTGACAGAGACTGGAGAAAGCTTGAGACTATGGCTCCTTGACACCCTTTTAGCTCAGTAATGAAGTCTGTCCTGAAGTTCAGCCTTGAGCCAAAAATTAGACAGGTCCATAAAACAAAATGAGACTAAATGGGCACACCGACCCAGAGGCAAGGACTAGAAGGCAGGAGGGATCAGGAAAGCTGGTGATGGGAACCCAAGGTCGAGAAGGGGAGAATGTTGACATGTTGTGTGGTTGGCAACCAATGACACAAAACAATAAGTGTACTAATTATTTAATGAGAAGCAAGTATATTCTGTAACCCTTCATCTTCAGTACAATTTAAAAAAAGAGTCACACTGGTGAAGAAATTGCAAGAAAACAAAAAAAAAGTAAGAGTTAACTGATCTAGGTTGCCTTCCCAGTTGTGCGCAAGTTCCTTGTAGCTGTCAGCAAGTCAATTAACCTCTTAAAATCAAGTTTCAATTTTTTAAAATAGGGGAAACAGTGTTTCTGCAAAGCTTCTATATTGTCAGCCTGAAACATATGGTAAGAAATCGTGTTGTAAATGACAAAAATCCATAAAAAGGTATATACCTTCCATGTGAAGGACACAAGTAATAAAAAAAGAAAAAAAATGGCAGCTCTCAGGCATGTGTTAAAATAGTGCCCTATAATAATGATTTCTATACATTAACTGTACTTATTTGTGATTTTTTTTTACAGATTAAAAAAATGCATGCAGTGTTATGGCCAATGATTATAGTCTGCTAGTGAAACACCCTGCCAGGAACTCTAAGATCCTAACCAAATGTGCAAGCTTCTTGTGCCTAAGGTGAACATTTGAGAACTAGAAACATATGGACCTTAATGTGAGTACTATTAGAAAATAGAAACATTCTGCTTTTTCCGAGACAGTTTTTTCAAGAGAAATCTCCATGTGCTCGATGTAAGCCTATCACTCCTCTGGCCTCCAATCCTCACCTGCAGAAGTCAAGAGGGGGTCTGGAATATCACCCTTTTCTATCTCAAGATATTTATCATTCTATCGCTATCTGTCTTGAGACTACCAAGCCAATATATCCCCCAACTTAGTATTCCTGCAGTCGTCCTTGTCTCAGTTAATAGAAAAACCCATCCTTCTTTTGAGCAAAACTTAGAGTCATCCATGGATATTTTCTTTCATTAAAAAAGAACAACCCACATGTATTCCTTCAGTAAAGTCACCTGCAAATATATCCAGTACCCAACCACTTCTTACTATTTCTAGTGATATTACTTTGGTTCAAGCCACCATCTTCTCTTGACTGAATTTTGCAACAGCCAACTAATTATCTTCCCTTCTTCTACACTTGCCTAAATGATTGCTTTAAAAAAGCAGTCATAGTGAGATGTCAGATTACATTACTCTCTTCTGAAAATCTCCAATGCCTACCCATCCAACTCGTAGTGAAATTCTTACACTCAGCTACACAATCTGGCTCCCTGTTTTCCTACATGTCATCTCCTAATATTCTCGAACTTACTCTACTCTAGCAACACTGGCTTCTTGCTATTTCCTGAACTTTCCAGGCATGCAGACATTTCAGCAGTTTGTAATTGCTATTCTTTCTTCTGGGTCCCTCAATTCTTTCAGTTCTTTATTCTAATGTTACCTTCTCAGAGAAGTCGTTTACGAACACTGTTTTATGTAGCTTATTATTAAAATTTTAAAACATTTACAAAAGTAGAGAAAAGAGTATCATGAGTGCCCATGTACATAATACCTGTTGGGTTGATTTTGTTAGATGCCATCAAGTTGATTTTGACTCATAGTGACCCTACGCACATCAGAATGAAATACTGCCCTATCCCGTGCCATCCTCTCAGTCCTTGCTATGTTTGAGCCCATCGTTGCAGCCACTGTGTCAATCCATCTCGTTGAGGATCTTCCTCTTTTACACTGACCCTCTACTTTACCAAGCTTGATGTCCTTCTCCAGGGACTGGTCCCTCTTGACAACATGTCCAAAATATGTGAGACGATGTCTGCCATCCTTGCATCCAGGGAGTATTCTGGCTGTACTTCTTCAAAGACAGATTTGTTCATTACGTATTATCTAGGTACAAAAATTACCATCTCATGATCAATCTTATTCCATTATCTCCACTTCTATTTCCTCACTCTAAACCACATATCGGTTTCAAGAAAATGCCAGATATTATATCATTTCATTCATAAATATGACCACAGTATTTAAATGTGTACATCCTACCCCAGGCAACACCCATCTCTCTTCCTTGCTTTATTTTTCTCTCTACCTCTTATCATTATCTAATAGTCTATATCATTTTCTTATTTGGTTTATTTTTCTCTCTCCAATCTCCATTAGAATGTAAGCTCCATGACAGCAGGGCATTCTGTATATTTTATTCATTGCTATATCTACAGTAGTTGCTAAGATAGTACTGCACAGTGTAGGTGCTTTGAATGAATAAGAATGAATGAGAAAAGTTATTTTCTGACTCTGAAAAATACAATATTTATATGAGTTGCCTTTACTAAGCATGTGCCATACCTCATAGCTACATAGATATCAGAAAAAGAAAATGTACTCCCAAGTGCTAAATCTGGAGCTCGGAGGATAAAATAACACACCAGCAAAGAGAGGGGTTTATTTTGCATTTCCCACACAAAGGGTTTGAATCACACAACACTCATTCCCTACTTTTTTAAGAAGGTGAGTTTAAAATTCTTTAAAACAAAAATTCAATGTACACTGCAGAAAAGGGACAATCACATATTCACTCTAACAATACCCTCACACACCTGCCAAACAGACAAAAGCTTTCATTAAACCTATAGAGGAATGTATGTACGTGGCAACAATGCTGCATTCATATCACCAGAAAAAGGGATTTTTTTTTTTTGTAAAATGTGCTCATTGTTATTAGCACTGAATACTAATAACACATCAGTACCCCGAAGTGACTATATTTTTTTTACTCCAAAGTGACTAAATATATGCCAAAGTGTGCGTGCAGTTTCAATCATTTTAAATCCTTTCAACAAATACAAGTATTTCATAATTCTTCATTCATCCAGAGGTATGCCGCACATTCTCCTCAGGGATTCATTTAAAGTCGGGTTTTCTCTATTAGACTTTGTATGTAGCCCTGGGCTTATTGTGAATTTTCATGGTTGATTTTATTTTATATGAATCCCAGCATCATATACTTTCATTTCAATTCATTATTCCTGGCCTTAGCACGACCTTTTGGTTTTATTTTTATTGCCCTTTTCTCAGCCATCAACAATCCTGGTTTTATTGCAATAGAGCAGTAATGTTACTGGCTTTGGAAAAATAAGGGAATTGAGACTTGCTTTAGTTTCAACATAAGTACTTTGAACCACCAACTTAATGCACTTTTCAAAACCTATGGAGTCAATGGTCATATATGGAAATGAGTCTGTCAAATGACATGGGTCTAGAAGACAGAAATCTAGGCAATATTATTACCCCTGTCCTATGTTTCTGTTTAACTTCCTTCTGTGATTAACAGCATTTTCCATTCTCTGAGTCCTCTGTTTTCAAGGAAGAAGATAGGGACCAAATCCTTTGATTACTTTCCTTATAAATATTTATATATAGCAGAATTAATCATTAGATTATTGTCATAAAATTCATTTCTCTAAAAAAACTTCATTAATATTTTTCTTACGATAAGGAATGTGAAGAAACAAGAGAGAGAAAAAAAATGTGCATGTTATTTGCCTAAAATATGGTACTTAGTTCTTTCTTGTGGAAACTTATCTTTTTATCCTTGATGATCTTTTTATCCTTGATGATTAGTCATGTATAAAGATTTGTATCTCTTTTCTTTATATTGCTTGGTATGATCTTTTGTTGTTGCTGTTAGTTGCCATCGAGTTGGTTCCAACTCATAGCGACCCTATGCACAACAGAATGAAACACTGCCCACTCCTACGCCATCCTTACAATTGTTGTTATGCTTGAGCTCATTGTTGCAACCACTGTGTGAATCCACTTCATTGAGGGTCTTCCTCTTTTCCGCTGACCCTCTACTTTGCCAAGCATGATGCCCTTCTCCAGGGACTGATTCCTCCTGACAACATGTCCACAGTATGTAAGACACAGTCTTGCCATCCTTGCTTTTACGGAGCATTCTGGTTGTACTTCCTCCAAGACAGATTTGTTCCTTCTTTTGGCAGTCCATGATATATTCAATATTCTTTGCCAACACCACAATTCAAATTCTTATTGTCCAGCTTTCGCATGCATATGATGAGATTGAAAATACCATGGCTTGGGTCAGGCGTAACTTAGTCTTCAAGGTAACATTTTTGATTTTCAACTCTTTAAAGTGGTCTTTTGAAGCAGATTTGCCCAATGCAATATGTCGTTTGATTTTTTGACTGCTGCTTGCATGGGTGTTGATTGTAGATCCAAGGAAAATGAAATCCTTGACAACTTCAATCTTTTCTCCATTTATCATGATGTTGCTTACTGGTCCAGTTGTGAGGATTTTTGTTTTCTTTATGTTGCGGTGCAATCTACACAAAAGGCTGTCATCTTTGATCTTCATTAGTAAGTGCTTCAAGGCCTTTTCACTTTCAACAATCAAGATTGTATCATCTGCATAACGCATTTGTTAATGAGTCTTTCTCCAATCATGATGCCCCGTTCTTCTTCATATAGTCCAGCTTCTTGGATTATTTGCTCAGCATACAGATTGAATAGGTATGGTGAAGGGATACAACCCTGATGCACACTTTTCCTGACTTTAAACCACTCAGTATCCCCTTGTTCTGTCCAAACAACTGCCTCTTGATCTATGTAAAAGTTCATCATGAGCACAATTAAGTGTTCCGGAATTCCCATTCTTTGCAATGTTGTCCATAATTTGTTATGATCCACACAGAAGAACACCTTTGCATAGTCAATAAAATACAGGTAAACGTCCTTCTGGTATTCTCTGCTTTCAGCCAGGATCCATCTGACATCAGCAATGATATCCCTGCTTCCATGCATTCTTCCGAAACCAGCCTGAATTTCTGGCAGTTCCCTGTCGATATACTGCTGCAGCCATTTTTGAATGATCTTCAGTAAAATTTTGCTTGCGTGTGGTATTAATGATCTTGTTCTGTAATTTCTGCATTCGGTTGGATCACCTTTCTTGGGTGGCATAAATATGGATCTCTTCCAGTCAGTTGGCCAGGAAGCTGTCTTACATATTCCTTGGCAAAGACAAGTGAGCTCTTCCAGTGCTGCATCCGTGTGTCGAAACATCTCAGTTGATATTCCATCAATTCTTGGAGACTTGTTTTTTGCCAGTGCCTTTTTTTTTTTTTCAGTGCAGCTTGGATCTCTTCCTTCAGCACCATCGGTTCCTGATCATATGCTCCCTCTTGAAATGATTGAACACTGACTAGCTCTTTTTGGTATTATGTCTCTGTGTATTCTTTCCATCTTCTTTTGATGCTTCCTGCGTTGTTTAATATTTTCCCCATAGAATCCTTCACTATTGCAACTCGAGGCTTGAATTTTTCCTTCAGTTCTTTCAGCTTGATAAATGCTGAGTGTGTTCTTCCCTTTTGGTTTTCCATTTCCAGCTCTTTGCACATGTCCTTATACTTTACTTGTCTTCTTGAGCTGCCCTTTGAAATCGTCTATTCAGTTCTTTCACTTCATTGTTTCTTCCCTTTGCTTTAGCTGCCCGACATTTGTGAGTAAGTTTCAGAGTCTCCTCTGACATCCACCTTGGTCTTTTCTTTCTATCCTGTCTTTTCAATGACATCTTGCTTTCTTCATGTATGATATCCTTGATATCATTCCACAGCTCATCTGGTCTTCTGTCACTGGTGTTCAATGCATCAAATCCATTCTTGAGATGGTCTCTAAATTCAGGTGGGATATACTCAAGGTTGTATTTCAGCTCTCGTGGACTTGCTCTGATTTTCTTCAGTTTCAGCTTGAACTTGCATATGAGCAATTGATGGTCTGTTCCACAGTCGGCCCTTGGCTTTGTTCTGACTGATGATATTGAGCTTTTCTATCATCTCTTTCCACAGATGTAGTCAATTTGATTCCTCTGTGTTCCATCTGGTGAGGTCCATGTGTATAGTCAGCGTTGGTGACTATACACATGGTGTATAGAAGGTATTTGCAATGAAGAAGTTGTTGGTTTTGCAAAACTCTACCATTTGATCACTGGCTTTGTTTCTATCACCAAGGCCATATTTTTCAACTACCAGTCCTTCTTCTTTGTTTCCAACTTATGATGTAATTATCAATGCATTCTGATTGCATGTTCTTTCAATTTCAGGTTGCAGCAGCTGATAAAAGTCTTCAATTTCTTCATCTTTGGCCTTAGTGGATGGTGCATAAATTTGAATAATATTCGTATTAATTGATCTTCCTTGTAGGTGTGTGGATATTATCCTATCACTGACAGTGCTGTACTTCAGGATTGATCTGGAAATGTTCTTTTTGATGATGAATGCAATACCATTCCGCTTCGAGTTGTCATTCTCGGTATAGTGGACTATATGATTGTCTGATTCAAAATGGCCAATGCCAGCCCATTCCAGCTCACTAATGCCTAGGATACTAATGTTTATGTGTTTAATTTCATTTTTGATGATTTCCAATTTTCCTAGATTCATACTTCATACATTCCAGGTTCCAATTATTAATGGATATTTGCAGCTGTTTTTTCTCATTTTGAGTCATGCCACATCAGCAATTAAGGCCCTGAAAGCTTTACTCCATCCACGTCATTAAAGTCGACTCTACTTTGAGGAGGAAGCTCTTCCCCAGTCATCTTTAGAGTGCCTTCCGACCTGGGAGGCTTATTTCCCAGCACTGTAGCAGACAATGTTGCTCTGCTATTCATAAGGTTTTCACTGGCTAATGCTTTTCAGAAGTAGACTGCCGGGTCCTTCTTCCTATTCTGTCTTAGTCTGGAAGCTCAGCTGAAACCTGCCCTCCACGGGCGACCTATTGGTGTCTGAATACCAGTTGCATAGCTTCCAGCATCACAGCAACACGCAAGCCCCCACAGTACGACAAACTGACAGACCTTTTAAGTGACCTTTAGTTCAGAGAAATATTAAAATAATTTCTTACATGATTACTTCTTCATCACTTTATATCTTTCTATTACTTCTTATATTTAAAAAATAGTTCTCTGGAATGTGTCTTTGAATTTATTAATTGCTTTTCACTCTGTTTACAGCTCTTTCCATCTTTTCACTGAGTTATGACATGTTTTTCCACTTCAGCATGTTGCTTGGTTTTATTTTGTTATTGATGTCATCAGGGGTCTTTTGGGCTCAAATTGAGCCTCTGAAAAAACGTTTTTGTTTATGTTTTCATCTCTGGCTTCCTTTATTTTTGCTTGAGTAGCAGCCTTCTTTGTTAATTTTCAGCTTTGTTTTCCTCATCCCCTTTACTCGATCTCTTTAAATAAGAGATTATGTGGTCCTACTTATTGATGGATGTTTTTCTTCAACATCCATACAAGTTAGGAGTTGGGCTTCTTTGGGACACTGACAAATATGCTGTGCTGTGGACACAATCAAAGATTTTAATAAATTGCTGCCTATCTGCAGAGGAATTGGTAGGAGGCTTCTGATTCTATAGTTCTCACAGACAAACTAGAGCTCTCTATCACTGCAAGAAAGGGTAGCAACTCACCCCTACCCCCTCAATGATGTTTCTTTTGGTCTTCCTGATCAATAAGATCTAAAGCCACTCCACAGTCTACCTAGAGCAAGAAGTCTTTGTCCCTGGCTTTGGTAAGGACAAGGCTTTTCCTTTACAGTCGTTCCTCATTTATCACTTGGAGCCTGGAATAACTCACTTTTCTATCCATTCTTGGCCTTGGAGAATCTGTCAGAACTCAACTTTCTCAGATGACCCTTCAAGCCTCACCTTCTATAATGGCTTAAATATACTGAACTTCCTCAACTGGTGGCTCGGGAAGAACAGAAACTAAAGTCACATTCTTTCTAAATAATAAAGTTAAAAATTAGTATACGTTTCAATTCCTTTTCCTTCCCTCTTTGCGAGGATTAAGCAGGAAATGAGAAAATGAGTTCTGCTATGGAAGGGACAGTCTCGAAGACTGGATCTAATGGCTCAGATTGAAGAAATCTCTCTGACAGTGGTTATTGTCTGAGAGAAGTCAGCTGCCTATAATGATAACCAAGGTGGTAAGAGCTGAAGTCAACTAACTTTCTCAGCTTTGTAACACGTCTCATTAACGTAATTAATAATTGAAGCTGTTCTCAACTAAATTAAACCAAGAAATCAATTCCAATGCTCAATAATGAGCACAAAGGAAGTCCAATCCAAATTCAATATTTTTATTTCTGTTCCTGTGAGTCTACACTGCAACCCCACTTATATCACTTAATGAAGAGTAACACAGAACCAAATCAAATTCTTTCTTTCAAAATACTGTTTTTCATATTAGGGTTTCTATCTGTCAACAAAGATAAGATTACTTACACTTTTTATTATTATCTCAAGTTATTACTTTTGTCCTTTTTTATTATTATAACGGTTTTGTGATTTTATTCAACAAAAACAACCAAAAAAAAAAAAAAACCAAAAGAATGCATGATTACATTATTTAGCTAGAAATGAAACTAAATGGCTTTTATAAATAGAGTATTAATCAAAATGGGAACAACAATCAAAATGAGAATGACTTATATTGGAAAAATAACAACTAAAATATAAACTAGTTTGTGCAACTTAAAATATTCTGGTTATATGAAAATCAAAAAAAAAAAAAGGAATATAATGAAGGCCCAAGCAGGTTAGCAGCTTCTTATTTCAAAAAGATTGACATTAAGTTTTATGTTTCTATTTAACAAACCACATAAATATTTACATACATGTCTATTAATATTCTTATAAGATTTTTAAAGTTGAAGAATTTTCTTGATTTTGTATGAAACAAATAATGTGGATAAAAATATACGATATGTATATATACACATTTTTTTAATATGCATATATATATTTTTTTAAGGTCTGAAATGGGCATTGAGAGACTAAGTAAAATATTCATAATGAAAATGTTAAGTGTACAAGAGATTTTATGTAGTAACTTTCCCTGGAGGCAATTATGTGGAATGTCTTTGTTGACTGTTGAAATCTGAGTAAATGATTGTTTAAAGATCTGCATTTACTCAAAGTGGTATTTTGACCAGTAAGCACATATGCGGCAGGAAATGTATTTTTCTGTAAACTATAATTTTTCTGTAGTATTTCATCACTACACCACTCGGATATGATATTGATCAATGTATAATATAAAACAAGATAAAAAAAAGAAAATATAGCTAGTTCACTTATGACCTATAAATTATCCTGCCCTCTAATAACTAGCCTTTATAAAAGGCACTGTTCACAATTACTACAATATATTTTATATCTTATATATCAAATTATATTTTAGTATATTCTAGAGTATTTGGTTAGTAATCTCATAATATCAGTAGCCATGTATTTAAATTTTACTTTTTCAGAATAAGTTGAAGTACTGTAAAATCATGGATAACTCCTGGATATAATACAATAAATATGAAACCAGCACCTTTAAACATTGAGTCATATTTTGGAGACTCTGAACTGTGGGGCATAGATGTAATAAAACATTCAACATTTGAACCAAGAACCCAACTCTCTGCCCTTACACAGATCCTTAAGGGCAATTTTTGTTTATGAGTTTGGGCCTAGAGAAGAAATATGACCCCGTAATACAAAATAAGATCCTGCAAAACAACTGAAGAAGTTCAGGTGCAGAAGTAAATGTCAAGAACACAACGCAGCACAACTTGGAGTGGCATGACGCATTTCTGAAACTCAGCTACAAAGCACAGCAACAGATTAAAAAGTCCTCAATGCTGCAGTCAGAAGGGAGGGTGGTTGAAGTGAAAAGAAACAGGAAGAAAACAAGGTTTGAGCATTAGTGTCCAAGGGTGAACGGAAGCCCTTTCTAATGCTGGCAGCCCTGGCCAAAAACCCAAAACCAGACCCCTTGCCATTGAGTCAATTCCGACTCATAGCAACCCTATAGTGTACACAACATTTTCCTTTAGAATAGACAGGCTTGCAGAAACATGTTAGCTGTAATGTGTGCAAATGATAATACAGTTTAGAATACTAGTGTGTTCAATTGTTGCAATGCTTTTCTTTGTCAATATATATTGCCTGTCTCTTTAAACTAACCCAAAACTACGCATTTTAAAATATAAGTTAAAAAATACAGCATCCGTGCACATACCTACCAAAATCTAGTTTTATGATTACATCTAAATAATTACATAATAGAAAATAATCCCAAATATCCAAAGATTTCTGGTTTTACCCCCTTAGCTTATATAAAATTTTTATATTGTTTCAAAATCTAGGCGCAAGACATACAGATACATGGTTTACCTTGTTTTTTCTTTTCTTTTTTTTTTTTTGAGACTAATATTCTAAAAAATAAAAAACACCCATGAAAATCTCCATCCCAGAAAATCATCAAAATAGTATTTAAATGTAAAATTTTATTTTGGAATACTTATATTGAAATGGAGAGGGAATAAATATAACTACTCCTGGCACTACTGATTGAACATTTTTTAAACAAAATAATATTTTGTAATAGCTCTCGAATTGCTGCAATTATTTGCAAAATATAATGCATGACAAATACTTGTTTAAAGAGCTTACTAATAAAAAATTATTATGTTCCGCATAAAACAAATACATTATTTTACTTAAAATGTGCCTAAAGTAATCATTTTGAAGTGCTAAAGTTAGTATAATGTTATATCACATCAAAATTATTGTATTTACTTAATTTTACACATAATTAAATGCTTAGCTCCAACAGATATAGAGCTTGGAAGTTGTCACTCCTGTCCTTACAACAAGAAACAGCTGAACAAAATAAAAAACTTCTTGGACCCATTCAAGAGCTAAAGTTACATCAAAACCAACAGACTAAAATCCGGAAATATATATGAATCTAGGGAGTCACAGCTGAGATCTGCTTACCTGGATCAAGAGCCACTGGGAACCATGAACAAGTAGGAATCTTTAAATGGTAATTTTGATAAAACGACAGGATGCTGAGTGTGGATTAGCTTATGAGTGAGCAAATCCTGGTGCCCACACTCTTAAGGAAGCCCCTACACTGTCACGAGTTTTAACTCCAAAAACTCCATAGATTCTAATGGTGAAGATACGAGGAAGCTTCTCTTTTGCCTCTGGCAGGTGGAAGGTAAGAGTAACCCTTGTGAAATACACCAAGAACATTCTCTCTAATAAAGACCTACTATCCAGGGGAAAATATTTAACAGAACCTTTTTTTTTTTTTTATCCTACCAGGGGAAGTACGGTATTTCTTTCATTTTATTTCTCTCTAGCATTATTAATGTCTTAAGAAAGAGGGTAGAAAAGCTTTAAAAAAAAAGAAAGAAAGAAAAGAAGTACTGTGAAGGTTATAGCCCTAGGACACAGATTCACTAAAAGACTTAGATTTATTTAATCATAAAATTATAGAATGCTTTCCTCCTCCACACCTTACCACGACATAAATAAAACTCCAGTGAATTACAGCTGCAAGGGCTACATGACGAGGACTCCTGCTCAATGAGGACTCTCAATGAGGAGGAGTACTTAGGGAAGCCCCAAAACTGTAGAGACAAAAACAGGAACACCAGGAAAGTCTGAAATCTCCGATACCTACATTTATAATAAGCATTAAATACAGCAACAACCGCTATCAAGATTAACATAAAACCACATATGAAAGGCCTATTTCCCTCAGCTCCAACTACCTTATAAATGATATCTGGCTTTTAACAAGAAGCTGCAAGGCATGCTAAAAGACAAAAAATAAATAAATAAAAACACAGTCTAAGGAGACAAATCCACATCAGAACCAGACTCAGATATGCCACAGAGACAGCATTAACAGAAAAAGAGTTTAAAATAACTATAACTAGTATTTTTTTAGTATGTTAAGAACTCTAAGGGAAAAAGAATGAACAAATATGTATTTGAAGAAGTACAGCTAGAATTCTCCTTAGAAGCAAGAATGGTGAGATTTTGTTTCACGTACTTTGGGCATGTTATCAGGAGTGACCAGTCCCTGTAGAAGGACATCATGTTTGGTAAAGTAGAGAGGATCAGCAAAAGAGAGGAAGACCTTCAGTGAGATGGACTGACACAGTGGCAGCAACAGTGGGCTCAAGCATAGCAACGATTGTGAGGATGGCACAGGAAAAGTAGTGTTTCATTCTGTTGTACATAGGGCCTCTATGAGTTGGAACTCACTTGATGGCACCTCACAACAAAAGAAAAAGTAAACAACATTCAAGAATGAGTGAATAACGCAAACACAGAGGTGGAAACTTTGAAAAGATCAATAGGGAATAGTAGAAATAAAAAAATATTGTAACAGAAATGGAGAATGCCTTTGATGGGTTCATCAGAAAATTGGACACAATCAAGAAAATGATGAGTGAGCTTAAAGATAACACAATAAAAAGTTCACAAACTGAAATGCAAGGGGGGAATAAAACAGTGGGGCAATGGACTATCAAAAGGTAAAGATAGAATATAGTAGAAGAATATTTGAAGTAAAACTGGCCGAGAATTTTCCAAAAGTAGCGGCAAACACCAAATCACAGACACAGGAAGCTCAAAGAACACCAACAAATCTATGCCTATGCATGTATTCAAACTGCACGAAGGCAAAGGCAAAGAACAAAGTTTGAAAAATTTATTGAATTTCTTGTATAAAACCATCAGCTAAAAGAGAATGGGATGAAATATTTTTAAAATTCTAAAAGAAAATTGCCATCAAGCTAGAATTCCATGTCCAGCAAAAGGAGAAATAAAGATTTTCTCAGACAAACAAAAACTGAGGGAATTCATCACCAGCAGATCTTCCCTGCAAGAAATGTTAAAAGAAGTTCTTCAAGAGCAAGGAAAATGATACAGATCAGAAATGTGGAGCTCCTTAAAGAAAAGGAGAGCACTGGAGATGGAATATATGAAGGTAAAATTAAATCCTTTAGTTTTCTAATTATTAATTGTTCTAAAAGATAACAGTTTAAAGTAATAATGTATTGAGTGATTATAGCCTATAGTTAGAAGAAATGACTGACAATAATGTCATAAGGAATGACAGGGAGGAATTGGAAATACTCTGAGGTATCTACACTACATGTGAAACAGTATAGTGTTATTTAAAGAAGGATCTGACTAGTTAAAAATATATACTGCAAATTCTGCCACAACCTGCTAAATATTTTTTTTAAAGAAGCATAACTGATATCCTGACAGAGGAGACAAAATAGAAATATATCAAATGTTTAATTAAAACTATTGTTGCTGCTCTCATGTTGGCTTCAATTCATGGTGACCCTCTGTATAATAAAATGAAATGTTGCCCCATCCTGTGCCATGTTCGTGATTGTTGGTATGTTTGAGTCCATTGTAGTCACTATTGTGTGAATTTATTTCATGGAGGGTTGCATTCATTTCTGCTGACCCTGTACTTTACCAAAGGTGATGTCCTTTTCTAGTGATTGTTCTTTCTTGATGAGTGAGTCCAAAGTAAGCTAGCAAAATCTCATCATTCTCACTTCTAGGGAACATTGTAGCTATACTTCTTCTAAGACTGATTTTTTCACTTCTTTGGCAGTTCATGGTACATTCAATATTCTTCGCCATATCCAAAATTCAAAAACACAATTTCTTCTGTCTCCTTTTCTCATTGTTGAGCTGTGGCATGCATGTGAGATAACTGAAGGACCATGGTTTGGATCAGGCTCACCTTAGTCATCAAAGTGGCATCATTGCTTTTTGATGTTTTAAAAAGGTCAATTGTAGCAGATTTTCCCAATTCAATAGGTCATTTGATTTCTTGACTGCTGCTTCCATAGAGGTTAATTGCTGATCCAAGAATTATACATCTTGACCAAGTTTGATTTATTCCAGGTATATAAAATTGATTAACATTCAAAAATGGACCCCCCCATATCAACGAGATAAAGAAGAAAAATCATACGACCATATTAATTGATACAGAAAAAAAGTTTAACAAAATCCATCACCCATTCATGTTAAAAATTCTCAGCAAACTTGGAACAGAGGCAAACTTCTTCAATTTCGTATTCATAAACACAAGCTTTTTTCTTCAAATTAAGTTAACTAGTGTTAAGTTCACCTTACCTTGTAGAACTTGTCATCTACACACTCGCACTGATAAAATGTAATCCATGCCAAATAACTGTTTATATGCAGGTATCATATACTTAAGCATGTATTATTCACATTTGTTGGTTTCTTTATCAGGATATAGTCCTCTCTTTCTTATTCCAATATACCTTAATTTGTGTGTGTGTGTGTGTGTATGGGGGGGGGGGAATTTTGCCCTTTCCAGGGAGATGTGGTTATATAAAGGTTAGCCCTGGCTCTGGGTCCATCTCAAAGGCTGAACTCTGCAGAATATTTATATGCCACTTGTAGACTTGAGGAGTTGGGAAAAATGGGCCAATTTATGCCAATGAAAATGCATAGTATGATGTAAAGCTCTAAATTCTAAGACTGCTGCAACTATTTTCCTGATGAAAAGGTGAGAACTTCCAGCTGCTACTGGCAATGAAATAAAGCCAATGGATAAAAATCGACATCGGTGAAGTATGAAGAGAAAGCAGGTTTTTGGTGAAATATCTTGATTTACTGGTTGGAACAAGCTTCGCTTGAACTCAGGTATATATCTGGGATTCCCAGTTATGGGAGATATCTGTTTTTACTCTTCCTAGATGCCATATTGGCTTGAGTTTTCCCATAGTTTCATAATGGAGTCTTATACAATCCTCTTCATATAGTTTTATAACTTAATCAGGGAATATATTCTTAAATATTTATTGAGACACCTGATAAAAATTATTCAAAATAGACACAATAGCACAAAGGCCTCCTTTTATGTGACAACTTAAGGTGTCTAAGTTAAGAAGGGTAGAAAAAAACTTCACTGAAATACTTAGCATAATCTAATCTTATAAAAGAAGTATTAATGATATTAGACATCTTTTTAAATCAAGTAATACATAATAACAGTAATAAATTAGCTAATATACATGAGTAGTTATTTTTATAAGAGCTTTTCTAGGGGATTTATTTTCAGGGTGTTCATATAATTTATTTCAGAGAGTAAAAATATTGCTTTTAAAATTTACACCGGAAAAAAAAAATGTAAACTGAAACTGTAACTGGAAATTTGTATTTTTAGCCATTGTTTCATTTAATCTTTACAAAATCTACATGACAAATGGACTATAATTACCTTCATTTTACTGACGAGAAGACTGAGGCAAGTGGGAATCTAAGTAAATTGTTAAAGGTCACAAAACTGGCTAGTGATAACACCCAGCTTTTTATAGACTTTATGGGCTTACATATTCAGGTTGTACCTGGGACACGTATGCTGAGTACACACTAAAGGAGGAAAACCTTCATATGCAACACTCCTTAGCGAAAATACACATAGATTTTCTTGCTCTGTGTACATGAAAGCATATTACAGAAATGTTTTCTATTTCTACTATAATCTCTTTCTGTCTTTACTATTGTATTAAATTGAAAATTAAAACTTCTACAAGTGCTATTAAATTGATCTCTGTGAAAGGTTAAAAAAAAGTGGCAAAAGTTTAATAAGCAACACAATACGTGGTTAATCATTAAAGAGATAAAGAATTCTTACCCATGTATCTCCAAGTGTTCCAGGTTTCATTTCCTTTATTACACAAGTGAAATACTCTAGAAGCTGTAGGAAGTTCAGCATGCAGCCTCTTGTACTCTTCCTCCTTCAATAATCACCTTCCACTTGTGTAAGAAACAGTTTTGTCTCTGGTTCACCTTTGAATCGTTCCAACCTGAAATTAATTTCTTGACTATTGCCTGGTAACAATCCATCTCTTACTTCTTAACCTGTTTTTGTGTGCACGTTGGATATCAACCCTTTCTTTACTCTTCATAGTGCCAGGGATAAGATCATTATATTCAATATATTTTAACTGTACCTTGTCAAGGGAAATTTCATCTAATAGATGGAAATTTTATTGGACTGGGTACCATTTGTGCCTTGCTTCTTAGTCTCAAAATCTTCCTTCTCTGGGACCACTTTTTTTTCTAGTTATCAGATTTCTTACCTGGTTTCACTAATATTGCTGTTCTCAATTCCTAAATTCTCATTACTTATTATACACAATAATTTAGTTCTTTGTCTAAACCTTTCATCTCTGAGCTAGTTTTCCTCCTTCTTCTCTAAACTAAAAACTTTAATATTTTCCCAAACAATCAAGCCATGTCTTAAATAAATGATATCCCCTGCCTTGGAATACAGAACAAATCATTTGTACCATCTTATTGGCTATTTTTTTCTTCTCATTGCAATTATTTGGAGGAAAACAGTGTATAATAACAGAATGTACCTCTATGTGCTTTAGACAATGAAAAGATCAGGTACAGTATTTGAGTGTTAGAAAAAAATAAGCTTCATTACAAAACATTTGTCTATGATATTACCCAAGTTAGAACTCCTTAACATTAGGAAAATAATAACACAGAAAGACATCATTTTCTTAATTATTGATTAGCATTATTGTAACTGTAAATAAAGGGTGGACTATGCCACAGAGTTGAGGGCATTCCTCGTTCCGTGGTAGGATTCTTGCCCTCCATGCCTGAGACCTGATTTTGATTCCCGGCCAAAGCACGTTAAGCACAGCCACCACCCATCTTTCAGTGGAGGCTTGTGTGTTGCTGTGATGCTGAAGAGGTTTCTATGCAGCTTCCAGACTAAGACTAGTAATAAATGCCTGGGGAATCCACTTCTGAAAATTAGCCAGTAAAAATCCTGTGGATCACAATGGTTCAATTCTGTTTTTTTAGGACCACCTAGACGGTAGTAAACAACAACATGCCCCAGAGTCAGCTCTGTAACATCAATAAACAAAGATTTATTTCTGGCTAAACGTCGGTCAGGAGGCTCTATTTGACAGCTTTCCTCTAACCCTGGAATCCTGCTTATAGTTCTACAGAAGAGAACTCCATTTGCAGCCAAGAGAAAAAGAATATGTTGGAAACTCACACCAACTTTTAACTGAGAAGTCCTCAGTCATGTGATTCCAACTTAACTACAAGAGAGGCTGGCAAAATCCTTTTGTTGATATCCAGGAGAAAAACATGGCTCAGAAAGTGGCACTGGCTCTTCTACAATTCCGATTTCTAACAAATGAATTTCCCAACCTTTACGAATTGTGCCCCTCTAAAATATGAGTTGCAATTCCTAACCTCTATGCCTGTGGTTATAATCCCATTTAGGAATGGGTTGTCCTTATTACATTAATAAGGTAGAATTAGTGTATCTCGAGTCAATCTTTTTTGTGACATACAAGAGATTAAACAAGCAAGCTAAGCAGCAGAGATGGGAGAAGAGAGATGCCAAGCCACATGAAGATTACCTAGGAGCAAACGCTCAGAAGAGAAAAGGACCTTCCTCCAGAGCTGACAAAGAGAGAAAGCCTACCCCTAGAGCCAGCACCTTGAATGCAGATTTCTAGCCTCCGAAACTGTGAAAAATAAATTTCTGTTCGTTAAAGCCATCCACTTGTGGTATTTCTCTTATAGCAACTCTAGATAACAAAGACAAAATTTGGTACCAGGAGTGGGTTGCTTCAGTAACAGATAATCTAAAATGTGGAAGCAGTTTTGGGATTGAGTAATGGGTAGAGGTTTGAAGAGCTTTAACGTGCCTAATAATAAAACCTAGATTGCCTTGAAGAGAATGTTGATAGAATTATCAACATCAAAGGCAATTCCGGAGAGGGCTCAGAGGAAGTGAGGAGAGCTATACAGAATGTCATTATCGTCTTAGAGAATACATATGGCACTGTGAACATAATGTTGCTAGAAACTGGATGTTAAATGTGCTTCTGGTGAGGCTTTAAAAGAAAATGGTGAACGTGTGATTGCACAAAGAACTTGTCTGAATTATGTTCAAATGTTTAGTGGAAGATAGAACTTATAAGCAATGAACTTAGATATTTACCTGAGGATCTTTCTAACCAAGATCTTAAAGGGGCCATGTGGTTTCTCCTTGCCACTTATAGTAAAA
Source organism: Loxodonta africana (assembly GCF_030014295.1). Classification (NCBI taxonomy): domain Eukaryota; kingdom Metazoa; phylum Chordata; class Mammalia; order Proboscidea; family Elephantidae; genus Loxodonta; species Loxodonta africana. Next base: position 21,713,983 of record NC_087362.1, read on the forward strand.
CTCAAGAGGAAAGAGATGGATTTAAGAATGAACCGTGCAAAATGGAAAAAAAAAAAATTAAAGATTTGAAAAATTCTGTTGTACAAACTAAGGCCACATGTTCAGAATTTTCACCAAAGACGTGTCTACAAAAACTTTTGTCAGAGATTAAGTCTGTGACTGATGGATTTGACCAACTACCACAGCAGAAAACCTATCAGCTTAGACTGAAAGGGACACAGAATGAAACAAAAGAATGCTGTCTGCCTCTTTGAATTCTTCTTGCAAGAAACAGGCCAAAGGAACTACGTCTGTTGTCCTTAGAAAAGAAAAGAAAAGAAAAAAGAAAAGAAAAGAAAAGAAAAGAAAAGAAAAGGACCAACCGTTGGGGCAGCTCGGAGATCAGCAGAACTGTTGGAAAGAGCACAGGAAGCAAGGCCTTCTCATTTTCAAAGGATGGGGCTGTGGTCTCCTGGATCTCAAAGGCTGGGGCCACAGTTTCCTAGGTTTCAAAGTGTTGGATTTTCCCCCAATTGATTCTGGAGTGTGGGGCTGCCATTAAAGTGTGCTGGGGGGTGGAGATGCCACCTAAAGCTGAGGGGGTTAGATGCGATGCCAAGGGGCAGAAGAACAGAATCTACCAGGGCCAAGGGGGTGGAGTCGCCACTGGGACTAGGAAAATGGGGCCACTAAAAGCTAAGGGAGAAGAGCTGCCATCCCATGGGCTTGGAAGATGGAACTGAAGCCCGGGGTCAAGGGGCTTCCACCCAGAATCCAGAGGGTGTGGCAAACACCCAGGGTCTGGATGGCAGAGCCGTTGCCCACATGTTCCCAAAGAACAGAGGATTATTTTCAAGACTTGAGAGGTAATGTAAATTGTTCTGCTAGGTTTTGTACTTGCTGAGTACCCATTATTCCTTCTTTCCCTCCAATTTCTCCTGTTGGTAATGAAAATGTCTACTTTTTTCCATGTTCCACCATTGTACTTTGGAAACAGACAATTTGTAGTCTAGATTTCACAAGTTCACAGATGAAGAGAAATTTTGTCCCAGGATGAAGTACACCTAAAATCTCACCCATGTTTGATTTAGATACTTTAGAAGATGAGATTTTAGACTTGGAGTTCATTTACGATTTTGGGATGATGTGGTGGAGTTAATGTGTTTCACACATGGCAAGAACAAAAATTCTGGGGGCTAAAGGCTGAGATGTTATGGATTGAATTCTGTTTCCCCAAAATATGTGTTATAATTCCTAACCCCTATACCAGTTGTTATAATCCCATTTGGGAATGGATTGTCTTTGTTATGTTAATGAAGCAGGATTAGTGTAGGATGTGTCTTTAGTAAATCTCTTTTGAGATATAAAAGATTAAACTGAAAGCGAGCAGAGGAGAGATGGGGTAAGATAGATGCCAAGATTCATGGAGATCTCCAAGGAACCAGGAAGCAGAAGCTGAAGAGACAAGGACCTTCTTCCAGAGCTAACTGAGAGAAAAAGCCTTCCCCTAGAGACAGTCCTCTGAATTTGGACTTGCAGCCTCCTTAACTGTGAGAAAATAAATTTGTTTTTAAAGCCACCCACTTGCGATATTTTTGTTATAGCAGCATGAAATAACTAAGACACCAACTGACTATGAAATATTTTAATATTTCAGTTGTTTTACTCAGTGACACTTAATATGAAGTTTCAAAGTGTTAAGGTGTAAAATCTAAGTAAACCATACTCTACAGCTATGAGACTAAATTTAGAGTGATTTCAACACTATTACCTGAAAGGTATTATTTTTTCAAACCAGTGACTATGACAGAGTGTATAAACAGAATGTTACTTCATAACCGAACATTTCATGGCATATAAAGTACTCATCAAGAATTTTTTTACTAACTATAAATTTTAGAGTTCCTGAAAGTCTATGCAATTATTCTTTTTACCCTTCAGCAATTTGTATATATCAGATATTAAAGCCAGCCTCAGCATATTGCATTTTTATAGGTTTCAGCAACTGAATCACCTTCATTAAATTCATCTTCCTAGGCATTTTCATATTTGATGACCCTTTATACAGAAACACAAAGCTTCTCAGTTTATCAGACTTTTCACATTATCTTTCACATCTATAATTGTCCGACTTTCCCTGATATTTTTTTCTTTCTTTTTTTGGCTGTTGTTTGATCACCAAATGGCTTTTTTCTTAAGAAATAAAATATCTTTTCCTCCTTATAAGAAAACATAACAGACTAGGGAAGAAAAATCTTCATTATCTCTGATCTATGACACAGAAATATCCAGTATTATCATTTTGTATGTATACTAACACACACACATTCATTTTTGATTCTGTAAAAGTTTAGTAATAATTCCAAATGCCTTTCTTCAAAAGCATAGCGTTGAAACACAAAATAGCCAGGAAAAAAAGGAGAAGGGAGAATGAAAGTGGTAAGTTTAAACAATCATTCAAATAGACAATGCTCAGTTCAACATATATAGGCAATATTCTTTGAAGATAATAAAAGAAGGGACATTTAAATTTATTTGGGCACACATAAAATAGAGGTCAAAGGAAGTAATCACAGAAACTGGGAATTGAAAGCCACCGGAAAAAGTCACTGAATGTATTCATTTTCATGAGAGAATTTTTATCTAACTTAATCTGCAAACACCAAAACCTCTTTGGAATCCTTCTGTCACCACCCTTTCAAATCCTTGGCAAAAAATCAATTGTGCATCTTCTATTAACGAATTTTCTAGAGGCTGACCAGACAACCAACATAATTCCATTTTGCACCTTTCTAACTTTGTTGGTGTGTTAACGATTCTTAGAGAAAAGGGCATTAAATACATTGTCTTAGCTTCCTAGTTCTGCCGTAACAGAAATACCACAAGTATGTGGTTTTGAAGAACAAAAATTGATTTTCTTAACAGTTTAGGAGGCTAGAAGTCTGAATTCAGGGCACCAGCTATAGCGCAAGGCTCTCTCTCTGTCTGGTCTGGGGAAAGATCCTTGTCTCAGCTTCTGTAGCCCCAGTGTTCCTTAATTCTTTGGCTCTCTTTACATGCTATCTATCTCCTCCATCCCATTTCAGTCAGCCCCCACCCCCCGCCCCCATTAGTTCTTGCTCATCTCTGTGACTCTGCTGCTCCTTATGACCCAGGGGTGATTAGGTTTATGACATACCCTACAGTGATAGGGCCTCCCTAACATAACAAGGAAAATCTTATTTCCAGACAGGATTGCATTCCCGCATATATTTGGGGGGGCATACAATTTAATCCATAACATGCATAGAGTTGATTTTGTTTTAAAATCCTGCTAGTTTTAAATATTGTCACAACATTCCAGTTATACCCTGCTAATTTTTCATTAGTTTCACTAATTTTTTAACACATATATGTAATACCCATAACCCCGTTACTGTCGAGTGGATTCTGACTCATAGCAACCCTATAGGACAGAGCAGAACTGCCCCAAAGAGTTTCCAAGGAGTGCCTGGTGGATTCAAACTGCTGACCTTTTGATTAGCAGCTGTAGCACTTAACCACTACGCCACCAGGGTTTCCATATGTAATACATATATAACAACAGCAACAAAACACCCAAACCTGTTGCCATCGAGTTGTTGACATTTCATAGCAACCCTACAGGACAGATTAGAACGTCCCAGTTTCCAAACAGCAGCTGGTGGATTTGAACTGCCAACCTTTTTGGTTAGCAACCAAGCTCTTAACCACTGCACCACCAGGGCTCCGTATAACAAATAGCGTATTATATATACACACATTATAACACATATGTAATTTGCATTGCATACATATGTAATATATATTTTCACATACATATACATATTTGGTTTGTATAATTGTAAATTCAACTAATAGTATAAGTAGCTAAGTATAGCATAAAAAATTAGGCTACTTGGCATTCAAATCCTAGTTCTACAGCCAACTTGCTTGGTATCCCTAAACAAAAGACTTTGTTGTTGCCAAAATTTCAGAGAACTTATATGTCTCAGATGTTCCCTTTGTCTAGGAGATATTTTTATGTTTTATTATTTGAACATTTAAGCGAATACTTTGTGTAAATCTCATGTTGTTTACAATGCAGTTGAAGACTATAAAAATTGATACTTTTTCTATCTCTATTTGCTGTGAGAAATGTCTGTTTTAAATCAGATTTTTATAGATCCAACCATGAATTGAAATCATTCTACTTTATTCATGCCCGCCTGGGACAGCAATTATTCACAAATTGTATCACCAGCTGTGTTGGACAAGATTTTCTGTTCTGTTGTGTAACTTTTAATCGTGTCCTGGCAGATACAAGGTCCGTGATCCACATAAACCATATTGTCTACTGTACCCTTAATTTAGTTATTTCAACTCCTCATTTTTTTTTTCCTAATTTCCTTATGATCACTAATTCAGAACACAATATGATCGTTTTCATATGGGAACATTTAACTCATGCCATCAGCAACACTGAAGCTCAATTTATTTATTCCTTTCTTTCTTCATTCAAGAGGCCTTTCCTCTCTTTTCTAAGAATTAGGGCCTTGGTTGTTTGAAAGCCATTTTCCCAAATTAATATTAACATACGCTTTCTCCCCACTATTCTCTGCACTGCAAATATATTTTGCATTTTCTTCAAATATACAAAAGTTAAGCTTTCTTATATTTTTTCATTTTCCTAAACAAAGAAACAACCCATTCTCACCCTAGTTCTGTACTATACAGTATGACACTCAGGGCATACCGAGTAGAAAAATACTTTTTTAAAGTAGGAAATATTCTATAGTAATTGGTCAGTTTCATTAAAATATTAAAAGTCAGATTCAAGTTTGCAATCTGATTCTCGCTACCTTACTAAGAATTATATTTGTTGGAAATTTCTGATAGTCATCAAACAACAACTTGAACCATTTTTTCATCTCTTTTCATTCAATTAACAATTAACACTCTCTAACCATGAACTAATTTGTTAACAACACAAAGATTTTTAATAGAGTAATAAAACACATGCTACCTGTCTTCAAGAGAATCTAGCGAATGAAATGATTGAGTACTTTAGTGATTGATCAGAAAGTTTTTCCCAAGTAAAAATGGCACATACTTTCTTTTATATTTTCGGTGTGAAAATGAACATTTTGGTTACATTTTGACTTCTTGACCCTGCTATTCTTTCCCTATTTCTTACTGTAATTTTATTACTAAAACTCTTCCAATAGAGTTTGCAAGGGGCAATAAGATGGAAATATTCCAGGGCCAAGAAATTTAAAATACCTTATATATTTAATGAAAGATAATTCTTCTTTTAGGAATTGACTCAATGTTTCTTCTTTATAAAACCAACAAATAGTTCTGGACATAGGAAAGCAGGCCAAACATTCTCTGGTATGTATTTCTGTATTCAAATAGTAGCATAATATCAACCCTGAATTATTAACGACAACAAATTCATTGAGCAATTATATCCAACCCCCTTATTCATCTTTGAAGAAATGGGAAGATTTAGTTCTCAATGAACTATAAGATTTTTTCATTGCAGAGATCTCTGATATCAAACTCTCTGTCTTGTCTCTTATTTCTTTCTGATTCCTGGATTTCTCTGTTTTAATAGTTTACATTAAAATATCAAAAAAAGAAAAAAACTGTACTATCTTACTCCCATAGTAAGGAGCCCTGATGCCCCAGTGGTTAAGCACTCAGCTGCTAACAGAAATGTTGGTGGTTTGAACCCACCAACAGTTTTACAGGAGAAAAGATGTGGCTTTCTGCTTCTGTAAAGATTACAACATTGGAAACCCTGTGGGGCAGTCCTACAGGGTTGATATGAGTTGAAATTGAGTCACAACTACAGATACTTCCGAGCTGCAATTCCTCTTTTTATTTCCTCAATTCTAATAGCACCATATGTTCTTCACTGGCATTAAAATACCAGTTATCCTCTGGCACTATATAGCCAAGTCTCACTCACTCGTGGCATATTTCAGCTGTTTTTTTTTTTTCTTATCTATTTCCATAACTACACCCTTAGCCCTAATTACACTGACCATCCATCTATTCCATCATCGTGTTAATTCATCTAACAAAATTTCCTTTGAAGTCCATTTAACCCATAAAGAAGCAAAACCATCAAGTTCTATTAGCAAAACAATGCAATTTGTCTTAAATTTTCTCACATAAAATTGAAATATCAAAATTCCAGTAAACTCAGAATTAAATATAATTTTTCAAAACGCAGGTGAAATACTTCAATGTCAACCCTGAATATAAAGCTTAGTTCTTTGCAAAAAAAAAAAAAAAATCCTGACTCTACACCTCCTAGGCTCTTCCTACACCTTCACATTTGTGCCACACCACTCTCTTCTAAGTGCACCAGACTTCAGATGTACCAAGATCTCTGTACCTCTTCCAATGTACTTGCTACTTTGCACAGACTTTTACTTGTTCTGAAACTAGCCTCTTCTTCATCTCGGCTGATTCCTATGGAGTCTTCAAGATCCAATTTATACCACCTCTTATTTGAAGGCTTCTCTGACTCTTAGATCCCTTGCTACATGCTTTTGCTTCTTCCCCACATAGCAACAACTAAACTCTTTTGCCTGTGTTGAAATCATTGCTTGACTCTGGTTCCAACATGTATTGCAATCTGCTTCGTCTACGGAAAAAAAAAAAAAAAAAACTGTTTCTCATAGCCATTTCTTCAGAGGCTGCGTAGTGCACATATATTAAAAAAAAAAAAAAAACTGTCGATGTCGTGTCCATAGCGACCCTATAGGACAGAGTAGGACTCCCCCAGAGGGTTTCCAAAGAGTGGATGGTGGGTTAGAACTGCCAATCTTTGGTTAGCAGCTGGAGCTCTTGACCACAGCACCACCAGGGCTCCAGGCACACATATACATTGTACTTGATACTTAGTAAGTCTTTAAAGAAACGGTGATAAATTATTATTCAGAGTAAGCCACAATTGCCTAAAAAAAAAAGGAACCCTCAAACTTCTTCACCAGTGGCTCTTATTGGTCAGATTCTAATTCAATTTAAGGAGGCCTGGTGGCCAGTGGTTAAAGCACTTAGTTGTTACCGGAAAGTGCGGGGGAAGCCACCATCTTCTTCACCGGAGAAATATGTGGCAGTCCGCTTCCGTAAAATTACAACCTTGGAAACCCTAACGGACAGTTCTGCTCAGCTCCGTAGGGGTCGCTATGAGTTGGAATCGACTGGACTCCAACAGGTTTGATTTGGCTTAGCTCAATTTATTTCATTTTATCAGTCCCTGCAAAGTAATCTGCTTCTCCAAATAGCTCCTTCCTAGTCTGGCTTTGTGTTTGTATTTACTTAAATACATTCTCACTCATTAAAACTATTTCTTTCTCCCATATTCTAACTAAAGCTAGCCTAACAGTGGTTAAGATCTATGGCTCCTAACCAAAAGGTTGGCAGTTCAAATCCACCAGTCACTCCTTGGAAACCCTATAGGGCAGCTGTACTCTGTCATACAGGGTTGCTATGAGTTGGAATCCACTCAACAGCAACAGGCTTGATTTTTTTTACTGGTTTTGAACTGACCAATTAGATCATGGTACGTAGACTTAACACCTGATGTAACTTAAAATTTTCATTTTTCTTATTGAAATTCTTGTTATTTTACTTGTATTTAAACTAATTAAAGTCAACTTTTCTCAAGAGAAGTGTCCAGAAATCTATACTCCACAAGCCACAGTGGAACATTTTAAATGAGTGTGAAGCTTTGTTTTAATAGTGCATTCTAATTTTTCGTTATTTTAATGTTACTATTGTATACAGTTCTAAAGCAGTGAAGGATTACTTTGGTATTACACATATGAGTCAAACCTATTCTTTGTCAAACTAAATGAAGAACTACATCAGGACCAGAAGAGACTAATTTTTATGATGACACTTGGTTGCTTACAACATTTCCCTACTTTGGTATTGAATAGGAAGTTTAATCCTTCCTCATTCCTGCAATGCTATACTCACAGCTGACCTCTTTAAATTATTAAAAAAGCAAAGATGTCACCTTGAGGACTAAGGTGCGCCTGCCCCAAACCGTGTTATTTTCAATCACTTCATATGGATGCGAAAGCTGAACAATGAATAAGGAAGACGGAAGAAGAACTGAGGCATTTGAATTATGATGTTGGTGAAGAATATTGAATGATCTACCAGAAGAATGAATAAATCTGTCTTGGGAGTAGTACAGCCAGAATGTCTCTTAGACTCAAAGATAGTGAGACTTCATCTCACTTACTTTGGACATGTTATCAGGAGGAACCAGTCCCTGGAGAAGGATATCATACTTGGTAAACTAGAAGGTTAGTGAAAAAGAAGACCCTCAATGAGATGGGTTGACACAGTGACTACAATAGGCTCAGACATAGCAATGACTATGAGGATGTCGCAGGGCCTGGCATCATTTCATTCTGTTTTACATAGGGTCGCTATGAGTTGGAGCCAACTTGACAGCACTTAAACAACAACAATACTCACAGTCAAAAAGTATTATCTGAAGTGCTAACTGCCGGCATTGCGTATGAGATCACAAGCAGAGAAAACACTTCATTTAATCAAAGAATGACTAAAGATATTCTTACTCTTATATTTGTAACAATGATTGTTCAGCATTTAGTGATAATTTGTGTTTGATCACATGTTATCACACAAGGCCATGAGTAGTCTAATTAGTCGATTAATGATTGTCCTTTCACTGACAAAAAGTTGTCACATCTGTACAAGGTAATGTAAGGATGAAAACTGTGAAGGGGCTGTTAGGAAGATTAAATGACATAATTAGCTTAATGCTTCAAATAAAAGGCTGAGTTTCAATATGTGGTCAATTCAACTATTGTCAGTATTTTTATTACTATGAGCAGGAGCAGTAGGCAGTATTATAAGAGCATTAATAAATATTTTTCCAAACTTTGTCTCAGTAAAAATCTATTGGCCATTTATTTTCGGAGGGTTCATGTTTTTTTCCATTGAATTCAGACTTAAAATATAATCATCATACTGGAGAAATTTAAGTTCAATAGGCCATTTTCTCCGACAAAACTCTGAAATTCCTGATGTTACCTTTATATATATCACCATTGGCAAAATCAAATCCATACAACTTTTTTGTATAAAGTGCAGTGTTCGATTAAGCAGAGCAGTTCTGGAAATTCAGCATTCCAGTTGCCAGAGGAAAGATGGGATTCATCTTGTTAAACTGGTAAAAATCCAGGCGCGAGTATTGACTCTCATCTATGATCAACACAACTTAGGTCTTGGCCACAGTTTTCGGTGCTTGATGTTTACAAAGACATCAATCTTTTTTTTCTTTCATTGATGTTCTTATTACCCAAAATGGAGCACTAGTGGTGCAGTGGTTAAGAACTCAGCTGCTAGCCAAAAGGTCGACAGTTCAAATCCACCAGCCACTCCTTGGAACCTCTATGGGGACAGTTCTACTCTATCCTATAGGGTCCTCGTGAGTTGGAATTGACTCACGGCACCGGGTTTTTTTTTTTTTTTTTTGGTATTTCCAGAAATATTTTGATTTATGATTCCCCAAATGTTGAATTAAAATGCAAAGAATAAATAAAAATAGACATGTTATTAAAGAACATAACAAAAATATTAAAATTTATTTATCCTTTTAAATTTTATTTTATTTTTTCTAATAACAGAGAAAGTCTCAGTGTATTACTTGTCTTAAACATGTACTGCTTGCTAATATTCTTTTTAACAGGGACAAAGTTGCCTTCATTCTCAGAATGTCTAGCTAAAATAAAATAATACTGATTTGTTTCACTATTCCATTATTTAGTAGTCATTTCTGTTTGTTACAATTCATCCTGGTTTTCCTTTATGGACATATTATAAAGTTTACTGCATAAATAAATTCATTCAACAATAAAGGAAATCTAATAAAAAGCAAATTATTAAGTAAATAATTGTAGCGGTGATACCTAGAGATGGTACAAATTGTGACAATTTCATACTAACGGTGTTGAATACTGTTATAAGGAGAAGGCAGAATACTGGATATTTTAGTGAATAACAGGAGTCAAAAATGAGGCAGAATATTTACATTTGAGCAGATGAGCCATTGTTTTGATGAGGAAAATGAGCCCTGTTTTTAAACACTTATATTTGTTAGAATTCTAGTATCATACGATGACAGCATGTTCCATTTAGCAAGAAAACATTTCAGTCATCTTGACTGGTGTAAGTAAACCCTGGGCTAAACAAGCACTCTATTTTCAGAGAAATCAACTTACTTTGTGGAACAATTTCTGCCATAATAGGCCTCCAAATAGGGATTGCAGTGGTTTTTTACTTTCTTTTGAATGCATAAAATAAACGTATTTATTTCATCGCGATTTCAGGTACGAAATTGATAAATATGCAGATAAATATGAAGAACTTAATTTCTTTTTTAGAAATAGTGAATGAAATTGGTTGTAAAAACTGAATTTTTAATATATCCCATTAATATAAAAAATGTAGTTACCACATCAGTACACTCATCTAACTACTGAAAAGCATGACTTGAAGCTAGAATTATTAAGCTTTAAGGCTCTTTGCTTGGACTGCAATTTATAGAAATAATTCAGTCATCAAACAATAATGTATGATTTATTGCTGAGAAATCAGTCATTTAAAAAGATCTAGATCTAGTAATTATCAGTGAAATTAAAAAAAAAAGTAAGATAAATCCACAAATAATTGAAACTGAAGGAAATGAGTTGAAATGTTATTTTTGGCAACACTAATATGTGCTATAGGGGATGTATTATACCCTGCTTTCATGGTGTTGGCTTCTTTTGTTTAAAGATTTGCTCATTTACATTTCAGTTGTACTCAGGGACAAGTATTTTTTTTTTCTCTTCTTTCTTTCAGTATTGAAAGCTCTATCAATAATTCTTAAATTAGTATGCAAATACTCGGATACGAGCATAGCGCTGCAACAGAAGATTCTTCCCTACAAAATATTTCCACTTCATATCAAATCAAAGGATTTCGTTTATTATATTGCTGGTAGATATAATGAAGTAACTTTACATAGGATAAATGAGTGAAAGACTACTGTGTGAAACACTTTAAATAAGTCATACCTTTTTACATAATATCTGTTTCATGGCTAGAAATGCATGAACATAAACTCTGTTTCTTCTGCCCCCGTACTGTCAACTCACCTATGTCATGAGGGAGTAAGCTTTATTAGTGTTAATCGAAGGTATGAAAGGACAAAGGTGATGAGTGTGTAAAATTAGAGATAATAAAAACAATACTGAATCTTAATTAATGAAAGGAGTCAGCATTTATTCATTGATTCCTCTAAATTCATTGATAAGTAGGCATTTTTAAGTGACAATATCTAATTTAATCTTTTCAGCAACCCTTAGAGATGGCCATAAATGTTGCCATTTTACATTTATGAAAAGGTGAGATTAATGCGGATTAGTGTCTTGACAAGATCACAGAACTAGTAAGTGGCCAATCAAAGACCTGAATTTGAATCATACAACTTCAAATTCTGTGCAATTTTTGTCAGTCTCTCTCTTAATTTCGGTTTATTACTCAGCTGTTTTTGTTTTGTTTTGTTTTTCTGTTTATAGTTGACTGTGATGTTTTTTCTGGGATATACTAAGTATCAAGCAGTATAGAGTACAATTTAACAAATAATCACAGAGAAGTAAGAACCTTTTCACTGAGTTAAAGGAGTCCCTGGGCGGCACAGTTAAACTCTTTACTAACCAAAATGTTGGCAGGTCAAACCCACCCACCTGCACCTCAGAAGAAAGGCTTGGTGGTCAGTTCCAGGAAGGTCATAGCCATGAAAACTCTACAGAGCACTGTTGTACTCTGAAACACGTGGGGTCGCCATGAGTCAAAATCGACTCCACAGCGACTGATTTCATCCAGCTGAGATTGGAACTCAAGTCAAACAATTTTTTATCTCAAAAGGCTAAATCTGTATGAGAAACACCCAGTTTATGCTATCTTCAGACAAAGAATCTATCTTAAGGTTCCTATTCTACAGTTCTTCTAGAGAGCCCCAGGGTGAGATTATGCAAACATCTGTCAAAGTTTCTGGTCTTAAAACCAAAAAAGAAATCTGCTGCCATCAAGTTGATTCCAACTCATAGTGACGCTATAGGACAGAGTACATCTGCCCCGTGGAGTTTCCTAGGCTGTAATCTTTATGGAAGCAGACTGCCTACTGTTGGTTAGCAGCCATAGCTCGCTGTAGCTCTTAACCACTGTGCCACCAGGGCTGAAATTTCCCCCACAAGACTCACTTTTTATTGGGCCAGAACATAAAAACCTGGCTTCACTGGAGTGGTTTATTTCTAAACAGATATGAAGGTCATTAATATAAAGAGGCACCTTAGGCAGTTGACAGCCTGCTGTTGTAATTTGCATGAGGATGGTTTTGTATATTTCCTTACAATAGGTTAGAAATCATCCCTGGTAGAGATACCACAGAGCGGCCTGCTAAGTCCTTGTCAAGCAGCTAATATCCAGACTGCCCTACTCTCTCATCTATTAACCTCTCTCCTACTCTATGAATCAATGAAATCAGGGGCCTAGAATTTCAGACGCAGAATTTCAGATGCAAAATGCCAATTTATAGAAGTGATGCAGAACCTTCCCTAGCAAGTTCACACTCCAAAACCAAAAAACCAAATCCCTTGCCGTCATATTCATCCTGACTCATAGTGACCCTGTAGTACAGAGTAGAACTGCCCCATGGAGTTTCCTAGGCTATAATCTTTACAGAAGCAGACTACCACATCTTTCTTCCGTGAAGCACCTGGTGGGTTTCAACCACTGACTTTTCAGTTTTAGCAGCCTAACTCTTAACCACTGAGTTGTCAGGGTCTGAGAGCAGCTCGGAACAGATATGCGTCTACAGCCCATAACCTGACTTCTCTGGACCCTTATATCAGCTGAGCCAGGAAAGGCTACAGTTCATCCTATCATCACGGTCAGAGCTAACATCTCTCTACTCTTTACATTCCAATTCACCTCCAATGGGGCCTTGTAATTATGCTTCCCTCTCACTGACATCGCTGGCATGGTACTATTTTGGATTGGTTTATGGGTGATGACCTTAACTTAGGCTCACAACGTTTACTCCAACCTTCTCCAGTATTCACCAAGATAACATTAGTGTGAAGTCTCCACTGATATTTTCTCTCCCTTTAGTAGGTAATTTTCAGGAAGTGCCTCTAGATAATCCAACATTTTAGCTTCTCATAAAAAAATTTTTTTTTCTCATAGCTGAAGTCAATTTGCCATTATTTCCCAAATCTTATATTAAAACACATCTCATATCTTTTTTTCACCATAAGACCTTTCCCCTGTGTGTTGACATTGATCTGTTTCTATTGATTTTCATTCATTAATCAAACTCATAATTTTCTGTTTGCCTCTGAAAATACATTCTGAGGAGAGCAACTCATTCTTAGAATACAGCTTCCTTTTAAATTCAAAGAGTATGATCCTATTTTGCAATTGGTCTTATTTCTTACTTTCCTTGCAAATGCCCTGGTTTTCTCCAAATTAACATCCCTACATGGTTAGCCCTTATCTGTATTAGAAGTTGTACTTTGAAAGTACATCATGGTTGAAAAAAAACCTGGCAAAGTATATGAAGGTCTCATTGAAAAGGAGGACCAGAATGCAACAAAATCATTCAATGTAACATAATACATGACTTTTTTTTTTAATGTTGTGGACTGTCCAGGAATATGCTTAAAATCAGTCTCTTCCAAAACCTAGCTGAAATGATTGTATAGTGTGCACAAATGTCATAGTTACCTAGCGCTGCTATAACAGAAATACCACAGTGGCTTTAATGAAGAGAAGCTTATTTTCTCACAGTTTAGGATCTAGAAGGGTAAATTCAGGGCACTGGCTCTAGCGGAAACCTCTCTCTCTCTGCGGGCTCTTGGGAAAGGCCCTTGTTTCTTTTCAGCTTCTATCCTAGGTTCCTTGCAATTATGTAGCATGTATCTACCTCGCCATTGGTGCTTGCTTTCTTGCTTAAGTTACTCTTTTATACCTCAGAAGAGATTGGCTTAAAACACACCCTATGTGAATCCTGTCTCATTAGCATAACAAAGAAAACCCATTTCCAAATGGGATTATAACCACAGGTATAAGGGTTAGGATTTACAACACGTATTTGGGGGGATATAATTCAATCCATAACATCAACCAGCAAGGCCAAGGGGAATAGGAAAGGATACAATGGCATCAATAGTTTGAAAGCTGAAAGCAGTTGTAAATGATATGCAGTTGAGGAGATAAGAGCATCAATATTTTGGAAGCTGAAAGCAGGTGTAACTCATATATAACAGCAGAGAGCATTGAAGCATGTTCTAGGAGTATGTGAAGCCCGGAAGCAATACAGTTGGTGTAGGAGATTACCCTAGGTCTCAGAATCTAGAAGCATCAATTAATTCTCAAATGAGGTGATAGGTGGGGTTCTAGAAGAAACAGCGTTATCTTTGTTTCTCCAAGATTCTCTTTCCTTCCCAGTGCAGATGGGCAGTCTCCTGCCTTCCTCTTTTCAAAAATCCCAGTAGGGGGATAAAAGTTGTATTTCTTGGAGAAGTTGATCCACTGCAGGTGGTGGCACCTGGGCTGAAAGTGGGGTATAAAGTATGAGTACACTTATGTAACAGTGAGATTCCTGTACTCAAACCTTTGCTTGGTTCCAACAAATTTTGGCAGCCTGGATTACAACCCATAACCTGGCAATCGAAGGCTTTCTCTCCAGCATAATTGGCTAACCTAAGAAATGAAGCCCAGAACCAATGTAAGATCATATATTCCTTAAAACAGCAGGGCAATCTGGTCACACCAGAGTGCAGCCCACCAATAGACATGGAGCGCCAATAAAAATGGAACTAATAATACTTAATGTATTTGCTGTTAAGGTCATCCCCCAGAAACAAATGAATGCGGCAACTTTCATTTCATCTTTCTATTGCCTGAAGCAAAGATAGAGGCTATAAAAGTCAATATAAAGAGAGGAGACAAATGAAATAATCATGGATTTTAATTTTCACATGCAAATATAAACCACATTATTTCAAAATCAAATTTGGTAAAATTGATGTTGGAGTTTACTAGTCTTTACGAGTGTCTGTGGCTTTTATTTCCATTAGTTCTTTTTTTTTTTTTTTTGTCTTGCCATGGTCACTTCTCTATGATGATTGTTATTTCAAAATGTTCTTAATCTTCTCACAAATCAAAATAAGTATTACTGTTAAGGATTGAATTGCGTCTTCAAAAAATACGTCTTGGAATCTTAACCTCTATGGCTGTGGAAAGGAGACCTGGTGGTGCAGTGGTTAAGCACTCAACTGTGAACCCAAAGGTCAACGTTTTGAATCCACCAGCTGCTCCATTGGAGAAAGATGTGACAGTCTACTTCCACAGACATTTACAGCCTTGAAAACCCTATGGGGCAGATCTAATCTATCCTACAGGGTTGCTATGAGTCAAAGTTGACTTGATGGCCCACAACAACAACAATATACCTGTGGATGTAATTTCATTTGAGAAAAAGGTTTCATGTTAATGAGGCATGTCAGTGTAAGTTGCACCCTAAATCTAATCATTTCTGAGTTATAATAAGCAGCATAGTCACGGAGACCAGTGAGAACAAATGGGGGATGAGGGGAGATAGATGTCGCATGACGATGGCCAGGAAACTGGGAGACACCTGGACTACAGAAGCTGAGACAAGGATTTTCCCCCAGAACTGACCCAGAAATAGCATTTCCTTATGTCTGTTCCCCCTTTGGACTTCCAGACTCTTAAACTGAGAAAATAAATTTCAGTTTTTCAAAACCATCCACATCTCGTATTTCTTTTTCAGCACCATAGGTAACTAAGACAATTACCTTTTCCCAAAAAGTTCACTAATATTTGAATTACTATAATCAGACCATTTATTTTAACAAGTCACAGGAAACTAACATTTTCAAAACCTCAAGATAGTTATTAGTGAATGCAATAATTAGGTTCTTTTGAGAAAAGTTAAGGGCTTAATATAACAGCTTATTACTACCCACAAATTTTCTATCAATGTTTACTTTGCCCTCATGAAATTGCTAGCCACATGGTCCATTCAAACATTTCAAAAAGAAAAAGAAAAGATAAAGCTAAGTGGGTAAAGATGCTGAAATCTATTGTTCTTTGACCCAGAAAACAAACAAAAAAAAGCTTGACTTCAAATATCTCTAGCTACAGTGCTGCATTCCCAGCCCAAATATTTATTTATAACTTCAGATTTCAAAAATAGAACATTTTTCTCCTTTTCCTACCATGTATGAGCCAAGGATTGTTCTTTCCAAACCTGTCTAAAAATGCTTAGTAGTACCTTTATGATTTGATGTTAAGCCTTATTTTCTCAGTAAGTTGTATACGACTGAAGATTTTCAGTGGTTTTCTATAGTTAAGCTTAAAGAAAAAAAAACAAAAATATTTTCCACTTCTAAAATGTGTATAGGAACAAGCACAATAAATGGAATTTTAAGTACTATTTAGTGAAAAGGTATTTTACAAAAAATGTAAAAACTGAATTCATTCTTTGGTAACAGATGTCCTCTTTTCAGATATAGAACTTGGTTTTTCAGGCTGTTGTTTGAACACTCTCTCCTACCAACCCACCATATATTTTCTTTGTGCCACATCAGACTTTGCTCATCCTGACATACCTATAATACGACTTTACCTTTTAGATGGTCATTAATTTCAATATTTAATCATGAACACTCTAAGAAATGTGGTAGACTCTTTCCACAAAACAACTCTCTCCCATGAATCTCATAGCACTTTTTATCAATGCAGCTCAGTATTTTCTGGTGACTTTAAACAATAGAACGCTGGTTCCAGATTATTGCCATCCTTCCATGGTGAACAGGCAGTCACCCATCAAGCTTTATTCCCTAACGAAATGTCCTGGGATCAGGCTTGGCCTAGCAGAGGAATGCCTCTGAGAGAAAAGAAAAGCAGCATATATTTTAGCAGTCATATTTAGCAGGGCTGAATTGAACAATCAAGGAGTCCCGGAAACACAGCTGATTTCCCCCCAGGATCTATTTACTCAATTATAAAATTTGCTAAGAAGCTATAGTGCTGAGCAGAAGCTGAAAAGGAGTGTGAACCCCCCCTGCAATTTCATAGTTTCCAAAAGGAAACATCCCATTAGAGAGGCGGAGTCTAACACAAAGACTAGACTCCCCTCAAAGCATTTCCCAGATTATGAAGTAATATGGGGTTAGATGCTAAAGAGCTAAACTTGAAACCTCTGAAGAGTATAACTTGTTCTCCCACACTACAACCTTTAAAGACAGAGGGCACAGAAGCTAACCAGGCCCGCAACGAAGTCTACGAGATGGGTAGAGGTCTTATTTTCCATGTATATTGGTTGGCGCAGTGGTTAAGAACTAAGCTGCTAACCAAAAGGTCTGCAGTTCATTCAAATACACCAGCCACTCCTTGAAAACCCTGTGGGGCAGTTCTACTCTGTCGTATAGGGTCGCTGTGAGTCAGAATCGACTCAATGGCAATGGGTTTTGGATTGAGTAAATCTAAAACAAGACAGAGTTCTGCATCAATTTTATTTTTATTTTTCATCTTTATAAGATGAAATTGCAAAGGTATGTTGTCCACATAGATAAGTAGATCAGAATGGAAGGCAATTTTGGTGTAACTATGCCACTAAATGCTTTGACCCCATTCTGATACATTTTCCGAAAATCAAATAGGAATCTGATATCAAATACTATTTTTTTATGTTCTGTCAGTTGTAAACTTTTTTTTATTAACTTTTATTAAGCTTCAAGTGAACGTTTACAAATCCAATCAGTCTGTCACATATAAGTGTACGTACATCTTACTCCGTACTCCCACTTGCTCTCCCCCTATTGAGTCAACCCTTTCAGTCTCTCCTTTCGTGACAATTTTGCCAGCTTCTCTCTCTCTCTATCCTCCCATCCCCCCTCCAGACAAGAGATGCCAACACAATCTCAAGTGTCCACCTGATATAATTAGCTCACTCTTCATCAGCATCTCTCTCCCACCCCCTGACCAGTCCCTTTCGTGTCTGATGAGTTGTCTTCGGGGATGGTTCCTGTCCTGTGCCAACAGAAGGTCTGGGGACCATGGCCGCCGGGATTCCTCTAGTCTCAGTCAGACCAGTAAGTTTGGTCTTCTTATGAGAATTTGGGGTCTGCATCCCACTGATCTCCTGTTCCCTCAGGAGTTCTCTGTTGTGCTCCCTGTCAGGGCAGTCATCGATTGTGGCCGGGCACCAACTAGTTCTTCTGGTCTCAGGATGATGTAGGTCTCTGGTTCATGTGGCCCTTTCTGTCTCTTGGGCTCTTAGTTGCCGTGTGACCTTGGTGTTCTTCATTTTCCTTTGCTCCAGGTGGGTTGAGACCATTGATGCATCTTAGATGGCCGCTTGTTAGCATTTAAGACCCCAGACGCCACATTTCAAAGTGGGATGCAGAATGTTTTCATAATAGAATTATCTTGCCAATTGACTTAGAAGTCCCCTCAAACCATGTTCCCCAGACCCCCGCCCTTGCTCTGCTGACCTTTGAAGCATTCATTTTATCCCGGAAACTTCTTTGCTTTTGGTCCAGTCCAATTGAGCTGACCTTCCATGTATTGAGTGTTGTCTTTCCCTTCACCTAAAGCAGTTCTTATCTACTGATTAATCAATAAAAAACTCTCTCCCTCCCTCCCTCCCTCCCCCCTTCGTAACCACAAAAGTATGTGTTCTTCTCAGTTTTTGCTATTTCTCAAGATCTTATAATAGTGGTCTTATACAATATTTGTCCTTTTGCCTCTGACTAATTTCGCTCAGCATAATGCCTTCCAGGTTCCTCCATGTCATGAAATGTTTCACAGATTCGTCACTGTTCTTTATCGATGCGTAGTATTCCATTGTGTGAATATACCACAATTTATTTACCCATTCATCCGTTGACGGACAACTTGGTTGCTTCCAGCTTTTTGCTATTGTAAACAGAGCTGCAATAAACATGGGTGTGCATATATCTGTTTGTGTGAAGGCTCTTGTATCTCTAGGGTATATTCGGAGGAGTGGGATTTCTGGGTTGTATGGTAGTTCTATTTCTAACTGTTTAAGATGACACCAGATAGATTTCCAAAGTGGTTGTACCATTTGACATTCCCACCAGCAGTGTAAAAGAGTTCCAATCTCTCCGCAGCCTCTCCAACATTTATTATTTTGTGTTTTTTGGATTAATGCCAGCCTTGTTGGAGTGAGATGGAATCTCATCATAGTTTTAATTTGCATTTCTCTAATGGCTAATGATCGAGAGCATTTTCTCATGTATCTGTTGGCTGCCTGAATATCTTCTTTAGTGAAATGTGTGTTCATCTCCTTTGCCCACTTCTTGATTGGGTTGTTTGTCTTTTTGTGGTTGAGTTTTGACAGAATCATGTAGATTTTAGAGATCAGGTGCTGGTCTGAGATGTCATAGCTGAAAATTCTTTCCCAGTCTGTAGGTGGTCTTTTTACTCTTTTGGTGAAGTCTTTAGATGAGCATAGGTGTTTGATTTTTAGGAGCTCCCAGTTATCTGGTTTCTCTTCATCATTTTTGGTAATGTTTTGTATTCTGTTTATGCCTTGTATTAGGGCTCCTAGGGTTATCCCTATTTTTTCTTCCATGATCTTTATCGTTTTAGTCTTTATGTTTAGGTCTTTGATCCACTTGGAGTTAGTTTTTGTGCATGGTGTGAGGTATGGGTCCTGTTTCATTTTTTTGCAAATGGATATCCAGTTATGCCAGCACCATTTGTTAAAAAGACTATCTTTTCCCCAATTAACTGACACTGGGCCTTTGTCAAATATCAGCTGGTCATATATGGATGGATTTATATCTGGGTTCTCAATTCTGTTCCATTGGTCTATGTGCCTGTTCTTGTACCAATACCAGGCTGTTTTGACTACTGTGGCTGTATAATAGCTTCTGAAATCAGGTAAAGTGAGGCCTCCCACTTTCTTCTTCTTTTTCAGTAATGCTTTGCTTATCCGGGGCTTCTTTCCCTTCCATATGAAATTGGTGATTTGTTTCTCTATCCCCTTAAAATATGACATTGGAATTTGGATCAGAAGTGCGTTATATGTATAGATGGCTTTTGGTAGAATAGACATTTTTACTATGTTAAGTCTTCCTATCCATGAGCAAGGTATGTTTTTCCACTGAAGTATGTCCTTTTGAATTTCTTGTAGTAGAGCTTTGTAGTTTTCTTTGTATAGGTCTTTTACATCCTTGATAAGATTTATTCCTAAGTATCTTATCTTCTTGGGGGCTACTGTGAATGGTATTGATTTGGTTATTTCCTCTTCGGTGTTCTTTTTGTTGATGTAGAGGAATCCAAGTGATTTTTGTATGTTTATTTTATAACCTGAGACTCTGCCAAACTCTTCTATTAGTTTCAGTAGTTTTCTGGAGGATTCCTTAGGGTTTTCTGTGTATAAGATCATGTCATCTGCAAATAGTGATAACTTTACTTCCTCCTTGCCAATCCGGATAGCTTTTATTTCTTTGTCTAGCCTAATTGCCCTGGCTAGGACTTCAAGCACGATGTTGAATAAGAGTGGTGATAAAGGACATCCTTGTCTGGTTCCCGTTCTCAAGGGAAATGCTTTCAGGTTCTCTCCATTTAGAGTGATATTGGCTGTTGGCTTTGCATAGATGCCCTTTATTATGTTGAGGAATTTTCCTTCAATTCCCATTTTGGTAAGAGTTTTTATCATAAATGGGTGTTGGACTTTGTCAAATGCCTTTTCTGCATCAATTGATAAGATCATGTGGTTTTTGTCTTTTGTTTTATTTATGTGATAGATTACATTAGTGGTTTTTCTGATATTAAACCAGCCTTGCATACCTGGCATAAATCCCTCTTAATCATGGTGAATTATTTTTTTGATGTGTTGTTGGATTCTATTGGCTAGAATTTTGTTGAAGATTTTTGCATCTATGTTCATGAGGGATATAGGTCTATAATTTTCTTTTTTTCTAATGTCTTTACCTGGTTTTGTTATCAGGGAGATGGTGGCTTCATAGAATGAGTTGGGTGGTATTCCATCATTTTCTATGCTTTGAAATACCTTTAGTAGTAGTGGTGTTAACTCTTCTCTGAAAGTTTGGTAGAACTCTGCAGTGAAGCCGTCCGGGCCAGGACTTTTTTTTGTTGGGAGTTTTTTTATTACCATTTCAATCTCTTTTTTTGTTATGGGTCTATTTAGTTGTTCTACTTCTGAATGTGTTAGTTTAGGTAGGTAGTGTTTTTCCAGGAATTCATCCATTTCTTCTCGGTTTGCAAATTTGTTAGAGTACAATTTTCCTAGTAATCTGAAATGATTCTTTTAATTTCATTTGGTTCTGTTGTGATGTGGTCCTTCTCGTTTCTTATTCGGGTTATTTGTTTCCTTTCCTGTATTTCTTTAGTCAGTCTAGCCAATGCTTTATCAATTTTGTTAATTTTTTCAAAGAACCAGCTTTTGGCTTTGTTAATTCTTTCAATTGTTTTTCTGTTCTCTAATTCATTTAGTTCAGCTCTAATTTTTATTATTTGTTTTCTTCTGGTGCTTGATGGGTTCTTTTGTTGCTCACTTTCTATTTGTTCAAGTTGTAGGGACAGTTCTCTGATTTTGGCTCTTTCTTCTTTTTGTATGTGTGCATTTATCGATCTAAATTGGCCTCTGAGCACTGCTTTTGCTGTGTCCCAGAGGTTTTGATAGGAAGTATTTTCATTCTCGTTGCATTCTATGAATTTCCTTATTCCCTCCTTGATGTCTTCTATAACCCAGTCTTTTTTCAGGAGGGTATTGTTCATTTTCCAAGTATTTGATTTCTTTTCCCTAGTTTTTCTGTTATTGATTTCTAGTTTTATTGCCTTGTGGTCTGAGAAGATGCTTTGTAATATTTCGATGTTTTGGACTCTGCAAAGGTTTGTTTTATGACCTAATATGTGGTCTATTCTAGAGAATGTTCCATGTGCTCTAGAAAAAAAGTATACTTTGCAGCAGTTGGGTGGAGAGTTCTGTATAAGTCAATGAGGTCAAGTTGGTTGATTGTTGTCAGTAGGTCTTCCATGTCTCTATTGAGCTTCTTACTGGATGTCCTGTCCTTCTCCCAAAGTGGTGTGTTGAAGTCTCCTACTATAAATGTGGAGGTATCTATCTCACTTTTCAATTTTGTGAAAGTTTGATTTATGTATCTTGCAGCCCTGTCATTGGGTACATAAATATTTAATATGGTTATGTCTTCCTGATCAATTGTCCCTTTTATCATTATATAGTGTCCTTCTTTATCCTTTGTGGTGGATTTAAGTCTAAAGTCTATTTTGTCAGAAATTAATATTGCTACTCCTCTTCTTTTTTGCTTATTGTTTGCTTGATATATTTTTTTCCATCCTTTGAGTTTTAGTTTGTTTGTGTCTCTAAGTCTAAGGTGTGTCTCTTGTAGGCAGCATATAGATGGATCGTGTTTCTTTATCCAGTCCGTGACTCTCTGTCTCTTTATTGGTGCATTTAGTCCGTTTACATTCAGCGTAATTATAGATAAATAAGTTTTTAGTGCTGTCATTTTGATGCCTTTTCATGTGTGTTGTTGGCCATTTCATTTTTCCACATACTTTTTTGTGCTGAGACATTTTTCTAAGTAAATTGTGAGATCCTCATTTTCATAGTGTTTGACTTTATGTTAGTTGAGTCGTTACGTTTTTCTTGGCTTTTATCTTGAGTTATGGAGTTGTTATACCTTTTTGTGGTTACCTTATTATTTACCCCTATTTTTCTAAGTAAAAACCTAACTTGTATCGTTCTATATCACCTTGTATCACTCTCCATATGGCAGTTCAATGCCTCCTGCATTTAGTCCCTCTTTTTGATTATTGGGATCTTTTACCTATTGACTTCCATGATTCCCTGTTATGTGTATTTTTTTTTTTAATTAATCTTAATTTGTTTGTTTTTGTGATTTCCCTATTTGAGTTGATATTAGGACATTCTGTTTTATGACCTTGTGTTGTGCTGGTATCTGATATTATTGGTTTTCTGACCAAACAATATCCTTTAGTATTTCTTGTAGCTTTGGTTTGGTTTTTGCAAATTCTCTAAACTTGTGTTTATCTGTAAATATCTTAATTTCGCCTTCATATTTCAGAGAGAGTTTTGCTGGATATATGATCCTTGGCTGACAGTTTTTCTCCTTCAGTACTCTGTATATGTCATCCCATTGCCCTCTTGCCTGCATGATTTCTGCTGAGTAGTCTGAACTTATTGATTCTCCCTTGAAGGAAACCTTTCTTTTCTCCCTGGCTGCTTTTAAAATTTTCTCTTTATCTTTGGTTTTGGCGAGTTTGATGATAATATGTCTTGGCGTTTTTCTTTTTGAATCAATCTTAAATGGGGTTCGATGAGCATCTTGGATAGATATCCTTTCCTCTTTCATGATGTCAGGGAAGTTTTCTGTCAGGAGTTCTTCAACTATTTTCTCTGTGTTTTCTGTTCTCCCTCCCTGTTCTGGGACTCTAATCACCCGCAAGTTATCCTTCTTGATAGAGTCCCACATGATTCTTAGGTTTTCTTCATTTTTTTAAATTCTTTTATCTGATTTTTTTTATGTTGGTGTTGATTCCCTGGTCCTCCAGATGTCCCAGTCTGTATTCTAATTGCTCGAGTCTGCTCCTCTGACTTCCTATTGCATTGTCTAATTCTGTAATTTTATTGTTAATCTTTTGGATTTCTGAATGCTGTCTCTCTATGGATTCTTGCAACTTATTAATTTTTCCACTATGTTCTTGAATAATCTTTTTGAGTTCTTCAACAGTTTTGTCAGTGTGTTCCTTGGCTTTTTCTGCAGTCTGCCTTATTTCGTTTGTGATGTCTTGAAGCATTCTGTAAATTAGTTTTTTATATTCTGTATCTGATAATTCCAGGATTGTATCTTCATTTGGGAAAGATTTTGATTCTTTTGTTTGGGGGGTTGGAGAAGCTGTCATGGTCTGCTTCTTTATGTGGTTTGATATGGACTGCTGTCTCCGAGCCATCACTGGGAAACTAGTTTTTCCAGAAAACCTGCTAAAAAAAAATGCAGTCAGATCCCTATCAGAGTTCTCCCTCTGGCTCATGCTATTCGGATGTTAATGAAGCCGCCTGGGGAGGGTGAGGGAGGGATCAGAGAGATAGGAGAGTAGCACCTCAGAATATAGCCAGAGTTGCTTGTCTTGCTTGGAATGACTATTATATCTGAGATTCCCGCAGGGCACGTTGCCTATGTGTGCTGGCTGTGCGGAGATTGCCCCCGGGGGGTCTGGCCCTCTGGAGTCATGGTCAGATCCTCCACTGCCAGCCCCACGCCCAAGGTTAATGTTCCCCTGCTGGGACGGTGCACTCTCGACTCCAAAATCTGTCGCTGCCTCCTGGGGACTTCTCGCCCCGCCAGCCGCGTCGCCGTGCCGCCCCTGCGAACCGGCTAGGACCCCTCCCGGGGTTAGTTCAGGTGAGTGGAGCAGCTCCCCGTGCTTGTGACATGACCACGTGTCCCGGCTGGGATGCTGCTCTCCCCACTCCAAGACCAGTCGCTGCCTCCCGGGGACTTCTCCCACCGGCTGCATCGCCACGCCGTCCATGCGAAATGGCTGGGCCCCCTCCCGGGGTTAGTTCAGGGGGGTGGAGCAGCTCTCCGTGCTTATGCCGTGCCTGTGTCCAGCCAAAATCCCGGCGGGACTGTTCCCCGGCTGGGACGCTGCTCTCCCCGCTCCAAGATCAGTTACTGCCTCCCGGGGACTTCTCCCACCGGCTGCTTCGCCAAGCCTCCCGCACAAACCAGCTGGGCCCCCTCCCGGAGTGAGTTCGGGGCCTAGGGCTGGGCCACTTGTTTGTGCCATCTGCTCCCCTGGGCTCTGCCCCAAATCGGGTGCGGAATGTTACTTGACTGGTACGCTGGCTCCAGGCTCTGAAAACAATCACTGCTTCCCTGTATTTGTTCATTCTCCGTCTCTAAATCTGTGTTTGTTGTTCAAGGTTCGTAGATTGTTATGTATGTGATCGATTCACTTGTTTTTCTGAGTCTTTGTTGCAAGAGGGATCCGAGGTAGTGTCTGCCTAGTCCCCCATCTTGGTCCCCAGCCTATCTGTAAACTTTTCTATATTCTCATTCTGCCCACTCAAAGAAAAAAATTGGAAACTACCAAGTTGCTAAATGTTTAATACCTAGTCAGTATTTATTCGTTTCTGAACACTTATAAAAAATACTTTAAATTCTTTCTCCACAGATATCCTAGAGATTTTTCCTCCCAGACAATGCACCTGGTAAAACTTGGATTGTGTGATAGGTAGCCATTACTTGTAAAGAAGGGGAAGAAGCTTTTGAAAGGTCACACTCTCTCAGAGGGGAATTTTCTTTTTATTTTACATTAGATGAAGGTTTACAGAACAAACTAGTTTCTCATTAAAC
The DNA here is from genome assembly GCF_030014295.1 of Loxodonta africana. Classification (NCBI taxonomy): domain Eukaryota; kingdom Metazoa; phylum Chordata; class Mammalia; order Proboscidea; family Elephantidae; genus Loxodonta; species Loxodonta africana. Next base: position 21,739,494 of record NC_087362.1, read on the forward strand.
AGTTAGTACACACATATTGTTTTCTGACATTGGTTAACCTCCTCACGACATGTCAACACTCTCCGTTCTCAAACTTAGGTTCCTTATTACCAGCTCACCTGTCCCCTCCTGCCTTCTAGTCTTCGCCCCAGGACTGGTGTGCCCCTTTGGTCTCATTTTGTTTTATGGGCTTGTCCAGTCTTTGGTTGAAGGGCGAACCTCAGAAGTGACTTCATTGCTGAGCTGATAGCATGTCCGGGGCCCATACTTTCAGCCTTTCTCCAGTCTCTGTCAGTCAGAGGAGAATTTTTATGAATATTATGAATATTAAAAGCTAGTTAGGATCTGCAAATTCAGTGCTTAAAACTATGCTTGTTTTCAGAGCTCTTGTAAAATCTTTCTGTGTGCCTAGAGAGTATCTGTACACCTTTTTAAAGTTGGTGACAAAGAACATTGACATTTACAAGATGGGCAGAGGAAGATGAAAGGAAAGAAGAAAAATCAGTAAATCATAGTTATGGTATGAGTGGTAAATAATGTTGACTGTGACAAAGAAATCAAGTAAAATAAGGAGTGAAACGTTTGAAAGTTAAAAAGTGATCACCATTTTAACACATGGTAATGGAGCTGTAGAAGTGGAGGACAGATTGCCAGGTATGAGAAGTGTGTGAAGATTGAGATGTAAAGATGGCATCAAAGGCAAAAATCTCCTACAATCGGTTGACTGAAGGAAGAGAGAACAGTAGGATCTGAGCCTGAACTGGGTTGTGAAATCAGGTCTCTTCACTACTGAAAATATTTCAGTGGCTTCTCATTGTTCTTGATGTAAAATCTACAACCGTTCCAAAAGCCCTCCCTTATATGGCCCGCTGCCCACCTTTCCAGCCTCATTTCTGGTCCCTCTTTCACTGTCCTCTTTGCTCATTGTGCTCCAGTCCTGTTTCCAAGAAAACCTAAGGTTCTTCTTGCCTGAGGGTGTTTTCACATGCTCAGCTGTCTGTGGGGAGTGATAATCCCTGCCATTGTTCACCTCACCCATCACTTACCTGGCCAATTCCCAATCATGCTTCAGACCTCAGTTTAATATCACTCCCTTAAGACAGCTTCTCAAACTCACAGGCTTAATTATGTCTCCTGTTATCTACAAGTAAGCCTTGTATTGTCGCAAATCACAGTAATTTGTGTATTTTAGTTTAATATCTCTATCCCAAAAAGAATTAGTCGATATTCAATCATTTCAAGAGGTGGCATATGATCAGGAACCAATGGTACTGAAGGAAGATGTCCAATGCTCTGAAGGCATTGGTGAAAAACAAGGCTACAGGAATTGATGGAATATCTATTGAGATGTTTCAACAAACGGATGCAGCGCTGGAGGTGCTCACTCGTCGTCTATGCCAAGAAATATGGAAGACAGCTTTCTGGCCAACAGACTGGAAGAGATCTATATTTATGCCTATTCCCAAGAAAGATGATCCACCTGAATGTGGAAATTAAAGAGCAATATCATTAATATCACATGCAAGCAAAATTTTGCTGAAGATCATTCAAAAATGACTGCAGCTGTATATTGACAGGGAACTGCCAGAAATTCAGGCCAGTTTCAGAAGAGGATGTGGAACCAGGGGTATCGTTGCTGATGTCAGATGGATCCTGGCTGAAAGCAGAGAATACCAGAAGGATGTTTACCTATGTTTTATTGACTATGCAAAGGCATTCGACTGTGTGGGTCATAACAAATTATGGATAACATTGCAAAGAATGAGAATTCCAGAACACTTAATTGTGCTCATGAGGAACCTTTACATAGATCAAGAGGCAGTTGTTCGGACAGAACAAGGGGATACTGATTGGTTTAAAGTCAGGAAAGGTGTGTGGCAGGGTTGTATTCTTTCACCATACCTATTCAATCTGTATGCTGAACAAATAATACGAGAAGCTGGCCTATATGAAGAAGAGCAGGGAATCAGGATTGGAGGAAGACTTATTAACAACCTGCGTTATGCAGATGACACAACCATGCTTGCTGAAAGTGAAGAGGACTTGAAGAGCTTACTGATGAAGATCAAAGACCACGGCCTTCAGTATGGATTACACCTCAACATAAAGAAAACAAAAATCCTCACAACTGGACCAATGAGTAACATCATGATAAATGGAGAAAAGATTGAAGTTGTCAAGGATTTCATTTTCCTTGGATCCACAATCAACAGCCATGGAAGCAGAAGTCAAGAAATCAAAAGACGCATTGCATTGTGTAAACCAGCTGCAAAGGACCTCTTTAAAGTGTTGAAGAGCAAAGATGTCACTTTGAAGACTAAGGTGGGCCTGACCGAAGCCATGTTATTTTCAATTGCATCATGTGCATGTGAAAGCTGGACAATGAATAAGGAAGACCGAAGAAGAGATGATGCCTTTGAATTGCGGTGTTGGTGAAGAATATTGAATATACCATGGACTGCCAGAAGAATGAATAAATCTGTCTTGGAAGAAGTACTGCATCTTACATACTTTGGACATGTTGTCAGGAGGGATCAGTCTCTGGAGAAGGGCATTGTGCTTGGCGAAGTACAGGGTCAGCGGAAAAGAGGAAGACCCTCAGTGAGGTGGATTGTGAGGATGGTCCAGGACTGGGCAGTGTTTCGTTCTATTGTGCATAGGGTCACTGTGAGTCGGAACCGACTCAATGGCACCTAACAACAACAACAATCCCTTGCTAAACTTTGTAAACTCTCTGGCAACAGAAGTTATTTTAATCTTCTGCGTTGATAAGTTGCCAACAATTGCTGTGAAAATGCTCCGTTAATCCCTTTTATGAATGCATTTTTATATATACAAAGTATATGTATGTGTATATATATATGATATGCATACAAATATGAGGGATAATGGGATGTGCAACATCCAGCCATCAAGCTTAAGAAATAGAATATTAGTAAATTCTTATAAAATGCATGAATAGGAAATCAAAATAGTGTTTGTAAAATGGAAGGCCCCCTAACCAAACCCACTGCCTTCAAGTCGATTCCGACTCATAGCGACCCTATAGGACAGAATAGAACTGCCCCATATGGTTTCCAAGGAGTGCCTCATGGAGTCAAACTGCTGACCTTTTGGTTAGCAGCCATAGCTCTCAACCACTACGCCACCAGGGTTTCCAAATGGAAGGCAGTTTACGTTAAATCCTGATAGAATGGAGAAACAATGAGTGAGAAGAAAGAAAGGAAATCGAGAACACAAAGAGAACATGTGAGACAGAATCAGCCCCAATCATGAGAAAGCTACCTCTTCCTAGGTAACTGGAAGGAAAGTAGATGCAGGTGTGTGGAAGATGTGTAGATCTGGTGGCAATAAGGTGAGAGATTATTCTCTCATTGCCTCCTTTTTGGTTCTCTTGACCTATGAGTATAGGTCATTTTCTAGTATTAGAAATTTTCTAAGAACAAAAATCAGACTGTCTTGTTCATAGAATAAATGTTCAAAAATAGCTTTTGAGTGAATGAAAAATTAGAGATAGCTAGAGATCATGTTTTTATTGTCATCAGCATAGAAATTGTATGTATAGCTCAGATGTTCCATTTTATGGTGCAATGCTGTAAGCCCATATTTATCAAAAATCTAAAGCATCCCATGTTAATTTCATTCCTCCTTTTTATACATAATATGTTTGGGAGAGTTGGATCCAATCCTGTTTAGTTCTATAATTGTTCAGAGAACACAAGAAGCTAGCCCTCTGAAGCTATAAAACAAGCACTACACCCACGGAGGAATTTGTTGCTTCTGGACAGGTAATTTGCCATTAGACATTGAGGCTGGATGGCTGGTGACACAGAATAGATCTTTTTGGAAGAAGAGCTGTCTGAAATGGGATAGTGTCACCTCAGAGGCTGGTGGCTGAGGCTAGGCTGTTGTCCTATGCCAGTGGTGACTAGCAGAGCCCTATCACAGTGCTTCTTTCAAAGAAGATGAGTCCCTTCCTTCAGTGTTCTCCTTCCACCCACAGGGAGTTGTGGGAAAGGAAGTTCTCATGAACCAGAACTCTGGGAGACTTCCACAGCCTTTGCCCTTGAGAGGATGCGAGTTCCTAGCGTTTGGGGGAGATACTGACTCTTAACCCCAAATTGTCATTATTCTTCTTTCCCGCCATTATTTACAAATATTTCAACACTAGGTAAAAGACTTCTTTACCATAACCTGTCTATTCCTAAGATATTCATTTTAAATCCTATCTTGGTTAGTTGAAATACATTTGTTGAGAATATGAGGGCCATATTTTTTCAGAACCATACATTATAATTACTGTTAATTAAGGGTTAATATATATGCAGAAAAATGCATATAAACACATTTGAAAAAATGTGTTTATAGACAAATCACAACAATACAGCTTGATGAATTTTCAGTGATCACGTCCGTGCAAACATCACCCAGAGCATTGCCAGTCCCCCAACAGCAACTAGCCAAGTAACTAACATCCAATCTCCCAATGTCATAGACAAATTCTGCCTGATTTTGACCTTTCTAGAAATGGAATCACATAGTATGTACCTTTGTGTACTTGCCCTTTTTGCATAACTTACTCTTTGTAAAAATTATCTATGTTGTAGAAGGCAGCAATATTTCATGCATTTTCATTGCTTTATAATATCCCATTGTGTGAATATATTATAATTTATCAATTCAACTTTTGAAGGATTTGGGTTGCTTCCATTTGGGGACTCTTATCAGTGACTGTGCTTTTGACATTTCTGTACATGTATCTTTTTTGTGTATATGTATATACATGCAGTAACATTATTTGTTCCCTGAACAATATCAGGGACCTCTAGGAAGAGGAACTGAATGGAATGCGACTGACTTCTGCTAATGTTCGAGGTATAAATACTTCTCTGGTCAGTATTATTTTTCATAGTTAAATGCAGGTTATAGTTCTGAATAGTGACCGAAGTTCTCAGAAAGAACGTTTTGGGTTAGAAAATATTATTTATTATTATTATTACTTAAACATGGTTAGGGATCCCTTGTGGTGTAGCAGTCAAAGCGCTTGACTGCTAACTGAAAGCTCTATGGTTAGAACCGCCAGCAGCCCCGTGGGAGAAAGATGTGGCAGTCTGCCTCCATAAAGATTTACAGCCTTGGAAACTCTATTAGGTCCCTAGGAGTCGAAGTTGACTCGATGGCAGTGGGCTTGGAAACATGGTTTATCTGGCTATGTAAATGGTTAAGAGCTTGAGTGCTAACCAAAAGGTCAGCACCTCAAATTGACCAGCTTCTCCTTAGAAACCTTATGGGGCAGTTCTACTTAGTCCTATAGGGTGGTTATGAGTTGAAATCAATTTGATGGCAATGCGTTTAGTTTTCTTTATTGGTTTGTATTTTGTACTGGGAGGAACATTTGGAAAAACGTGTTTATAGACAAGCATTGGATGCGTTATGGAATTAATGTCACTTTAGATTTTGTTTCCTACCTGGGTGCTAATAAAGTAACATAGCACATTTAGTTGTAATATTTCTGTCATCTTTTTCAACTAAGACGATCTTCCCTCCTTTGATTGTTACAGCTGTTGTTATCATTCATGACATTGACTTTTTAAAGAGGCTAGGCCAGTGTCGTAGGCTGGATTCTCTAGAGAAGCAAAACCAATAAAGTGCATGTATACGCACACACAGAGAAGAGTGAGAAAAAGAGAGAATCATACAGAGGGAATGGCTCGGGCAGTCGTAGAGGCTGGCAAGTCCCAAGTCCATGGGTCAGGCTGGAGGCTTCTCCTGACTCACATAACTGCAGGGCTGACCAACTTAAGACTGGCAGGTCAGACACAGGCCTCTGGCTCAGAGGCTGCCAACGCCGACGAATCCCAAGACAGGCAGGGAAGCTGCTAGCTCAAGTCCCAAGAATCAAAGGTCAGATGCAGGATTCTGCAGGAACAAAAGCCATTGAATTTTGCCAGAAAATCCACATATATTGGATGCAGGCCATATCCCCAAGGAAATGCCCTTTCAACTGCTTGGCTGCTTATAGCAGAGCTCATCGTTGAGGTGAGTACATTATATCAGATCTTATTATGGAAGTGATTACATCATTACATGGCTGCCAAACTACTTCATGACTGCCAAACCACTGAGAATCATGGACCAGCCAAGCTGACACACAATCTTCACCACCACAGCCGGATATATTGTAGACTGTCTCACTCTCTGGGTTAGTCTGATTATTTCCTCAGGGTTTGGTTCAGGTTAAACATTTTTACAACAAGAAAACTACATAAGTGATTTTGAAAGGCACCTTCACTTACCTGCAGAGAGAAATTGTAAATTTTCTCAGATTTACAAATATGAAGTCAATATTTTCATTAGTCTATAAATGACATACTTCTATAATTTGAAATGAATGGTCTTAAAACCTGCACCTCCCCCCAACAATGCTAGGGACATTTTTTTTTAAGTCCTTAAAAAGGAACAATTGAGTTTTATTTAGTGTGTGGTATATCAGTTACAAAAATAAGGTGAAGGAAAAAGAAGTCAAATAGGTATCAGACTAGCCTTAAAAAAGGTTTCTGTATTAAGACTTTTTAGCTAAGACACAAAGAGTCTTAAAAGAAGTTCAAAAACAAATACGAAAGAATTATGTAAATTTCCAAGTTTATTTTATAGCCATAATCATCACAATTCCTTTAATAATTTCAATTGTTCCGTTAAATTTGTTTTTAAAGATGCCTATATATTTTCTTTCTGATTTTATCAAAGTGTGGAAAAATATAACAGTAACATTTTTGTTCATTCAAGACTTTTGTTCATTTTTTGACAGGGAGTTTAAAGAATTAAAATTTCTTAAATTCCTTATTCTAGTCTTATAAGTCATATAAGCAATCATAATTTACTCTGCAAGTTTTAAGATTGTGTAAACATAAATTTCATAGTCAAGAAAATTTGATACGTGCTTTTTTTTATAATATAAAATAATATAAGTTGGGACCTATTTAAAAACAATATTAATTCTAATGAATCTCATTTATTGCTATAAAAACCACGTGCCCCGGAATTACTCTACTGAATTACCTGAGTAAAATATAAGAGTGCCATATTCGTGGATAAACTTTTTGATCTACAGTGATTGGATCATTCTTTAATGTTAATTTAAAGTTGAAATGTCCAAATTATCTTTTAGACTTTAGCGTAAAGTTAAATTGAGGTAATTATTAATTAATAAATTTAATGATGAGAAGGCAAAACACTTGTTCTCCATGGAAAGGTTTTTATTTCCATTCTCTGTATGAAAACATATTCGTTCTTCATGGTAATAAAATGCAATGATAATATGTACAGCAAAACAATCTCTTAAAATATACCTTATAAGATTAAGCTAAGTTTAGATATCTTCGATAAGACTAAGTTGAATTTTAAAAAGTAAGAAATAAATGACATCCATTGTTATTTTGTAAGTGTATATTTATGTTTAAAATACATACATGTGGAGTTACATTAAAACTATGTGCATGTAAGAGAAAAGAAATTCATGATAACTCATGAAGAAGCATGGTCTTTGACTAGCAGTCAGTTTTCAGTGTGAGATAATAACAAAATGGCTTTCTGCCTTGTGGTAGATTTTTGTCCTTCAACAAATGTTTACTGTCCCATATAAGTCAGTTCAAGTTACAAATCACGCTTTTGTGCTGACTGAGTAATCTCATAAGTGCAGAGACTCACAAACAGACTACTCCCTCACTTCTGGAGTTAGTATTTCTAATACCTTTTGTTAAGGAACCCTGGTGGTGCAGTGTTTTAGTGCTTGGTTGCTACCCAAAATGTTGGCGCTTCTAACCCACCAGCCATTCCAAGGCAGAAAGATGTGGCATTTGGCTTCTGTAAAGATTTACAGCCTTGGAAACCCTGTGGGACAGTTCTAACATGTCCTATAGGGTCTCTATGAGTCATAATCGATTGTTAATATCTTTTGTTATGGTTGTTGAGAGTAGTTTAATTCTTGTTAATAAAAGTAAAAAATGTGGCCATTTTTGGATCTTGAGCACCTGTTTTCTTATCTGAAAACTGTTTTTGATGTAATTCTTCTCCAAAATCAGGCCAGAAATTTGGAGTTATAAGCAGTGTTTTACACACCAAACCAACCACTAGGTGGCATCAAAGGTTTGCGTCCTCACTGTAATTTGTGGCTGCACTCCAGAAAAAGAAGGGATGCTTGGAAATAATTAGGTATGATAGTTAGAACCCCATGTTTTCCGAATTACCTTAACAATCACATGTTCTATTTGTGAAGTTTACCATGTGGGGAAAATGGTCAATTAAAAAGAAGAATTCAACCCACTGTGAAAATTACTTCCTTCTTACAATGAAGATACACTGTGTACCTTTTTGGAATGGGTGAAATTATAATCATATTTATTGTACATGCTGAAACCCTGACTGTGAAATAATTTTCTCCTAAAAAGATGCGATTTCTAGGTTTAAAATACCTTTTTACAATTGGAAGTAATTGTGACCCATGCTTTACAAGACTGATTTTATATATTCATCAATGCTTTCAAAGCTCATAATGTGTTCTTTGCCTCATAGCAATCACTGAGAAAAAACCACACTCAGTAATCAAGGGTAGACCCATTTGCTTATGTAAAGCTCCCGCAATAAGAGATTTCATTCTTCTCCATGCTGATATTTTTATAACTTAACCAAAGCCATTTGGCCTTCCCATCAACATGTGGATTCTGCTTCCTTTGATAATTTGCCAGAAGGTTCCAGCTTAAAGCCACAGACCAAAGATTAAATTTTCAGACAGAAGCACCAAAGGAGGAGCAGTTTCAGAATCTCAATGAAAATAAATTTATCAAGTGCTTTTGTCATTTGAGACTACCAGGAGTATATTCAATCCAAAGGGCTTATCAGTTTAAGCTGGCATTATCACGGCGAGCAGATACCTGAGAGATTATACCAAGCAATTCAAAATTTAGGATTTCTAAGAAGTTTTTAGTCCAAAAATAGACATTTGTAGAAATAGACTTTAATTCAAGATAAGCAGAATAAGAGGATTAAATGAAAAGCAATTGTGATTATTGATCTTGGAATTATTTGTAAAGTTCTATTTTTGGACAAAGAGCCTTTTCCTCCTCTTACTCTACATTGAATTCTAACTTTAGAGGTTATACCTATAGAAATTGAGATAGACTATTTCTCTAGTAACACTTTGTTAAGGAATGACTAACCCGAATCTTCCTGATAGTTGGCTTTTAAATCCTTCCATGGTTTTTTTTATTGTAGAGTCCTTAGTAATATTATTACTAACATTAATGATAGTAATAAAAATACTGTGCATTTCAGATGATCCCATATGAGGGGGGAGAGAGAACTGGATATTCAATATACTTCCTCCAATGCACTCATGTCATCAGACTACATGAATACATAAAATGACTTGAATGCTCTCATTGAGAGGGGAGTTATTATATAGAAAATAATCTAATATAGAAAACTATGAGTATATTAAAATAAATAATGGATTTTCATGTGATTTTAATTGTATTTCAGAGGAGAAATTTAAAGTGGGCAATGCTTAAAAAAAATTAGAGCTACCCTTTGTTAAAGGACATTGAGTTAAATTTTACTCATCTTAATTATTCTAACCAATGACTTCTTCATTGCAAATACCTTTTTCCACCAACATAAATGGCAACTATACATGTGGACCTTGCCAGATGGAACACACAGGAATCAAATAGACTACATCTGTGGAAACAGATAATGGGAAAGCTCAATATCATCAGTCAGAACAAGGCCAGGGGCCAACTGCCAACAGACCGCCAATTGCTCATATGCAAGTTCAAGTTGAAACTGAAGAAAATTAGAACAAGTTCACAAGAGTCAAAGTACAACCGTGACTATATCCCACCTGAATTTAGAGACCATCTCAAGAATAGATTTGATGAACTGAACACTAATGACTGAAGACCAGACAAGTTGTGGAATGACATCAAGGACAACATACATAAAGAAAGCAAGAGGTCATTAAAAAGACAAGAAAGAAAGAAAAGACCAAAATAGATGTCAGAAGAGACCCTGAAACTTGCTCTTGAATGTAGAGTAGCTGAAGCAAAAGGAAGAAATGATGAAGTAAAAGAACTGAATAGAAGATTTCAAAGGGTGGCTCAAGAAGACAAAGTATTATAATGACATGTGCAAAGACCTGGAGATGGAAAACCAAAAGGGAAGAACACGCTCTGCACACAGGTGCAGTGCAGGAAATGCTTGCTCATCTAGACCAAGAAATTTGGAAGGCAGCTACCTGGCAAATCAACTGGAAGAAATACACATTTATGCCTATTCCAAATGCAGAAGTCATAGAACAATATCACTAATATCATATGCAGATAAAATTTTGCTGCAGATCATTCTGAAGTGGCTGCAGTCATATATCAACAGAGAACTGCCAGATATTCAAGCTGGATTCAGAAGAAGGTGTGGAACCAGGGATATCATTTCTGATAGCAGATGGATCCTGGCTGAAAGCAGAGAATATCAGAAAGATGTTTACCTGTGTTTTATTGACTATGCCAAGGCATTTGACTGTGTGGATCATAACAAATTATGGCTAACGTTGTGAAGAATGGGAATTCTAGAACACTTAATTGTGCTCGTGCAGAACCTGTACACAGATCAAGAGTCAGTCATTTGAATAGAACAAGAGGTTACTGCCTGGTGTAAAGTCAGGAAAGGTGTGTGTCAGGGTTGTATTCTTTCACCATACCTGTTCAATCTGTTTGCTGAGCAAAGAATCTGAGAAGCTGGACTATATGAAGAAGAACATAACCTCAGGATTGGAAGACTCTTAACAGTTTGCATTATGCAGATGACAGAACATTGCTTGCTGAAAGTGAAGAGGACTTGAGGCACTTACAGATGAGATCAAAGACCATTAAGAAAACAACATAAAGAAAACAAAAATCCTCACAACTGGATCAATAAGCAATATCATGACAAACGGAGAAAAGATAGAAGTTGTCAAGGATTTCAGTTTCCCTGGATCCACAATCAACATCCCTCACTTCAGCAGTCAAGAAATCAAGACACATTGCATTTGACAAATCTGCAGTAGAAGGTCTCTTTAAAGTGTTGAAAAGCAAAGATGTCACCTTGAAGACTAAGGTATTTTCATTTGCCTCATATGCATGCAAAAGCTGGATGAAAAATAAGGAAGACTGAAGAAGGATTGACACCTTCAAATTATAGTGTTGCTGAAGAATATTGAATATACATACCATGGACTGCCAAAAGAACGAAAAAAATCTGTCTTGGAAGAAGTACAACCAGAATGCTTTTAGGAACAAGGATGGCGAGACTACTTCTCACATACTTTGGACATTTTATCAGGATAGATTAGTCCCTGGAGAAGGACATCATGCTTGGTAAAGTAGAGGGCCAACGAAAAAGAAGACCCTCAACAAGATGGATTGACACCGTGGCTGCAAAGGCAAGCTCAAGCATAACAACGATTGTGAGAATGGCTCAGGACTGGGCAGTGTTTCATTCTGTTGTACATAGATAGGGTCGCTATGAGTCAGAACTGACTCCATGGCATCTAACAACAGCAACGATTATACTAAATATATTAACAACCAAAACTTATTCATAGTTAACTTTGCATCTATGTAGATTCTGTAGGATATATGGCATATATTAGTTAACCTTCACTACAAAATTACTCAAAATGACAGTCACAAATTATACAAAATACCTTTATTGAGACGGAGCTTTATTCTTTGCTCACTTCCCTGTCCTTTGTGGGTCAGCTTTACCTCAGTCCCTATGCTCTTTGTGTGGAATACAAGCTGAAGAATTTCTTTCTATCAGAGAAAGAGGAAAAGGAGAGATGATAGAACCACATGATGGCTCTTGAAGAAAAGCTTATGCTTGCAAACAACATTTTTTTTTTTTTAAGGCCACTGACTTCATCGATTTAAAAAAACTTTATAAGGACAGTGACTATCCTGTCAAAAAGGAGACAAATGGCATAAAAACAGACCAGATGTGAGGGTGAGAGTGAAAGAAGGGGACAAGAATCCATTCAGGAAAGCTGGTAACTATCACCATGGAACTGGCAGGGGAAGGAGGAGGATGGGGAACTCATGCAAGAGCGAAAACTCCAAAAAAGTTGAAATGGTGAAGGGACAAAACTCCTAAAAGATCCTGGAGTACGTTGGCGGTGACCCTGACAGCAGTGATCTTTTCCTTGTAGAGGACGGGGGAGGAGTTCCCATTCAGCTGCAAACTCTGGAGACTCAGGGCTGGAGACTGGGGCTCCCCAGACAGCATCACAAGAAGGCGTCACACCACTCTGGAAGGCACCCAAAGCATACACCGCCCCTCCCAAGTTAAGTGGCCAAGTCTGATATCCATGGGCAAGAAGAAAAATCTTGCCTGGAGCAATACCAGAAGGTCAAGCCAGCAAATATTTTGACAATAAAATAATCTACATAAATGTTACCCCCATGGTTGCCATTGAGTTGATTCTGCCTCATATCGGCCCTACAGAGCAGAGCAGAACTTCCCTGTAGTGTTTCCAAGGTAGTAATCTTATGGAAGCAGATTGCCACATCTTCCTCCCTAGGAACAGAGCAGTTGATAGGTTATAACTGTGGACCTCTTAGCAGCCAAGTGCTTAACCACTACACCACCGGGCTCTTTTGAACTTTAATAAGAATGTCTCTAAAAAGAAAAAAAAAAAAAAAAGAATGCCTCTAAAATACACATGTAATCATTTTATCCTCCTACTTTAAAAAAAAAAAATTCATGGTTTTACATTATTAGGAAAAAAATTCAAATTTCTTAAGCTGATTTTTTTTTTTTTAATGATATGTATCTTATGTACCTTTCTAAAAATCTCTTTCTCATTGCCTTCCCCACTGGATACTTCCAGACTGTTCTCTGTGAAACTGCCTCTCCCAAAGTGACATTTATCATTAAATAGTCCTCAATTTGGATGTAGGTTTCTCTAGGAAAAACCCCATTAGCATATCCCATTACTTCCTGTCACCTTGAGGAGACTATGCGGATCACCTATGTGTTTTCAAGGCACTCATTCTTCTACCCTCAAAGAACTTGCCATATTTTAACAAGTGTTTGATTACTTGTTCAATTATTTATGCCCTTACCCCCACATTGTAAATTTTGTGAGAAAAGGGAACATTTACATGTAGGGCCTGACATAGAAGATCATTAGTTCATATTTGTGGAACAAATGAACAGATTTTATAATCCTTTCAAATTATTAGAAAAAAATGTCAAAATACTATTGTCCATCCCCCAAAACAGAGAATGCAAAGAAAGTATTCTATTTAAATAAAAAGAAAAAAATATAAAAAAGGACATTTCTATCTCAATGTACCTCCTCAAAATTAACTCAGCTGACTAAAACATATAGAAGTTAGTTAAAAACAAACAAATAAACAACCAAAGTACTTTGTTAGCTAAAAACCACTTAGGAAATTTCAGTTAATAAATCGCAAAGTGCTCCAAAGCAGATGACTAAGATCCTGTTACGTATCTGGAGATAATTGTGTGTTTTTCAGATCGTTGGAAATTCTTGTACATCATAAAAGACATAAATAAGAGTTTATGATAATTCCCTTACCCCGTTGCCCTTTGAAACCTCTTCCGTTATTCTCTTGTAAAAGTCATTCCTCTGTAGATTCACATTGGCAAAACCTTTGCATATAGGGTTATTACCAACGTAGATTGGGCCTTTCATGTTTCATGATTCTAGTGATAGAAAAAAAGTACGATTTAAAAAGACATTACAAAAAACTATCCCTAAGAGTGTAAGGAGAGATGTACAAGCACACTGTTATTCGGTGTTTTTGTAAAAGAAATGTTCTGAAAAGCAGCTTTTTATATGCACTAAGCTAAGCTTCTTTATTATTTAGTCAATGAATTAACATATTGCCACATTGCTGAGACTATAACCCCTTGATTAAATTTATTAGAGTTTTCATTTTGGTTAGAAAAGTAATATGATTTTGATGTCATCAGGCAAAGACAAACAAGAGCACGTACAATGGAGGCAAAATTGTGTACTTTTTGTTTGGGTTGGGATTCATTGCATTTTTTAATGGAAAATAAGAATTCAAAACATTCAAATTCAAGGATAATCTTTCCTTTCTCTTCCCAAGTAGACACGCAGAGAAAATAGGCATATACACTCCCTTTTCCCTTGATGATGAAAATGGCGCCTCTCCTCTGATACAGAGCTGGGCATGATTGTCTGCAGAGATCAGTATATGTTGCTCAGGCAATGACCAGATTGACTCACTCTTTTTAAAGCAGTTACATTAACAGTTGAATGAACAGGAAGTTCCATTTTAAAGTTAAATAGCCAACTTAATATTTAATTAGTACTGTACAATATTTTCCAAAGAATTATCACTGTCAATGCCATAGACATATTTCCTAGATAGACAACTCTAGTATTATCGTAAATGGATTCCTGAACTATGAAGCTGTAACAAAAGCATTTGTTCGATTTGTAATAAAGATGAACAAACAAGGCATTATGATTGGCAAAAATAAGGTACTATTCAAATATATACCCTAATCATTGTAAAAGGAAATGATTCATTTTCCTTGGCTTTGTTTTTGTTTTTGGAGAGGTTCACTTGAATCCTGAATAACGTGGATATTCTTGAAATCAATCAACAGCAAATGTAGTGAAAATAAAACACTGCATTACTTGGTATGAAAGATTTCTTTCCAAATGAATTGTTTTATGTAGGAAAAAAAAAAAAACAGCTTTTATTTACTTAAAATTAAGTGTTCTCTGCAAGAGAAAACAAAGTCAGTGAGATGTCTATTTTTTGTTGTGATTTGTTTTGTTTTTGCTTTTGCCCTTGTGAAAACTTCTTCCCCTTCAACATCTTTATTTTTATTGGTTCTTGAAATAGTAGTACCAAATCTCATAATGTAAAATTGCCCTGTTGTACCTAATACAGAATAACTGGGACTTCTGTTCTAGCAGCAAGAAATAAAAAGCTGACTTTGTAATTAAACACAGAGTATCACAAAGCAGGGTTTATTTCTTTCCAGAATTCCATCCTTCCTTCCAATCATCCTTCCATCCATACATAAGTACAGAAATACCCACGTCTATCAGGGCAATGGAAACGTCAGTAGTGTAATGGCTATGAGCTATGACTGCTAACCAAAAGGTCAGCAGTTCAAATCTACCATGAGCTCCTTGGAAACCCTATGGCATAGTTCTACCCTCTCCTATAGGGTTGCTATGAGTCAGAATTTTTTTTTTTTTTTTTTAATCCAGGCAATATATTTGAAATGTTTATAAGCTTGGTGTTCCTTCTGCTCCTTTAGTAAACCTCTTGGTTGTTTTATTATAGAAAGTTCCAGGTATGCTGCGAGATGGACCCGGATGTCCGGAGTAGCAGGAAAGCACAGAGGAGAATGAAAGAAGGGTCTGCTATCAATCAGTGTAGGTGATTTTCCATATTTTACCAACTCTTATGGCTGTATCGGTTAGTGCAAATGAGCTGAATATTCGCCCCTTAACTATCTAATCAATAAACACTTTCCTGGCCCTTCTATGAACTATGCTCTGAGCACTTCTAGCATTTTTGCCCGATATTCATGACAAATAAATAATTTCACTACAGTGCCATAAGATTTGATAAAGGAATAAATAAAGCACCTTGGAAATAAAGAGGATACAGCAAATTTACCTTATTAAAAGACATACCTCAAAGACCAGTTGCCTTCAAGTCAATCCTGACTCATGGCAACCCCATGTGTTGCAGAGTAGAACTTCACTCCGTAGGATTGTCATAGCTGTGACTTTTCCAAAGCAGATGGCCAAGTCTTTCTTCCAAGGCACCTCTGGGCAGATTCGAATCACTAACCTTTTGATTAGTAGTCCAGAGCTTCACCGATTGCACCACACAAGGATTCTGATTAAAAGATATAGAAATATTGAGGGAAAATAAAAAAAAAAAAAGATTGGAAACAAGTCCACTGTTTTTATACTTTCTCATGCTCCCATTCCCAAGACACTTCTCAACCTCAAGGGTATGTTTGAGGGACTACACCCAATACAATCACCTCCTTTCTGACTACATTTTCTTCCCAAGTGTGTTTTATCAAAAAGTATAGCATTATCCAAATTCTCTCGCTCTCTTGCTTGCCAGTTATCCATGACTTTTAAACTCCAACCATTGGACTTCTAATCAGCCAAACGGATACTGAATAAGGTAGACCATATTCCCAAACTGTGTGAATTGGTGCCATTTCAAGCCTAGGCTCTTCATGCTTAGCACAGCGATTCTTTTCTGTGACAATTTTTGTCTCTCTCCCACTCCTCTTGTAATGATTAATATAAAGGTGTGTCAATTAGGCTAGACTATGCTGTCCAGTTGTTTGATCGAATACTACTCTAAATATTGCAGTGATGTTTTTGTAGATGTAATTAACATTTATAATCAATTGACTAAAGAAGATTAACCAGGATAATGTGGGAAGGTCTCATTCAATTAGATGAAGGCCTTAAGAGCAAAACCTGAGGTTACTTCTGCCTCAAGATGTAACATAGATACCCTGCCAGAGTTTTCAGCCCAGCGCCCACAGTTACATGAACCAATTCCTTAAAATAAATCTCTCTCTCTCTAAACATACATACGTGTGTATATACACAGGAAAGCCTGGTGGCATAGTGGTTAAGAGCTACGGCTGCTAACCAAAAAGCCAACAGTTTGAATCCATAAGGTGATCCTTGGGAACTCTGTGGGGCAGTTCTACTCTGTCCTGTAGGGTCGCTATGAGTCAGAATTGACTCAATGGCAATGGTATATATATATATAAAGAGAAAATATGTATGTAAATATATACATACATGTATATCTTAATGATAAAGATCTGTCATGAAGTACAACATTGTCAGTGATAGAATAATATCCATAAGCTTACAAAGAAGACCAGTTAATACAACTAGTATTAAAATTTACAAAACAACCAATGCCAAAATGAAGAAACTGATGATTTTTTGACAATTTCTTAAGTCTGAAATTGATCCAACATGAAATCAAGATGTACTGATAACTATTGGTGATTGGAATGTGAAAGCTGGAAACAAAGGAGAATCAGCTGTTGGAAAATACGGCCTTGGTGATACAAATGAGCCCAAGATCACCTGATAGAATTTTGCGAGACCAATGACTTATTCGCTGGAAATACTTTTTTTCAACAACATAAATGACGACTATACATGTGAACCTTACCAGATGGAAAAAGCAGGAATCAAATCCATTACCACTGTGGAAAGAGATTACGGTTGTGTTCTTGCTAGGTGGCATCGAGTTTGTCCACACCTATAGCGACCCCATGCATAACCGAAGGAAACGCGGCGCAGTCCTGCACCATTGTCACAATTGTTGTTATGTCTGAGCCGGTCGTTGCAGCCACTGCATCAATCGATCTTTTTAACGGTCCTCCTCTTTTTTGCTGATGCTCCACTTTAACAAGAATGATGTCGTTCTCCAGGGACTGGTTCTTCCTGATAACATATCCAAAATACATGAGACAAAGCCTCATCATCCTTGCTTCTAAGGAGCATTCTAGCTGTACTTCTTCCAAGACAGATTAGTCTGTTCTTTTAGCAGTGCATACTATATTCAGTATTCTTCATTAACACAGCAATAAACAACATCATGATAAATGGGGAAAATATGGAAGTTGTCAAGGATTTCATTTTACTTGAATCTACATTCAATACCCATGTAAACAGCAGTCAAGAAGTCAAACGATGTCGGACAAATCTGCTGCAAAAGATCTCTTCAAAGTGTTAAAAAGCAAAGATGTTACTTTGAGAACTGAGGTGTGCCTGGTCCAAGCCATGGTATTTTCAATATCCTCACATGCATGCTAAAGCTGGACAATGAATAAGGAAGATTGAAAAAGGATTGATGCCTTTGAATTATGATGTTGGCAAAAAGAGGATGGAGAAGCTCAACGCCATCAGTCAGAACAAGGCCAGGGGATGACTGCGGAACAGACCATAAATTGCCCATATGCAAGTTCAAGATGAAGATGAAGAAAATTAAAACAAGTCCACAAAAACCAAAGTACAACCTTGAATAAAATCAATCTAAATTTAGAGATCAACTCAAGAATAGATTTGACACACTGATTGAACACTAATGACTGAGGACAAGTTGAGTTGTAAAATGACATCAAGGGCATCCTACATAAAGAAAGTAAAAGGTCATTAAAACGACAGGAAAGAAAGAAAAGGTCAAAATGGATGTCAAGAGAGACTCTGAAACTTGCTCTTGAACACAGAGTACCTAAAGTGAACAGAAGTGTTGAAGGAAAAGAGCTGAATAGAAGATTTCAAAGGGGTGCTCAAGCAGACAAAGTGAAGAATCATAACGAAATGTACAAAGACCTGGAGTAAAAAAGCCAAAAGGAAAGGACATGCTCAGCATTTCTCGAGCTGAAAGAACTGAAGCAAAAATTCAAGCCTCGAGTTGCAATATTGAAGGATGCTCTGGGCAAAAAAATTGGAAAACACAGGAAGAATCTAAAGAAGATGGGAGAAATACACAGGGGCACTATATCAGAAAGAATTGGTCAACATTCAACCATTTCAGGAGGTAGCATATGATCAAGAACTGATGATACCGAAGGAAGAAGTCCAAGCTGCACTAAAAGCATTGATGAAAACCAAGGCTCCAGGAGTTGACAAAATACCAACTGAGATGTTTTAACAAATAGATGCAATGCTGGGAGGGCTCACTCGTCTACGTCAAGAAATTTGGAAGGCAGCTACTTGGCCAAACAATTTTAAGAGATTCATATATTGGCCAATTACAACGAAAGGTGATTCTACAGAATGTGGGAATTATCAAACAATATCATTAGTATCAAATGCAAGTAAAATTTTCCTGAAGATCATTCAAAAACGGTTGCAGCAGTACATCAAAAGGAGATTGCCAGAAATTCAAGCCAAATTCTGAAGAGGATGTGGAATGAGGGATACCATTGCTGATGTCAGGTGGATCTTGGCTCAAAGCAGAGAATACTGGAAAGATGTTTACTGTGTTTTATTGACTATACAGAGGCATTCTACTATGTGGATCATAAAAAATTATGGATAATATTTCAAAGAATGAGACTTCCAGAACACTTAATTGTACTCATGTGGAACCTGTACTTAGACCAAGAGGCAGTTGTTCAGAGCAAGAGGATACTGTGTGCTTTAAAGGCAGGAAAGGTGTGCAGGCAATTGTTCACACAGAACAAGACGATATTGTGTGTTTTAAAGTCAGGAAAGGTGTGCATTAGGAATGTATCCTTTCACCATACCTATTCAATCTGTATGCTGAGCAAATAATCCAAGAAGCAGGACTATATGAAGAAGAATGGGGCATCAGGATTGGAGGAAGACTCATTAATAACCTGTGATATGCAGATGACATAACCTTGCTTGCAGAAAGCTGAGAGCTAGAAGTACTTACTGATAAAGACCGAAGACTATAGCCTTCAGTATGGATTACACCTCAACAGAAAGAAAACAAAAATCCTCACAACTGGACTAATAAGCAACATCATGATAATCAGAGAGAATATTGAAGTTGTCAAGGATTTCATCTTACTTTGATCCATAATCAATGCCCATTGAAACAGCAGTCACGAACTCAAACGATATGTCGCATTGGGCAAAACTGCTGCAAAAACTAAAAAAAAAAACCTGTTGCCGTCGAGTTTATTCCACTCATATTGACCTATAGGATGGAGTAGAACTGCCCCACTGGGTTTCAAAGGCTGTAAATCTTCATGGAACTCGACTGCCACATCTTTCTCCTGCACTGTGGTTGCTAGATGTGAACTGCCAAGCTTTCAGTTAACATCTGAGTGCTTAACCACTGCACCATTTAAGTGTTAAAAAGCAAAGATGTCACTTTGAGGACTAATGTGCATCTGACCCAAGCCATGATATTTTCAATCACCTCATATGGATGCCAAAGCTGGACAATGAATAAGGAAGACTGAAGAAGAATTGATGGATTTGAAATGTGGCATTGGCGAAGAATATTGACTGTCCCATGGGCTACCAGAGAATGAACAAATCTGTCTTGGAAGAAGTACGGGCAGAATGTGCCTTAGAAGTAAGAATGGCAAGACTTCCTCTCACTTACTTGGGTCATGTTATCAGGAGGATCCGGTCCCTGGAGGAGGACATCATGCTTGGTAGAATACACGGTCAATGAAAAAGAGGAAGACCCTCAATGAAATGGATTGGCACAGTGACTGCAACAATTGGCTTAAATATAGCAACCATTGTGAAGATGGTACAGGGCCAAGCAGCATTTTGTTCTGTTGTACATAGGGTTGCTAAAAGTCAGAACTAGCTCAAAGTCACCTAACAACTACAACAGCATATATTTATATTATGTCAACATACACATACATGTGTCTGTTCTATTTCTTTTGGTTCTATTTATCTGGAGAACCCTGACCAATATACTCCTCAATGGCTATTTAAACTGTCATTTATTTTCTAATACTTCTTAATAAATTACCTCCCAATTCACTCTAGTTTCACTGAGAAAAGAGAATTTATTGGATCAGAGCTACCACAGTTGCTTTTCCATTGCCTGCACAGGTCTTTGATCTGTTCTGGCTTTAGTAGTGTTATTTTCCTGTCCAGAAGTTTAGATCCCTCTCTTTTCCCCACAAAAGGAAACTTAGTTTTTCATTTGAATGAGATTTTTAATCTGTCACCTCTCCCTTTACACAGCTTTCTTTTCAGAGAGTATATATGTTCCACAGAGAAGAGAGACACAGACTCATTAAAAATAATACATGTGTATATATACCAAGAAAACCAAACCCACTGCAATCTAGTTGATTCTGACTCATAGTAACCCTCCAGGACAGAGTAGAACTGCCCCATAGGGCTTCTAAGGAGCTGCTGGTGGATTAGAACTGCTGACCTTTTGATTAGCAGCCGTAGCTCTTAACCACGGCACCACCAGGCTCCTCCTTTCCATTTAAGCATACTGAAATTGTCCTCACGTGTTTGCCCCACATTTTCACAGGCACCAGTTTTCAACCCATTGCAATCTGGCTTCCGCTCTTTTCATCAGAGCCACCAATATCCATCCGGTGTCTTTTGCAAAGAGAAAAATGCACATTCCACAAAAATAAATTGCCATAATAGAAGATGCTTTTCTGACATCAGCTAGAAAACAGTTGTAAGAAATAAAGTCTCGATGCCCCAGTACAATGTGTCTTATTCAGTACTCAACTTTACATAGCAGCACAGCCCACAGAAACACGTTTCTAAAATCGAATGATGTCTCTGTGTTGCCTCATACCACTGGACACTTTTTATTATCTACTCTTTGGATCTCTGCACCACCCTCAGCTTCTTTGACATCACTGGTTTCTGGTTTTTCTCTTCCGTATTTGCCTTTTGAACAATATATCTCACAGCTCTCCTTTCCACTCTCCCACCCCAGGAAAAAATCAGTGTTCTTTTTTGCTATGTGCACTCCCTGGCAGACCTGACACACCAAAACAGGCTTAGCTGAACCCATGACTCAGAACGCCACTATCATCAGGCTTGACCTGCTGGCTTAATGCAGATACGCTATCTTATACATTGGTTTCCTCATTTATTTAGCAGTCGCAGAAGGTTTATCAGATGCCAGGCATAAGGCCAGTGGTTAAGCACAAAATGTTGAGCAAAAACAGATGTGGAATATCTAATGTCATGCTAAGCATCTTCACCTGAATGTCCAGCAGGCTTTTCAGATTTCACATGCACTGTATAAAACACACAATGTTTTTTCCCTCAAACTGCTTCTCCATAACCCTTACCTTCATGAAGGATACCGTATTTCCCCACTTATTCAAATTAGAGATACAGCTGTTTTTGAGGACTTCTCATATTCCATCTTCACAGCATATAAATTACAGCATTAGTATCTCTTGATTGAATCTCCCCAAAAAATGTGTTTGAATCCTCATCCCTATACCTGTGGCTGTAATCCCATTTGGGAATTTGAGTTTCCTTGTTAGATTAATGAGGCCATATCAATGCAGGGTGTGTCTTAAACCTAATCACTGCCTGCGCTGAAGATCTTAAATTTTGTCCTATAATTTCCTATTTATTTCTCTGAATCTTATATTCCATTATAGGCTTCTTAACAGGAAGGACCAATTTGTATTCAACAATGTATCATCACTGAGCTGATTAGGCACAGAGACAAGCAAGCACAAAAAGGGGAAGATAGATGCCACACTGTAGGAAGATTGCCAAGGAACCCAGGAATGTTGGAAGAGAGAAGGATACTTGCCCAGCACTGGCAGACAGAGAACCTTCACCGTGCCCTGAATTCAGACTTCTGACCTCCTAAACTGTGAGAATATAGGGTTGTTATGAGCTGGAATCAACTAGAAAGCTATGGGTTTGGTTTTACAGGTAAACTGTGAGAATATAAATTTTAAAGCCATCCACTTGTGGTATTTGTGTTATAGCAGCACTAGATAACTAAAACAATCATTTTATCTCTAACTTCATGATCTTTATTTCATTTTATCCCCTTATCACTTCTTTTACAAACATTGGCAATGTAACTCATCTCCTATCATCTAGTTTTACCTCATTTAATTCATCTTCCACACTGTTTCCAGCCTAGCCATTCAAAAATATAAAATTGAATTGTTATCCCCTGTGAAAAATAAACAACTCAGAGCACCATTAACAGATTGTTAAGTAGTCAATTTGCAAATTGGGCAACCCATCATTTACCTAGTAAGTGAGTGTTCTTATTGAATTAGGATTCTTAAAAAGCTCATAAATAAAATTATGAGGAATTTTGAACAAAAGTTCTGATTGGTTGCCATTTAAGTTCAAAACAGTATGTGTTCAAATATTATTAGAGTTTAAATAAAAAACTTCGCTAAATAATTAGAAGACAATCACAAGATCAGTGACTCATGGTTACAAGACCCCCAAAGTTTAGAAGACAGGATATGGTCTTTAATCTAGAAAACGGGATATGTTCATTAATCTTGAATATGTTTCAAGTTCAAGTTAATGAATAACAAAACCAGCACTTTTGCTTTCAGTGAGGCTAGTCACCTAGAAACAGTTATGCAAAACAAAACAAACTACTTCTAAATGTTATAGTTTACAGCATAGCTAAAAGATTATTTGTTACACTGTTTTGGGTAAGATAATTTTTAGTGTTATAAGATAATTCTTTCTGTTTTCGTAATGTAAAATTTGTAATTTTTTCTACATCCCCAAGAACTGCATTTTGCTCAGTCAAACTGCAGTACTGTCAGCATGTCATTCAACCGTAAACCCGCTGATGTTGAGTCAATTTTGACTCATAGCGACCCTATAAGCAGAGCAGAACTGCCCCATTTGGTTTCCAAAGAGCACCTAATAGATTCTAACTACTGACCTTTTGCTTAGCAGCTGAGCTCTTAACCACTGCACCACCAGGGCTCCCATTCAACTCTAACCAATGAATTTTCCCTGGTTTTGCTATCCCAGAGCACACCATGACTGACTGTAGAGAACATCTTAAATTTTGTCCTATAATTTTTTATCTATTTCTCTGAATCTCATATTCCATTATAGGCTTCTTAACAGTAAGGACCAATTTGTATTCAACATTGTATCATCAGTGCTTACAGATAAGATAATTAAAAAAATAATAATAGATCTGAGTGAGTGAAAAAAAAAAAAACAAGAGAATGTGGCTGGGGAATTCAAGAAGAGGGAAGTGCCTTTACAAAAGCATGGAGTTGTGAAAGGACATGATATATTCAGAAAACAGTGAAATTTTCAGTATTTTAAAAGAACAGGGAATACGGGTTTATTACATGGTATGAACTTGAAGATATAGATTGGGGACAGATTTTAAAAGCTTTAAAGCCCTCCCTGTTGATATGATGTTTCTAATAAGGACTGAAAACATATTTGTAAGCAAAATTATTACATACAGTAATGACTTTTAATACTATTGTTATTTGGATACTTGTACTCACAGAGAGAAATAGACCTAAGAATTTAAATATTTGAAAGGCTACGTATTTGGGATTTGGCTTTGAAATAGACAGTGGGAACTTCATAGCACTACATCCTCGGATGAATGATTTCTACCTAACATTATCAGTCACAAAAAAAAAAAAAAAAACATTATTAGAAAAAAAAAAAATATATTAGTAGGATGGTTTAAAACCTCTTGTTTCTTTCAACTCCAAGAGTCTCATCAATAATTCACTAGCACCTTAATTATTCTGGTATGCTTCACCTTGATTTGAGAAAAACCTGTGCTATTTCAATTTAGCTTCCCAATTTATGTGTAAAGTGTTAAAAAAGTGGTTAAGAGCATAAACTCTGGAGACAAATTCTATGCTAGTTTCATTACACTGGATACTAGTATACGTATGCTTCATTTTCCTCAACTGTAAAATAGAGAAAATGCTAATACCTACCTCACAAATTTGTTGTGAGCATTACATGTATAACATGTAAAAGTATTTACAACAGTGCCTTGATACAATAAGTCTGTAAGCATAATAAGCACTATTGTTGTTGTTATTAGTTGCCGTCGAGTCGGTTCCAACTCATAGCGACCCTATGCGTGACAGAACGAAACGTTGCCTGGACCTGCGCCATCCTTACAATCGTTGTTATGCTTGAGCTCATTGTTGCAGCCACTGTGTCAATCCACCTCATTGAAGGTCTTCCTCTTTTCTGCTGACCCTGTACTCTGCCAAGCATGATGTCCTTCTCCAGGGACAGATCCCTCCTGACAACACGTCCAAAGTATGTAAGATGCAGTCTCGCCATCCTTGCCTCTAAGGAGCATTCTGGTTGTACTTCTTAGATTTGTTCGTCCTTTTGGCAGTCCATGGTATATTCAATATTCTTCGCCAACACCACAATTCAAAGTCATCAACTTTTCTTTGGCCTTCCTTATTCATTGTCCAGCTTTCACATGCATATAAGCACTGTTAGTAATATCGGTGGTATTGATATTATTGCTATCATTATCAGCAGGAGAGGAGGGTCACCATAGCTTTATTTGCTCCTACCCTACACTGTCAATCTGCATTGTCAATCACTTGAGTGATGACAGAGTCTTCGGCATCCTAATTCCCAAAAACCTTCCCCTGGGCCTCCAAGCATGCAGTCTCTCATCACAAAATCCCACAAATTCTAACCTGAAAAAGACTTTTACCTTCTTACTCTAGGTAAAACCTGACTATCTCCAGCATATACTGCTTCCTCACAGCGCTCCAATGTGATTGTTTTCTCTCCCGCTTCATACCTGGTCCTGAGTCTGAAGAAAGGTTAGGTATTTCCTTACTCCTCGTTGACACTTCAAGACCATTTTCCCTTCTTTCTAATCCCTCAACAAAAACAACAAAAATTTTTGTAATCAAACTCTACTATCCACTAACTCTCCTCAGATCCTGAGATCATTTTCTTGAAGATTTTACCTCTTATTCACTATCATTTGTTCTCAAAGTTGCTTGTTATCATAAATCAAACGCACATTCATAATCCTTCCTATATCTTGGCCCCTAATGCCCTTGGCCTCATCTCATTTAATATTCTTTTGTTCCACCCCCATGACCGTACAATAAACCTTGTCATTTTACCAATAATTTTGTTCCCTCAATTAGTTCATTGTAGGCATCCTATTGTCGGTATTTTAAACACAACATTAAATGTTATAACATAAAAAAGAAACTCTCTTTCTTATTCTTCTTCTGAAGTGCCTCATTAAGGAACAAACAAAAAATGATCCTAAGTTACCTGAAAGAAAAAAAACACTAACACTGTTGGAGGAAAAGAAACAAAATAGAGACGCCATAATAACATATTGTCTACTAGCCAATCAAAATTTTTTATATATTCAAAGAAGCAGAAGAATATGACACGTAACACATAACCAGGAGATCACTCAATGAATAGAAAGAAATCCAGAAATATTCGAGATAATAGAATTAGCAGACAAAGGTTTTACATAACTCTTCTAAATATGGACTCAAGAATATAGTAGAGATACAAAGTGGAAAAAACAAAAAGCGCAACACGAATCTCTAGTGTTGAAAATAAACTACCTGAAATAAAGAAATCATTAGATAGGTTAATAAAATAGTAGACCCTGAAGAAGAAAAGATTAGTAAACTTGAAAGCATACAATAGATACTACACAAACAGAAACAGTGAAAAGAGACTGAAAAAAGTAAACAGAGCCTCTGTTACTTGTAAAGCAATGGCAAGTGATCTAATACGTATGTACCTGAATTCCCAGCAAGAAGGAAGGGACCCCTCCACACACACCTCATATGCATGCAAAAGCTGGACAATGAATAAGGAAGATGGAAGAAGAATTGACACCTTTGAATTGTGGTGTTGGCAAGAATATCGAATATACCATGGACTGCCAAAAGAACGAAAAAAAATCTGTCTTGGAAGAAGTACAACCAGAATGCTCCTTAGAAGCTAGGATGACAAGACTACTTCTCACATCTTTGGGCATGTTATCAGGAGGGATCAGTGCCTGGAGAAGGACATCATGCTTATAAAGTAGAGGGTTGCCGCAAAAGAAGGAGACCCTCAAGGAAATGGATTGACACAGTGGCTGCAACAATGGGTCCAAGCATAACAATGATTGTGAGGATGGTGCAGGACAGGGCAGTGTTTTGTTCTGTTGTACATAGGATTGCTATGAGTCAGAACCAACTCATTGGCATCTAACAACAACAACAATCTATTTCTGAAAGATCCCAGCTATTGGAAATTCTTGGGAGCACAATTCTGCTCTGAAATGCATGGGGTCTTCCACGAAGACAACCGGTTTTATTTGGTTTTGGCAGTGTAGAAAAGCAAAGGTTTCTGTTTTCAGACTTGGGCATAAAAGGCAAAAATGTATTCTTTGTCTTTTCTATTACATGTTCTTTTTTAATTATAAGTGTAAAACAAATGCATTTGGAATGAAATGCAGATGGACATGTTGAAAACAAACGTATCTCTCCTCAACGTCCAGGCATATTTCCCAGATGTAAATTGCGTTAGTGTCACATTTTAATATACATTGCTTTAACCGAGAGGGAAATGAGTGTAATTTTGCAATACATTCTGGAAGAACTGTCCCAGTTTTCTCTTGTTCAGACTAAATAAATCATTTTAGCTGTTGACAGTTTAGGTCTCATATGGGAGGAAAACAGGGTACATACTGTTGGAAGGATCAGACCCAGGGCCCTCACAGGACTTACCAGAAAGCCCCCTCTGGTGAATCACTTACTCCAGGCTGACTCAGCCCCACGCCAAGGCACACAGGAGCGCAGCCTGAGCCAAATTTTAGCCCTGATTGATGGTGGCCCAGTGGTTAAGAGCTCAGTTGCTAACCAAAAGATTGGCGGCTCCAATCCACCAGCTGCTCCTTGGAAACCCTATGGGGCAATTCTACTCTATCCTATAGGATTGCTAGGAGTCGGGATCCACTCAACCCGTCAATGTTTTTTTTTTGTGTGTCTGTGTGTGTGTGATAGAACATGCTTGCCACAGAGCACCTCTGCATAGAGTATAAAATACATTCATAAAGGTGAGGCCAAGAAATGGAGAGAATACTACTGACAGATGCTTAAAGGAAGAGCTTTGTTTGGAAGAGACCAAATACTATCTTCCAAATCACGCTTTATAGGGGGATGCAAACTGCCCCAATAACCTAAGGTGCTGGCCACGATTCTAACTTTTTCTTTCTCTCTTCATTTCTAACTCTGTTTGTTCTTCCTTTCCTTCCTTCTTTCTAATCAATCCTTTTTTTTTTTCTTTTTTGGAGGGAGCTAGGAGAGCCTGTAATTCCCCATTTGACACTAATTTCTTCAAGAAATATCATGGATAACAAGATTCTACCAAATAAAAATTGTAAATGGGAGAAATCAAATCAGAAAGAAATGGGCATAGAAATGGAACAAGATTGGTTCTATGAGTTGTGGAAAAACAACAAGCACACAAAAAAACAGGTCTCAAATTAATTAGATAAAATCCCCACGACACCAATAATGTCTTTTGAAATTAATTAAAAATTAATTTACCATCAAAGAGGTATACAGACAAGGAGCTTAATGTTAGTTTTTATGTTTTGTCAAATTGTTGAATGGAAATGACAGTTGATTTTAGGACATTTATAATAGTTCTTAGTGGCTTCTTCACCTATTCAACATTTAGGGGTTAATATGTTTGAGTGGGGGTGGAAGAGGAATCAGCTAAGCTTTTCTAAGTAATTAGTTATTCTTAAGATAAGATTAACTTATTTCCTATAGCCTAGGGTTGGTTAGATATGGAATTCAAATTAACTCATAAATATTGAAATTATAGTCTTACGGAAAGGGTGTTACTTGATGCATAACCCATCTTGCGGTATTAAGCTAATGTGAAAACTGCAGCTAAAGTGCTGCTAGTCTACTGTGGAAATGGTTCTCCCAGTACAGAGCTATGAGCTCAGTGTAAAGAAGTGTTCACCTCGGGATGGTTAATGCAGGGGAACAGATTTCCCACACCATACCTACCATTAATGCAATTGATAAATGTTGCCTTCTTGTGTGAGCTAACACTTTCTTCAAATATTGTTATTGGACTTTCCAAAGAATTAGTTAAAAAAAAAAAAAAGGACAAAATAAACACATTGACATTAATTTTTGATGATTCGTTTGATCGTTCTGGTCTTTGGTTAGAATATTTTACACCACGTTCTCTGCATTTTCCTCTATCACAATGTCTTTCATACTGTAACTGCCCAGCAAGCCCTTTTTGAAAAAAAGAATGAGTGAATTATTTTCTTATATTTTTTTAAACATGTATATCTCTGTTAGTTTTATCGAAGAATAAGGTTTTATCTAAGAATCAATCCAAGAATAAACAAATAAAATGTTCATAAAAACTTTTAAATTTCCTAGCTTCGATGATTCTATTGGATTGCTATAAAATCAGGAAAATGTGTGTTACATTTCAGAAGCTAATAATTTTGATTGGTTCATAACCTGTGCCTTAGTCATCTAGAGCTGCCATAACAGAAATACCACAAGTGGATGGCATTAACAAAGAGAAATTTATCCTTTCATGGTCTAGTAGGTTACAAGTCCAAATTCAGGGTGTCAGCACCAGGGGACAGCTTTCTCTCTCTGTCAACTCTGGAGAAAGATTCCTTCTCATCAATCTTCCCCTGGTCAAAGACTTCTCAGGTGCAGGGACCCCAGGTCCAAAGGACACGCTCTGCTCCTGGCACTGCTTTCTTGGTGGTATGAGGTCCCCAACTCTCTGCTTGCTTCTGTTCCCTTTTATCTCTTGAAAGATAAAAGGTGGTGCAGGCCACACCCCAGGGAAACTCCCTTTACCTTGGATCAGGGAGGCGACCTGAGTGAGGGTGGTGTTACAATCCCACGCTAATCCTCTCAACATAAAATTACAATCACAAAATGGAGGACAACCACAGAATACTGGGAATCATGGCCTAACCAAGTTGATACACACATTTTTGGGGGACCTAATTCAATCCATGATAACATGTGACATGGTTTGAAAATCATTAAGAAAAATTGCGAGAAATACTCTTGTAGGCAGCTATTTTGTTTTAATCCTTTTTATTAATGATTAGAAAAAAAAAATTTGCTGCTTGAGATTTGAGAGAAGATGAACATTGTAATTTTCTGCATTTGAAGTGCTTTAGTATTGGATGCTTTTTAAAAATTATTTATTGGAAGTTAAAGAACAGAAATTTATTTCCACATATTCCTAGGAGCTAGAAGTCCAAATTACCTATGTCAATTCTTCCTGAGGGTTTTGAGAGAGGAACTGTTCTATGCTTCTCTCCTAGTTTCTGATGGCAATTCTTGATGTCCTTTTGCTGCTTGCAGATGTATCTTCAAGTGACATCTGTCTTCGTTGTGTGTGACTATTTCCCTGTCTGTTCTTCTCCTTTATGAAACACCACTCAAAAAAAGATTGGGATTAGGGCCCACCCCACTCTAGCATGACCTCCATTGGTCACATTCAAAGGCACAGGGGTTAGGGCTTTAATATATCTTTTGGGGGGACACAGTACAATCCATAACAGTCCCTTTACAGTAGCTTTTCACTTAAGAAATTTTGAGTTTATGCTGTTCTTTTAAAAAATAAATATGTAATATTTACTTTTCCCCCACTTGTCTGTCAGTCTGTCCTACTGTGGGAGCTTACGTGTTGCTGTGATGCTGGAAGCTATGCCATCAGTATTCAAAAACCAGCAGGGTCGCCCATGGTGGAAAGGTTTTAGCTGAGCTTCCAGACTAAGACAGACTATGAAGAGGGGCCCAACAGTCTACTTCGGAAAAGATTTAGCCAGTGCAAACCTTATGAATAGCATTGTCTGATATAGTGACAGAAGATGAACCCCTAGGTTGGAAGGCACTCAAAAGATGACTGGGGAAGAGCTGCCGCCTCAAAGTAGAGTTGACTTTAATGATGTAGATGGAGTCAAGCTTTCAGAACCTTCATTTGCTGATGTGGTAAAACACAAAATGAGAAGAAACAGCTATAAACATCCATTAATAATCAGAACATGGAATGTATAAAGTATGAATCTAGGAAAATTGGAAGTCATCAAAAATGAAATGGAAAGTATAAACATTGATATCCTAGGCATTAGTGAGCTGAAATGGACTGGTATTGCCCATTTTGAATCAGGCAAGTATATGGTCTATTATGCTGGGAACAACAACTTGAAGTCACTGGCGTTGCATTCATTGTCAAAAAGAACATTTCAAGGTCTATCCTGAAGCACAATGCTGTCAGTGATAGGATAGTATCCACACACCTACAAGGAGGATCTGTTAATATGACTATTATTCAAATTTACTCACCACCCACTGAGGGCAAAGATGAAGAAATTGAAGATTTTTACTAACTTCTGCAGTCTGAAATTGATCGAGCGTGCAATTAGGATGTATTGATAATTACTGGAGATTGGAATGTGAAAGTTGGAAACAAAGAAGGATCAGTAATTGGAAAATATGGCCTTGGTGATAGAAATGATGCTGGAGATCCCATGATAGAATTTTGCAAGGCCAACGACTTCTTCATTGCAAATACTTTTCTTCACCAACATAAATGGTGACTATATACATGCACCTCACCAGATGGAATACACAGGAATCAAATTAGCTACATCTGTGAAAGGAGACAATGAAAAAGCTCAATATCATCAGTCAGAACAAGGCCAGGGACTGACCGTGGGAACAGACTGTCAATTCCTCCTACGTAAGTTCAAGTTGAAACTGAAGAAAATTAGAACAAGTCAATGAGAAGCCAAAGTACGACCTTGGGTATATCTCACCTGAATTTAGAGGCCATCTCAGGAACAGATTTGACATGTTGAACACTGATGACTGAAGACCAGACAAGCTGTGGAATGACGTCAAGGACACCATACATGAAGAAAGCAGGAGGTCATTAAAGAGACAGGAAAGAAAGAAAAGACCAAAATGGATGTCGAAAGAGACTCTGAAACTTGCTCTGGAATGTCGAGTAGCTAAAGCAAAAGGAAGAAATGATGAGGTAAAAGAGTTGAACAGAAGATTTCAAAGGGCGGCTCAAGAAGACAAAGTAAAGTATTGTGATGACATGTGCAAAGAGTGGAGACAGAAAACCAAAAGAGAAGAATACGCTTGGTGTTTCTCAAGCTGAAAGAACTGAAGAAAAAATCCAAGCTCTGAGTTGCAATACTGAAGGATTCTACAGGGAAAATGTTAAACTACTAAGGAAGCATCAAAAGAAGATGGAAGGAATACAGAGTCACTATACCAAAATGAATTGGTCGACATTCAACCATTTTGGAGGTACCACATGAAAAGAAACAAATGGTACTGAAGGAAGAAGTCCAAGCTGCACTGAAGGCATTGGCAAAAAACAAGGCTCCAGGAACTGATGGCATATCAAATGAGATGTTTCAACAAACGGATGTAGCCCTGGAAGTACTCACTCATCTATGCCAAGAAATTTGGAAGACAGCTTCCTGGCCAACTGACTGGAAAAGATCTATGTTTATGCCTATTCCCAAGAAAGATGATCCCACCGAATGAGGAAATTATTGAACAATATTATTAATATCACATGCAAGTAAAATTTTGCTGAAGATCATTCAAAAGCAGCTGCAGCAGTATATCAACAGGGAACTGCCAGAAATTCAGGCCGGATTCAGAAGAGGACGTGGAACCAGGGATATCATTGCTGATGTCAGAAGGATCCTGGCTGAAAGCAGAATATACCAGAAGGATGTTTACCTGTGTTTTATTGACTATGCAAACGCATTCGACTGTGTGGATCATAACAAATTATGGATAACATTGCAAAGAATAGGAATTCCAGAACACTTAATTGTGCTCATGATGAGCCTGTTCTTAGATCAAGAGACAGTCATTCGAACAGAACAAGGGGATACTGCATGGTGTAAAGTCAGGAAAAGTATGTGTCAGCGTTGTATCCTTTCACCATTCCTATTCGATTTGTATGCTGAGCAAATATCCCCAAGAAGCTGGACTATATGAAGAAGAACAGGGCATCAGGATTGGAGGAAGACTCATTAACAACCTGCGTTATGCAGATAACACAACCTTGCTTGCTGAAAGTGAAGAGGACTTGAAGCACTTACTGATAAAGATCAGAGACCACAGGCTTCAGTCTATATTACACCTCAACATAAGGAAAACAAAAATCCTCACAACTGGACCAATACGCAACATTATGACAAATGGGGAAAAAGACTGAAGTTGTCAAGGGTTTCATTTTACTTGGATTCACAATCAACATCCATGGAAGCAGCAGTCAAAAATCAAAAGATGCATTGGATTGGGCAAATCTGCTGCTGCAAAGGACCTCTTTAAAGTGTTGAAAGCAAGGATGTCACCTCGAAGACTAAGGTGCACCTGACCCAAGCTGCAGTGTTTTCGATCAACTCCTATGCATGTGAAAGCTGGTTGATGAGTAAGGAAGACCAAAGAAGAATTGACACCTTTGAATTGTGGTGTCGAGAATATTGAATATACCTTGGACTGCCAAAAGAACAAATCTGTCTTGGAGAAAGTACAACCAGAATGCTCCTTGGAAGCAAGGATGGTGAGACTACATCTTACATACTTTGAACAAGTTGTCAGAAGTGACCAGTCCCTGGAGAAGTACATCATGCTTGGTAAAGCAGAGGGTCAGCAAAAAATAGGAAGATCCTCAACAAGATGGATTGACTCACTTGCTGCAACAATTGGCTTAAGCATAATAACAATTGTGAAGCCGACGCAGGGCCCAGCAGTGTTTCATTCCATTGTACATAGGCTCTCTATGAGTTGGAACGGACTCTGTGGCACCTAACAACAGCGTTTTACCTAATTACAAGCGAAATACGTCAGCTTCATTGATTTATTGCACTTCTTTCTGATGAAAAAAAGAGATTTTTATTAGAGTAAAAGATATTTTTAAACTGGAGTTTCTTTATGATATAGTAATTAGAAAAAGAATAGATGATTTTTCAAAATATAACAAACACTCCAGAAAACCAAACCCTTTTCCATAGTCCGTTCTGACTCATAGCAAACCTATAGGACAGAGTAGAATTGCACCCTAGGGTTTATTATTAGATAGTCTACATGTGTTCTCTCCTTTAGTCTTCACTACAACCCTATGAAACAGGAAATATTATTACTTCCTGGATACTTAGCTTTATTAATAATCATTTTTTTTATACCATTGCAGTTTTGGGCTATATACCTGTCTGATTTTTAGATAGCTTAATCCACAATGTTCTTGAAATTCCCTTCACTGTTTATCTTTACTCCTGGTGATAAATTTTCTGTTGTGTTAGATTTGAGTCCCATCTGTTTTTAAATATCAGCTCATCAGCTAGTTATTTATTTAAATCCCGCTGAATATTGCTGGAAGCTGACCAATGTCTTCACAGCATGACACTAAGACAGATCCAAATGACATGCTTTGCAATAATTCTGGAAATTAATGTCCATAGGAGACAAATATAATTGTCCTTCACACTATCAGATGCTTTCCATTTCTCTAGAGAAAACTCTTAACATATGCATTTTAATTGGCTTTAAGAAATTATATAATGATGTGGAAGATGGCAGTGGAGTTTGTAAATCAGGGAACTCCATTGTACATGCAGCTATGCTTTGAGTATAAGGTGAACTAATGATGTTTTATGAATAACCCTACTTCATCATTGATGAATAACATATATACTAATTAAAATGGACAATCAGAAATTATTGAAAAATCTAAAATCCATTGTTAAAAAATAGCATATAATAAAAATGTCCATCAGAAGTTATTTTAAACAACATAGCAGCTATATTTTTTCCAAAATAAGGAAACAAAAATTTGATTTTTCCCATTACATTTCTTGACTTCCCCAGATATCTCACTCAGATGATCCACTGCAGTCAACCCATTTCCAGATTACCATGTGTCATGGATTGAATTGTGTCCCCCAAAAATATCTGTCAACTTGGCTAGGCCATGATTCTGTGTGCTGTACGATTATCCACCATTTTGTCATCTGATGTGATTTTCCTATGCATTGTCAACCCTATCCCTATGATGTTAACGAGATGGATTTAGCAGCAGTTATGTTGATAAGGCAGGACTCAATCTACAAGATTAGATTGTGGTTTAAGCCAATCTCCTTTGAGATTTAAGAGAGAAGCGAGCAGAAGGACAGGGGGACCTCATACCACCAAGAAAGTAGTGCCAGGAGAAGAGCGTGTCCTTTGCACCCAGAGTCCCTATGCTGAGAAGCTCCTAGTCTAGGGGAAGATTAATGGCAAAGACCTTCCTCCAGAGCTGACGGAGAAAGAAAGCCTTCCTTTGGAGCCGACGCCCTGAATTTGGACTTCTAGACTTCTAGACTGTGAGAGAAAAAAATTCCTTTTGTTAAAGCCATCCACCTGTGGTATTTCTGTTTTAGCAGCACTAGATGACTAAGATATTATGCTAAATGAAATTCTAGCAATGACTATGTTAGTTTCTTAGGACCTCCGGAACAAACTACTACAAAGGGAGTGGCATAAAATGACAGAAATTTATTGTCACAGAGCTCTAGAGACTAGAAGGCTAAATTCAGGGTGTCGGCAGCGCCATGCTCTCTCCTAAGGCTGTAGGGGAAGATCATTTGTTGTCTAAGCTTCTGGTGGTCCCAAACATTGCTTAGTGCGCAGCTGAAGGATAACCCCAAGTCTCTGCCTCCATTGTCAGATGGTGTTTTTCCCTCTGTCTGTGTGTCTATGTTTTGTCTCTTTTATATGGACAATGCTCATATTGAATTAGGACCCACCCTACTCTGACATGACCTCATGTTAATGAATAACATCTTCAAAGAGCCATTTGCAAACAAAGTCACATTCATGGGTACCAGGAGTTAGGGCTTCAACATATCTTTTTGTAGGACACAATTCAACATATGAAAAAGACATACTTTTTAAAAGTATATATATATATATTCTTATATAAAAGAATTACATATTTTTAAACTCTCTGACACATTAGAAAAATAATTGAAAATTGGTGAATTGTATGTTCTTTCTTCACCAGTTCCCTCTATCCACTTTCATTGCATTTTTGGCCTATAAATATTTACTCGTTTTATTTAATCTATATTATCTGGTCATTTGTATGTTGGTCGAGTTATAGATCTAGCATGAATAAAGTTTGGTTGTTCTTATCTTCTTGAGAGTGTTAGAAACTGTTTTATACTTCATTCGTTGTGGGATGAAATAACATGACCCCTTTAAGAGACTTTTAAGCATTAGTCAATAGTTGTAGATGGCAAACATTTAGTTAAAGGTTGCCCAAAATCGTTTCATGTTAATTTATGGAAATTACTGAGAAAGCTTTAGTAATATTAGGATGCTTTTGGGGGCACATTATATATATATATATATATATATATATATATTATTTTCCACTTTAATGGTCCATAGCCTCTAAAAAAACTTTAGATAGGAAATACAGAGAACCAAGCCCACTAACTTATTTTCTAGAAAAAAAAAAAGGAAATGTTTGTAGAGCCATGAATCTATGTTGTTTCATACTTTTTTTTCTTTGCACATACTATTTTTTTTTTTCTATTTAGCATTTCATCAAAATCCTGCCTTTTGTCACGTTAAGTTGCTCCATGGTAAAGACGTTTCTGGAGAAAACACCAGCAGTGGCAGATAATGCAGTGTTCTGACTGTAATTAAATGCCAGGATGTGTTTGTGCAACCCAGACAAGTAAAGAAGAACATTTTGCTTTAAAATATTCTATTCCTCTTTCTCCAGGGACACAGGCTTGATTTATTTCTTTAGAAGTGTCACGGTCTAAATGAGGCTGAAGTTTGTAGAGATAGACCCAGAAGCGTATGCGTTGGCCTTTCTAAGCCTGGCACTTTATACCAGAAACAAAGACTCTCAAGTTAAAAGCGAGACACAGGCAAACTTGAATATCATCTCATGTCTTCCCTAGACCGTATGGGGGGGTGGGGAGAGAAGGTTATCTAAAGGGGCAGGGGAGAGGGAATAATGCAGGATTTCAGTCTCATCACTCCAGACAGGGGAAGGTTGCACATTCCACGTGGAAAGAGAATGTGTATTTCAGAGGTTGAGGGAGATGCTGTAGTGAGATCTGTTTTGACAGTCTGTACAGGCTTCCTTGTCCGGACATAAACAATAGTACATGTGATAATGGGTCTCAGCAGGTGCAACGGTAGCTACAAGTATTTTTTTTTTCTTAGGCTAACACAGAATCCACGCATTTGTCCCGCATTTTGTTGGACAAAATGGGTGCAACCCTAGAGTAACCAGGCAATCAGCCCTAGAAAACTCGGGCACATGTAACTAACTCATCAATCTTTTCAAATTAAATGGTTAAAAAATGGTTGGAGGCCAATTATGGCCTTATAATTTCAATGTAGTGATGGCACCCAAATTGGTCAGTTTTATATATGAGGCTGCCGTCTTTAACTACTTTAGTGGTCACATTGGTGAAAGAAAAAAGAAAATTTTGTTTAAAAGCTGCATTTGCTTTACAGCTCCAGGCCCTACAGGCAATTTTTCTGCTGGGGAGCCCTTACCAGGGTAGGGAGAAATCATGCTTTTTTGTGGGAGAAGGTTCCAACGTAATGAGCTTTTCGTTAGTGCACAGTGAAACCCGAGAACTTATTCTGGAATGGAGCACCTTGAGGCACCATGAAAACAATAATAAAAGCTCTTTCTATTAGAAAAAAAAAGTACGGAATAAAAAAACCTGTTTTTTTTTTTTTTAATAAAGGAATCAGTTTTAATTAAAGGGAAACTGTGACGCTAACGTATTTTCAAATTATTCAGTTACCATACTATAAATTGCTTCTTTGAATTGATCAGAAAAGTGAGAAGATACAGAATATTTTTAAACAGATTTCATTTTTCAAATAGTAAGAAAAGTGTGGGAGAAAAAAACATATTTGCTAAATAACCAGATTGTTGAGTCTCAAGTCAGCTTAAATTTGACGCTTTTTATTCTAAACAACAAATTCCCTCTCTTGTAGAAGAAGCCTTTCACTATAAAGGAAATGATAATATTTTTATTTTTTTAGTTGTACTTCAGATGAAGCTTTACAGGACAGACTAGCTTCTCATTAAACGTTTAGCACACATATTGTTTTATGACATTGGTTAACAACTCCACGACATGTCAACATTCTCCCTTCTTGACCTGGGTTCCCTCTTACTAGTTTTCCTGTTCCCTTTTGCCTTATAGTCCTTGCCCCTGGGCTGTTGTGCCCCTTCAGTCTCATTTTATGGTCCTGTTTAATCTTTGGCTAAAGGGTGAATCTCAGGAGTGACTTCATTGCTGAGCTAAAAGGCTGTCCAGCGCCATACTCTCGGGGTTTCTCCAGCCTCTGTCAGGCCAGTAAATCTGGTGTGAGTTAGACTTTTGTTCTACATTTTTCTCCAGCTTTGTCCAGGACCCTATATTGTGGTCCCTGTCAGAACAGTCAGTAGTGGTAGTCGGGCACCACCTAGTCATGTTGGACTCAGTCTGGTGGAGGCTGTGGTAGTTGTGGTTCGTTATTCTTTGGACTAATCTTTGCCTTGTGTCTTTAGTTTTCTTCATTCTCCCTTGCTCCTAAAGGGATGAAACCAGTGCCGTGTCTTAGATGGCCACACACAGTCTTTTAAGACCCCAGACGCTACTCACCAAAGTAGAATGTAGAACATTTTCTTTATAAACTATGTTATGCTAATTCAGCTAGATGGTCCCTGAGACCATGGTCCCTACAGCCCTCAGCCCAGCAATTTAGTCCCTCTGGGAATTTGGATGTGTCTACAGAGCTTCAATGATCTTGCATTGGACAAGTTGTGCTGGCTTCCCCAGAATTGTGTACTGTCTTACCCTTCACCAAAGGTACTACTTATCTATTGTTTTATTAGTGTTTTCCCGTAGTCACCCTTCCCCTCCTTCATATCCATCAAAGATTGTTTCTTTTTGTGTATAAAGCTTTTCATTAGTTTTTACACTAATGGTCTCATACAATATTTGTCCTTTTGTGATTGACTTTTTTCACTCAGCATAATACCCTCCAGATTCATCCATGTTATGAGATGCTTCTGAGATTCATCATTGTTCTTTATCATTGGGTAATACTCCACTGTGTGTATGTATCATAGTTTGTTTTTCCATTTATCTGTTGATAGGCATCTAGGTTATTTCCATCTTTTTGCTATTATGAACAATGCTGCAATGAACATGTGTGTGCATATGTCTATTTGTGTGACAACTCGTATTTCTCTAGGTTGTATTCCTAGGAGTGGGATGCTGGATTATATGGTATTTCTCTTTCCAGCTTTCTAAGGAAGCACCATGTCCTTTCCCAAAATTGTTGTATTATTTTGCATTCCACCAGCTGTGCATAAGAATTCTGATCTCCCTGAAGGCTCTCCAAAGTTTGTTATTTTCTGTTTTATTTTGATTTTCGTGCCCATAATCCCAGGGTGAGATGGTATCTCATTGTGGTTTTGATTTGCATTTCTCTATAGGCTAGTGATCACAAGCATTTCCTCATGTGTCTGTTATCCACTTTTTTGTCTTCTTCAGTGAATTGTCTGTTTATTTCCTTTGCCTTTTTTTAAATTGGATTATTTATTTTTGTTGTAGAGCTGCTATATTTTCCTATAGATTTTAGAGATTAGACCTTTGTCTGATTTGTAGTAGCCAAAAATCTTTTTTCCCAGTGTCTTAGTCATCTAGTGCTGCTACAACAGAGATACCACAAGCAGATGGCTTTAACATACA
Source organism: Loxodonta africana (assembly GCF_030014295.1). Classification (NCBI taxonomy): domain Eukaryota; kingdom Metazoa; phylum Chordata; class Mammalia; order Proboscidea; family Elephantidae; genus Loxodonta; species Loxodonta africana. The sequence goes on from NC_087362.1 coordinate 21,778,862, forward strand.
GAAATTTATTCTCTTTTAGTCTAGAAGGCTAGAAGTCCAAATTCAGGGTGTCAGCTCCAGAGAAAGGCTTTCTCTCCCTGTTGGCTCTGGAGGGAAGTCCTTGTCATCCATCTTCCCTTGGTCTGGGAGCATCTCAGCACAGGAACCTCATGTCCAAAGGATGCGCTATTCCCAGCATTGCTTTCTTGGTGGTATGAGGTCCCCCACTCTCTGCTAGTTTCCCTTTCCTTTTATCTCTTGAGAGATAAAAGGTGGTACAGGTCACACCCCAGGGAAACTCTCTTTACATTGGATGGGGATGTGACCTTGTAAGGGTGTTACAATCCCACCCCAATCCTCTTTAACATAAAATTACAGTCACAAAATGGAGGACAACCACAGAATACTGAGAGTTATGGCCTAACCAAGTCGATACTCACATTTTTGGGGGGATATAATTCAATCCATGACACCCAGTCTATGGGTTATCTTTTTACTCTTTTGATAAAGTTTTTGATGAGCGTAAGTGTTTAATTTTTAGAAAGGAAACAGAATTTTTTTTTCTTTTTTTTTTGCTGTAAAATTAGTTTAGTTCCCAAGAACTGTGAAATATTGTTATAGGAGTCTTAAGGAGTGATTGGTGTAGTAAACCAATGATGTATCATGAATTACAGTGAAGTCTCAGAGACTCCCATTAAATGCTCAGCCGATTTTATCCAAACTTACAAAAACAAAACAAAAAATGAGAATCTCTTGGGTTGTTCTATAGCTATTCTGATAATGCCACTGTTACGCAAAATTTTACAAAAGCAAGATTTATTAATTAAAATAAAATGATTTCTAGCAGTTTCAAACTCTAGGCATAAAACAGAGACAAGTTTGATGGTAATGTGAGTCGATGAAGAGCTCAATTACTTTCCATAATGAAGCCCAAGGTTGCTTTCCAGATGGAAAAGAGTGTAGCTAAACTTAGTACATTTATTTGTTGTTGTTTATACACTGTTTCTTCTCAGATCTTTAAAGAATGAGGCTAGTTTAATTCTAAAGGGAAATTCTCTTGGGGAAAGCATCATTTTGGAAGCTTGGGGATAAGAAGTTAGAAGATCTGGGGCTCTGTGGAAGGGGTTTGTTCTGTAGAACATTATTACAATCATATTTAGTATGTAGTTTTCCACTGTTGCAATATTTTTCAGTTATCCCCAAGCTTTTTGTTAAGGTTATTTAAATGTTGTAGCTTCTTCTTTGCTTCACTGGAATAATTTAAGGAGGCATTTGTGCCCAAGGCTGGGCCAAAGAAATGGAGTATGTTAAACAGCCCTTGGAAGAAATTCAGACTTGAGGTGTAAAGTGTAAACAGAAAGGTTTCAAACTGGAGGCACTCCTGTCACATGTAAGGATGATGGGGCTGACATGCATGCCCAGAAACAAAAGGTCAGGATGTAAGCCACTGGGGAAGAATGTGTCAAGATGTGAACAATTTGTTTCCAGAAAAAAAAAAAAAAAAAATTCACTACCACAATCATGGTGCCACTCCCCTTAAGCGCTAACTCAATCCTTCCTCACCAAGTAGCCAGCCTTTCCATTTCAAATGACTTCAAGCTGAAGCTGATCTTATCTCCAGTCAATCACTAACCCCCTACCTTTCTTTTGTTCTCTGTGTATATAGACTCCTCTTTCCTCTTGAACCATGGAGTGCTTTGTATTTTTACCTAGAGCTGCCCAGCTTGAGCTTTTATTCCTCAATAAAACTCCTTTTCTTTCACTCCTAACAGAGTGTGAGATTTTCTTCTTTGACTAAAGAGTTACCTCTAGAAGGCCAGAACAGCAGTCCAGATCCGGCAGGCTGAATGCGGCAAAAGAAAAAAAGAAAAAGACCATCAAGAAATTTGTAGAATAAATAAGCATTTCAGGAACATCCACTTAATCAAAGGGTAAGGAACTTAGTAAAATCAATCAAGCAGGATGGGTGCCTGAGTTATTATAACTTAGATGTAAAAATATGTTTACCATATCTGTTGTCAGAGTACAGTGAGTTCTCGGACACCTGAATTATAGCCACTAACAAATATTATAAAACCAAAAAGAGAAAAATATACATGTAAATAATAGTTGATTTTTTAAAAACTAGTAATCATAGTGACTAAAGTAAACCATTTACTGTTTATAAATAAATAGTATACATGTTAAATGTATATTAGAGTGTATGTGGTTATAATGCATTCAGGTCTCTGCTTCAGGTGTCTGCTCAGTAGCTATACTTTGTTGTCTTTTGTTTTAATTTCACAGAGTAACAGGAGAAAGGAGTAAGAGATTTCCTCCATCTAAGGAAAGAAGGAAGAAGAGCTGTGATGGTGCAGAGGTGAAGGGCTCAGCTGCTAATCAAAAGACCAGTGGTTCTAACCCACCAGCTGCTCCACAGAAGAAAGATGTGGCAGTCTGATTCTTAAAGATTTAAAGCCTTGGAAACCCTATGGAACAATTCTACTGTGTCCTATAGAGTCTCTATGAATTGTAACGTACTCGATGACAGTGTTTTTTTTTTTTTTTTTTTTAGGGAAAAAAGAGCTATGTAAAGTAAACTGTATGGAAATGAAAAGATGAGTAAGTAGAGTGTCTTCAGAAATTAATGGGCAGCAGGAAGTGAACCACGTTTAGGATGTATTCAGATACCCGCAAAAAGAGAGTAAAAACAGAAGTACTACAAATTAAGCGTTCAGGGAAGGCTTAATCCCTCAGGCCTAGGTTGGTCAAACCCTGCACATTCCTAAGGAAGATCTGTCTTCAGAACTGGCCTTGATCAACTCTTAGGAGTTAGCTTCTGAACCCTTGGAGTATTTTGTTTGATAAGAATGTTTTTTGTATGCCTGAGGCCTTTGGTCACATTGTATTTATGGTAAACACTTGTTTTTGCATGCCTGAAATCTTGGGCCACACTGAACAAGTTTGACCAGAAAATTTTAACAACCATGATTTAAAATGAACACTTATTTATGTTCTGGAAGGGGAATGTGTGGGGATGGGGGGTGGGGGGGTGGAATCTAAGTAGCTGAAGTCTGTCATGCAGGGCTCTGTATGACTAACCTTCAACAAGATCCTTGGACATGAAGGCTTGGGTAAGCTTCCCTGGTTGACAACATTTTGCACGTGTTGTCACACATTGTGGGTAAGAGAATTATGCATGCCCCCATGTGAGCCTAGTGGGAAGGTACACTAGAAAGCCTGCACCTCCTATGTCCTAGATTTATCCCATGTGCCTTTTCCCTTTGCTGACCTTAATCTGTATGCTTTTGCTGTCAGAAACTGTAACCATGAGTAAAACAGCGTTTCTGAGTTCTGTGAGTCCTTCTAGCGAATAGTTGAGCCAGAAGGTGGTCTTGGGGACGCGATATAATAAGATACTTCAAAAGGCTCCAAATTGGATTGTCTCTACTTTATAGAAGTAAATTTAAATCACTGTTCCAATCACACCTCATGCTAGTATCAATATACACAAATTCTAAGGGGGTCAGGGTAGTATATTTATCATTTTCAAACGCTTTTTAGCCACAGGGCTGTATATTCAATGAATAAGAATAGAACTTATGGTCACATTTGGCAAGGAAATCTCAGCTCTTTCTAGGTGATAGTCTCTGAGGCATCTGCATAGAACTTTTGGGCTCTATGGGTTTCATTTTGAAAGTCACTAAGAGATTTTAAATGACTTTAGCATATCACTCCAACATATCTGTGTGTTCAAATATGATTAGTTTATACAACCTACAAAAATATGAAATAAACCTTGACTTGATGGTTTACAATCTAGGGATTGTAGAGTTTGAAGAATTCCTCAAATGTATAAAGTATTAATTCTCCATTGAATCTCTTTCTTTATCAATAATTTCTCATATTGAAAGATAATAATATAAAATGTATCAATCTCCTATATATAAAAAAAAAACTAAAATATTTTCAGTTTATAAAAACTTCAGACATCTGTCAACAAAACTTCTTTACCTAACATGAAACAATGTTGATTTACCCCACTGACATGATAACATTTCAAAGGCAAGAGTCTCATTTTAATATAAATGTTGAGACTTAAAATCTTCATATACCATGAAAATAATGACACAAGTCTCAAAACAACACCCCTGGCCAATATGTAGTCATATTTTCTAGAAAATAAATCTGAAAACCAAAGATATGCTGTAATAGATTCAATTTGTTTTGTGTGCCCCAGGAAAAAAGCCTATTAGAGTATGTTCATATATTAATAAAATACTTCAGAGAAATTTTTTTTCATTCTTCCTTCTCAAAACTGGCTCTGAAATGATTTTATGTATGACTTCGCTGTGTTGCAATAGACTAGAAATAAATTAATCTCTTGTCATACAGTTTAACTATAATAGAGAAGATTAGGCTAATAAATTATTACCAGGCTATAAATAGTATATTCCAGCACAGATTTAGAAAGACAGTATGCATAGATCCTATCATTCATACCTTTTTCCTATGTTTCTCAGTTTTCAGACACTAGAAAGAAAAAGTTTTTCAAATTCTTGATAGACTATTAACTTAGAAAAGTTCCCACAGTTATCAAAACATTTAAATTAAAAAAAAAAATCTACTAAATTTTGTGAACCTAAAATAAAAGAAGAGAAAATGCTACATTTGGGTATTTTCAGAATGTATTAGCTCCTAATATGGGTTTATTTTTATTAAAGGATAAGTTTCTGGAGATAAATAATAAAACAACCCCTTCGCTCATGGAATTTATATTCATCTAATTTTATTTTAACATAATTAATAATTCTAAAAACTGTATGTATAATTTGTATACTTTTACATGACTCTCATAAGTACAAAAAAGGCAAAACAAAAAGGAGACACTTTGTTTACAAATAAAATTATTAGATTAAAAATGAAGACCCTGGCCTAAGTTACCTACCCATCGCTGATTCCAACTCATGACGACCCCAAGCGTGCAGAGTAGAACTGCACTTCATAGCATTTTCCAGGCTGGGACCTTTCAGAATCAGATGGACAGGCTTTTCTCCAAGACACCTCTGCATGGGTTGCTAATCTTTTGGTTAATAGTCTAGTGCGTAATCGTTTGTGCTACCCAGAGACTTCCCTTAGTTACCTAGTACTGCTGTAACAGAAATACCACAAATGGGTGGCTTTAAAGAAAAGAAATTTACTTTCTGTGATGGTTAACGTTATGTGTCAACATGGCTAGGCTATGATTCTCAGTGGTTTGACAGACAATATGTAAACACTTTTTTATTTTGTAACCTGACATGAGCAGCCAATCAGTTGAAAGGGGAGTTTCCTTGGAGGTGTGGCCTGCCTCCAGTATATAAATGGATGTTCTGGCAAAGCTTGCTCTCTTCCTTGACCCCGTACTCTTGTTGTCTCCTGACCTTCTGTTCTTGGGAAGTAAGCTTGGAGAAGCCTCTAGAGTGCCACCTGCCTGGGAGATTTTGGATTCGTCATCTCCTGAACCCTATGAGCAAGCAGAGGTTTTCAACCTGTTGTTTGGCCCATGGATTTGGGACTTGCTAGCCCCCACAATTGTGTGAGCCATTTCCTCACAACTGCGTAAGCCATTTTCTTGAAGTAGATTTCTCTCTTTCTGTATGTATATCTATATACACTTCACTGGGCTTGCTCCTCTTGAGAATGTAGACTAAGACATTTTCTCACAGTTAAAGAGGCTAAAAGTACAAATCAGGATTTTAGCTATGTTGATTCCTCTTTTGTAGGTAGTGCCAGGCATTTCTCAGTTCCCTACCTTGCCCACAATCTTCACATGGTGTTTGTCTTCCCCCAGTGTGTGTGTATATGTGTGTGTGTGTGTGTGCCCTTGCATCTACTCTGTTCTTTTTATAACTCAGAAGTCATTGGATTCAGAACTCACTCTAGTTGGGTATATTCTAATTACCATAACAAAGAAACCCTTATTTCCGAACAGGATTACCTCAACGGTATAGGGGTGAGGATTCTAACACATATTTTGGAGACAATTTAATCCACAACAATTCCTATACAATTCAAACAAATAAGACTCATTATCTTTTTCAAGAGCGTATAAAGCGACCATATGTTAGACAGCTACTTAATATTTATTCGTATTTTTTCCTTTGCAACTTTACTTCTGAATATTTTGCTGTACATAGCTCTTATTATCATTATGCTGAGAGAAGAAAGGACATGAGGGGCACAGAATTTAGATGTGGGAGAGCAACAGAGATGGGAATGATAACCTAGGTTCTTGTATAACCAGTTCTTGAATTTGGGACTTGATAATTGCCTCATACTAGCTTTACGTTATCTCTTAGGGTTGAAAAACACTGTCTTTAAATATTAAATTCTATGTAAAGTTAATAAGATATTTAAATAGTGTCCCTAAGAATATGAAAGCTTAGGCAAACTAAAATATAAGTAGATAATTTCTTGAAATAAAAAAGTTCTCTCTTAGTGTAAATTTGTAAAAAGTTTTTTCATTGGAAAAGGATGTTCCCTACCTCAAGACTTTGCATTGTAAAATTCAGAAAAATACTCAAAATAAAAAATCGCAAACATTTCAAATGATATCCTGTTTTTAAAGATAAATATTTTGTTAAAGATAAAAAGTAATCAAAACATTGTAATTACTAGGAAGGTACATTCCACTAACTGAACAGTATATAAAAAGAAAGTGTTGTGGGTTGAATTGTGCCCCTCAAAAATATGTGTCCACTTGGTTAGGCAATGATTTCCAGTATTGTGTGGTAGTCCTCCATTTTGTGATTTTAATTTGATGTTAAAGAGGATAACAGTAGAATTGTAACACCGTACAAAGGTCACATCCCCGATTCAATGTAAAGGGAGTTTCCCTGGGGTGTGACCTGCACCACCCTTTATCTTACAAGAGATAAAAGGAAACGGAAGCAAGCAGAGAGTAGGGACCTCATACCACCAAGAAAGAGCACTGGGAGCAAAGCGCATTCTTTGGACCCAGTGTTCCTACACAGAGAAGCTCTTAGGCCAGGGGAAGTTTGATGACAAGGACTTGCCCACAGAGCCTACAGAGAGTTTAAAAAATTAGGAGGCTAGAAATCCAAATTCAGGGCACAGACTCTTGGGGAAGGTGTTCTCTCTGTTGGCTCCGAAGGAAGGTCCTTATTCCTTGGCTCCTTGGTGATCGTCATGTGGTGTGGCATCTATCCTCTCCCATCTCTGCTTCTTTTATCTGCTCCTTTTATATTTTGTAAGAGATTGACTCAAGACACACCCTACACTAATCATGTCTCATTAACATAGCAAAGGCAATCTAGTCTCAAATGGGGTTTTAACCACAGGCATACAGGTTAGGATTTACAACACTTATTTAGGGGGACCACAATTCAATCCATGACAGCATATAATGAGACTTTCCTGACCATATTATATTAATACTTATTACTTCATCATGAGAACTGAGATAACTAAAAACAAATGCTATAGCTGAGTCTGAGAATTGCTGAAAGCAGTTTGTGAATTTGTAGCCTTACCAAGTGTACTGTACAAAAGCTTCATTCTTAACCTTATTTTGAAAAGTAGGATCCTAATAATAGGTAAGGGGATAAATGGGAGGAGATCTTAGGATGCAGTTGAAAATAATTGATGAACATCACACAATTTTTTAAAATAAAATCAAAAGTTTATTGAAGGAGCTTCCATGAAAGAACATTGGATTGAAATACAAGTATTTAGGAAAGAGATAGTGATACAGCATAAGGTATGAGAGTTGGGAGAACCCATAGGAAAAAATGGAAGAAAAACATATAAAAGAATGTCAAACACAAGGTAATATTGGACAGATTAAATGGATGAAGAGAACCAGTGGAAATCATCAGAAGAAGTATAGAAAGTGGAAATGGAACAATAAAAAAGATTAAAATAGATATGAGAAAAGAGTAAAAATAAGTTGAAGACAAAATAAGAATATTGAAGTTAGATAGAAGGGATCCTACATGCGCCTAATGAATTTTCCAGAAGATGATAACTAAAGTAATGCAATAGGATAACTATTTAATATGTAATTCAAAAAAATTTCTGAAATAAAGAAGACATGTAAGTTCATAATGAAAACAAACACTCTACACAAGGAAAAAATGACCCAGAACATTCAACACCAAAATATATCCTAGTAAAATTTTTGGTTCTCAAAAGTAATGGACAGTTACTAGGAAGAAAAGGCAAACTGCCCTTAGCTTTCCTAAAGCAACATTTATCAGCATAAGACAATGAAGAACCTTATCACACACACAGGGAAAAAAATAATGAGACAAATATTTTGTATGTTATCAAACCCTATTTCAAGTATAAAGACCAACTCGAACAGGTTTGAGCTTGTGAAATCCCAGGAGTTATATTTCCCATGAGCATTTATTGAAGAGACTACTAGAAATCTCACTTTAGACCACCAAGTAGGGGTTAGTTTCTGCAAAAGGAGTGACAGTGAGTATTGAATATATTTAACAATGAAACTTGCATTAAAACAAATGTGAGCATTAGAGAAACAACAAAATAAAAAATTTGTGTGCAACTACTATATTGAAATGACACACACATACAAAAAAAAGAAAAGAAAGTCGGGAGAGGATGAAGGAAGAAAAGTAGAAAGAATGTAGGAATACTGAGGGCCACATCTCTAAGAGATGGGAGTCAAAATTATTATGTAAAGCCGACAAGTTAAGAAACAGCTGTGTAAACATTAGCTCTTCTTGGCCCTATTTTTACTATATAATTTGATGAGGTGTGACAAATGTAAACAATGATATAACCACCACCACAATCAATAGAAAAAAGTGAAATTAGTCACAGAAATATAAAATGTTAAAATAATAATCAGCCATTTATCACACTTCCACATACATTAAAATAAAGTAACAAAAACCCATTGCCATCAAGTCAACTTTGACTCATAACGACCCTATAGGATGGAACAGAACTGCCTCATAGGGTTTCCAAGGAGCAGCTGGTAGATTCGAACTGCAGACCTTTTGGTTAGCAGCCACAGCTTTTAACCACTGTGCCACCAGGGCTCCAAAACTAAAATAGAATGTAAAATTTCTAGGAAGTATAACTTAACAAATCTGAAGGTTCGATAAGACAAAAGACTTCCAGAGAAGAAATGGAAGATGCTGTAAAGAAATAAATTCCCCAAAGCACAATATCCATATGATTTCATAGAGAAACTAAAAAATTTTCAGCAAATAACTCCAAAGAAACTCTCAAAAAGTTTAAAAAGTTTTTTTGAGAACTCCACATGTTCATATGCACACACTATATATATATATATATATAAAACCCACCCAACTAGCACCGTCGATATATTTCTAATTAAAAGTCTTTCTATTATTTTGACTGATTTTGTACTTAATACGTTGACTGTTGCTGTTGTCAGGTGCCATTGAGTCGGTTCCAATTCACAGTGTCCCTATGTACAAGAGAGCTAAACACTGCCAGGTTCTGAGCCATCCTCATAATCATTGCTGTGTTTGAGCCCATTATTGCTGCCACTGTGTCGGTCCATCTCATTGAGGGTCTTCCTCTTTCTCACTAATCCTCTACTCTACCAAGCATGATGTCCTTCTCCAGGGACTGATTCTTCCTGATAACATGTTCAAATTACATGAGACAAAGTCTCGCCATCCTCTCTTCTAAGGGGTGTTCTGGCTGTACTTCTTCCAAGACAGATGTGTTCATTCTTCTGGCAGTCCATGGCTAATTCAAGATTCTTCACCAGCACCATAATTCAAAGGCATCAATTCTTTCTCAGTCTTCCTAATTCATTGCCCAGCTTTTGCATGCATTTGAGGCAATTGAAAACATCATCTCTTGGGTCAGGCACACCTTAGTCTTCAAAGTGACACCTTTGCTTTTCAACACTTTAAAGATGTCTTTTGTAATAGATTTGCCCAATACAACCTGTCATTTGATTTCTTGACCGCTGCTTCCATGGGCTTTCAGTGTGGGTCCAAGTAAAATGAAATTCTTGACAACTTCAATCTTTTCTCCATCTATCATGATGTAGTTTATTGGTCCAGTTGTCAGGATTTTTGTTTTCTTTATGTTGAGGTGTAATCCAAATATGTTGATTAGGTAGGGAAAACTAAATCAATGCTAAATTTATTCTTTAATGTCCCCATCCCATAATGTTATACATTTTCCATTTATTCAATTCTTTTATGTTTCTCATTGAAGTTTTACACCTTTCTTCATAAAAGTTATGAACACTACTTGTGGTATTATTTTCTAATTATTTCATAAGATTTTCCTTTGTTTGAATTTGATATTTTCCCATTGCATTTAATAATGATTTTTTGAAAGAATATACAAACACTATTTGTGAATAGGTATCTTATTCATTCTAAGGAAAAATGTTATGCTTTTTAATGCCATTTAGTTCTATCCATCTTAAAGTCTAAATTGGTTGAAAACAACTAAGATACAGCTCTAGCTAAGTGTACAGAAGGAAGAATTCAGTCTGAATTTTACGTATTTGTTTCTATCTCATTGATTTAAAGAATTTACTTGGAGCAACGTCATACCTCCAGGTTTGTTTGGGGTGGGGTAGGAAAGAGATCTCTGAAATCTTTTCTTGTCTAGATTCTACTTGCGGAATCCTCATGGAACCAAAGAAATTTGTGACACTTAGAAAGGGAAGGTTTGGTTTTATCTGGTCTGTTAAATTCCTACTTTGAAATGGTCTATAACATTTCAAGGTTGGTTAAAATCTCCCACATTAGAGTTCTTCTCTTGGGAAATCTTTTCCACTTAACAAAGCATGAAGCTGTGGAAAACCATTTCTTCTGTGGTCATGGCTTTCAGTTCAACTGTTAGTGCTGCTATAGAGAGGTTTTTCAGGAGACTGTGAATCACATTTGCTAACAAACTACAATATTGAGTCTTAGCAGACATAGCAGTAGAAAGAATTTTCCCAGAGGAGTTATGTGAATCTATACACAAGAAGTACATTCAAGATTAAAGCCCTTTTTGGCATATGATTGGGGAAATCCTATTTTTTCTTATTCACGTAAAATATTAGTTTGAGGAGAAATTTCAGGACATGCTACACACTGTTGCCACATATTTGCAAAATTATGCAAGTTTATCCCCAAATTTTTTAATTTTGCGAAAAAAAAAGTTCTCTTTGGGGCTTATTTCGGAACACTGGTGAATATTACATAGAGTGGATAAATATATGCAATATGACAAATTCATTTTAGAAACATATTTAATGTAATAAATAAAATTTTAAATTAGTTTTTACCTTTCCAAAAAGAAATTTTCCTTCTAAAAGTCAAAATTATCTATGAGGCTGTAAAAAAAACTAATTGAAAAAAATAATTATTTTTATAAAGCTGAAGCTTAATTTTTAGAATACTTTCCAAAACATTTCAAATGTTATTTAACCAAAGTAATAAAAATAACATACTATTTTACATATGTGTAATATTTATATTTGCATATAAATAAACTATTTGAAAATCAAGCATTCAATGTCCTTTTAGTTTTCACCATTAAAAAGAGACAGGGTATGTGAATTGTTTTAATATTAAAATTGTTCCTAAGGGCTGAGATGTAATTCCTGGGAATACTGAGCCAATGCAAGAAATATTTCTCTACTCTTATTACAGCATACAGAGAAGCAAGAATATCATTGCTCTTTATTACTGGGAAATAGTATTTCCTATAACAAGAATCATTGCATAGATGCTATTTAAGCTAAGCAATACGTGGGATCTGCTATAAAGCATGAGGCACAGGACAAGATTCCTTGCCCAGGGCCAAGAATGGTAATGAGTAATGGCAAGAAGCAAATAAAAGCTCGTTCATGAGGAATATTGCAACAACTCAAGCCCTCATGACTCCTTTCCATCTGTGAGTCTTAAAAAAAAGAAAGACGGATATTAAAGATGATCTCATATAGTCATACAATATAACAAAAAAAATTTTTTTTTTTTGAGCCCTGGTGGAGGAGCAGTTAAGCATTCAGCTGCTAATCAAAAGGTCAGCTGTTAGAATCCACCAGCAGCTCCTTGGAAATTCTATGGGGCAGCCATACCCTCTCCTATAGGGTTGCTATGAGCTGAAATTGACTCAACGGCAACAGAGTTTTTATTAAAATAGAAGTTTTGCTTGATGCAACGCTATAATAGATATAAAAGGGACTGAGACAGATCTCGAAATGCTACATTTGTCATGGAAATAGATACTTAATCAGATCAAGGATATATAAAGTGATGAGAGAAGAGAGGAGAGATCTATGAAGAAATACTCTGGAGAGAGCTGTTGCCAAGCAATTAGACTTCCTTGCCACCAGCAGGAAAAGAGAACATTCTATAGCTCAAGATACTAGAGCTCAACCTGAAAGATAGTATAAAATAAAATGTTAAGAATGGCTGAGGAAGTTCTTAAAAGTATATAGAAATCACGAGGAAAGAATAAGTTTGTGTAAAAAAAAAGTACCGTTAGTGTTAATGACAGGTTATGTGCTTAGAAAAGGTTTAAAGATTCAATAATCCACAATTAGCTTTGTCCTAGAAGTCATAAGTGATGATTTATTTTTCTATTTTGTTAGTTTACCAATAGCCATTTAGATTGAAAAAAAAAAAAAAAAAACCAAACTTGTTGCCGTCGAGTCAATTCCAACTCATAGCGACCTTACAGGACAAAGTAGAGCTGCCCCATAGGGTTTCCCAGGAGCGCCTGGTGGATTTGAACTGTCAGCCTTTTGGTTAGTAACCGGAGCTCTTAAACAATACGCCACCAGGGTTTCCTTTAGATTGAAAGTAGGCATGTAATTTCTAATTTATGTGGATTCCCTAAATGCATACTAATTCCAATAATCCCTAGCTCTAAAGCTTATGATTTATCAAAGTTCACTACCAACATTGTGAACTTCAAAGACAACCATCTCCAAAGCCAACTAAAACTGAATTGTTGCAAAAGCGAATTTTCATTGCTCACCTAACTTGACAGTTTCCAAATTCCCTGTAAAAGTGACAGCCTTGGGCTGATGATTTTGACTATTAACTTTATATACTCCCTTCTGTATATAGGAACTTGAGAGCAGTTTTATATCAGTTGCATAAATCATAGCCATTGCCAGTAAACTAGAAGAGAATATACCACCTGACTGCACTACAAAAGCAATCATGGATCTTCAGAAATACAATCAAATGCTTCAGAAATATATCCAGATAAAAAAACATGCATAAATCTAAGCGGTCTGAGTTTCCTCAGGGCATATGTAAAGAGATAAGGCTCTGAATTGTGCATAAGCAGCTTTATTTCATTTTAAAGAGTTCTTTTTTTTTTTAATCAAATGACTATTTTATGCATCATAAAGAAAATCGTTCTAATAAGTGTGAAAGCCTTTCAAAAGAAGTAGAATTCTTATTCTCTTCCTTTTGTATTTCTTGATAAAATAAATGGAGCCGAAAATAAAATGGCAATTAGAACTTGAGTGTATTTTAAAGGAATATTGTTAAAAAAAAAAAAAACTACAAAGAAAATCATGGGATCTACTATATATTAACAAAAAATAAGGTCAATTTTTTATAATAATTTTATTCTGGCTAATAATTTGAAAAATGTTTATATCCATTTTCCCAAGTGTCCAAAAAAAAGCTAAATATACAGTGATTTGCAATTAAAATTTTTTTCCCCAAGCGTGTTCTGTGGAACACATACACCACAATATAATTTGTAAAAAAGTATAGAAGTGTCGTGTATATTTGTAAGTTATGTAAATTGATAGGCAAGTTAGGGCTAAAAGGGCAGGTTGTGGAGCCCAATTGTCTGAATTAGAATTTCAGCTCTTCCAATCCTAGTAGCTGAGCCTTGTATGTTTTTTAATGTGCACGTGTCTCAGTTTCATCATCTGTAAAATGGAGATAATCGAAATACCATCCTCAGACCATTGTTGTTCTGGTTAAGTAGATTAATGTGTGAACAACTAGAACAGACACCTAGAACAATGCCTGATACATAGTAATGTTGTTCATGCTTTTATGTGATGCTTGGAACTTAAAGTTAATCATTATTTTAATTGAAATAAAAATGATTTGGTTTATAGAAGGAATTTGTCACTTTGAATTATAGCAATGTAAAATATGGAAAGATACCAAAACTAGAGTTGCATGGTCTTGTATCAAGTTCTCAGATAATAAATTTTCCTAATATATTCTCTTTACTAATCTCGAATATAAACATCAAACTCAAAGTAATAATAATTCCATGTCTGGCATGAGCCTGGGAGAAGTGATTCAAGACTCTAATAACCTCTGCTGAGTGAAATCAGCCAGTTGCAAAGGACAAATATTGTATAAGACCACTATTATAAGAGCTTGATAAATAGTTTAAACTGAGAAGAAAACATTCTTTTGTGGTTACGAGAGGGGGGAGGCAGGGAGGGAGGGCGAGAGAGGGGTATTCACTAATTATAGTAGATAAGAACTACTTTAGATGAAGGGAAAGACAACACACAATACAGGGGAGGTCAGCACAACTGGACTTAACCAAAAGCAAAGAAGTTTCCTGAATAAACTGAACGCTTCAAAGGCCAGCGTAGCAGGGGCAGGGGTTTGGGGACCATGGTTTCAGGGGGCATCTAAGTCAATTGGCATAATAAAATCTGTTAAGAAAACATTCTTCATCCCACTTTGAAGAGTGGTGTCTAGGGTCTTAAACGCTAGCAAGCAGCCATCTAAGATGCATCAATGAGTCTCAACCCACCTGGATCAAAGGAGAATGAAGAACACTAAGGACACGATGTAATTACGAGCCCAAGAGACAGAAAGGGCCACATGAACCAGAGACTACATTAGCCTGAGACCACAAGAAATAGCTGGTGACCGGCTACAACCAATGACTTCCCTGACAGGGAACACAAGAGAGAACCCCTGAGGGAGTTGCAGACCCCAAATTCTCATAAAAAGACCAGGCTTAATGGTCTGACTGAGAGTAGAACGACCCCAGTGGTCATGGCCCCCAGACCTTCTGTTGGCCCAGGACAGGAACCATTCCCAAAGTCAACTCTTCAGACAGGGATTGGACTGGACAATGGGTTAGAAAGGAATGCTGGTGAGGAGTGAGCTTCTTGGATCAGGTGG
Organism: Loxodonta africana; assembly: GCF_030014295.1. NCBI lineage: Eukaryota > Metazoa > Chordata > Mammalia > Proboscidea > Elephantidae > Loxodonta > Loxodonta africana. The sequence goes on from NC_087362.1 coordinate 21,793,969, forward strand.
ACACTTGAGACTATGTTGGCATCTCCTGCCTGGAGGGGAGATGAGAAAGTACAGGGGGTTAGAAGCTGGCAAAATGGACACGAAAAGAGAGAGAGGAGGGAGGAAGCAGGCTGTCTCATTAAAGGGAGAGTAATTGGGAGTATGTAGCAAGGTGTATATAAGTTTTTGTGTGAAAGACTGACTTGATTTGTAAACTTTCACTTAAAGCACAATAAAAATTATTTAAAAAAAAAAAAACTCTAATAACCAATAACAAGAGCTAATTGAGGGGAAGAAGCAGCTATTTGTCTATGAACTGATTGACCTCTCAAATATATGGCAACCAAGATATTATCCATGAATATTTGTCCTTGTTGTTATTTCCTTCGAATGGATTCATAGTCCCTATAGTGACTCTACAAAGCAGAACTTCCCCCATAGTGTTTCCTAGTCTGTAATCTTTAATGGGAACAGATCTCCAGGCCTTTTCTCCCTCAGAACCGCTGGTGGTTTCAAGCTGCAGACCTTTCGGTTAGCTGCCGAGATCTTAACCACTGCATCACCACGGCTTCGTTGCCCCACAGGACTCCTTATTAAGAAAGACAGCTTTCCTTATGGCTAATTTTCTCTGTAGGTCTTAAAACAGACGAGTCTACACTGGGCCCCAATGTCAACATCTAGCCCAAAGCTACAAGTCCTTCAGAGTGCTCAGACTAGAGAACAAGAGGGGCAAAGGATCCACGTCACCTGTCTTCCCCAAGGGTACGTTTCTGCTCTAGGAGTCCACTGAGACAAGAGAACGGGATTATTTAAGATGTGGGTCAGTGTAAGGAGTACTGGTGACGCAGCAGTTAAAGCGCTTGGCTGTTAACAGAAAAGTTGGTGGTTTGAACTACCAGTGCCCTGAAGGAGAAAGATGTGACTGCTTCCCTAAAGATTACCTGTTGCCTTTGGAGTCCATTCCGACTCACAGCGACCCTATAGGACAGAGTAGAACTGCCTCATAGGGTTTCCAAGGAGCAGCTGGTGGATTCAAATTGCCAACCTTCTGGTTAGCAGTAGAGCTCTTAACTACTGGGCCACAGACTTGGAAACCCTACGGGCTGTTCTACTCTGTCCTACAGGGTCGCTGTGAGCCAGAATTGACTCACCATAGTGAGGTTTTTTTGGTGAGGGGTCAGTGTACTATGACAAAAAATGATGCTGGAATGGTCTATTAGCATATTTGAGTTTATTTTTATATTAATACATCCAGTAAAGTAATGATAGAATATGTTTTTAATTCATGCAATTTTCATTTGCGAGTCCGTGAAGAAGATATAAAAGAATGCCCCAAAGGCGGAAGGTACTTTAGCGTAGCTAAAACATTCTTAAACCATTATCCCTGTGGCACACATTTTATTTCAATTAGGACTTTAAATTCACTATTTCCAGTTGTTCTCTGGGATATGAAATGAGTGGTTTTGACATCTGCCTTTCTTTTCAAGAAAGATGTAAGAAGCATAGTTGAATTCTTTATCTTATTACATTTTTCCTCCCCCAAATATGAGTTTTTACATGATTCTCGTGATCCTGTATAATTTGTAGTATATTTGTTGAAGTTCCATCGTTATCCTAATGAGTTATATAAAAATTTAGAAATGAATGCAGTGTAAGAAATAGTAACCATTAGTGAGATAATTTTAAGTTAGCATGTATTACATAGTATTCCTAGTGACACCGTCATTAAGCGCTCAGTTGCTAACGGATAGGAGGGCGGTTCCAACCCACCAGTGGCATTGTGGGAAGAAAAGACCTGGCAATCTGCTTTCCTAAAGATTTCAGCTTAGGAAACCCTTATGAGACGGTTCTACTCTGTCCTGCAGGGTCACTATGGGTCAGAATCAATTTGATGGCAAGCAATAACAAAAAAGTGTTACATCAAAAATTGTATGTTTGTCTCCAACATGGCTTGAAACGTTTTAGTGCTAAAGATGAATTGAAAACATTCAGAAGTTCTTATTGCTTAATTATTGTCCCAGAGGTAGATTTGATTTGATTTTCCATTTGCAAAAGCAATATGCAGGTACTCAAACAGAAGCTTTTCGGCATCACTTTGAATTCAGAAAAAAAGGCCTTAAAAGGTTTTACTTTAAGCAGAAGACAGTGATACTTTCACAATAAGTATTCTTAACTGCAACAGAATTCTATTATTTATGCAATTGTCCAATAGTAATTCCCTTAGATATAGTAAGAGTTACAGAGAGATTATGCACAATATTTCATACAGGGTTGCAAACAATAGACTCATAGAATTTTAGGGCAGAAAGGCCTCTAGAAAAGCCTGCAGTTCAACTTGATTAAATGACTCATCTGTGGTTATGGTCATGTAAATAATAAGCCAGACCTGTATCCCCATTCCGCATCTTTCCACTCCACTGAACGAGATGTTTGTGGACAATCATTCCTTGAATTAAGTAGCATATGTATTGCAAGGTTCACTTAAAATTTAGCTAAGCCGATTTCAAAAAAAAATTCATTCTGGCATAAGAGCAAAGTCCTTGAAATGGTAACTTATTGATATGGTTTTACATTGTATAATATAAAATAATTACTACTGGAAAGGACTATACAATTTCCAAAGCTGCTAACTTAAAATAAGTAAGTAATTCAGGCAACCAGAAAATAGAAGTTGAATAAAGAACATTTATATTGGAGTTATGATCAAGAGTACTTTCTTTACATTGTTCTTAAAATGTTTAACTATTATTCTTTGGTGCTGTAAAAGCTGCTCTCACGACTCGCATATTTAAATCTGTTCTTTTACCATGGCTAAATTTAAAATACATTGCATGCTGCCCCATCGCAACCTACAATACTGAACTATTTATTTGAACGGGAGAATTTAAAGATGTTCAATTTTGTTCATTGTGTCTTGAGCTATAATTATGCAAGCCACTGGATTTTATAGTTTGTCTATTTTATAATAAGATTCAATGGACTGGTAAAAACATGGCTATGAAGGGCCATCATTTATTTCCTATATTAGGAATTGCATTTTTAGTGCTGGGAGAGTTAACTGCAAAGTGTCAGAATTCACTGAGTTTTGATTCCTTCTGCTGAGTAATGATGATCATTTAAAAACCTGATCTATGTTAAGAATTAGGTTTTCAAATAGCGGGTAAAGGAGAAAAGATGACGGACCTCTGAGATGGCTCATGGCTGGAGGAATTAATAAACTGGGTGTGGCCTTTCTGATGTCTAAAATTAAGTGTTTGACTATATCATCAGAATTGATCTTTCTGTGTATGATGGCCAGTTTTCCAAATAGTATTATTCTTACCGTTGTACAATATTTAGAGAGTATAACTTCCTTAGGATTCTCCAGAGGAACAGGAAGAAAAAAAAAATTTATATATATGTACATGAGAGAGAGAGCAGGAGGGAGAGAAGGGAGAGAGAGAGGAAGAAAGAGCAGGGAGAGAGAAGGAGAGAGAGAAAAGAACCCTCGGGGTATAATTATTAAGCACTTGGCTGCTCACCCAAATGGTGAAAAGTCAGCGATTGAAACCCACCACAGCTCTGAGGGAGAAAAGACCTGGTGATCTGCTCCTGTAAAGATTAAAAAAAGAATAAATAAAACACATCGGCATTGAGTTGGTTCCATCGCATAGGGGCCCTGTAGGACGAAGTAGAACTGCCCTATAGAGCTTCCAAGGCTGTAATCTTTACAGAAGCAGACTGCCACATCTTTCTTCCGTGGGGTGGTTTGTGGGTTCAAACTGTCAACCTTCTGGTTAGCAACCAAACTCTTAACCACTGTACCATCAGGACTTCTTCTTAAAGATTACAGTCTAGGAAACTCTATGAGGCAGTTCTACTCTGTCATATAGGGTCACGGTGAGATGGAAACGATGGCACATGGCAACAATAACAAAAACAAACAAATATATGTGTATATGTATGCACATAGACAGAGACAGAGAATTTATTTTAAGGAATCTGCTTATATGATTGTGGGGTTGGTAATTCCTTAGGGCAGGAAGATCAGGCTGTAAACGCAGCAGGATTTCTATGTCACAGTCTTGAGGAAGAACTTCTTCTCCCAGAAACCTCAGCTTTGCTCTTAAGGCCTTTGAGTGGATAAACCCATCCACATTATTTAGGATACTTTCTCCTTTACTTAGAGTCAACTGATTGTAAATGTTAATCACATTTACCAAATACCTTCGCAGCAACACCTAGGCTAGTGTTAGACCAAAAAACTGGTATCCTGGGTGACACATAAAATTAATCATCACCCATACTTGTCGAGTCAATTCTGACTCATAGTGACCCTATAGGATAGAGTAGAACTGCCCCATAGAGTTTCCAAGGAGTGCCTGGTAGATTTGAACTGCCCACCTTTTGGTTATCCACCACAGCACTTAACCACTATGCCACCAGAGTTTCCTTAACCATCATAGGTCTGAAAGACTGTAAGTAACTAAGGTAGTATACACATTGTCAAGAAGATAGAACAGACATCAATTCCAGCCTAGGTCAGATTCATGATCAAAATAACCATCGGGCTGTGAAATAACCAAGGTATACGTCAGAGTAGGCAAATTGTCTAAAAAAATCTTAAGCAAGATAATTTTAAAGAAAATGATCTATTTAATGCTTAAAATACATCGAAATCCATATCAAAAGTGTAACCTTTGAAAATCATATTTTAACAATCAAAAATTAAATATAACATGTAAAAGATTAAAATTGTCTATGAAACCCTACGTGATTGTATATGAATAATAATAAAAAAAATTCTTTAAAAATACCTAAAACCGAATCCCTCCTACTATCCCTTACCTAGCATTACAATAATCTCCTTCACTCTGACTTTTCTAGATGACATGAGAATTTAACTACCAACCTTCCCCATTTTAAATATTTCATTAGATGAATATATTACCATATTCTTTATTTCCTCACGTGCATGAGAAGAATTCACAGAGCAGGTTTGGCTTTCTCATGGCCTTCCCTGGGCATCCGCTAATAAAATATCAGGTTTTCTTTAACTCGCAATCTCTATATCATTTGTTCTTCTGTTCCACACCCTCTATCACTTCCCGATATTCTCCTGATTACTTTTTTTTTCTCTCTCTGCAGCCTCTCTGCCTATTAATACCTGCTTTCAGCCCAATCATCTTGAGTTGCCTTTCAAGCACAAGGCACTATCGTAGGTATGGCTAGTGGTTAAGAGCATAGGCAATTAGACATTTCATTTTCATAATGTTGTCCCCAAGGATCCCTAAACTGGGAATTAAAAGTTTTGTGATTATCAAATAAGATTTGTACACAAACTATGCACAAAGTATATGGTAGGTAGTAACCACCAAGAAACTATTATCAGTAACAGTGGTGACGGTAATAGAAATAGCTAATGCTTTCTGCTTGCCCACTTTGTGACAAGACCTGTTTTAAGTGCTTTATGTGTATTAACTCACTTAATCTCATAACAACTCAATAAAGTAAAGGCCATGATTAGTCCCATTTCATAGATGATAAAACTGAGGCCCAGAAAGTTTAAGTGTATTTATCAGGCCACAACAGTTGGGCAGGAATTTGAACCCAAGTAACTTTGTTAAACATGCATGACCTTTGCAGATATACTACATTGAAAGAAACAATCCTTTTTATCCAAACGGATGTATCATATTTTGTTTTTGTTTTGCTTATTGCTTTGTCCTTTGAATTCTCCTGAACTATTCTGTTACTTTTATATCAGGTAAAATGCAGAATTTTAAAAAATTTAATATATATTCATACGGCCTTTTTTGTATATAAAAATTAATTTTTAATATAGAAAAGTGATAGAGAACACTTTTTGTATATGTAGTAAGAAATTTTGGAAAGTTTCCCTCATATTTTAGAGGAGGGAAAACAAAACCAGAAGCTACTCCAACTGTGTCTCCAACTAGCTGATGGGCAAAATACACGGGAGTTAGCGGTTTTATTCATAGCATATAAATTGACATGTAAATCGTCTAGAAGATTCCCTCCAGTTTTGAAATAGGTCTAAAATTATTTAGGAAAAAGAATATACATATATAAAACATAAAAGGCAAGAACTTCTGTGTAATGATGTTTCCTTTCCTCACATTGAAATGTCATTATATTTGCCAAGGATTTTTAAAGGGTTTGAAAAACCATTTTTTGAGGATTTATACATTTATATGTTTGCAAACAGATCTTGTCATCTTCACTCTTGACCAACAATTTGATGAATTATACAATTTTTATCATAAATGATTTCTCTTAAAACTCTAAGGTTATTACATTGCTTTTTCCCGCCTTTTGTGTTAGAGTGGAAGCCACGTGTAACCGATCCTTTTATTTAGGCCTGAATGATTGCGGTTCAGAAACTCTCCACGAGGGATGTAGAAGTGCTTTTCTTTTTATTTTCTTTTTTACTCCCTCTTGGGGGTTGGAGGGTCTCTATGAGTTGGAATTGACTTAACGGCAATGAGTTGCTTTAGGTTTGGTTGGGGGCAGGAAGAAAAAAAACTTTGAGCTACCTCAGTTCTCCCGAGAGAGACATTCCCCTCAAATTGAGAGTATTTTATTCTAATTTTTGTTGACTTATGATTTTGCCATTCTTATTTTTAGTTTAGTAATACCAGTTATCTGTAACGGCAACAGAGTTATTCTGTCCCTTGTCTTCTCTGTGTATCATCTTCCCAACTGTTTTCTGTGTCTCTTGTAGACTGAGAAGTATTCGCAAGTTCACCTGTCATTCATCAACTTGCCCCTTCCCGCCAGAATTAAGATGTGTATTTTAATTCGGTTTTTTGAATTTATCTGTCTTGTAGTTGCTCCTTATATCATTTCTTTCCCTCTTCATCTCATCTTGTTGTTTTCATTTCGGCTCAATTTATTTACTCCTAGTAATATCTGTGGAAACCCTGGTGGGATCGTGGTTAAGAGCTACTGCTGCTAACTAAAATGTCAGCAGTTCGAATCCACCAGGCAGTCCTAAGAAACTATCGGGGCTGTTCAGCTCTGGGCTATAGGTCGCTATAAGGCGGAGTCGACTTGATGGCAATTTGTTTAGTGGTATTTGTGGGTTTTTTTTTTTTTAGTGATATTTGGCTCCTGACACACAGCAGTAAAAGGCAGGAGAATAAAACTAGTAATAATAAAATATACAGGTATATTTAATGATACTGTAAAAATAATTGAGGAGCCCTAGCAGTGCACTGGTTAAAGCCATTGACTGGTAACTGAAAGGTCAGTGGTTCAAAACCACCAGCATCTATGTGGGAGAAAGATGTGGCAGTCTGCTTCCACTGAGATTTACAGCTTTGGAAACTCTGTGGAGTTGGTAAGAGTCAGACTGACTTGACAGCGATGGGTTTGGTTTCTTTTATTTATTTATTTGATAGGAATAATTAGATATTACTAAGAACAATCAGAATTGCATAAACAAACAAATAAAAATGTACAAGAACAGATATAAAAGCAAACCTGCAAAATCAGTTTAGCACCCACTGGTAGCAATAAAATTTTTTCTAAATTTGATTCACAGAAACATGTTACGGTTAGTTTACACTTCACTCATCTAATAAATATTTTTTCAGCATCTATTATATTCTAGGAAAATTCCCAAGTGCTGAGAATAGGAAAAGTATTTGTGTCCACGGCAGTTCCATTATAGTGAGAGAAGCAAAGCGTATAAATAAACACAAAAAATAAATAATAAAAATGTCCAATGATAATAAATGGAGGAGAAGTTAGAGATTTCTGGGAGTGAGGTAGATTTTTAGATAGTTGATCATTGATGGCCCTCTCTGATAAGGTGGCAGTGGAAGCAGTCAACTTAGAATTAATGTTATCCCAAAGAAAAAAGGGTATCTGAGAGCCAAACAGGGAAAACTAGAACACTCAGCCAGCTCCCTATGGGGATATCTAAAGGTGGTTTTAAGAGGTAGAAACCTGCTAGACTCCAATGCTGAGTGGTAGGGAGTTTGTTTTAGATAAAGATATGAACCGAAATACGCATAGGCATGCATGAGCACATACAGGGTACAGGAGACATTTGATTCTCAGCTGACCTACCCATTACTGCTCAGTTTATATAAATCAATTCCCTTAGATTCACATTATTCTATTTCCTTACCTCGGCAGTGCTTGTGAACTGAATTAGAATCGTAATATCATAAAAACAATTGCTGCAACAGACCACTCTCCCTATTCTATCCAGCGCCCATGAAAGGCCTGCCCGTTAACTCATTTCCATCAAGCCGATTCCAACCCATAGTGACCATATAGGACAGAGAAGAGCTGTCCATAGTGTTTCGAAAGAGTGGTTGTTGGATTCGAACTGCTGACCTTTTGGTTAGCAGTCAAGCGCTAACTCCATGAAAGACCTAGACCACTCCAAAGAGGGACTAGAGAGGAAGATTGTCAACAATCTTTCATTTTCTTCCATGTGATGAAATCGAACATTTTCAAAGCTTCATTATTCCTTGGAGTCACTCACGTGCTGTTCACTTTACTTTGTTAGTAGTATTCTATCTCCATGCCACTCAAAGTAGTTAGCCAGAAACTGTTATTTGTTACTAGTCCATAATGAGATAAGGAGCTATGGTTGATTTACATTCTGGTGTGAACCTTACTCGTCAGAGAGTAGCAATCCAGAGTTCATAGATAGCCAAAATTTGGGGAAATAATTTTCTATAAATATTTTTATGTTTTTGAATAGTCCAAAATTTCTGAGAAAAGACTACTGGCAAAGACTGATTAAATACGATTGAATAAGGAAACATGCCTTGGAAACCGTGGATAGTTTATTGCTTCAGAGAAATTTAAAGACTTGTCTCCCTGTAGTCATTTACTTACATCGCTGTGTAGAGACCTTATCTTCCTCTCCTAGATTTGCACACATTCCAGAGTCTTTTTCAATCTCTCACTCTTACTCTCTCTCTCTATATATATATCTGGAAGGGGGAAATCTTGTTGGAGTAGTGGCTAAGTGCTATGGCTGCTAACCAAAAGGCCGGCAGTTCAAATCCAGCAGGCGCTCCTTGGAAACTCTATGGGACAGTTCTACTCTGTCCTGTAGGCTCCCTATGAGTCAGATTTGACTTGATGGCAATGCGTTATCTAGAACAGAGGATCTCTGATGTGTTGTTTCTCAGGTGACCTTTTAAGCTCCAAGTTTCATATTTTGGGGGTCCTGTAGTACAACCCCATTGCATGCAATGTGTACCATCAGGCTCTCATCATGTACCCTGTGGGGAACCAACACCAAGAGGCTCTGTGAGTAATACATGGTCTGTTCTCTGTTACAAAGGCCTTGTGCTTCTTGTTAGAACATGACTATATATACAAACTTATACCACGCTTCCACCAGTCACATTGAATTGCACCATTCTATACTATATCCAGTACTAACTGTTTTTGATTATTCATCATCAGATTAGCATAGGTTTTGTTCAGTCAAATAAAATGATTTGTTTGCCTTGGCCCTATTTTCTGCCCATTTATATATAGTAATTGAATCACTTTGTCACACATATAGTAGCCAGGCAACTTAGTTTGAACCTGGTCCACACTGGTTAACAATACCACCATGTAGTGCAAATCTGCTGGACCTTTTTCCTGCCTAGAATCCAATCTCCTTTTGTCTAGTAAGCAGTATGTGAAATCATTTCTCCTGGCACACAGTGTTAGCATAGTGGTTAAGAACTTGGCTGCTAACCAAAAGGTCAGTAGTTCAAATCTACCAGTTCTCCTTGGAAACCCTTTGTGTCAGTTCTACTTTGTCCCATAGAGTCGCTATGAATCGGAACAAACTCAATGACACCTAAAAACAATAATACACACTGTGATAAAAATCTGCCTATCACTCCTATGTAGAGAGTTTTTCATTTACGGACTATAGCTCACAGTTTTAATTTGTAGAATTTACCTGATATAGAAAGCAAGAAGTGCCTGTGGTAGAGCAGATATGTAGGGGAGAGCATCCTACCTAGATTTTAGAACTCATTTATGAAATGATGCCAGGAGACAGATCACAGGTGGAAGCCTGGGTAGATATCATTCCTGTCCTGTTCTTTTCTATTTTGACTATGGTCTATTCTTCCAAGACTAGTAGTAGTCTGTATTGTAAGTCTTAATAAGGTATGTTATCATAAACCTTCTCCAATTCCTGAATCTTCTTGAGTATTTTAACTGAGAAATTAGGAGAATTTCTAATCATATGATCCGAAATAAAACTATAATTAAATGTTTTTAAAGAAAATTAATAGTCCACACCATATATACAAACCAAATAAATTTTAAAGATTTATGTTTTGATATTTTAAAAAAGTTTCTGAGTTTGTATTGCTAGACGACTATTTCAACTTAAAAATGAGCACAGAACAAACAATGAACAAAAACAAAATTTACTTATCTTGATTCTAGTTTGGGTGAAAAGTAATTAACTTCTAATATCTACAGAATAATTTGCTAATTACAATCACGCACATTGTTACCTTGTAATCTTCTATAGTGTTTCTGGATCCCTGGTGGCACAGCAGTTAAGAGCTGTGATGGCTAACCAAAACGATGGTAGTTCGAATCCCCAGCTGTTTCTTAGAAACCCTGTGGGGTAGTTCTACTCTGTCCTATAATCAACGGCTCTCCCCCCATAGGATAGTGTGTCCATTTTTGAGAAACTAAAACCCTGCAACTAACAATAAATTCAATTTCGGGATAAGTTAAAATCCACAAGCCTAATTTGATCTTAAGATTCCTAGTTAAATATACATCGTAGCTTTTCTTTGCCATGCAGTAAACATATTGCCATGTATACCCTCTTGAATTTGTAAATGGTATTTTTTCTCTATCAGATTCATAATTTGAAATTACCATGTGTAAAATTTTAAAATTACTGAATCATTGGAGTTGTTACTTATGCCAAGATAAAAGTCACTTCATAGTGATCTAGATACAGATAACTACCATGCAATTGGGTAAGTAAGGACAATACAAAATTCACTCTTCCGTGGAAACAAAGAAAACCCTAGAAATACCTGGAAATTAACCAAAGGCTTACAACAATATGTAAGGCATTTATTCAAATAAAACAGCTGAATCTTGGTAAGAATAGGTGAGATTAGTGGTGTGTTAACTTGTTCTATTGCTGTTAGGTGCCGTCGAGTTGGTCCTGGCCCATAGTGACCTTAAGTATAATAGAACGAAACACTGCCCGGTCCTGTGCCATCCTTACAGTTGTTGCTATGCATAAGCCCATTGTTGCAGCTACTGTGTCAATCCATCTCATTGAGGGTCTTCTTCTTTTTCACTGACTTTCTACTTTGCCAAGCATGATGTCCTTCTCCAGGGACTGATCCCTCTTGATAAGATGTCCAAATGTCATCACCATCCTTACTGCTAAGGAGCATCCTGGTTGTACTTCTTCCAAGACAGATTTGTTCGTTCCTTTGAAGGTCCATGGTATATTCAATATTCGCCAACACCACATTTCAAAGGTGCTTATTCCGTCTTTCTTATTCATTGTCCAGCTTTCCCATGCATATGAAGCTATTGAAAACACCTTAGCTTGAGTCAGGCACATCTTAGTCCTTAAGGTGACATTTTTGCTTTTTAACACTTTAGAGAGGTCTTTTGCAGCACATTTGCCCAGCGCAATGAGTCATTTGATTTCTTGACTGCTGCTTCCATGGGCATTGATTGTGGATCCAAGTAAAGTGAAATCCTTGACAACTTCAATCTTTTCCCCCATATATCATTATGTTGCTTATTGATCCAATTGTGAGGATTTTTGTTTTCTTTATGTTGAGGTGTAATCCATACTGAAGGCTGTGGTCTTTGATGTTCACCAGTAAGTGCTTCAAGTCCTCTTCCCTTTAAGCAAGCAAGGTTGTGTCATCTGCATAATGTGGATTGTTACTGAGTCTCCCTCCAATCCTGATGCCCCATTCATCTTCATATAGTCCAGCTTCTCAGATTATTTGCTCAGTATGCAGATTGCACAGCTTTCTCTGCTACCATGTCCTTTTCCCCAACTTCTCAGTAGTCATGAGAAGCAGCAGCATGAAAATCAGAAGCCTAACATCCACTAGATGGGGCTGAAAGAGCTTGGAACACAACAAAGAATTCAAGAGAATTTTCACTATTGACCTGCGTGACAGCTCCTGGGAAAACATTTACAGGTTTTGTTTTTCAATCTGACCCAGAGTCTCTCAGTGAGAAACCCTATCCCAAGAGAATCTCTAGATAAAACCTCTTATTATGATTGTTTAACACTGTAGTTGTTATAAGCAGCGGCACCAGTTGGGGCAAAGAAAAGGGAGCTAAAACACTTAAAAGAGAAATCTGGAGAATAAGGTGTTCATAGGAGGTTTTGAAATACTCTGACATATTTCTGGATCCTAGAAGGACACACATATATTCAAGGCTCTGCAAATGGGCAAGAAGGGCCTAATCTCTCACCATTGGCTGACATAGAGGCTGTACCCAAGCAGGAAGTGAAGGCTGGGGCAGAGTAGAATGTTCCCTACTGGAGCATTGAACACACACTCCAAGACACCCATAAAGACACTCTGCAAAAGCTGGGAGACATATTGGTTCAAAACACTCAAAGCAATCTATATCTAGTCATCAGCTGATCATTGTGCCCTAAGCAGAGACTTCAGTGACTTCAAATGACAAAGAATACAGACTCTGCAAAATTAGTTCCAGAAAGTCTCTAAGCAGACAAGTAAACAGCAGTTGCAATAGCAGCAACAACAAACCCTAAGCTCAGAGGGGGGATTTGGTTTTTAGAAACACAACATTATATTATTTAAAATGCCCAGTTTTCAGCAAAAAATTACAAGTCACACAAATCTATGAGGCAATGATTACTGTAATACCAAAACCAGATGGCCACATCATGAGAAAACTAAAGAACAATATTATTTATGAATACAGATGCAAATATCCTCCAAGAAAAAAAAAAAAAAGTACTTACAAATTGGACCCAGCAACATTCCAATTTTTTTTTTTTTTTAAGGATTATACATCATGACCAAATGAAATTCTTCTCAGGAATTTAAAGTTGGTTTAACATCTGAAAACCAAATAATGTAATACACTATATTAATAGAATTACAAATGAAAACCACATGACTGTCTTAATATGCCCGAAAAATAATTGACAAAATTCAACTTCCTTGGATGTCTGCTGTCATCACTAATATTCATTCTTGTGCTGGAGGTTCTAGCCAGGGTAATTATAAAAGAAAAATAAATAAAGACATCCATATTCAGACAAAAAGCACAAAGCTATTCAAAAATTATGTGACATATGCAGAAAAACTCAAGGAGTGAACTAAAAACTATTAGAGCTAATAAATGAGTTTAGCCAGTTTCAGAATTCAATATTAACACAAAGAAATCAACTGTATTTCTATACACCAACAATGAACAATCCAAAAGTGAAATTAAGAAAACAATGCTATATAAAGTAGCATCAGAAAAGAATAAAATATTTAGGAATAAATTTAACAAAAGAAGTGCAAGTCTGTATACTGAAAACTATAATATACTGTTGAAAGAAATTAAAGAATTAAATAAATGGTAAAATGTCCATATACATTTTTAAAAGATTTAATATTTTTAAGATTTCCTAAATTGATACACAATTCCACACAATTTCTATCAAAATTCTAGCTGCCTGCTTTGCAGAAATTGATAAGCTATTCCTAAAATTCGTGTAGAAATACAAGGAATCCAGATTAGCTGAAGTAATTTTGAAAAAGAAGAAAAAATCAGAGGGCTCACACCTCCCTATTTCAAAACTTACTATAGAAATAAAGACAGTGAGGCAGTGGCATAAGAATAGACATATAGACAGTAGGATTGAGCTGAAAATCCAGAAGCAAACCTTTTTGTTGATGGAGTTTTGACAAGATTTCCAAGATATTCAATGGAGAATGAAAATCTTTTCAACAAATGGTGCTGGAACAACTGACTATCCACGTGAAAAAGACTAAGTACACCATCTATATATATACTCTTTATACAAAAAATTAGCTCAAAATGCAATATAGACCTAAGTGTAAGAGCTAAAACTCTGAAACACTTAGAAGAAAACACAGAAGTAAATCCTTACGACTCTGGTTTCTTAGATATGACACCAAAAGCCCTAGTGACCAAAAAAAAAAAAAAAATTATAAACAAATTGGGTTTCACCAAAATCCCAGCCTTTTATGCTTCATTAAGAAAGTGGTAAAAAAAAACAAAACAACAACAAAAAAAACCCACAGTATGGCAGAAAATATTTGCAATCCAAATATATGATCAAGAACTTATATCCAGAACATATAAATAAGCCTTACAACTCAACAGTTAGAAGAAAAATAGGCTCATTAAAAATTAGGGAAAAGATTTAAATAAACATTTCCCCACGAAAGATATACAAATGGCCAATAAGCAAATCAAAAGATGCTCAACGTCATTAGTCATCGTGTTTGTTGTTGCTGGTAGGTGCCATCAAGTTCATCCCTGCTCATAGCGACCTTATGTACAACAGAACAAAATACTGTCAGGCCCTGCAACATCCCCACAATTTTTGCTGTGTTTGAGCCCATTGGTGCAGGCTCTGTGTCAATCCATCTCATTGAGGGTCTTCTTTTTCTCTGACTGTCCCACTTGCTAAGCATGATGTCCTTCTCCAGGGACCAAATATGTAAAGCGAAGTCTCACCATCCTCCATTCTAAGGAGCATTCTAGCTGTATTTCTTCCAAGACAAATTTGTTCATTCTTTTGGCAGTCCATGGTATACTCAGTATTCTTTGTTGTCTTATAAAGTGCCAGAAGTTGAGCCCCTCAGGTAGAAGGGCATTTAAAATATGACTGGGGAAGAGCTGCCTCCTCAAAGTAGAGTTCACCTTAACAACGTAGATAAAGCTTTCAAGACCTTCATTTGCCAGTGTAGCATGACTCAAAATGAGAAGAAACAGCTGCAAACATCCATCAGTAATCAGAATGTGGAATGTACAAAATTATGAATCTGGGAAAACTGGAAGTTTTCAAAAATGAAACTCCACACTTGAAGATCGATATCCCAGCATTAGTGAGCTGAAATGGACTGGTTTTGATCATTTTGAATCAGACATTCATATGGCCTACTATGCTGGGAACAACAAGTTGAAGAGGAACAACATCACGTTCATTGTCAAAAGGAACATTTCAAGATCTATCCTGAAGTACAATGCTACAGTAACAGGATAATATTCATACACCTACAAGGAAGACCTGTTAATACAACTATTTTTCAAATTGATACACCCGTCACTAATGCCAAACATAAAGAAGTTGAAGGTTTTTATCAACTTCTGCACTCTGAAATTGATCAAACATGCAATCAAGATGCATTGATAATTACTGATAATTGGAATGCAAAAGATGAAAACAAAGAAGAAGGATCAGTAATTGGAAAATATGGCCCTGGTAATAGAAATGATCCTGGGGATTGCATGGTACAGTTTTGCAAGACTAAGGATCTATTCACTGGAAATACTTTTTGCAACAACATAAACTTTACACGTGGACCTCACCAAATGGAATACACAGGAATCAAATCGACTACATCTGTGGAAGAAGACAATGAAGAAGCTTTAGTTTCGAGGGTGATTAAAACAAAAAAGTTGGACAATGACAACATTTGACAAATATATGGAGAAAATGAAACTCTCACAATTGTTGGGACTGCAAAATTGTGCAGCCATTAAAAATAAGCTTACCATGTTACTCAGCAATTTTACTCCTAGGACTATATACCCAAGAAATGAAATATGTTTACACAAAAATTTCTACATGAATATTCATAGTAGTGTTCTTCGTAATAGCCAAAAAGTGGAAACAATCTGAACATTCATCACCCAATGAATGGATAAACAAAGTGTTGTATATGCACACAGTGGAATATTCTTTGGCAATAAAACTGAATGAAGTGAACATGGGTGAACGCTGAAAATATTATGCTAAGTGAATGAAGCCAGTCATAAAAGATGATATATCCTGTGATCCAATTAATACGACTTGTCCAGAATACGTAAATACATAGAAACAGAAAGTAGATTCATGGGTGCTAGCAGTTATAGAGCTGCTGTGAGTCAGAATCGACTTGACAACAATGCGTATAGGTCGGGGGGCAGGGGTAGGGGGCAATGGGAAGTGATTGGCAATGAGTACAGAGTAACTTTTTACGGTGATGAAAATGTTTTAAAATTAGATGGTGGTGGAGGTGGTGGGTGTTAGGGTATATGGTAAAAACCACTGAATTCTACACTGCGAAAGGGTGAACGTTGTGACATGGAGTTATATCTCAAGAAAGATGATACAATTTTTTTTTTAATACTTATTGCTACCTACTGTAGCCTAGATATAAAGGAAATCCATGAAGTAAAAGGAAACTACCACCATTCACCCCTTTGGCTATGGAAGGCAAAATTCCCTTCATCTCTTTTGATCCAGTGCCTTGCCAGAATGAGGTGCTAAGTTTATACCGCATAGAAACTAAAGAGTATGACCCTGAGTTTAAATTTGAAATCATGTTTCTGTTTTGTTTTTGTTTTTTTTTAAGGCACCTACACAATTTGGTTAGATCTTTAATTCTTATGCACCTTGACAGGTAGCAAAACCAAGTCATATTTCTCACACTAACTAACCAATGTTAAGAAAGGAAGTAATGGTTTTACTGCGTTTCATTATCTATGTCACTTTATTGATGGCTAAAATAGACATAGTAATGGTTTTAAGTGTACCATTTTTAATGGTTTTAGGGAATGAATAATGTTTGCAACGTGAAGTTTTTACATTAAGATTTGCTATGTGATTAGATTATGATCCATCTCAGTGCTTATTAAATAAGTATTTGCATCTATAAAACACCCTTAAAGGTACGAACACAGTGTTTTCTGTATATTAAAACTTGGACAACTAGCTGTATTTAAATAGAAAAAAGCAAATATAAAATTTTACAGGTTTCCAGAGAATTTAGTTAATTACTGAAACTCATGCTCAACTTGTGTAGTTAGTTGATGGTTGGTTGCTTGTTACTGAATTACCTGAATAGTGAACCAATTTTTTTTTTTAATTTTATTCGTGGAGAAACAGACATGACAGGCATAATAGAAACCAGTCTCTGCATTGAAAATCTCATCAACTATGATTCCAGGCTGGCTTTTTCAAGGCAATGTAAATATTCTAATAAATACTGGTAATGTTTACTCAAAAAATTGTAATAGGTAAAAAAAAAAAAGATCCAAGCCGAAGTGGCTCAATGTACCCGTTTAATATTTTAGCGCTACGAATAGCTGTAGTAGACAGTACATTTTTTTCCCTTCAAAAGTCTCATTTTCAAAAATTCAAAAGAGTTGAAACAAATTGACTTGATGAAATAGATGTGAACAAATACATACTAAATTCTATAATATTTTTTTTTCAATACCTCTTGGTATTTGGGACCTCTATTAACTTCTTTATTATCTCTCCAACAATGTCTCTAAGCCACTTAATCCTATTTTGTAATAGGAGCCACAATGACTGATTTCCTTTGGGTGTATATTCTATGAAAAATATTCTGTGCAAATATATACAGTCTTTTAAAAACATACAATGGTGGGAAACAGGCACGTTTCTGCTTTTTTACTTTTTTCATCTAACAATCCCTTAGTACCATTCTATCTGTATACAAATAATCTAACCTTTGTAAGGGCATTTTAATTTTATATATTGTTGTACAATAAGTGATTTTAAATGTCCCTTACTAATGGACACTTTGTTTTCTACCTTTTGGTATTTTGAACATAAGAATGTCACAAATATCCATATGAATCTGTTGAATCAATTCTTATAGGGAAATTTCTATGTCAGAATATATTTGACCCAGAAGTATTTTTAATATTCTAATTTTTTTCAAACCTGAGACATTCCCAAATTACCACAAATTTTACTAATTTGCATTCCAAACAGAAGTGAATGAATGTGTATTTCCCCATACCTTCATCAATACAATGTGTTCTCAAACTTTTGTCTTTACTAAATTAATAGATAAAAATGGCATAGTTGTTTTCACATGGATTTTTCTTCTGATGTAAGATTTTTGAGGTCTTGTTGTATATTAAGAGCCACAATATTGCTTTTATCATAATGTGATTTGCTCATATTAGATAATTGTTGATATATTTCTTATTAATTTGGAGGATTTTTTAAATTAGTATATTGATGGATTAGCCCTCTGTAATGAGTTGAAAATATCTTGTTCCCATTTGTTTCATCTTTTCTGATGCCATTTACGGTGTTTTTGCCAAACAGAAAATTCAATTTTCATAAAGTAAAATTTGTCATTCTTTTGTTGTTGCTAGGTGAGGCTTCAAACTTAGAAAGCCTTTCCCACACCCAAGTTTTACAAAATAATGAAAATACTGTCCATATTTTCATATTCGTACCATTAATTGATTCCAATTTATTTGTTAGATGTGAGGCTGGTATCTATCTTAATGTTTTTATTGTGATTATTAAAATCCATATCAATATTAGTTTGAAAAGCAATATTTAGCACATAGGAAACTTTCATATGTTTTTGATTTTATAACTGGCTGTCCCACTGTACTTTAGGGAGCTAGTACCACATAATTCCACTGAGCTTTTTATAATATGGGGATTTCCACCAGTACACAGGTGAGACCCCAGGAGGAAAAAGCAGGGAGAAGCAGCATCCAGGAGAAGGATAGATGTAACTTCAGTCCATATGTCTCCACTGTGCAGCTCAGGCAGTGAGGCACAAAAATACTGTGGCTTCATCTACCAAACCCAAAACCAAACCCACTGCCGTTGTGTCGCTTCCGACTCATAGCGACCCTATAGGACAGAGTAGAACTGCCCCATAGAGTCTCCAAGGAGCGCCTGGCGGATTTGAACTGCAGACCTCTTGGTTAGCAGCCGTAGCACTTAACCACTACACCACCAGCGTTTTCCAGCTTTATCTGCCAAACCAAACCAAACCCAGTGCGGTGGAGTCGATTCCGACTCATAGCAACCCTGTAGGACAGAGTAGAACTGCCCCATAGAGTTTCCAAGTAGCGCCTGGCGGATTTGAACTGTGGACCCTTTGGTTAGCAGCCGTAGCACTTAACCACAAGGCCACCAGGGTTTCCGGCTTCATCTACATGTGCTACTAATTACTACAAAGGCTCTTACTTTCCCTAGATCAACAGAAAGTGAAAAGGAAATTTCTGGGGAGAATTTTTCATTATGAATATTGAAGACATCTAAATATAAATACAGATAGAAATATTGATAGAAATAGATACATAGATATAGATATACACCAGAAAGGAAAGGAAAAGAAACAAAGATTAATTTCTTCATATCTGCCCTTTAGGTACCTTAAAAAATGTAATCTTTACATTTTGACGTGTGAACCAAGTAGAAAACAAAGCAAAGGGGAAAAGACAAGAAGATAAATATTTCAGGGGCGGGAATCTAGAGAATGGTAAATAAAAGTCAGGAAAAACAATCTTGAAAAATGTCAGAGCAGGCAGAGAACTTAAGGAAATGTTTAACATCACCTTGATTAAATAAAATTTCAAAATAACAGGAAAATATAAACCTTTTGGTCCTTTAGATAGAAGATGAATATAACATTACTTTTAAGACTAATTTCTTAACTTCTAAAAAAAATTAAGTACAAAGGAAGAATATCCATCTCTGTGCTTAATGCTGCTTATTTTCATGAATAAACAAGATCATTTCTTATCCTGATTATTCACTTCCTCAGTAAAATTATGAGATTCTAATAGCATGCTATTCATTAGTCCAAAAAACTATCCAAAATTACAAAATTACCTTAAATCACTAAAATCATGGAACTATTTTACTCTGTGGTTTTTTTTTTTTTTTTTTTACTCTGTGGTGAGATTGATTACTTCCGTGTGTGGCCTTTGTAGCCATGGTTTTGTCACTCCCACCCAGGTGATTGGGTGGGACTGTGTGATAGGGTAATTGTGACCTACCAAGGGGATTGGTTAGTCTTGCCTTAAAGAGAGCCAATTCGAGAGCAGAGAGGGGATCCCACCATCACCAAGGAAGAACAGCCAAGAGCCAACGAGCTCTTCGGACCTGGGATCCCTGGGCTGGGAGGCTCCTAGGACCAGGAGACGGAGAGAGAGAGTGTGCTATAACCCTGAAGATGGTGAAAAGCAGTGGCAGGAGAGACCCGACAGCAGGAGACAGCGCGTTGGGCTTCCCGGCCCACAAAGAGAGAAAGCTGAGTGCCTTTAGGCAGATGCCTAGGGCTAAGGAGAAGCCACCTGCGAGCACGGCTGGGAATAAGCTATCCCAATGAAAGAACTGTATTCTTGAGTGTTCCTGAGCCTGAATTGTAACTGTCACTTCCCTAATAAAGGCCATATTTGTGAGTGTGGTCTGCGAGGTTTTTGTGGCCATTAAAATGCATAATCAAACCCAGCAGAAAATAGAGAGTACTGTGGGAGGGGACAATTGGTGTCAGAGCTGGTAAAAATGGCAGAGAGAGACACACGTCTGACATTCACCTCATGGAAGTCAGCTTGGGGCTGTTGATCTTGGTTCCCCTTCCTGCTTGTGAAGTTAGAGGAGGTCAGACATTGCCCACAAGCCATTTTTACACTCTTCCTTAAAATATACGTAGAAGAGTTACATTTTCTTATCATCAGTTATGCATTCTTCCTCATAGTCCTTCATTATTTTCATTTTCTTTTGTTATAGGTATCATTTCTCTCCATTCACAGGCTTGAAAAATTCAGTACTTTTTTGGAGCACTGAACTTAAAAGACAGATGGTATCACTTTTATCCTTCTTGAATTTCCTCCCTGTAAACTAGTATAGATATAGACAATATCTATATTATTAACTAGCACTTCACCAAGTGGCTAAACACAGGACTGAGGCCTCCTGCTATAATTGATACAAAACTTGCAATTAAATACTTTCATTTCTTTTAGCTCAAAATTAATGAAGAACAAGTTTATATTATTCTATAAAAGTGGCAGAGGAGAAAGTATAGACAAGGTTTATTAGGGAAAGTCTTACATAGTGCCATAAATAGTCTGAACGGATAAAGGAGAATTAAAAGCAATGTTTAAGGCACATTTTACGCTTGCTCTCCTTATGTTTCCTTCTATGCAAAGAGACAAAGGCATTATCTGGGAGACCACCAAAAAGAAAACACCAGAAGAAATAAAAATAAATAAATAAACATGCGCACAGCCATTCAAAAGACGCTGTCAAATTTAGACTCAGGGTAAGGTCACGGGAGCACAAAAATAGCGGTCTCTTGATGCTTATCTTCTAAGACAGTCCAGCCTGTGAATCTTAACAGCTACTTACACTGCTCTGGGGCTGATTGTGCAAAGGCGCATGTTTGTAATAACTAATTCATGGGATGAGACTTTTACCCGAGGGAGAATTTGTGAATCAGACTCAGAGTTACTCTACAAATATCCCTACATTATTAATATATTTAGTATAACATCCACTAGGAATTGTCAGTAATGACTAAGAATTTGAATGATTTATCCTTATTCGTGTCGAAGACAATGCATATGTCGATATCTTAATGCTTAATAACTCTCAAATATTAAGACTAATATCAAGTATGTTTCCAACTAGTAACTATCAGAAATACCTCTTGGACATATTCATGGGCATGGTCTACTCTATTTTTAAATATCTTGCTGTTTCATAAGAGTTACCAAGTAGATGTTGGAAAATGAAAAAGCTGGAAAATAGTTTAAGAATTCACAGGCAGCAAACACAGACCAGGCAAGAAGTCAATATATGATATAGATAAGTCAATGTTAAGGATTTAAGCATACATGGCCTGAAATCAAATTAAGTCAAATTATGTTATCAAGACACCATCATTAAGAAAAAAGATATAAGCATGAGGCAAGTATTTTCAATCAGACAAACATGTATTCATAAGGAAAGTGCCAGCCAAAGGCCTTATATCTGGATGGAAAAGTAACTGAATGGGGCTGGGACCTAGTTGGAAAAATTGATGCATAAAGTTCAATTCCAGAGAGTTGGATTAAATTCACCCCAACTTCCCATGCCACCTTCCCAGTTGCCATTACATGCTACTGGGCAAGTGGAGAGTTCAATATTTTATTGTTTTCTTTTGCCACTTTAGACCGTTATTCCACTTTGCCTTCATGATCTTGTTTAGGTTCATGTCCCCTAAGTAGTTGTGATCATCTGTTAAACTTCTGTTATCTTATTCATTATGTCCATCAAGAACTTTGACAACTGCCTCTCAGTCTTCTTCTTTAGCCTAATTCAACAGATATCCATTAGAGCTCACCCAACAATTAATCTTACATTTCCTTGAATTATTTCTCTCTGTTGAATTTAACTGCCACTTTACGGCAAACATTCATATACCTGGCCAGTAGTGGATCTGTATAAACCAGAACTCTTCCACCTGAGTTATCTTAAGCTCAAACATATGAATATGACTTATCCTTCCACCTGTCTCATTCACGTATTCCCAAATCACATATTTAACCACAACCAAATTGTTCTTGAACCTTCAATTTATCCTCATCCATCATTCCTCCCGGGGTTTACTTCTTTTCTCTTTACAGCTTTGACTCCAGGTCCTTTCACTTCAACTACTCGCTTGCCAATATTTCCATCTTGTCCTTATTCCTATTCTCCAGTCTAAAATCCAGCAAAACTCCAACCCTGGAACAGGTCAGCTTTCATTTTCTCCCCTCCTACACCCTGAAACTAAACGCTGCCGAGTAAATCACACAACTAGGAACGTTACTTCCATGGTATATCCATGATCTCCAATTTCAGTTCAGGCTTCAAAAGGGCCCTAATACCTATCTATACATTCCTAGTTAACTCTTTTCATTCCATGATAACTAGATTAACTCCATTTGGGTAACCAGGCACTTTATATTAGCATTCCTTCCTTAACTTAGGAAAAAAAAAAAAATAGTCATCTTCAAGTCACATCTGAGTCATAGCTACCCTGTAGACAGAGTAGAACTGCTGTATAGGGTTTCCAAGATTGAAATCTTTACAGAAGCAGATTTCTGTATCTTTCTACTGGAAAGGGGCTGGTGAATTCGAACTGCTGGTCTTTCATTTAGCAACTGAGCACTTAACCACTGTGCCACCAGTGCTCCTTATTCCTCTCCTGTTCTTGTTGGTGCCGTCGAGTCTATTTCAATTCATAGAGATTCCAGGTGACAGAGTAGGACTGCCCCATAGGGTTTTCTAGGCTGTAATCTTTACAGAGGGAACAGATCACCAGATCTTTGTCCCAGAGATTCTAGAGTGCAGCCAGGGTTGAGAACTAACCTACTTAGTTCCTGCATAGCCACAAGCATCCCCAAGAGTGATGCTTTATCAATTATTCCCTGTTGCCCCTATAGATTGATGTATTCCTTCCTGTCTGTTGGCTTTTTTCTTTCAGCATTAGAACATGTTACAAATACTGTGTCTTCCAATTTACGCTCATTCTAGCTACTACTCTTTCTCTCTTCCTTGAAAGGGCAATCTATACATGCTTCATCTATTTTCTCACCTCCCTTAAATTTACCAACCTACTTAAATCTGTCCTACACCCAGATCACTTCACTTAACAAGACATTTTTAGATCATCATTAACCTACTTAATGCTCAATCCAATAATTATTTCGAGGTCTCACCTTAATCGAGCCCTTTATAAGACTGGAACTACTGACCAATTCCCTTTAGTTGGATATATCCCCTTCCTGGTTTTCATGTCTAAATGTCTCTCAGTTTTATTCTGGGGTACACCTTCTTCCATCCTCCTGTAAATATTGGTGTTTCTACAGTTTTGATTTTTTTCATTTCTCTGTTCAATGCACACATTTCACTTGAATGAGTAAATTAGAGCTCCTACTATAAACTGAATCCTAACAACATGTTTGTGTGTGTGTGTGTGTATTCTGGATCTCACGCTTGAATGTGCTTTACGTGGAGGAGATCTTGTTTAAATAAAGCATCTGTTCCTGTAAATCTGGATTGGGACCTGAGATACTGGGTCTCTAATATCATCCCAGGTGACGTTGCTGCTGCTGTTTCCATGGCCACATTTGGTTCAGTAAAGGTCCAGCTGTCTCTCTTGAGCTCCAGATCGATACATCCAACTATCCATGGGCTATCTTGGTTTGTTTGTTCCATCAGCACTCAAAACCAACATATTCAAAACTGAATATATCAATATATCTACTCAAACTTTTCCCATTTTCCACATTCTTTATCACAATGTGTACTAGGAGGAGAGAAGAAAAATTGCTAACCAGATAGAAGACACGTGTTAATATTCGTGAAACGCAATACACCATATGGCGGAAGTGAGCACAACATGACCAAGAAAGACACTGAGAGGAACACAAGAATAAAGGGCAACTACTCTAATTACTATAACACAGACAATCCTGCATCAATAGTATTAACAAACAATAATCTACAAACGGATACATAGGTAGATAATTATGCTAAAGAGGTGTGGGAAGGTGCAAGGGAGCACACTTACCTGCAGATATAGGTTTGGTTGTAGATATTTCTACATACATAATTGTAGGTGCTGCTTGTATGTTAATATAGACAATAGAGCACACAAGGGAAACAGACACAAGGGGCACAGACAAGGAAACCAAACACCTTGCAGGACGAATTTCCTAGGCTTAGAGGTAAAGGAATATAGACTTGGGGGACATCTACATCAATTAGCGCAACATAGTTCATAAAGACAATACTCTGCATCCTACTTTGGTGAGTAGCTCTGGGATCTTAAAAGCTGGTGAGAGCCCATCTAAGACACAACTGTTAGTCTCTTCCTGTACAGAGCAAAGGAGAGTGAAGAAAATCAAAGACCCGAGGGAGCAGTTACTCCAAAGGACTAACAGACCACATGAACTACAGCCTGCATGACCCCCAGGCCAGAAGAACTAGATGGTGCCAGGCTACCACTGGTGACTGCTCTGACTGAGATCACAAAAGAAGGCTTCAAGCAGAGCAAGAGAAAAATGTAGAACAAAAAAACCAAATTCACAAAAAAAAGACGAGACTTACTGATCCAAGGGAGACTGGAGAAATCCCCGAGATTATGGTTCCTTCTGACCTGGAACTGAAGCCATTCCTAGAGACCACCTTTCAGCCAAACAATAGACAGGCCCATAAAATAAACAATAACACCCAAGAGGTACACAGCGATCCTTAGAATAATCAACTGCATGAGATCAAAAGAACATTTGCCCAAAAGCAAAGATGAGAAGGCAGGAAGGAGTAAAAAATCCAGACAAAATGGAACAGGGAATCCAGGGTGGAAATGGGGAACCCAGGGTGGAAATAGGGAGAGTGCTGACACATTGAGGGGAATGTCATCAATGTCTTGGAACACTTTCTGTACAAACTATCAAATCAGAAATAAATTTTTCTGTAAACTTTCACTTAAAGCACAATAAAAATTAAAAAAAAAAAAAAGATGAATGGTTATCAGGGGTAAGAAGGGAGGGTAAGGGGGAAGTTTGGCCTGTGGGGTATACAGTTTATATTAATGGTGGCAGAATGATTTGGAAAAGGACATGGAGAAAGGTTGCACAACTTGAAGAATACAATCAATGTTACTGAATTGGACATACAGAAATGATTGAGGTAGTGTAGATTTTGTTATGTATATTTTCATCACAATAAAATAAAAATAAAGCCTCAACTGAAAAACCAAACAAAATGCATACTCCATTCAGACAACAATTTACCCCGTGTGGAACAGTAATTACCCCTGATTTCTCCCTATTCTTCACCACCACTTCCAATCAGCCCTCAAGTTTCAGCAATGATATTTCATATCACCCAAGCCCTTCAACTCCTGATTTATTTCAGGGCCACATCAAATTTCAGTCTGATTACTGCAAAAACCTAGAAAATGATCTCCCAGACTCCCATGCTCCAATTATACTCTAAATTGCCTCTATATCGACTTTTTTAAATCACATGACTTATCATGCCACTTTCATGCATAAAAGCTTTCATGACACCAGATTAGGACATAATATAACTTCTCAACATGGCCTCCATGTTCCTACTTACCTGTGCAGTTTAATAACATCTCTCCCTGTACCACATATTATGCTCTAATTGTGGGAAATATGGATTTCCTTGTCATTTGTCTTTGCATAAACTGTTATTTCTACCCAGAATAGCCTATTGCATTCTCCATGTGATTAAGAGACTGTCGTTTCCACAGGCTGTGTATGAATTAACACCTGCTCACCATGAACCAGTCCTGCTGTGAGCAAAGTGCCTGCCCCATTACGACCTTCTCTGTATGCAAGCATTGTACCTTTTATCACACTGTAATATGGCCATCAATATGCTTGTCTTTCCTTTCCATAACCCTGTAAGCCCTTTAAGAACAGAGGGTGGGTCTGATGTGTCCATCTGTGCTGTTGGAGTCAGCTCTGACTCCAAGCAATCTTACATGTAGTGGAAGGAAACATTTCCCAGTCTTTGCCATCATCATGAGCTTTGATACTTTTGAGTCCATTTCACTGAGAGTATCCTAGGACATAATTTATTTCCCAAATTACTTGTTAATTGTCAAAAAAAGAAGAAAAAAGTCCAACTAACAACGTCTCAAAAAGATAGAATAACCTAAACACATTCTGGGCATGCAAAAAAAAATGTAAAACTATTGTTGTTTGTAGGTGCCGTTAGGTCAGTTCCAACTCATAGCGACCCTATGTACAGCAGAACGAAACACTGCCAGTCCTGCACTATCCTCATAATCTTTGTTATGCTTGAGCCCATTGTTGCAGCCACTGCGTCAATCTATCTTGTTGAGGATCTTCTTTTCACCGACCCTTTACTTTATTAAGAATGATGTATTTCTTCAGGGACTGGTCCCTACTGATAACATGTCCAAAGTATATGAGACAAAGTCTTGCCATCCTTACTTCTAAGGAGTATTCTGGCTGTACTTCTTCCTAGACAAATTTTTTGTTCTTCTGGTAATTCATGGTATCTTCAATATTCTTAGCCAACACCATGCATAATTCAAAGGCATCAATTCTCCTTCTGTCTTCCTTATTCATTGTCCAGCTTTCACATGCATACGAGACAATTAAGAACACCATGGCTTGGGTCAGGAGCATTTTGTCCTTAAAGTAACATCTTTGCTTTCTAACACTTTAAAGAGATCTTTTGCAGCAGATTTGCCCAAAGCAATGCATCATTTGATTTCTTGATTGCTGCTACTATGGGCATTGTAGATCCAAGTAAAATGAAATCCTTCGCAACTTCAATATTTTCTCCGTTTATCATGATGTTATTGATCCAGTTGTGAGGAGTTTTATTTTTTATGTTAAGGTTTAATCCATACTGAAGGCTATGGTCTTTGATCTTCATCAGTAAGTGCTTCAAGTCCTCTTCATTTTCAGCAAGCAAGATTGTGTCATCTGCATATTGGTTGTTAATGAGTTTTTCTCCAGTCTTAATGGCACACCTTCTTCATATAGTCCAGCTTCTCAGATTATTTGCTCA
This sequence comes from Loxodonta africana, assembly GCF_030014295.1. Lineage (NCBI taxonomy): Eukaryota > Metazoa > Chordata > Mammalia > Proboscidea > Elephantidae > Loxodonta > Loxodonta africana. The sequence continues at coordinate 21,821,534 of NC_087362.1, forward strand.
GTACAAAGATTGAATAAGTATGGTGAAAGGATACAACACTGAAGTACACCATTCCTGACTTTAAATCACACAGCATCCCCTTGTTCTGTTCTAACAACAGCCTCTTGGTCTATGTACAGGTTCCTCATGAGCACAATTAAGTGTGTTATATTAACTGGTTGTCCTTGAAGACATATGGATATTATCCTATCACTGACTGCATTGTACTTCAGGATAGATCTTGAAATATTCTTTTTTGGCAGTGAATACACCACCATTCCCCTTTAATTTGCCATTCCTGGTGGTAGAGTAGGCCATACTATTGTCTGATTCAAATTGGCCAATACCAGTCCATTTCAGCTCACTAATACCCACAATATTGATGTTTATGCTTTCCATTTCATTTTTGATGATTTCCAATATTCCTAGATTCATACTTCATGCATTCCAGTTCTTATTGTTAATGGATGTTCGCAGCTGCTTTTCTCATTTTGAGTTGTGCCACGTTAGCAAACGAAGATCCTGAAAGCTTGACTCCATCTATGTCATTAACGTCTGCTCTATTTTGAAGAGGCAGCTCTTCCCCAGTCATATTTTGAGTGACTTCCAACCTGAGGGGCTCATCTTCCAACACTATATCAGACGGCGTTCCACTGCTATTCGTAAGGTTTTCACTGGCTGATTTTTTTCAGAAGTAGACTGCCAGGTACTTCTTCCTAGTCTGTCTTAGTCTAGAAGGTCAACTGAAACCTGTTCTCCAGGGGTGACCCTGCAAGTATTTCAATACTGGTGGCAAAGCTGCTAGCATCGCAGCAACAGGTAAGCCACCACAGGACAGCAAACAGACATGTGGGGGTAAAATTATTAGCAGTACTTTTATATATATATATCAAATAATTTTAATTATTTGGAAATTACTTAACATATTGAGTATTATAAATATCAACTTCTGGAGACCAGCAATGGAAGTTTCTCTTTCATACACGTTGGGATACATTAGATACTCATGTGTAATCTGTCTCAGTGAAAACTTCTTGTAATGTGTTTTCTGATCTTTTACTTTAATTGAAACTATACTTCTCTACTATAGTAATCTTCTTGAGCTTTTCATAATGTTGCTATCTTATTCCGAGTCTTATTAATCAAGATTTTCCACTATAGTTTTCAGAATTTTTCTACTAAAGGTTTTGCTTTCTGTACCTTTTCTAGGCCTTGGTTTAATTTTCTGTAAATATTTTTCCATTTCTGTACATTAGCTCAAAATTAGCTCAAAAATCCCCGAGACTATGGGCTCCAGACACCCTATCAGCTCAGTAATGAAGTCACTCCTGAGGTTCACCCTTCAGCCAGAGATTGGACAGGCCGGTAAAACAAAACGAGACTATAGGGGCACACTAGGCCAGCGGCAAGGACTAGAAGGCAGGAGGGGGTGGGAGAGCTGGTAATAGGGAAGCCAAGGTTGAGAAGGGAGAGTGTTGACATGCCATGGGTGGTTAACCAATGTCGTAAAACAATATGTGTACTAACTGCTGAATGAGAAGCGAGTTTGGCCTGTAAACCTTCATCTAAAGTACAATAACAATAATTAAAAAAAAAAATCAATTCTAGTGATAAAAAAAAAATTTCCTCAAGAGGGTATATGTTCAAATCTTTCAAAGCCCCATTTAATTTCTAGCTCTCTCCTTGAAGCCCCTCTCCATAAATTTAAGCAAATGCCCCGTATGTCAGCTCCTACAACACTCTATCTGTAACATTGTAAGGCATTTGCCCATTTCTGTATTGTGTTATTGGTGGTTAAATTCATGTCATATTTTTTCTTCTGAACTGGAAGCTACTTTTGTACCAAATTCATGTCTGATTCTTCTTCGTCTTTGATCCTCTACATGGCCCCAGGGCAATAGAGGAAAAAAAAAAAAAAAAACTGGAGAAAGAACAGAGGCCCCTGGAGTTACAGAAAGACAGACCAGAGCTGTGGCACTGCACAAACATCCCAGAAACATAAGGCAAAGAGGCAGCTGAAGACATACAAATTCACTGGAGGGAACAAAGGCTTACTCTGCAATAAAATAGTAAAATATGAGACATTCCTGCAAAGAGTGTGGAAGTATTTTATGCAAACAAGTGATGAAGAATGTGGGACATGTCAAATAGGCTTAGCAGATCACAGTTAGTTTTAAAATACATACCTATAATTATGTCTAATTTTATATAATATGCACACTTACGTACATATTTTTAAGAACTGTATAATTTAGATAAGGAAAAAATACAGTCTTAACCATATCCAACTAGTTTTTTTTTTTTTTTTACTTTAATTATTTAGCAATGCTTGTGAAGGACGGAGTAGGTGGTAAAGGTGCACATAGGACTAAGTGTCAGTACTAGTGCAGAGTACCTATAGATTGGTAAATATGAAGTATAAAGCAGTATAGTGCAAGACACATATGCTTCTCAATACAACTTAAGGATTAGTCATTCTCTAGAAATACTTTTGTTCTATTCATAAAACCCCAAATAAAAAATCCCTGAATATTTTTTTATTTGAAAAGAGTGAATCAATCCCTCTACTGAAGTAATGATTCTAGTTTCCAAAGGAGTAAAAATCAGGTGAGCACCACGAGGAACACTTCTCATAGAATGCTACTAGAATAAGATGTATTTTGCCTGCTTTTTTTTACTATATATATATATATATATATATATATACATTTAGTAGCTAGTGATGCAAAGTATGAATATGTATGTGCCTGTGAGTGTATATATATATTTACTTTTACTCTTATTTTAAATATATAACATATTTTAAGTTGAAAAGTATTTTTACTTATTTTTAAAATACAGACATTTCAATTTTAAGAATAATCTGCCCTTTTCAAAATGTGAAACTACATAGTTGAACAGAAAATACAGGGCATATGGTAATTTAAGGAAAAAATTTACCACAAAATGTGATTTAAACGGAATTTAGAAATAGAAACTAAAATAGCTAATTTTAATGTATTTAAAGAAAAGTTAGCAATTTTATTTTTGTTAATATTTCTCCACCACCAGAAAATCCCCATGTACCAAAAACTTAGTAATTTGATTTCTTATGCAAGATTTGTGTTTCCAAATCTCACATAACTTATTTTTATCATCTGTTGCCCAACACGTGAATTATTACAAAAGGGCTAAATTAAAATGTGAAAGTTTCTATATCATAAATTGGCAACTGTCACTTAAAAAGCTCACAATCATAGGCGTGGTATGTTCTTATGCTTTTACCAAGAAAATCTTTGGAATAAAAATAAATCGTCAAAATTAATTTCTTTCCTCCTTTTGCTAAAGCGGCAGTTTTTCTGCCTCAAACAATTTGCCTTGTCATATTGACAAAGAATTTAACTACTCCAATGACCTAAAGTAAGATCTAATTTCCAAGTATTTTTAATAAATCAGAGCTTCTAGGCATTAAGGAGAGACTAACCCAGACTTTCTGTCCAATATTATTGTGCTAATAACGTTTCCCAAGTGTAATTTATAAGCCTTCTTTTATGGATTTTTTTTTTTTTTTTTATGTATATAACAGCCTTCTTATATCCTTATCATATACACCTTTCCTCTAAATACTCGTTTAAGTTCTGCTTCTTTCAGAAGGTTTCTGGCAAATATCTACATTCTCCAACGTTCTGGTAAATTCCAGATTCATCTTTTGCCCTCTTTTCATACACCTATTTCAATTGGTGTTAATATAGAGTCTGGAAGCATATTCACTTTTTAACATGGGGTAACTTCAACACCTTTGTTTTCTTCAATACCAATTCCATGGAAACATCTTCAAAGATAAATTTTCTTTAGAATTAGGCCTTATTTTAATGTAGTGATAATATATATAACACATATGCTTTTATATATACAAACAATTTCTTGTCTAAGCATTTACAAAGATACACACACTCAAAACCTTTATGTACGCCTTGAAACTGCTTCATCATAAGTTGTAACATATTTAATGCTTTTCCTCAAAAGCATAATCTGGTAATTTCTGTCTTTATCTTTCTACTATGAAAAATGGCTGAGAATGCCGGTTGGGTGGGAGTTGACTCACCCACACACCTTCTGGTTCGTTAGTGAGAAGAAGAGGTTTAATAACTCAGAGCTTCTCCAGACTCATTGTCACTTCTGTTACTTCTACTGACTTCTCTCAGGATTGCCTGGGAGATGTGGAGAGTACCTTCTGAAGTTCTAAGCTAGATTATAAGATCAAACTGTCTTCCATTTTGGATTTTTCTTTGGAATAAAAATAAACTGTCAACAGTATAAAATTCCACAAACAGAAGGATCTTGTTCTTCAGAAATAGGTCATCACACAAGCCATGTTTGATTCTAAGCAGGAGCTGCTCAGGCAAGTGGTTTCCAACTGTCCCTAGAAATGGGTTTCCTCTGCTCATAAGATTCTTATTTCACGGATATTAGAACCCGCTGTGCTGTTTCAAACTATGTAACCTGAGGACAAATAGTAAATTGAACATTTGAGGGTGAACTTTCTTCAGTTTATCCTACCAAAGTTTTTTTTTTTTTTTTTTTTAATTATCGTTATTATGCTTTTAAAGTAACTACAAAGGGTGTACTGGTGACAACCTAACAGGCAGAAAGGAGGAAAAAAAGACTTATGATCTTTAGCCCTTGTTGGCACATGCCATGAGATAAAGAACAGAGAGAGTCCACTGGTCTGAAATAAGGTGTTTTTGCGATGCTGCTAACCTGCAGCTATATGCCAGTAGGAAAGGGAACAAAAAAAAAAAATTAAATTTAATCCACAGAAGCTAGTTTTTGTTCAAAATAATTGCTGCGGTAGAATAATGCCTTATGGAGGTTTGGCCATGTGTGTTAACAGGGAGATAGCTGTTGGATTCTCGCCAGGAATGCAATTTCCTATCTTACCCATTTCAATGAAAGAGGTAAAATAACCTAGCTCAAAGGTCCAGATCAGGAAAGTCACACTGGAAAAAAGTAATTCCAAATTTAAAAAAAAAAATAGCCAGATGCTGTGAGGAAAAATCTCAGTTAAATATATCCTCAGATTATATTATGGAAGTTCTTTTGCTTCTATTTAAAAACAAAGAAGTTTATTTTCACACATGTCTGTATATCCAAAGAATTCCATTTTGTACCTGATAGAAGCAACAGAAGCCTTGCCCATACCCAGGTATTGCTATACTGTCCCCCATCCCAAATTAACCATATCCAGCCCCAAATGCTGTTTTCAGCCACTTTAACAGCATTTCCTCATTTACTGTGTTTAGCCAGAATCAGATGGCCTCCTAATATGAATCATCTTGTCTATACCAAAAAAAAAAAAAAAAAGGAAAGAGAGAGAGAAATGCCCACTACCTTGTTCACTCACACTCCTAGGTAGAATACAAAGATAGTCTGTCACCTGGTACCTTTCTCTGTCGCCTTAGGAGCCATGATTAAAGTTAGCCTTAGAAAACCACCCTATGAGTAAATTACAACTAATGTCCATGGATAGGCTGGCCAGTTAATTTGAGAATGTCTTATAATAATAAATGCATAACAACTGAAGTGATTGAAAAGACCATAATTCTAGAGTGTTGAATTGTCCACTGTCATGTATCACCATGTCAACAGCAGTAGAAACCAAGATCAGAGGCAATTAACAGAGAAAAGCAATAAAAAAGGACCACTCTAACATAAGGTCTCAAGGTCACTCAGTGACAAGTAGCAGAGATTTAATGCAACAAATTTAAATTCATCCCTGGGAATCAGTAGAGACCTGGTAATAGATGTCACTGGGTATTCTTTCAGTAATTTTCTCTGCTTGCTATTCTTCCATGGGCTATTTCTTCACATAATGAATATTGATTCAGTTTTGCTGTGTAGGTCCACAGAATAGTTTTTGTTTTTCTTTTTTTTAAGTGAATTCAGATTTTACATGAAGTTTATTTTTTTTCACCTTTTTTTAACAGATACATAGGTTTCATTGGATTTGTTGATACTCATGTACTATAATTAAAGAATCATATAAATTATCTGTAAGAATTATTTTTGTAACTGTTTACTTTTTGGAATGCTCAAAGCATGTCCTATATTTATAAATTCTTATTCATAGTGTTAAACCAATAATAATCTTCTTAAACACAATTCTATATGCAATTTTACTTCTATTCTACTGTAAAATAACTCATACCTATTGTTGTTGTTAGCTGGCTTTCAGTCAGTTAGCTGGCTTTGAGTCAGTTCCGACTCATAGTGACCCTATGTACAACAAAACGAAACACTGCTTGGTCCTGTGACATTCTCAGAATCCTTGCTATGTTTGAGCCCATTACTGCAGCCACTGTGTCAATCCATCTTGCTGAGGGTCTTCCCCTCTTTCAGTGACCCTCTATTTTGCCAAGCACGATGTCCTTTTCTAGGGACTGGTTCTTCCTGATAGCATGTCCAAAGCGTGTGAGACAAAGCCTTGCTATCCTCACTTCTAAGGAGGATTTGTTCATTCTTCTGGAAGCCCGTGGTATATTAAATAGTCTCTGCCAACACCATAGTTTAAAGTCATCAATTCTTCAGCCTTCCTTATTCATTGCCCAGCTTTCACGTACATATGAGGTGGTTGAAAATAGCATAGTTTGGGTCAAGCACACCTTATCCCTCAAAGTAACCTCTTTACTTCTTAACACTTAAAAACCCACTACTATCAAGTCAGTTCCAACTCATAATGACTCCACAGGTTTTCCAAGGCTGTAAATCTCTATGGAAGCAGACTGCCACATCTTTCTTCCTAGGAGCTGCTGGTGGTTTCAAACTGCTGACGTGTCATTTAGCAGTCAATCATTTTAACCACTGATAAACCAGGTTTCTTTTAACACTGCAAAGACATCATTTGAAAACAGATTTTCAAAATGCAATACGTCTATTGATTTCTTAACTGCTGCTCCCATGGACATTGATTGTGGATCTAAGTAAAACGAAACCCATGACAACTTCAGTATTTTCTCCATTTATAAAGATGGTGCTTATTGGTCCAGTTGAGCCAAGAAATTTGGAAGACAGAAACCTGACCAACCAGCTGGAGAAGATCCATATTTGTGCCCATTCCAAAGAAAATGAGCCAACAGAATGCAGAAATTATTGAACAATGTCATTAATAACACATGCATGTAAAATTTTGCTGAAGATAATTCAAAAACAATTGCAGCAGTACATTGATAGGGAACTGCCAGGAGTTCAAGTTAGGTTCAAAAAGGGACGTGAAAGGATGGCTATCATTGCTCATGTCAAATGGATCTTGGCCGAAAGCACAGATTGCCGGAAAGATATTTACGTGTGTTTTACTGACGGTGCAAAGGCATTCTACTCTGTGGATCATAACACATTGTGGATAACATTGCAAAGAATGGGAATTCCAGAGCACTTAATTGTGCTCATATGAAACCTGTATATAGGCAATGAGGTAGTTGTTAGAACAGAACCAGGAGATGCTATGTGGTTTAAAATCAGGAAAGGTGTGCATCAGGGTTGTATTCTTTCACCATACTTAGTCAATCTGTATGCCGAGCAAATAATCAGAGAAGCTGGATTATATGAAAAAGGATGGGACATCAGGATTGGAAGAAGACTCATCAACAACCTGCAATATGCAAATGACACCACCTTGTCTGCTGAAAGTGAAGAGGACTTGAAGCACTTATGAAGGTCAAAGACTAAAACCTTCATAATGAATTACACCTCAACATAAAGAAAACAAATATCCTCACAACTTATAACTACAATATCATTAATAATAGCTAATGTATATTTTCTAATGTATATGAGCACTTATGATATGCCAGACACACTTTTAAGTGCTTTGCATGTTGTCATGGATTGAATTGTGTCCCCTGAAATATGTGTATCAATGTGGCTGGGCCACGATTCCCAGTATTATGTGAATTTTCCATCATTTTTCATCTGATGTGATTTTCCTATGTGTTGTAAATCCTGTCTCTAGGATGTGATGAGAGTGGATTAGTGGCAATTATGTTAATGAGGCAGGACTCAATCTACAAGATTAGACTGTGTTGTAAGCCAATCTCTTTTGAGATATAAAAGACAAAAGTGAGCAGAGCGAGGAGGACCTCATACCACCAAGAAAGCAACTCCAGCAGCAGAGCGCTTCCCTTGGACTCAAGGTTCTTGCACTGAGAATCTCTTCGACCAGGGGAAGATTGATGAAGAGAAATTTCCTCCAGAGCCAAAACAGAAAGAAACCCTTCCCCTGGATCTGACGCCCTGAATTCAGACTTCTAGCCTACTATACTGTGAGAGAATAAATTTCTCTTGTATAACCATCCACTTATAGTATTTCTGTTATAGTAGCACTAGAAAACTAAGACACATGTATAACTCAACTCATACAGAAACCTATCAAATGGGTACTATTATTCCTTCCATTTTTCAGAAGAGAAAATTGAGTCAAAGAGTTGTAAAGTAATTGACCAAAGGCCACCCAACTGGATGTTTTCAGGATTCAATAGAGCCAGAATGCAAACTTTGGGCAGTCTACTCTGTGCTCATAATCTTAACCTTTTCCCTACACTGCGTCTTTCTTTCTCTTACCGCTTTTTCAAATTGACTTCCCTAGTCCAGCAAAGGTATAAAACACAAGTAGAGAAATTCAGTACGTTTAATATCACCTTTGCATCAGTCAGAGCTGTACTACTAATGTTTTGGGAGGACAGGTGGTAAAATATGTAACTTTATTATATGGCTCAGTGATAACAAGTGCATATATTCAACATCTCTTCCAGTAATGCCAGAAATTTTATTACTGTAAGACTAGTCATATTTACCCAGCTGATATACTCTTTATTTGTATTAATTGAAGGCTGTTCTGTCTAATTTGCTCTTTTAAAATGAGAACATTTGCAAACGGAAAATCTGTTACTATGTCTGGGGCCTCAGCCAGGAAAACTTGAAGACTGGAGGTGAATTGGTTGCTCTTGGCTGGTATTTTGGGGAGCTGTCTTCACTCATATGTCTGGTGATTGACACTGCTGTTATCTCAGATTTCAGATAAGGCTGCTGGTTAGAACACCTATCAGAGTAACCTGTGCAATCACATGGAGCCCCACACACCCACACTCACAAGGGCCTCGTACTTGATTAAATACTTTCTTGTCGCTGTCTTGAAATTCTGGAAACGCTGGTGGTGTAGTGGTTAAGTGCTATGGCTGCTAACTGAAAGGTAGGCAGTTTGAATCCACCAGTTGCTCCTTGGAAACCCTGTGGGGCAGTTCTACTCTGTCCTGTAGGGTTGCTATTAGTCAGAATTGACTCGACGGCAATGGGTTTGGTTTTTATCTTGAAATTCTTTTTTTTTTTTCAAATAATTTTTATTGAGCTTTAAGTGAACATTTACAAATCAAGTCAGTCTGTCACATATAAGCTTATATACACCTTACTCCATACTCCCACTTAATCTCCCCCTAATGAGTCAGCCCTTCCAGTCTCTCCTTTCGTGACAATTTTGCCAGTTTCTAACCCTCTCTACCCTCCTATCTCCCCTCCAGACAGGAGATGCCAACACAGTCTCAAGTGTCCACCTGATACAAGTAGCTCACTCTTCATCAGCATCTCTCTCCAACCCATTGTCCAGTCCCTTCCATGGCTGATGAGTTGTCTTCGGGAATGGTTACTGTCCTGGGCCAACAGAAGGTTTGGGGACCATGACCATCAGGATTCCTCTAGTCTCAGTCAGACCATTAATTCTGGTCTTTTTATGAGAATTTGGGGTCTGCATCCCACTGATCTCCTGCTCCCTCAGGGGTTCTCTATTGTGCTCCCTGTCAGGACAGTCATCGGTTGTGGCCGGGCACCATCTAGTTCTTCTGGTCTCAGGACGATGTAAGTCTCTGGTTCATGTGGCCCTTTCTATCTCTTGGGCTCATAGTTATTGTGTGACCTTGGTGTTCTTCATTCTCCTTTGATCCAGGTGGGTTGAGACCAATCGATGCATCTTAGACGGCTGCTTGTTAGCATTTAAGACCCCAGAGGCCTCATTTCAAAGTGGGATGCAGAATGTTTTCATAATAGAATTATTTTGCCAATTGACTTAGAAGTCCCCTTAAGCCATAGTCCCCAAACCCCGCCCTTGCTCCGCTGACCTTTGAAGCATTCAGTTTATCCCAGAAACATCTTTGCTTTTGGTCCAGTCCATTTGAGCTGACCTTCTGTGTATTGAGTATTGTCTTTCCCTTTACCTAAAGTAGTTCTTATCTACTAACTAATCAGTAAATAACCCTCTCCCACCCTCCCTCCCTCCCCACCTCGTAACCACAAAAGTATGTGTTCTTCTCAGTTTATACTATTTCTCTTTATCCTGAAATTCTTAATGATTTTGCCATTCAATTTACTTTTTGTAAGATTAATGGGTCAATAGACCAGGCACAGGAGCAGAAGAGACACATTCCTTGTCACCCCATTCACATACAGTGTTAATGATACCCTATCAGCACAGAATTCCTGTGGGCCATAATGCATGGGAGTTCAGTGAGACTCAAAGGGAATACAAAATAAGCTTTTTACATCTATGACAGAGTGATTACAGGTGTGTGTTGGAGGGGAGGGCATTGACAGCCCTAGGAGGTCTGCTTTCTATTTAAAGAGAATTTGTTTCTGATGTAAAATGAGGCAATGACACTCTAAGGAAACTTACCATATCCTTTCTTATTCAGGTTACCTTTAAACCCACTGGCACTGAGTGATTCCGACTCATAGCGACCTCATAGGATTTCCAAGGCCCTAATCAATCGCTATGAGTCGGTATTGATAATCAATTTTGAGATATTAAAAGAGCAGATTAGGCACAGAAGCAAGCAGACACAGGAGGAAGACAGGCACCATCTGAGGACAATGGAGGCAGATCTACAAGCTCAGGAATTTCAAGGATTGCTGGCTACTAGAAGTTCATATGGAGCCCTAGTAGCACCATCGTTAAGAACTTGGCTGTTAACCAAAATATCAGCTGTTCAAATCCACCTTTCCTTGGAAACCCTACCAAAAAAAAAAAAACCTGTTGCCGTTGAGTTGATTCTGACTCATACGGACCCTATAAACTCCGCCATAGAGTTTCCAAAGAGTGCCTGGTGGATTTGAACTGCTGATCTCTTAGGTTAGCAGTCGTAGCACTTAACCACTATGCCACCAGGGTTTCTGAACAGGGGAGCTCTATTTTGTCCTATAGGGTCACTATGAGTCACAATTGACTCAAGGGCAATGGGTTAGAAGTTGGAATAGACAAGAAAGGACTCATCCTCACAGTCAGTGCCCTGAATTTAGACTTCTAGCCTCCTGATTTGTGAGAAAATAAATTTAAAAATAAAGCCACCCACTGTAGTATTTCTTTTATAGCAGCACGAGATAACTAAGACAGGGCCCCCTATGCTCATTTTTGCACTGGGCCATGTGCAGTATGTAGTTAAACCTGGCACTTGCACATGGCTTCTCTATTATATTGAATTTTATGTATTTTTTTAAACATAATTATAGGTTCACATGATTTGATCCTTTATTTTGATAACGTAATGAATTATGTTAAAGAGTGTTATAGTGTAGTCATGAAAGCATTTCTACCTCTTCCTTCTCTTTTCTCAGTTTCCCCAGCCTGAGAAATTCTATTATAGTCTCTTACGGCTGGAAGATGGGAGGTGAGGCAGAGTGGAGGTGGAATAACCTAGCATCTTCAAGTGTCCTGCACGCAAACATTTTGTTTATTTCAAGACTCCCCACTGTCCCTCATGAGATTTAGATTTTTCTGAGACAAAGACAGGGATCAATTCTCCCCCTCCACCCCCACCCCCCCATTTCAGCTCATCACATTCTTTTCCTGAGAAAGGATCACAAAAAGCTTCTATTACTTGAGTGGAAGAAGGAACAATGGAAAACAGAAATAAAGGGCAAATATAGGTGAATTTTTCCAAAATAACATCCTGCCACACCATAAAAAAATAATTTGTCATGTCTTAAGCTGATTTAATTTTTCTAAACCCACAGATTTTAATCCTCTTAGGCAAGCTACTATTATATAAGCATATATCTGTTTCAAAAGTCCTCTCTTTAGCTGCCCATGTTTTGTCCTTGCAACAAATTATGTCTATATGATGATTTCAGTCGGTTTTGTGAACCACCATCGTGAATTTTTTCTCTCCGCCACTTTTACCATTGCCAATGTGGAAGTTAACTGTTTGCCAATTTATTTGCTATTATCTTAAAAATTGCTCTAAAACCTTAAAAATTTCCTTCTTTTGTACATGTAGCAGACTACAAAGTCAAATTTTTCCTGTAGACCCAGAATAGGTATATAGGGCTCAAAGCAGAAGGGGGGAAATTTAAGAAATCCACATTTGGAAGAAAGCTTTCAGCAATTAAGATTTTGCAGCTAATTCAAGTCTTAAGGGCAGATGACTAAACAAGCTTGGCAACCATCATCGCAACAAACCTCCACACTCCACCCCATGTCTATTGATTCTGAGACAAAAAGTTCTTTCACATTTTAACAGTCTTGAAATTGAGAGCCCTTATGATCAATACCATCTTATAGTCACTTAGGGTCAGCAGAAGTTCAGATAGAGTTTCTGTTCTTGTTCATGTGAGACAATGTGTAGAAAACAGAGAGAATTAAACCTTGCAGAATGAATACTAGTGACAAGGAAAAAGTCCTGGAGACAATGGAGGAGAGTGACTTATTATAGAAACTAGATACTTGTGAGAAGAGATAAGGTCAGGAGTTAATTAGACATTGTTAGCAGCAACCCCAAGCAGAAGTCAATAGTTCCCTGGGTCTGTATAATTGCAAAGCCTGCCTAAAACCTCAAGCCGTTCACTATTTGGTCATTTGTGCATTCTATTTTTTGAAAAATTCTTCATTCTCACAACTCTTGATAACACAAAGTACCTTATTAAATGGAAAAGATGGTTATTTATAACCCTAAATCCAAAAAAATTATTGAAAGGCCCCTGGGTGGCATAAACAGTTTATACTCAGCTATGGACTGAATTGTGTTCCCCTAAAATAATAATAATAAAAAAAAAACCCAGTGCCGTCAAGTCGATTCCAACTCATAGAGACCCTAGGGGCTGTAAATCCTAACCTTCATGACTGTGGTTATAGTCCTATTTGGGAATAGGTTATCTTTGTTATGGTAATGAGGCAGGGTTAGTGTAGAAGATGTCTTGAGTTAATTTCTTTTGAGATATAAAGGAGATTAAACAAACAAGTGATAGAAGCAGAAATGGTGGAAGAGAAACGTCAAGCCACATAAAAATCACCCAGGAGCAGAAGTTTAAAAGAGACAAGGGCCTTCCTCCAGGGCTGACAGAGAAAGAAAGCCTTTCCCTAGAGCCAGCACACTGAGTTCAGACTTGTAGCCTTCCAAACTGTGAGGAAGTAAATTTCTGTTTGTTAAAGGCATCCCCTTGTGGTAATGCAGTTATAGCAGCACTTTGGTTACTAAATTGGCTAGTAATCAAAAAGTTGACAGTTTGAACCCAACCAGTGGCACCCCAGAAGAAACAGGCCCTGCAATCTGTTTCCATAAAGATTACAGCCAAGGAAATCCTACAGAGCAGTTCTACTCTCTAACACCTGGGGCCTCCTAATTCACAAATCAACAGCAAAAACCAAATCAATATCAAAACCAAAGACAGAGCTGAGGTTCACTCATTTTTCAAAAGTGATTCAGAAGAGTCAGACTCTGAATATGAAGTAGTTTTAAGAACTCATTAACCAATGTATTTTGTTTATATTTTCAGGGTCTTTTAGTACATATAAGAATAATATACAACAAGATCTATCTAAGCCTAAAAGAGCTACTTAAATAAGATATAATAAAAAAAATTGTGACAAGAAATCATTGTGTCATAGTTTAATTTGCAGCAGTGGTTCTCACTTAGTGAGTGATACCTACAAATAATGGTGCATCCTAAATTTGATGCTATTTTAGGACACCAGGGAAGGGGAAAGGGATATAGGGTCCTTGAGGTTCATGAGGAAGAGTCCCAATCCCAATTCCAAGATCAGGAGGTGAACATTTGACAAGAAAGATTGGATATTGACTTGGACAGTGCATTTTTTCCCCTTGAACCTACATGTATAGAAAAGAAGAGAATTGGGTGTACACCTGATAGGGAGGTGAGGTGGATGTATAAAAGAGACTATATCAGAGTCAGATCTCTCAAATCAAAACAAACAAACAAACAAAAAACCAAACCCATTGTCATCCATTTGATTCTGACTCATATAGGACAAGAGTAGAACTGCCCCATATGGTTTCCAAGGAGTGGCCAGTGACCTTTTGGTTAGCAGCCAAGTTCTTAACCACTATGCCACCAGGGCTATGAGAATTGCCTCATAGAAGACACTCATGACCAGACAGTGTCAGCTAATGAAGCAGCAACGAAAGGAAATGCAATCATGTATACTTTTGCCCATCTTGTCTAACATCTGCCTATCTCCAAAGTAGCTAGGATTCAACAAAGGAGGGAGGAGGGCCATGATAGAGCAGATGCCCCTTCATTCCCTACCATAAGTTCCTCTGGCAAGGCTTACACCATTGCTTGAGGATAATGGAAGAGATGAAATTGGAGTTTTCAACTGCATTAAATTTTTTCACTGAAAGTGAAAGAAAGGTTATGGGATCTGCCTGGAATGCTGTTAAGGGGCTTTGCGATGGGATGGGAAAATGAAAGTTCAGACTGCTCCATTATCCAGTTACATTTATGTGTCAAAGATATTAAAATGTAATAAATCATCCTCATATCCTGCTACCTAAACAAACCATACGAAAACAAACACAATGGAGAGATCTGCAAAATGTATACTCTAATCCAGATGAACTCTATAGATTTCACATAATCTTCACTTCCAACTAATTCATCAAGCTCTTTGGATACAATGTTAGAATTCTTTTGTGGGCGATATTTTCAGACGATGCTACCGATTGTGGTTTTTTGTAGTAGCCAGAACTTCTAACATTCTAGTTGCAATGTCAATAACACCCAAAAGCTCTTAATAATCTTTTCTCCAATAGTTTACACTTCTCTATTAGTTTACTTCGGATGATGATAAAATACATTCTTATTGTCAGGTTTTAATTTTATTTGCATAATGTTTTTTTTTTTTTTTTTCTTAATACCACTTTGTACAGTTGAAGTTACGGTGAAAGAAGTTCAGAATTATACATAGATGTTCAACCTGAAATCTTCAATATCATGCGGTAACTCAGAAGGCTCTATGTGATTAATTTATAATGTTTTCTTTATTTAAAAAAAAAAAATTGAGGAAATGTGGCAGTTTTTGTAACCACAAAAGGTGAGCCCGATGGTATGTAACAAGATGGACTGGCAGGTCAAACCTAAAAAGACTCATTTCAGGATGGAGATGGGAGATTGTCCAGTCTCTTTAATGACCTGATGTATAAAAAACTCTTTGCTGTAGAGTCAATTCTGACTTATAGCAACCCTAGAGAACAGAGTAGAGCTGCCCCGTAGGGTTTCCAAGGAGCGCCTGGTGAGTTAGAACTGCCAATCTTTTGGTTAACAGACATAGCTCTTAATGACTATGCCACCAGGGTGTTTTGCCTTATGTCTAGACATCCCATGAACAAAATCTTAATCCCATAAGGGAGATTCATTCCTATGACAACGTTCATAATGAACTGTGGCAGCTGTGGCACCTGGGGGAATGGAAAAGGCATCCTTCAACAAGGCAGATTGCAGGAAGAGATAAAGGGGTCCTTGAGTGGGGGGGGGAAACTTAATCAACTGGGTAAGGGTCAGACTCAGGCTGAGACCTGGCTCAGGAAGACTGCGTGGTTCCAGACTTAGCATGCATTTTACCTCATGCTGACCTAGTTTTCACTTCACTCTATGAAGATGACAGGAGAAAAACTGAACAAATGGCACCTCTACATATTCCCATTTCCTCTAGTTGATTCTGAATAATTTTTGCCTCATTTTATTTAAAATATTGTGACTTAACAGATCAACAGCAAACACAAAAGCAAATGTAAAAGATGTATTTCAAAATCAAACAGAAATGTTTGTATTATTTTCATTTCTCTCCTTCTCAGCCTATTCTACCATGAAATGGAACACACAAAAATCGATATCCTAGGCATTAGTGAGCTGAAATGGATGGGTGCTGGCCATTTTGAATCAGATAAACATAGGGTCTACTATGCCAGGAATGACAAATTGAAGAGGAATGTGTAACATTCACAGTCAAAAAGAACATTTCAAGATCTATCCTGAAGTACAATACTCTCAGTGATAGAATAATATCCATATGCCTACAAGGAAGACTGTTAATATGACTATTATTCAAATTTATACAACAAACCTCTAAGGCCAAAGATGAAGAAATTGAAGATTTTTACCAACTCCTGCAGTCTGAAATTGATCCAACATGCAATCAGGATGCATTGATAATTACTGGAGATTGGAATGCGAAAGTTGGAAACAAAGAAGGATTGGTAGTTGGAAAATATGGTGTTGATGAGATATGATGCTGGAGATCACATGATAGAATTTTGCAAGACCAATGGGTTCTTCAATGCAAATACATTTTTGTAACAACATAAGCGGCAACTGTACACATGGGCCTCACCAGACAGAATACACAGGAAACAAATTGACTACATCTGTGGAAAGAGACAACAGAAAAGCTTAATATCATCAGTCAGAATGAGGCCAGAGGCCGACTGCAGAATAGACCATCAATTGCTCATATACAGTTCAAGTGGAAGCTGAAGAAAATTAGAACATGTCCATGAGAGCCAAAGTATGACCTTGACTATATCCCACCTGAATTTAGAGACCATCTCGAGAACAGTTTTGACACTTTGAACATTAATGACTGAAGACCAGATGAGTTGTGGAACGGCATCAAAGGCACCATACATGAAGAAAGCAAAGGGTCATTAAAAAGGAAAGAAAGAAAAAATCAAAATAGATGTCAGAAGAGACTCTGAAAGTTGTTCTTGAATGTACAGTAGCTAAAGTGAAAGGAAGAGTTGATGAAGTAAAAGAGCTGAATAGAAGATTTCAGAGGGTGGCTCCAAAAGACAAAGTAAAGTATTTATTTACATAAAGGAGCTGTAAATAGAAAACCAAAAGGGAAGATCAAGCTCAGAATTTCTCAAGCTGAAAGAATTGAAAAAGTTTCAAATCTTGGGTTGCAATATTGAAGGATCTATAGGGAAAATATTAAACGATGCAGGAAGCATCAAAACAAGATGGAAGGAAGATACAGAGTCACTGTACAAAAAAGAATTGGTCAATGTTCAATTATTTCAGAAGGTAACATATGATCAAGAACCTATGCTACTGAAGGAAGAGATCCAAGCTGCACTGAAGGCACTGGCAAAAAAATGAGGCCCTAGGCATTGACTGAATACCAGTTGAGATGGTTCAACAAACATATGTAGCCCTGGAAGTGCTCAGTGATCTATGCCAAGAAATTAAGAAGACAGCTACCTGGCCAAATGACTAGAAAAAAAGAGACCCATATTTGTACTCATTCCAAATAAAGATAATCCAACAGAATGTGAAAATTAACAAACAGTATCATTGATATCACACATAAGTAAAAATTTGCTGAAGATCTTTCAAAAACAGTTGCAGCATGTCATGGTTTTAATTGACTACCCAAAGACATTCAGCTGGGTGGATTATAACAAATTATGGATAATATTGTAAAGAATAAGAATTCCAGAACACTTAATTGTGTTCATGAGGAACCTGCACATAGACCGAGAGGCAGCTGTTCAAACAGAACAAGGAGAAACTACTTGGTTTAATGTTAAGAAAGATATGTGTCAGGGTTGTACTCTTTCACCACGCTTATTTAATCTGTATGCTGAGTAAATAATCCAAGAAGCTGTACTATATGAAGAAGAACAGGGCATCAGGATTGGAGGAAGACTCATTAACAACCTGGAATATGCAGATGACACAACCTTGCTTGCTGAAAGTGAAGAGGACTTGAAACATTTACTGACGAAGATCAAAGACTAAAGCCTTCAGCATGGATTACACCTCCATATATATATAAAAAAAAATCTTCGTAACTGGATCAATGAGCAACATCATGATAAACAGAGAAAAGATTGAAGTTGGGAAGGATTTCATTTTACTTGGATCTAAAGTGCCCGTGGAAGCAGCAATCAAGAAATCAAATGATGCTTTGCATGGGTCAAATCTGCTGCAAAAGACCTCTTTAAAGTGTTAAAAAGCAAAGATGTCACTTTGAGGACTAAGGTGCACCTGACAAAAGCTATTGTGTTTTCAATCACCTCATATGTATGTGAAAACTGGACTATGAATAAGGAAGACCAAAGAAGAGTTGATGCCACTGAACTATGATGTTGGTGAAGAATATTGAACTTCCCAGAAGAACAAACAAATCTGTCTTGGAGGAAGTCCATCTAGAGTGCTCATTAGAAGCAAGGATGGCAAGACTTCATCTCACATACTTTGAACATGTTATTAGGAGGGACCAGTCCCTGGAGAAGGACATCATGCTTGGTAAAGTGGAGAGTCAGCAAAAAAGAGGAAGACCCTCGACAAGATGAATTGACACAGTGGCTGCAACCGAGCTCAAGCATAACAACGATTGTGAGGATGGCACAGGCCCGGGCAGTGTTTCATTCTGTTGTGGATAAGGCCACTATAAGTTGGACCTGACCTGCAAGTACCTAACAACAACAGCAATCCTATTCTAAGAATAAATTTCAAAATGTATTTGACAAATAGTGAGATGTCACTTGTAGGTCAGATCAATTACATATGGACTTTCAAAGTTCCCGTCTTAGTGATTTACTTACATTTCTTTTGAAGAAATTACCCCTCTTTTCTACAAAAATAGAAATGACTTAATCCTTCAAGGGAGGAACCACCTTTTTCTATAATAAAGTGTGTTTTAGTAATTTATGATCTTATCGGGAATAGTTACTTATTTATGCTATTCAGAATGGCTAGATCATCCACTTGGGCCAATTTTCTACCAAGGTCTTCCATTCTAAATTATTTAACATATAGTATCCTGGAATTAATGTTCTTCCCCCATACCCCAGGTTTGAAAGAGTAGGAAGAGTTCGTAAAATTCTCTGTCTAGTTTTGGCTACCTGTTCTACAATTTCTACATCATTGCAGTAAAAGTAATAAAATTAATCAAATTACTATAAAGTTCAGATATGGAAATCATTCCTGATTTTGGCAGACACTAGAGCCATTTCATTACAGAGAAATTTAAAGTATTAAATAACTTAAGATCTTTGCAAGCAATGTATCTTAAATATATACACTAAACACAAAGTATTATTGCTTTAAAATATGTAACAATTATTAATTGCCAATCTTTGTTTTAAATGATTTACAAAATAAGTCATATAACTTTCAGTGTTATGGATTAAATAATTGAGATTCAAATATGTGTAGTAAACCACTCAAGATCACAGAGCTAGATGCCACAGGTAGGACTTGAACTCAGGCAGTTAGATTTCAGAGTTTGTGCTCCTTCCCATGCCAATAGGCTCATTTCAGCACTACGGTATGAAATTACTCCTCTTTTCTACAAAAGTAGAAATGACTTAATCCTTCAAGGTAGGAACAACCTTTTTCTGACCAAGGAGCACTTAGTCATAACCAGAATAATGCCCTTGGTATATTTCTCCTGAAAGCAATGTCACTATGTGCTGTGGAATTTGAGCCTCTTGTCCACTGCTGTCATCTAGATGGTTCTCACTTTCAGACAAATGTCTGCTGAGATCTCTGGAAAAAAACACAGAAGTATTCAGTTTTGCTTTCTCTAGGGAGGCTATTAGCATACTTTTCCGTTTGTCCTGGTTGTGAAGTTTGTAGCTTTTCAAAGACCTTTATCTTGGAAAAGTACTTAGAGGAAAGCGTTTAGATGATTAAAAACTTGACATGAAACAAAGCTCAGTTATGATCAAAAAGAAGATATTATCAGAATATCTTTAAAACATATTTGAATATCTTTAACTATTTTTAAACTGGACCTCTTTGTCCCTGCCAATAATTGGGCTTTATCTGGCAATCCTGAAAGGCGGGGATTAAATAAGGAAATTTGTGGCAAATTTATTAGAAGAGTATATTTTATATCTATCGGGCCTTGTACATTTATATTCTATTTTCATTTTGCTTAGTACTAGTTTTTTTTTCTTAAAAGGTGTTAGTTCTTATCACTATGTGCAATTTGATATGTGAAAATTGATTTAGTTTTGTTGTTCTTATCTTCTATCTTACCTCTTATCTCAGAAATGAGAGAAGCAAGAAAATATACCATCAAAAGGAAGGTTAAGGTTAGAACAGGAAGCCAATGACTTCAGCACTTCTCTGTGTCTTTTGTTTTACCACAATATCGCTTCAGCTTCCAATAGTGGGCAAAAGGCAGACTTTTCACCGTTCTATACCACAATGCCCTGAAGAGGAGGAACAGAAAAGCGAAATGGGTTATAGGAGAGAAACACCTATGTATTTTCGTCCTTATAAAAGTAAAGATGTTGCATTCTGAGGGAATTCCATTTGAACTGGGCTATTATGAGTGTCCAAATGCATTTTGAAATTCTCTTCTAATATGTAGATCCATTCAAGCAACAACTAGAAAATATCAGCTAAATTATTTATAATAGCAATGAATTAAAATCATTTTATTTGGCTTTGGAAAATATGATTATGTGTATATTTCCTTTCCATATGTTGATGGATTGTAAATTCATAATTTTAAGCAAAATAAATCTATCACACTATGGAGAGCCAATGGAAAGAAATAAGAACAATGCCTAGCTTCTCTAGCCTTCTGGTCTACCACAAGTTCATCCTTTTCCTCTATTGAACAGGGAGAAAACCCTGGTGGCACAGTGGTTAAGAGCTCAGCTGTTAACTTAATGGTTGGCACTTTGAATCCACCAGGGGCTCCTTGGAAACCCTATGGGGCAGTTCTACTCTGTCCTATAGGGTCGCTGTGAGTTGGAATTGACTCAATGGCAGTGGGTTTGGGTTTTTAGTATTGAACAGGGATGTCCCTAAAAACACTGAGGTTGAAAAACTTCTTTAGTATGCCAATCTCCCTTTCATTTACCTGCTTCCTCTCCCTCAATAACTGACCCTTGTATACCACCTAATCTCTGATATCACTGGAGAAAAATAAGCGTAAATTATAAGTCTAGAAAAGAACTCAGAGAACAGCTGGACCACCATATTTCATTAAAAATGCCTATCATGGCCTGACAGATCATATAAATGGCTGATGCACTGGAATTCTAGGGAAGTAGAGAGTTCCTTTTCCAACTGAGGGGGCTCATCCATTGCTCAATTCCAGGCGACCAGCTGGTTTGCAGAATACAAGCTCAATAATGCTATTTTTAAAAGATTTTTCAATTATAGCCTTAAGTCTATAATTTTATATGGAATCTTCTAATTTCAAGTGTTTTAAGCTAATTCAATCCACTCCAACAACAACAGCAACAACATAACCATCCCTTAGGTTACCAATTTGTGAACTTCGATCCATAACTTCACATTTATTTTACAGAAGAGAAAACTGAGGCTTCAACAGGCAAAGACATATTAAATATCAAATAGTAAGTTTGATGCAGAACTAAGTATCCCAGTATCACTGTGTCCCTTAGATTCGATGTTGCCCTGAATGTCAATCTGACAATTCCAGACCAACCTGGTGCTCCATACCCACATCTACTTCCCTCTGATCACATATGCCCCCCATCATCTCTGCAGAGAAGCCTACCATGAACACCTTTCTGTAGCAGAGATTACCAGTGCTTACTTTGAGCTAGCCAACCAGATGGTGAAATGCAACCCTTGTCATGGTAAATACATGGCTTACTGCCTGTCCTACCATGGCGATGTGGTTCCAAAAGATGTCAATGCTGACATTGCCACCCTAAAGACCAGGCGCAGCATCTAGTTTGTGGATTGGTGCCCCACTGGCTTCAATGTTGGCATTAATTACCAGCCTCCCCCTGTGGTACCTAGTGGAGATCTGGCCATAGTGCAGCGAGCTGTGTGCATGTTGAACAACACCACAGCCATTGCTGAGATCTGGGCTCACCTAAACCACAAGTTTGGCCTGATGTACACCAAGCATCCCTTTGTTCACTAGTACCTGGGTGAGGGAATGGAGGAAGGAGAGTTTTCTGAGGCCTGTGAGGACATGGCTGCCCTCGAGGACTATGAGGAGGTCGAAGGAGAGGGTGAGAAAGAAGGGGAAGAGTACTAATTATTCCTTCCAGCTCTGCAGGATGTCACACTCAGAACTTCAGCTTCTATGTCAGCTGACAAAGTTTTCTTGTTGGATTATCGTCACTATCAACCTGGATCATGTCTTATTTTTCTATGTGTAACTGCAAGATTTTTCTATCATGTCTCAAAGTAAAAGTATTACAAAGGAAAAAAAAAAGGAAGCCTCTATTTTTAGTATCTTTTCTTGTACCTCCTGGTATCTCCTACTTCACTGCTGTAACACAGCATTAGGAATACCATACATACATAAAGGCTTAGAATAAAATGTCCACTCCTTACAGTGGCTTAATGGTCAAGAGTACAAATTCTGGAGTGGAAATGTTTTACTTTATACTCCAGCTCCACTAATACTAGCTCTGTGAATTTAGGGAATTACTTAAACTCTATGTAAGCCAGTTCTCTCATGTTTAAAGTAGAAAAAAAAAAAAAAACTCTCTCTCATAGGGTTGTTGTGACGATTAAATGAATGCATACCGAATGTACGCAGTAAACCAAAAGGGCTTGCCGCCCAGTTGACCTACAAAATCGGCAACCTGAGCAAGGCAGAAAACTGTCAGAGAAGGGAAATTCAAACTCACACATTTTCCACTAATAGAGAGCCACAGAAAATTGGTAAGACTGCATCCTGTCAAAGGCAGAAAGCTTGCAAGATTCAGAAAAAAAGGCAGTGACGTCAAGTTTTGGTTCTCACAGGTTTCACTCCATCAAGTGGTTAAAAACTGCCTGGCATATATTGAGTCCCAGTCATCATCATCACAAGACCTTCCGCGATCTCAATCCTTTAATGTCCCCAAACTGATCATCTATACGTTTATTCTACTTCATGACGCTCAGGCTACAAGTTCATCCCAAATCACAGCAAGTTCATTTCTATTCCAAAGTCTTATACTTGCTGTTCCATAGTTTGTAATTCGTGGTTTACTTTCTCACTTTATTCAGATTTGGCCTCAGATGCCACCTTCTCATGTACGTCTTTTAAGACTATCCTCGTTTTACTAATTCCTTTATGTACTAGCCCTTCATTCTACTTTTTCTTTCTTAAGGGGACTATTTTCTCAAGATTATATGACACATTTATTGCATACTTTTTCTGTCAGTCTCTGTACCCCACCCTTGAAAGTAATCTCCATGAGAGTGTTAGCAGTGTTTTTCTTGTTCGTTATAGCAGCCTCAATGCCCAGAAGATGGCAGAGAATATATGCTTTATTTTTACACAAATAATGTGTGCGTTCTATGTTTCCCAACTGTGTCTTCTCCCCATGAGGTATTTTCATAAGCATGTTCTGCTAATTTTTTGGGAGCAACATGTATAAACTATTGACATAATGTTGCTACAAAAATACCTTGGGAGAGGGCATAGTTGGCAAACAAATGTAGAAGGTGTGTGTTATTTGTGTAAAAATATAGTAGAAGGCACCAGTAACTATTAATTGAATGAATTAAGTTAATAAATAATTGAATGAATAAATGCCAAATGAAAACCAGCTAACGGATTCAAGCGGATGGTAAAGAACCTTGAATAAAATTTAGTCCCTATCTTAGTTGTCTTCTACTCTGTCCTATAGGGTCACTATGAGTCAGGATCGACTCGACAGCACTGGGTTTTATCTTAGTTGTCTAGTGCTGCTATAACAGAAATACCACAAGTGAATGGCTTTAACAAAGAGAAATTTATTCTCTCACAGTCTAGAAGGCTAGGAGTCTGAATTCAGGGCATCAGCTCCAGGGAAGGCTTTCTCTCTCTGTCAGCTCTGGAGGAATATCCTTGTGATCAATCTTTTCCTGGTTCTGGAGCTTCTTAGAGCAGGGACCTAGGGTTCAAAGGACAAGCATTCTAGGCTTTTTTTGCTTGGTGGTAATGAGGTCCCCCTGTCTCTCTGCTTGCTTCTCTCTTTGATATCTCAAAACAGATTGACTCAAGATACAATCTAATATGTAGTTTGAGTCTTCCTTCATTATCATAACTGCCTCTAGTCTTCCCTCTTTAACATTATAGAGGTAATAAGATTTACAACACATAGGAAAATCACATCAGATGACACAATGGTAGGCAGTCACAAAATACTGGAAACCATGGCCTAGCCAAGTTGACACACATATTTGGGGGATACAATTCAATTCATAACAGTCCCTACGCAAGTCATTTGAAAATTTGTGCTTACCGATTGACAGAGACCGTGTGGGAAGTTTCAGATACAAAAGTACTGGTGAATTATGTTTCAAGATATTTTCATTTTTGTTTTCTGCCAGAGACAAAATGCTTAAATATTGCTTTCTGACCCACAGCCATTCTTAAAGATCCATACTATATCCATAAAATAAACAACAACACCCGAGAGGAATGTGCTTCTTAGAACAAGCAATTATACAAGATCAAAAGCGCAACATTTGCCCAAAAGCAAAGATGAGAAGACAGGAAGTGGTAGCAATTCAGGGTGAAAGGAAATGGGGGACATAGGAAATGGAAGGAGTATTGCCACATTGTGGGGAATGAAACCAGTGTAGGGAACACTTTATGTACAAACTATCGAATGGGAAGCTAATTTTCTATCTAAATTCCCACCTAATACACAATTAAAAAAAAAAAATTAAATATCTGTAGTATAAATAAAACAATATTAACAAAAGGTTTAATTTAAAAATATTTGATACAGAATGCCTTCCTATATGCTGTTATTTGTATTAAATCTCTGATCCGTATTTGCCAAGTTTTCAAAGGCGCTTAGCATTTATAGCTATGTGGGGAAGTGATTAGTGCCAGTTGGATTTTTTAAAAAATTAACGAGGCCTTGGCAAATACCCATTTCTTGTTTTTATACTTTTTATTTTGCCTTTAATTTTTCCATAAAAATATTTCTGGTCCCGGAAGAGAAATGGTAATCACGGTAATTTAAAACAATACTAATAATAGCCATAGAGAACCAGAGTGTAAGGCAGGTACTAGCTCAGTAAAAGATTCTTTGACCGTACAGATTTCCTGCTTGTCCAATGTCCTATCTGAAAGACAGAGCAGACTATGACATCATCCACTAAACCCTTTGTTTGGAAGAAAAAGAGCAATGCTGACATCTAGTGTTTCTGTGCCAAACAACAGGGGTTGATATTTTCATTTAAGCCCAGGAATCCTAATGAACTACACCACACTGAGGAAACAGGTGATTAAGACGATCGACTTCAGTTCATAACCCAACCTCTGTGGGTTTATATCTGTGAAAAATACTACAGTGTGAACTGACTCTTTGTTGCTAGCAATAAATAGCTTGTGTGGACTCAGACTTCCTGTGCCCAGTGAAAACAGCTAGCCCAAGCCAAGCAAGCCCCGTGCCGTCGAGTCAATTCCGACTCATAGCGACCCTATAAACAGCTAGTCACTGAAAAAAAGAGAAGGGGAACCTAGAGGAAATAGTGTAAAATGGCAATATTTTAAAAATAATGATTAAAAAATAAGCATTTATTTAAAACCTCTGGATTGGTAGACACCCCTAGGATACTGAATGCTGGTGACATTGAGGTTAAAATTATGTAAGAGCTCACCAATGCAAACTTTGATTATTCCCTTACTCATTTGCTGGTGCCCGCCAATGGCCTCCAAATCTACTGCCTCAAAAGGGTCAAAGAATCCCATTGGCTTTAGGAACAGTATTTGCTGTCAGACGGATGTCAAGAGGAGATAAGTCCTGATTTCTAGGCTTTAGCCCAGAGCAGCATATTCCCAGAAAACTCCAGAACCCTGCAGTAGGCATTTTGAGAATGTCATCTATGACCAGCTAGGTCAACCATCAGAGTAAAACCACTGGCAAGATTATTGTCTAAAGGGGACCTTGAGAATGTATAGTTTGAGGTTGTTCAGCAATATCTATGTTTCATCCGTTTGAAATATTTCTAGAGACATCTACAATAAATTGATATGATTCAAGAAGAAAATTATATCTAAATGTATTTTCTTGGCTCTTGTTTCATTGAGGTCTGTACCTGCTTTCCCATATGAATATCAGATGTCAGTGTACCAGAGAAATTTCAGAGCCAGAACTCTGTTCCACCTCCTCCAGAACACGCATAAATTCCCACACTTGGCTGTGTTGGTCTTGGAAATATATACAGACGAGTTTCCCTGCTAACTGAGGCAGCTGTGAACCAAATTACAAATAAGAACTCTATGTAGAAAACATCAAATTGCTCTGTAATAGCAAAAGTGATATGATGTCGCTATTAGCTGCGGTAGAGTTGACCTCTGACCAATGGTGACTCCATGTACAATGCGATTGAACCATTGAGATCCATAGCGTTTTCACTGGCTAATTTTTCAGAAGTAGATAGCCAGGCCTTTCTTCCTAGCTCATCTTAATCTGTAAGCTCTGCTGAAATCTGTTCAGGATCTTAGCGACATGCAAGCCTCCACTGAAACATGGGTGGTGGCTGCGTGTGAGGTGCGTTGGCCACGAATCAAACCCGGGTCTCTCACGTGGAGGGAAGGTGGGCATTCTACCACTGAACACCAAGGCCGCATACAATCTGTATAGGTTTGTAAAATATTTTCAGCTTATTTAATCATCAAGAACGTGAGTGTTATAGATTGAATTGTGTCCCCAAAAAAGATATGATGAAGTCTTAACCCCTGTACCTGTGAGTGTGACTTCTTTGGGGAAATGGTGTTTTCTTTGCAGATTTTATTAGTTAAATTAGCGACATCAGACTGGAGTAGAGTGGGTCCTGATCTTTTGTGATGAGTATCTTATAAAACGAGGATGACAAATATGGAAAGGGAATCACACACAAGGGGCAGACAGCATGTGAGGATCGGCTGTAAGCCAAGGAGCACCAGGAAACATCGGAAGCTGAGAGACAAAAAAGGATCCTTCTCTAAAGAATATAGCTCTGTTGACAGCCTAAATTTAGACTTCCAGCCTCCAGAACTGTAAGAAAAAAAATTTATGTGGTTTAAAGCCCCCACTTTGTGGTATTTTGTTACGCAGCCCGAGGAAACTAAGATGACGGTATTTCTTGTCTCACAAACAGATGAAAAAATTTTTTTTTTCTTGATAGTAGATCTATCTTACATGATTAACCAAAAAACCAACCCAGTGCCGTCGATTCCGACTCGTAGCAACCCTACAGGACAGAGTAGAACTGCCCCACACAGTTTCCAAGGAGCTCCTGGCGGATTCGAACTGCCGACCCTTTGGTTAGCAGCAGTAGAACTTAACCACGACGCAACCAGGGTTTCCCTTACGTGGTTGCAACCTAATAACTGAATAGACTTTGCAACCAGGGCTCGTTACTTCCATATAGATTGTTCACTCTGATGGAAGAAGAATTTAATAAAATGTAGTACATCTAAAAATATTCCCACTTTTAAATAATATCTACCACGTCCTGAGTTTTCTCTGAGTTATATATTTTCCCAAGAGCTTCGCTCACATTATTGTCTGTATTTTTATGCAAATGACACACACCTTTTACATTTGTTTGCCAACCGCTCCATCCCCCCAGAGGTATTTCCATAAGTGCTCTATGCTAATTTTTTTACAGTAACATGCAAAAAAAAAAAAAAAATAGCCTAGTGGTGCTTACAAAAATACTTCGTGGGAGTAGGGGTGGGGAGGGAGTGGCTGGCAAACAAGCGTAGAAAGCGTGCTTTATTTTCTGAACATTATGGTAATTTAATTCTCTCCAGTAACCCTAGAAGGTAGGTTTATGAACATCATTTCTGTTTTCCTGAGGGCAAACTGAAGCACTGAAGATTCAAACAGAATGCTCAAGGTCACGCAGCTAAGTCCCAGAGGTGGGGTTTGAGCATGGTCCATACGTGATATAAAGACAATTTCCTTTATTATGAAATGCTCTTCAAAAGCATGAATTGAATCATTCTGTAATATTGCCTTTTTTTGGTAAAGGATTTATCATTTCCTTAGAGTTGAATGTTTAGATTGTTTCCAAGTATCTGCTATTATGATGCACATTTATGACCCGAATCTTGATAGCCTGGTCTCTTACCACCTTTGATGTATTGCTCCTTACTTGAAAACGATGTTATGTAAGCCCGATTTCCAGTTATTTATTATAAATTGCAAATCATATCAATGAAGCAGAAGAAGGCTAGTGTGTCTGCTTAAAAAGTATTAAAAATCTGATTGTTCTAGATCTGAGAGGTGAAACACAAACTTAAAAGAAAATAAGGTAATTTCATTGGCTTTTAAGTCAGAGAATTATCAGAGGGAAAAAGCTAAATGACTGAACACATCTAGTACGATATGTGACTCGTTTTCGTTTTCCATAGCCAGGACTTCTTCTCCTTCCTGACCTTGCAGCCAGGCAGAGCTGGGTTTCAATGCTAGACATATGCTGTATGTTATTGATTAAATTAACTGATTACTCTATATACCTCAGCTTTTCATTTATAAAATGGAGATAATAAAACCTACCGCGTGGTGTTATTAGAGATGTATACCATAGGTGAAAAACACTCAGTGTGCTATACAGCACATAGCAAATATTTAGGAAATAATAAGCGGTAAATACTTGTACTGACATGGTACACCTGTCATAAAAATATTTATTTCAAGAAAATGAATATCTCATTTCTAAAGGCAGATGAATCAGAACCGAAAAACATAGTGGAAGAATTAATAGAATATATAAAGCAAGAGAGTGGCGACTATTTCATCCCTTCTGTTAAATTATCGGAAGCTTACAAATTTTATAATTTTGTGGGTTAAATGAATGAATGTGGATATATGTAGCAGCTACTTCATCTCACTCTTCTTTTGGCCTTTCAGTTTTTCTTCATTTTGCCATCATGTCATTTTTTTCCCCACGACTTAAATAGAAAATAATCACCTATATATATATGACGATAGGTATATTGTGAGAGATTTTCACAGTACAGATTTATGTTTTTTTGGCTATAATGTGTATAATCTAGCTGCTCAGATTTTTTTTTTTTAAACTGGGTTGCAAAATAAAGAAATAAGACAAAAGATATACCTTCATAAATCATTACAGGGTGAGCACTGTTGTAGTTACCACCCAGGTCAAAAAATAGAACTTCTTAACAGCACCTCCCTACTTCCCAAAGTAGCTTCTACCTGAAGTTTATAGTAATCACTTCTTTGTGTTTCTTCATAGTTTTGTCACCCAAGTGTGCCTCCCTAAACTCTCTAGATTTTTCTTACTTATTTTGCTTAAGGTGCTACATTTTTAATTATCTTTGAATCTAGAGATTTACCCTCTGTGCCTTTCTTTTCCTGTAAATTTCCCTGTCCAAGAATCCCATACATTTAACCAGTACACTTTCCCACAGTCTGGATTTTTTTTGCTAACTGTATAATAATAGTGCAGTTGAACATTGTCTTAGTTATCTAGTACTGCCATAACAGAAATACCACAATTGGATGGCTTTAACAAAGAGAAATTTATTCTCTCACAGTCTAGTAGGTTACAAGTCCAAATTCGGGGTGTCAGCTCCAGGGGACAGCTTTCTCTCTCTGTCCTTATCATCAGTCTTCACCTGGTGAAGGAGCTCCTCAGGCGCAGGGACCTCAGGTCCAAAGGACTCGCTTTGTTCCCAGTGCTGCTTTCTTGGTGGTATGAGGTCCCCAACTCTCTGCTTGCTTCCCTTTCCTTTTATCTTCTTGAGAGTTAAAAGATGGTGCAGGCCACACCCCAGGGAAACTCGCTTTACCTTGGATCAGGGAGGTGACCTGTGTGAGGGTGGTGTTACAATCCCACCCTAATCCTCTCAACATAAAATTACAATCACAAAATGGAGGATAACCATACAATACTGGGAAACGTGGCTTAACCAAGTTGATACACATATATCTTGGCGGACATAATTCAATCCATGACAAACATGTTCCTCTATCCAATGTATTTCCTGCAAATATATAGCTGGATGCTGAGGTTTAACTAACGAGGTGCTCTATCCCTTTGGCAAGGCTATTGGTCATATTGTGTTCTTTCAACAGAAGATAAGTAATGTCTGTTTTTTATACTTTATTGAAGTTAGCAGCCATTGATGGCTCAATGCCTAGACCCATCAATTTATTGGGGGTTTCAGAATGGTGATGTATTAATTCTATCATTTTGCCTACATATGTTAGCTGGAATAATCTTATAAAGAGAAACTTCATCACAGTAGCATAATTAATATAGGAAAAGAGATAAATGTTTGATGTTTTCCTTTTATATAACTAGTTTTCAAAACAATAGCTTTGTTCTTTGACTCCTAAGGTCCGTGGGTGGAGCAAACGGTTTGCACTCATCTACTAACTTAAGGATTGGTTGTTTGAACTCACCCAACGATGCCATGGAAAAAAAGCCTAGTGATCTGCTTCCCTAAATATTTGTTCTTACTGTTGTTGTTAGGTGCCGTCAAGGCCGTTCCAACTCATAGCTACCCTATATGAAACAGTGCCTGGTCTTGCGCCATCCTCACAATCCTTGCTATGTTTGAGCCCATTGCGTCAATCCATCTCGTTGAGCCAAGAAAACGCTGTGGAGTAATTCTACTCTGTAACGCATGGGATCACCACGAGTCAGAGCTGACTCATCGTCAACAAGTTCGGTTTTTGTTTTCCTTGACTTCTCACAAGGTGATCATTTATTGATGCTTTTAAAATCATTTAAAATACAAGTATTTAACATATTTTACGAGTTACAATTCATTGCAATTTTTTATCACTAATGAAACTCAAACTGTCTCAGTTTTGGCCAGTAGCTGCCTCTTCAAGTGGGTTCCTAAATCTTTCTGAGATGAGCTTAGTAGCCTTTGATGTCGTTGTTGTTAGTTACCATGAGTCTGCTCCAATGACCTTATGTATAACAGAACAAAACGTTGTCCAGTTCTACATTATCCTTAAAATTGTTGGTATGTCTGAGCCCGTTGTCACAGCTATTGTGTCAATCCATTTCATGGAGGGTTTCCCTCATTTTTGCTGACCCTCTGCTTTACCAACCGTTTTTACATGTACAATTCAATGACGTTAACTACGTTCACCATATTTGCTAATATCACCAGTACCCTCCCGTTACCCCCTCTCATCTACCTCATGTAAACTCTGATGAACTTTGGTCTCTAATCATTTTTGTATTCTAGATATTTCATATAAATGGAGTCATATAATATTTGGCCTTTTGTGATTGATTTATTTCGCTCATCATCATGTTTTCCATCTTCATTCATGCAGTGGCATGCATGAGAATTTCATTTCCCTTTATAGCTGAATAATATGCCATTTTTTTAAATGTGTATTTTAGTTTATTTATCCATTCA
This sequence comes from Loxodonta africana, assembly GCF_030014295.1. Classification (NCBI taxonomy): domain Eukaryota; kingdom Metazoa; phylum Chordata; class Mammalia; order Proboscidea; family Elephantidae; genus Loxodonta; species Loxodonta africana. The sequence goes on from NC_087362.1 coordinate 21,853,104, forward strand.
TCTGTTGAAAGACGTTTAGATTGTTTTCACCATTTGACTTTTGTGAACAGTGGTACAATGAACACTGGTGTACAAATATCTGTTTGTGTTCCTGCTTTCAATATTGTTCGGGTATATGCGTAAGAGTGGAAATGCTAGGTTGTCAGTTAGCCATGTTCGTTTCTAACAAGTTATTTCAGACTTTTTTTTTCCTTAATTTCAGAACTTCTTTCCCCAAGCATGATCATTTGTAGTTTTTTTGTTTGTTTCCTTACATTGGTTTGCTTCTTCTGAGGCTGCCCTTCTCCCTGTGTTGGGTCTTCTTTGCCTATATCCAAATTTTCCACTTTTCTCCGAAATTCTTTTTTAGCACTTTATTTTATTTTTGACTTTAAAGTTTGTCTTGTGTTTATTTTAGTGGTCTTAATTCCTAAAATATTTTTCTTTCATTTCTAATTATTTCTTGACTTCTATTATCACATTTCTAAATTTTTGAAATTCTGATTTTTTTGTTGTTCTTTCACGTATTTTATCATTTCTTGGCATCTTTTAGCTTGTTTTGGGGAATTGTCTTTTTGATAAGCTTTTATTTTCCGTGAGCATGTTATTCTCCGCTTTATCATTTTCCATGATAATGGCTTTAATTGGGCTTTGCCCTTGATTTTTGATATTTTGTGTTGCTCATTTTATGCAAATTTCTTTTTTCTGAACTTTGGAGGGAGGTAGTTCAGATACATTTTCTAGCTTCACAAAACATGTAGTGTTAAAAATTATGAAATATTATTTTCTGAGATTTCCCAGCTCTGCAACCTACTCCTAGTTTTATCTGGACCTTCTTCTTTCTCCTTCTCTGTCATCCCTACCCTGCTTAATTTTATTTCCACTCTCAGTAATTTGTCCTTAGTGCAGATAGTCAGTTCTGAAAGAGAAGCCTGGTGGCTCAATTTTACGAATTAATGCCAGGTAGACTGATATTACAGTCCCTCCCAGTTTGATCAGGTCTTCTAAAATTGGACTGCTTCTATTTCAGCAAATATGCGTTAGATATTTGGGGGTTCTCCTATTCTCGGGCCTGTCAAATGTTTCCTTTGCTTTATTTGGAGTAGATGGTAAAAACATGTCAACTTCTTTTTTCCTAGTTTTTTTTTTTTTTTAGCTTTTCAATGAAATTATCTACAGGCTCAATCTTTAAAGTAAAGTTTTGCTATGAGATTTTAAGCACAACTTACAATTTTCATTTTTTGCATTTATTTGTCACGTGGTGAACTATGTCATTTCAAGCAGTAAATGTAAAAAACTAGGAAAAAAAGGAAAGAAAGATGGACAAAAGTAGATTGGCATTAAAAGGAAAAGCTCAAGAAAGAGAACAAGAACAACTTATGAATAAGAAAAATTTTGATGATTTTAGTAGTAATGTAGTGATGGTAACAAGGATAAACTGCTACACAATCTTGGTTTTGCACAATCAGTACTCTTTCCTGTAAAACACACACATGCAAATATTTAATAAATGCTTATGGTGAAGTGTAACTTATTAGGTCAGCTGGTAAATTTAGGGCAAAATTGCCTTAAGGGGAAAACTATTCCTAATATCATATTTCCCTTTGTGCTGACCTAGAAAAGCTCTAAAAACTCTGTGGGGTTTCTAATTTGTGCAAACATCTGAAATGATTCTCATATGCTTTCTTTATTGCTTTTTGATTTTCAAATCATGAAAGTTTTTGGTTCCTCCTGTTTCAATTTGCCTCCTTCTACTAAATGAACAGTGCATGGATATTTAAGAACAAGACCTAAAAATAAAGCTTGCAATTTTGCCAACTATTAAATTTTTCATAAATGTACTAACAAGATCTCCAGGGTAAAACTATAAAGCCTGAGAGATTTGGGAGATTGGGAAGTTTTGAGCTGTATTGGCACCTGCAGTTATTTATAATCTTCCATTTGCAAATCTTCTACTTCTTCTGCTTGTCTGTGATTATTTCCACTTGTCTCAGTAAGTACTCCCTTAGAGCATTTCTCTAAGAGTTATACATCCTGACTGGTTCACTGATTCCTTCCAAAATTCTCTGTGTTTTACCTTGTATTATAACCTGTCTTCCTGGGAGCAACTTGAATGTACACAATTTGTCAGAGACAGAAGCAGTGTACATATGATAAGACAGATTGACAAAAAGTTGAAGCCCTACAAATAAACACAAAAATTGAAACTTAGATGCCGGTTTAAATGAAATTCTCCAGATTACTACATGATGTGGGGTTATTCAAAATCTTCTTGTTTGATATTCTGCATGGCTGGATTTGTTTAGGTAAATTAGACCTTTGTTTATTTATAACTCTAAATTGATTATGTTTTGCTTCTCTTACTTAATTTTTTCCAGGTGAATCAAAATAAATGCACAGTGTTTTGGCAGCGGCAACATTTCTTCTGTTGCTGTTTTCTCCATTCTCTTATACACTTGTAAGTTTCAGGCCACTTAAGACTTTAAATACTCATGATACTATGTCATGACTCACCCAACATCATCTCTACCAACTGTTTGAGAGGTCAAATTGAAAAAGAGGTTATAATTAGCTCATAATTAGAACTTCTGAAAATAACATTAGAAAAATCTCATCACATATTATAAAGCTGTTTACCACAGACACTAATTGAAGACCTCCATGTCATATATTACTACAAGGATTTTATCCCCATGTAGTGTTAACCCAATCTTCCCATACAACTGAAGCTACCACTGAATCCTTTGGGCCTCCAAGCTGGTTGCGACAAAACATTCTTCATCCTCAAGACAGTCTCTGAACGTTCCCTTCGTCTCACTGCCTTACCTGAAAGCAGGCTACTCCCTGTAGGCATAGCTTACTCTGAAGAACTATTAAGATTTGGCACTTTTTTTTCTTCCAATAGTCTTCCTACTACAGTAGATGATACCCACTTATTAAATAACAACTATGTGTTAGGCACGTAGATCAACTTAACTCACTTAATGCTTTTAAGAAAGCTTATTAGATAGAAAACATTATTCCCAATTTACTGATGAGGTAACCAAGATCTCAAGAGCCTAAGCAAGTTACCCAAGGTCACCACATCTACAAAGTGGCCTAAGCTAAATTGGTTCCAAGCTCATGCTCTTCATCACTGTGATTTGAAGCTTCCTCAAAGCAGTAGATGCCCCCCTTGGACCTTATTGCATATTGCAAAACATTTACTTTCCCTTTGCCCCAACAAAGCATGACTTTGTGAAGACAAAACCACCAGACTCCCCTCTTCCTTAAAAAATGTTTTTTACCTTCTCGTCACTGTCCTTCATTCACTAAAGTATTCAATCACAATATTTTTCCCCACCAGCAGTGATGTCATCCTTATTGGTGACTTCTATATCCATGTAAAAGATCAGTTCAGAGCCAGCTTAACTGTCAGTGATCAGCTCTTAGTCTTCGTTTGGTTCCACCTCTCTGCAGATTGTGGCACAGTAAATCAAACATGTCTTTTTACAGCTCTTCATTTCTCAGACATCCGCTCTCCTAATTTTCCTCCCTTCTAACGGTATAAGTCTCCTTTTCTGGAGTTTAATGGAAACTGTGAAGAGGGGAGGAAGATTCAGAAAGTATTTTGAAAATCTTATATATATATTGCATACCCGTGATTTGCTGGTGGGTTTGTTTAGCTAGACAGCAATTTTAAAGAAGCTGAAACTAAGGATGAATGTGCTCACTGAATTGCCTTATAATCAAAATGCCGTATGTAACAAAACAGGAGAAATTTTCCCTATCATCGTGATTTCTTTAAATGAACTCAAGATATATGTAAAATTTCTCAGAGTTTTTATCAAACTCTTGTCAGACAAGTAACACAGATTTCTGATTGTGTAGTGGAAAAAAAATTAGAAACTATTTTCATGGTGGCAACAGGAAAAACAAAAAGTCATCATAGACAACCACTGGAAATTATGTCTTGCCATAAACTGCAGTTTCCAAGAATCTAAGTGAAAATCTGTGGGCATCATGCCGTGTATGTATGTGAGAAGACACAGAAAAGAGTTGAAAGAGATGGAGGAGTGCCTATTCCAAGGCATTTGAAAGGATTTAAAACTTTACTCCATTTTTGTTAAAAGGTATCTCCCTGTTCAAAGTGCACTTCCATTTTTCTGCACTTATGTGTAAGATTCATTATTAAAGCTTCCTTTTAAGTATGTCGATAAAGATGAAAAAGTACGTGGGTAAATATTCCCATTTAAACTGAAGAAAGAAAAGTGTTTGCCGTTAAATAGGCAGGCAGGATTTTTGAAATTGTCCTTTATTTTGAAAATGTATGAACATAAAGGAGATTCTTCTGTCTTTATTTTCCTTGAACTTGCATATTTGTCCTCTTGGGAGCTAGCCTCACACTGAAAAACCCCAGTAGGGTGGAGGGAAGTTGTGTCTGCAGCTTTGTTTGCAGCCCACACACTGACATAGTGTGTCTGTGTATTAAATCCATGTCGAATAGCTCATTCCCAAGACAGACTAAGGAGCCAAAGCAACAAAGGAGGAGCACATATTTATGCTGGAAATAGCTTTAGGCAGACTGCTCTTGAATAAAGCACCAAGGTCAGCTTGCCATTGCCAATTTTATTTCCTGTTTTCTGAGAAAAATTCATTGTGATACTAATTGCCTTTTAAATTACCCGGAGAGTTGTCCAACCGTAGAGATCAGAATCCGACCTACTCAGATTCTTGTGTGAGCTGGTAGAAGGACATGGTGTTTTCCATTTTTATATAGAACCTGAAACTTAAAACCTACTACTGCATTAGACTCTGTTGACAGATGCGTTGCCTACATTGCCCTGTTTAAATTGATGTTACATCTGCCTGGCAGCAGCAGCAGCATTTTTTATTATACTGTGCATACCCTTGGCTCCATCCATGCATCCTATGCAGGCCTAGCTAATTAGATTAGCAAAGTAGTTCCAGAAACTCTTACCAGTCACCGGTTGTAGTAGAGTCAGTTCCAACTCATGGCGACCCAACACGTGTCAGAGTAGAACTGTGCTTCCTAGGGTTTTCAATGCTTGATTTTTCAGGAGCAGATCACCAGGCCTTTCTTTCCACCTCTGGGTGGATTCGAACCTCCAACCTTTCAGTTTGCAGCTGAGCAAGTTAACTGTTTACACCACCCAGGTGTTCCTGAAACCCTTAAGTTTTCTCTATAAAGTAGTATCATCCATTTACTTGAAAAGAAGTAGAATTCATTTTGTTGTTGTTGTTGTTATTAGGTGCCATAAACTTGGTTCCAACTCATAGTGACCACATGAACAACAGAAGGAAACACTGCCTGGTCCTGGCCATCCTCACAATCATTGTTATGTTTGAACACATTATCATAGCCACTGTGTCAATCCATCTCTCTGAGGGTCTTCCTCCTTTCACTGACTCTCTACCTTACCAAGTGTGATGTTCTTCTCCAGGGACTGGTCCCTCCTGGTAACATGTCCGAAGCACGTGAAATGAAGCCTTGCCATCCTCACTTCTAAGGAGCATTCTGGTTGTACTTCTTCCAAGACAGATTTGTTTGTTCTTCTGGCAGTCCATGGTATATTCAATATTTTTTGCCAACACCATAGTTCAAAGGCATCAATTTTTGAGGGGTCTTACCTTATTCATTGTCCAGCCCTCACATTCATATGAGGCAATTGAAAACACGACGGCTTGGGTCAGGCACATCTTTGTCCTTAAAGGGACATCTTAGCTTTAAAACACTTTAAAGTGGTCTTTTGCACCAAATTTGTCCAAAGCAGTATGTCATTTGATTTCTTGACTGCTGCTTCCATGGACTTTTGTGTCCAAGGAAAATGACATCCTTGACAACTTCTATATTTTCTCCATTTATCGTGATGCTGCTTATTGGTCCAGTTGTGAGGACTTTTGTTATCCATCTGAAGGCTGCAGTCTTTGATCTTCATCAGTAAGTGCTTCAATGCCTTTTCACTTCCCACAACCAAGGTTGCGTCATCTGCTTATTGCAGTCTTCCCCCACTTGGAGACTTCCTCCAGTCTTAATGCAACATTCTTCTTTATATGGTCCAGCTTCCAGGGTTATTTGTTCAGCATACAGATTGAATAAATATGGCGAAAGGATACAACCTGAAGTATTTTAGGGTGTGTCTATATATGCAGGCCATGTATCATATACTACAAGATTTATATTGTGATATAGAAATGGATGTGTGCCCCCCACATCTTTTCCTTAAAATATATCATGCCTTCTTATCTTAATCTGAGTATTTAAAAGGGAAAGATCAATGTGAAAATTAATATTTTCATTTTTACTATAGAACCTATATTTTGTTTTTTCTTGAACAAATTTGCTAAGAAAAATATTTTAATACAATTTTCCTGATTTAACAATAATTCTACATTTCAAACAAGAGGAACATTCCTTCAAAAAGAAAAAAAAGAGCAAACGATTGTTAAAAAAAAAAAAAAAAACTCTCATACTTTGGGGCAGTGGTGATTTGGCAGTAGAATCCTTGCCTTCCATTCAGGAGACCTGGGTTCGATTCCCGGCCAAGGCACCTCAAGAGCAGCCACTGCCAGTCTGTCAGATTAGGCTTGTGTGTTTCTATGATGTTGAAGAAGTTTTAGTGGAGCACGCAGGCTAAGACAAACTAAGAACAAAGGCCTGGAGATCTACTTTTGAAAAATCAGTCAATGAAAAAACCTGTGGATCACAATGGTCCTCAATTTTTTTTTACATGACCAGATACTTTCCACAAAGTTCTACTGTGATTTCTTAAACCGTTTTGTTAAACACTAACATGCAATGAGATGATAACTAGAGTTCTGGAGAGAAGGGTTCCATGAATGATTAATATGGGAAAATTGTATGCCACATCAGTTTCCTAAAGATTCGCAATGCACATAAGTATATTAAATGCTCTGATTTGATACACAGGAAAAATAAAGAAATTAACTATTGATTCTCAAACAATAAACTGCAGAACTTTTTCTTAGAAAACCCAGGAACATCTGCTAAGGTACAATATGCCAAATAATGCTATAGGAATATTAAATGTATATCCTTTTTTCAAACAAATAATAGAACAGTTAATTTCTAAAGACCTAGTAGTAAATTGAGAGGGATTTATAGGAAGATATTTTTTTTATTTCTTCAGACCAGATTACATATTTTAAAAAATCCAGAAGTGTTTTAAATGAGGTCAAGAACTAGATGAATCTGACTAAATCTGTATCAGGAAGTAAACATAGAGAGTTATATCTTGTATATAAAAGAAAAATGGGTAATAATGTACTTAAAGATTGCTGTTATCTCTCATGCATTGCTTTTACGGACCAAATCATTTTACTTTCTCTAACATTAATGCACGCATGTACTAACTTACAATCATGTAGCAATATCTGTCAGACACAATGCCACTCCAATGATCTGCCATTAAAAACAAAGTTTGATTTCCGGGAGCCAGGTATTTCAGGAGGCAATGTCATCATTTGAGTCTCAGGCTGGAATCTTTCAGGTTGACTGTGACAACCTCTCGCTAGCAGTCAGGACTGTCCTTTGGGGCCCAGTCCAATCAACACCCCAACTTCACTTGGCATGCCTTCTTATTTAGAGCGAGTTGAGAGTGAAGAAAACTATGGAATTCGTATGTTTTGGAGGCATAAATTGGATCAAAACTTGCACTTCACAAACTGTCCCATTCGTCTTGCTCACCCTAGTCCCTATAAACATTAATGGTGCCCCCTTTTTTTTTTTTCTTGGAATATTCTTCCCCCTTATATGCCTGTTAGGATTTTGTTCCCCTAATAGACAGCCACCTATTATTTCTGACTTACTGAAGACATCCAATTCTAGTTTTAACACTAATACATAATTCCTTTCTTTCTTTCATTCTTTGGGTCATATTCATAGAATTTGAAAGAGTACAAGATATAAGCACATACGCAGGTATTTTGATTCCTAGTTCAATTTTGTTTCCTTCTACACATCATATGGCCTCCTTGTTAAAGAAAATCTATTGCAGCAGGCTATTCCATTTCAATAGTGTCAGGTAAACAAAGAAAGAAAAGATAGCCTGGAAAAAAGGATAAGGCACTCTTCTGAGGTCCCTGTGAAAACAAAACAAAACAAACAGCAACAACAACAACAAAAAAAAAGAGAGCAAGAGAAATCCTCCTATGCTCTTGTGAGGAGATGGAACAAACCCCAAATGGGTCAGCCTCTGGCGAATCTATATTAAATCGTATTCTACTCAAATAATAAATCTAGTAATTCAAATAGAAAAAAAAAAAAAAACTAATTGACATTAAAAAAATCTACATTCTTTGGCAAAATTCCAAATCAAGCTATGATTCATTCAAGTTAACATTTTCAAAAATCCAGTAGGCTGTGTAAAGTATAAGGAGCCCTAGTGGCACAGTGGTTAAAGGGCTGGGCTGCTAACCAAAAGGTCAATTGTCCGAACCCACTAGCTGTTCCCAAACCGACAAGTGGTCCATGGGGGAAAGATGTGGCAGTCTGTTTTGGTAAAGATCATACCCTTGAAAATCATATCGGGTAGTTCTACTCTGTCCTATAAGATCTCTAGGAATCGAAATCAACTTGATGGCAATGGGTTTTTGGGTGTGCACAGTTCAAGTATTAGTAGCAGGTAAACACAATATTTTTTTTTTTTAAACACAATATTTAGAGCTCTGTAGCTTCTGACCAGAACAAATCAAATCCTGTACATTCCACTAAAACTTAGTTTATTTCAAGGAATATTCATTGGAAATAAACATCAAAAACTTGTTTCTCTCATTTTGATAAATTTCGTAAAATTTTACCCTCTGTCTCTGATGGTGAGGTACATATCTCTACTACAAAGTTTTTCTTATTTAATTAATTGATGTCCAGTCTGTATCAAAAGTGGTCATGAGACTCTCATATTCCATACCCAGCTCCACAAACTTCTTGTTCATTTAAAGTTTGAGAATAGGTTAACATGGCTTTCGCCTCTAAACATTTGCTTTGACAGAGAAAAGTGTGTGGTTCAGATGAAAGTTCCAGCTATCCTGAGGGAAACTTTAGAGGGAACCAGAAGCTAATGGTTAAATTAGTCTTTCTTGCAGTACAGAGGTAGGATGGAAGATTTGCACGTTGGGATCAATGCAGATTTCCACCAGAGTATCCACTGGCTTACTCCTGCACAGGCAGGTTCACTGTCTTTTGGGTCTTAACACGTGCACTTGTGTTCTGTCTCCCTGGCAAGGCACTTAGAGCTACCAGAACGAGCAGGATGCACATGTAGTGCACACTGGGCTGGAGAGGCCTCAATACTCCACCTTCGACAGTGAGCACCCAGCCTTCACCTTTATTGCACGAGAGAATTCTCAACAGCAATAACCCATCTCTCAAGTCTGACTGACCCATGTTCAGCTGCTGTCCATGTTGGACCCTACTCCACTTCAGGCTTCAGAGTGCTCATTTGAATCACGAAGATCTGCATCTGCAATGACTCCACCTGCAGCAGCTTTCTTATTTGTAGAGGCTTGGGGAGAATAAGGATTTTCCCGCTCCTTTGTCTTCTGGGGCATCCACTGCCTCAACAGCCCGGTATGGATCCAATATACTATCCCCATCCATTTTCAAGAGCACACTTGTCCTCTCACATTACTCAAATTAATTTATCAATTCTCTCATTTGACGAATTTTTATGAAATTCTACTACATGTCAGTCGCTCTGCTGGTACTGTGAACATAAGAGTTACCATAAAAGAGGTAGACACTGGCCCACTTCTCAGGGAGCTCATCATGGCTGAAGTAGCTCCCAAAGCTGATAATCTTTAACACCTCCCCATTCTTCACCTTATATCCAATTTATCATCAAGTCCTTTTCATTATTCTAACCTGTTTCCTCTGAACCACAGAAAGCAAATATTTTCAGTCTATAATTTCCTTTCTGACAATTTCCGACCTTAGAGAATCTTCCCAGTTTAGTCCCCCAGGAAGGGCAAAAAACAAAAAAAAAAAAAAACAGTTGCTGTCTAGCTGATTTTGACTCATGGCAACCCTATGAGTGTCAGAGTAGAACTGTGTTCCATATGGTTTCCAACAGCTGATTTTTTGCAAGTGGATCACAGGTCTTTTTTCCAAGTCATCTCTATGTGGACTTGAACCGCCAATCTTTCAGTTAGTAGCCTTTTGGTTAGCAGCCAAGAGCTTAACCGTTTGTGCCACCCAGGCAGCCTTCAGAAAGACATCCCGATATAAAGAAGGACTCTACTTCATTGTCAAATAAAATTACAGCAGAGCAAAACACTAATAAAACTTACACTTATAGGATTATCTACCCTAGAAATTTGTCAAGCAGGGAGATCTGTTCAGCACAGAAATCGGAGGGAAGATGCAGACATACAGCGAGAGCCAGGTAACAATGCAGAGATGTGCAGAGAAAGGAGGGGGTGGAAAGTATATGATTTCTGACAGTTTACCAATATCTAGTACCAGATCTTATAAGCTTCCAAGTTTTAGAAGATCAATTTGCTTTATTACAAAAATTCTCCCTTATTTACAGTACCTATAAGTGTGTTTCTCTTTTCTGCAATCAAATGACTCAACTAAAATACCTTACTTTTTATGCTCAAAATTACCATTTTCATCCAGGCCAACATCATCTTTTATCAGGGCTATTGGAATAGAGCTTCTACTGGTTTCTACTACAATACACGTACTCCTCACTTACGGACATGGCTAGGTTCCAAAGATCAGATCGCTATGCAAAAACCAGCATTATGCAAAAATGGAGAATGACCACATCAGATGGCAACATGGAGGATGACTACATCATTACACAACAGCCAAATTACATCATTACATAACTGCCACATTGCATCATTACATAACAGGCAAACCACTAAGAATCATGGCCCAGGCAAGTTGACACATCACCTTAACCATCACAGCCAACGTTACTCTCACCTCACACCTCAGCATTTATTACAGCCAGACATACTTCATTAATGCACAAAACAGTCAGACAGATTTTTTGCTATTGTTGTAAATGTGAAATATTGAATAACGAGATAGTCAATAAGTGAGGAGTACAATCTTGACCGTGCTACCTGGCTAAAATGTGTATCACTTATGGCATGCTTTATTAAAGTCTATAAAATGCCCCCAGTGTCTACAAAATGATATGCACATGACTTAGCACAGCATTCCAGACTCTCCCTAATCTGCACTCATGTTAACCAGACAGCCTTTCCTCCACATACGCAACATTCCTCAGACCTAACATTTGTTTTCCCGAGAACTAAATCCTTCAAGGCAGCCCAACGCAACTGATGTTTCTTTCTCGAAGACTTCTACAACTGACCCCTTTCCATTCCTTTCCTTGCACCTGAAAGTTAATAGAAATTAACACTTCATTTTCACATCTCTAGAAATTTTAACCAACCCTGTATAACTCAGTCAAAATATTATATTCATAATCATATAGTGTTTAAGTGGCAAAGTTAATATTAAGTTAGATCAGCTTTCAGTATTTTTCCCTTTCCACTACAATTTTTCCAGTGTAACATCAAGTTTTTCTTTTCTAGATCAGTTGTCATTCATCCTTCAGGACATAACTTAAGAATTTAAGAGAAATTTAACTTTGTATTCCCACAACTCCACACATTTTAGATTTTAATAATTCTTTTTTTTAAATATTGACACAAAAGTCGAAGTTCTGGAGCTGATAGTATAAATTAGCCATAAACCCATTTTATTTTATTTTATTTTAAAAGGGTCTGAGAAAAACAAAAGGCATGCTAGAACTTGAGAAATGGTTAATTCTTAGACATAGGAGGAAATGTTTAAAGATGCTATTTTTTTTTCCAAATTCATTCCTTTTTTATGATTTGATTTAAACTTAAGAAGAAAGTATTAATTTTAGTATCAAAATTCATAGGAAAATAAACTTTGTGTGTGATATAATCCAATTGCGTTTTGACATTAAATGCAAATGTATTCTAGGAAAAACCACTAGTTTACGGCATGGTATTTTACTCAAAATAGTAAAAATATATAAAATTTCAGCCCAAACGCAATCACATAAAATACTGTAAAGCCTTAATGCAACCTTATATCAAATTTTACTTAATACAAGGGCAGTTACTTTAAAGGATTAAAAAAAATATATTGCTAGTATTCTGTACTAGGCAAACCTAACGACCTAAATGGATTCAGGTAAAATTAGATGCTAATTTCTTATGCACTTGAAATTTGTGACTAATTATAGGTTCTCAATCCTAAGTCAGTAGGGTTGGTGAGGAAATGTTTAGCTGAAAGATTTTTTAAATTTTAAAATGACTAATAAAGAAAGCATCCTCTTTTAGAGGGTCTTATTTATTTTGATGGTGAAAATATGTGGTTTTCCATATTTAATGTCCTAATTTTCCATATTAATGTCTTAATTTTCATTTTCCTTATATAAAGACTCAGGGTTTGTACTGATTGACTTTTCTTAAAGTACATTCTGCAGTAATCAAACAGATATAAAAATATTGTTTATTATATCTCCCTCCCAAAAACTCACAATACATAAATTATAGTAAAGGTCAATGGGGAACTGTAACAAATTGTTCAGTATTATTTAACTCATCATTTTCAATCTCTTTTGAATACAGGCTTTATTGTTTGTGTTATGGATTGAATTGTGTCTCCCAAAAAGATATGTTGAAGTCTTAACCCCTGTGCCTATGAAGATGGCCTTATTTGGAAATAAGATTTTTCTTTCGTTACCAGATAAGGAGGTTGCTATGAGTCAGAATTGACTCACGGCAAGGGAAAAGGAAGTCATACTAGAGTAGGATGAGTGCTAATTGTAATCTCTTTTTAAAATGTCTTTTAAAAGGGGAGAATAGGCATGAAATAGAGTCACACACAACAGAGAAGATGCCATATGAAGACACATATACAAGCCAAGGGGCACCAAGAGACATCTGAGGCTACAGAAGCTGAAATAGGCAAGGGAGGATCTCTCCCTACAGCCCAGAGAGCGAGAGAGAAAGAACTGCTCTGCCAATGCCCTTAATTTAGATTTCTAACCTCCTGAACTGTGAGAAAATAAATGTCTATTTTTTAAAACCACTCACTTTGTGGTATTTTATTGTGGCAGCCTTAGGAAATTAAGAAAATTTGATTTTTTTTTTTTTTTAACAATGGGAAAAGTGTCCTTTGGCACATCTTCAGAAGTTGCCCTCTTGTGCTGATGAAACCCCAGTGGTTCTTGTGAATCTATGTAAAAAAGCACAGAGGATGGCCCTTGAGGGAACTATTTAGTCTTCCAGGCAAGGGAATGCCCCAAATGAAGGGTATGGAACACTGGCTGCAGGGTAATAAACTGTTCTTCTCTGAAGGGGTCTTCAGTGGATGCGTAGGCTGAGTTGAAGCAGAACAAGGACCCAAGAAAGCTAGGCACTTCACCTATCAACATGTTCCTTATTTTTAAACAGAAATTTATATTACTTCAAGTTCAAAAATAATATATGAGTATACTATAGCAACAGAATATCTTACTCATAATTGTCAAGATGGGTCTAAATGGATTTGCAGTATGACTAGGTAAAAGATTAGTAGAACGGTCTTTTAATTGTGCATTTTATTTATTTATTAGCGAAAGCCACAGATGTAATTAATTTTAAATATGACCATATTCACATGACAAAATTATATGCTTTCTACCCACTTACTTGCCCCCACGTGTTTGTCAATTTGTTGTACTGTGGGGGCTTGTGTGTTGCTGTGTTAAAAAGCAAAGATGTCACATTAAGGACTGAGGTGCGCCTGACCCAAGCTGTGGTGTTTTCAATCCCCTCATATGCATGCAAAACCTGGACAGTGATTAAGGAAGACCAAAGAAGAATTGATTTATTTGAATTATGGTGTTGTCGAAGAATGCTGAATATACCGCGGACTGCCAGAAGAATGTACAAATCTGTCTTGCAAGAAGTACAGCCAGAATGCTCCTTAGAAGCAAGGACAGTGAGACTTCATCTCACATCCTTTGGGCATGTTATCAGGAGGGACCAATCTCTGGAGAAGGACATCATGGTCGGTAAAGTATAGGGTAAGCAAAAAAAAGGAACACTGTCAACGAACCAGATTGATACAGTGGCTACTACAGTGGGCTCAAGCATAACAATGACTGTGAGGATGGTGCAGGACCGGACAGTGTCCTTCTGTTGTACATAGAGTTGCTGTGTGTCAGAACCAACTTGACGGCATTGAACATCAACCCCCATTCACTTAACTGCTTATCATAGATGTGTGATGGGAATAGGATTTACCAAAAGATGTTCATATACACAGCTATATATGTCATGGGAGGTAGTATGAATTTAAATAAATGAAAAGGAAGGATAATGAAAGAAGTGAAATTTTATACAAAAGCCAATATGTGTTGCTGATTGTTTGCTTTCAAATACATGATCTATCTGAGAATGTATCCTACTTGAACAGTCCCTTTTTGGAATGTTAGGTAAGTTGCATCTCTAGTCGATTCTGGGACAATAAGAAATGATCTTATCAACTTTCTATAATGTATATAATAGCACGATAGAAAGAGGGGCTCACAGGGAAAGGACATCTAAAAGTAGTAGAAAAGCTAAAGTTGTAAACAAAGATCTTTATGGAGGACCACCTACACCAAACCTACTAATTTGATATTTATCCTGTAGGAAGTGGAGATCAACTAAAAGGGTTTAAGATGGAGTTTTATGGTCAGATTTCTGTTTTAAATTAACCCCTCCAGTGGCTCTGAGGGGAATGGAATCTAGAAGCCTAGACTGAGTACAGGGAATTTGCTTTCAGGAAACTCTAGCAGGAGTCCATGCCAAAGATGAGAGTCTAGATCAGGGCTATGGTAGCAAGGATGAAGCATTAGTCACTGATTCGAAAACTGTTTACTGAGTCAAGAAAACAGATAATGAGGACTTGATTAAACAGGGAACATGAGGAAGCACCAAATATCAAAGAGAACTGGGTTTATGGCTTGGGTGACTAGGTGGTTGGAAATGAGATGAGCTGGGTTAGAGCAGAGGAAACACGGGATTTAGAAAGAAGATCGTCTTTTAGTGAAAAAATTTGACAGCTTTAATGAGATGTGAGACATCAACGAAAATCTGAAAAAAACATAAAACCTATAAATTGACAATTTTGTGCCTTGAAGTTGAAGCATGCATTTCAATGATAGAGTACAAATTAGGTCCGTGTTCCTGTATTGTTCAGAGAAGCATAAGATGAAGAAACTCTGCAAACCACTCATCTTGACTCAAAGTAATTCTGAAATTAATCATATCAGAAAACAATTGGCTTATTTTGTCTTATTTTCACTGAGGATTTTGGTGGTATAGAGGACTTTTTTATTGTTAGCTGCCCTGGAGTTTGCCCCCCACTCATGGTGACCCTATACACAATGCCCGTACACAATAGAACAAAATGCTGCCTGGTCCTGCACCATCCCCATGATCAGTTGCAGATCAGAACATTGTGGATGTAACTGGAATAAAATCCCAAGCAGATATAATCCCATACTCTGCTTTTCAATGAATTCCAGATCTTAAAACTAGCTTTGTGTGTGACAGATTTTATAACTTTAGGTTTTAGTAGGTTGAAAGAATTCTTCTATTACTAACTAATCGTTAGCATATCAAGAAAACAATGGCTAGCTGTAAGCTCAGTTTGTATCTCAACACCTCCTCCAGTGATGATCTGTTGGCCTCAAGCCCTCAGGAATTGTGATAGCGTAAGCGTGAAATGGGAGAGAGGAGCAAACACGAAGAGATGGGGGAAATAATCTGAATGTTGCCTCTGGTAACCAATAATTCTAACACATGATGCAACATTTTCTGACCTCATTTAACTTTACGGAGCATGGGAAAATCTCATTTCCTCTGATAGGAACAGATGCGTGCATCACACATGATCACATTCTAAAATACTTCATGGAATGATTTCCTCATTCCCACATTGTTTGCACATTCCTTTGCTATTTGTTCACATATATCTTATAAAATGTCCAAAGGAATGTAACACCAAATATTAAGAGTTGGTGCAGGGAGAGGTCATTCATTCTTCCTGCTTTGAATTTTATCGGTGTCCTTAATATTACAAAGCCCCTAGGGCCCATTCCTTGTGCTTTTCAGAATAAACAACTGTTTCATTTTTATACTATTGACAGTGGTCTAGGATAACTTGGTGCTTTTTTTTTTTTTTTTTCTCTCCATTTATTTTAATTCAAGCCTGGGAAATTACATTAACCAATAATGTTTAAGTGAATACCCTTACTTTCCCTACCAAAAAAAAACTTTAAATTTGGTTGTTTGAATCAAGTGTAGCATTTTACTAATCCTTAGAAATTAATTTTTGTGACTTTTAATATTTTCTCTAAAGTTCAGAAAAGAAACAAGTCTACAGGATCAACAACCTCATCTACTCTGAGACCAGAAGAACTAGATGGTGCCCAGCTACTACCACTGCTTGTTCAGATAGGGGTCACACTAGATGTTCTTGGAGAGAATAGGAGAAAAATGTGGAGCAGAGCTCAAATTCTTAAAAAATTAAAATAAAAAAGCTAAGCGAACTGGAAGAGTAGAGAATGGAGGACTCCCTGAGACTGGCATCCTGAAATACTCTTTAAATCTAGAACTGCATCTATCCCCTGAGATCACCTTTTAGTGAAACAGCATAATGGCACACAAAATAAAGGATATTACCTGTAAGATCTGTACTCTCCTTAAAAACCCTCTGTTGAGACCAAAAGATCAATAATTACTCAAAAACAAAGATGAGAAGATAAAGGGGCAGGGAAACTATTTTACTGGAACTGGAAAAAACAGAACACAAAGAGAATGTTGACACATTATTACAAGCATAATTAATGTCACTGAGTAATTTGTGTGAAAATTATCAAATGCGAACCTAATCTGTCGTGTAAACTTTTACCAATAATTCAATAGAATATTATTAAAAAGATAAATAAAGGCAAGGATGTGTTTCATTTATATAAATAATTCTAATTGCAGTCATTATGGTTTTGCCTTGGTCAAGAAACTTACTTTGTTTTACTGATGAAGCATAATCAATAATCATTTGTTCTTGGTGGAATTCTATATTCACAGTTGCCTACAGCAGGAAAACTGGGAAACACATCTCTGAGTGGCGCATTCAATACGAGTGAAAAGGAGAATTCTAAATTTTAAATTATTTTTATTTTCTAGTTGCCATCAAGTGGATTCCAACTCATGGCGATCACGTGAGTTTCAGAGTAGAACTGCTCTGTAGGATTTTCAATGGCTTTGACTTTTCAGAAGTAGGATACCAGGCCCTTCTTTCAAGAAGCCTCTGAATGGGTTAAAACCACCAACGCTTGGATTAGTAGCAGGATGTTTAACTGTTTGTGCTCCCCAGGGACTCCTAGGCTTTCATTACGTACATATAAAAAGTGCTCTGAAGGAGGTACGGACCCACACACAGTCACTCATAGTCTGCATTGGTGTTATCCCGCATGAAAGTCCACAAGAGTTAAGTTACTCCCCTTCTTCTACCACAAAAATAGATAAATGTGATGTTAAACTTTATTACTTCTTGAAGTGTAAGAAACCTTCACTGACTCATAAAAGAAATATGTTGAACTCTGTTCATGTTTTATTTTATAAATAACAATTACCATAGCAATATCAATCATTACGTTAGATTAGACTTCCCTTGTTTATATGAGAGATGAACTTCAGATCCAATAAAAGAAAATTTTCTTGAGACTCTTCCAAGATCAAAATAACACCTTTACTTTACATTGGCAAATTAGTGTTTTTCCTTCTCAGCAGCTTGATCCATTGTTTCTCTTTGCATATGGAACAGGCCAAGAAGCTGACATTTTGGAAAATGGTCCAATGTTAAAGAAAGGTTCTTACCACAATATTAATAATAGGCAGAATTTTCTCAACAGAACACATACCTTCTCTTCTTTCCTCTTCCACCCACTATGGGGCTTAAGTGAATGATAAAGTGTTGACACAGAATACAGGCAGATTCCAGGTAAGTGACTGTATAAACAAGACCTTGATAAGAGTTTCTGAAAATTGCCTAAATATTCAGAAGACTTCAGATAAGCCTATCATTTTTCATTCAGTATATATATATAATTATGACGTGCGTATCCAAACATTAAAAAAAAAAAAAATGAAAATCTGATATTTAGAGAATTGTAATTCCTTATGCTTTTAATATTGAAAGTGAATACTTAAATAGAACTGTCTTATTTCAAAATATTTTGAAAGGATTGGAAATTATATATGCTACAAAACCTTTACATTTAGGCAAGTCAATCAAACAAAAAGCTGGAATAAGAAAGTAGGAAGAACTTTAAGTTGAGAGCTGGGGGGCCTTGGGCAAGTTGCTTAGAAACATGGGTTGCCTCTTCCCTTCTCTAAAATGAAATGCTTGGGCTGAATTTTCCATGAAGCCCCTTAAACCTCTAAGATAATATAATCCTAAGAAGAAATATCCTGATGGCTCCTTGGTTAAGATTTTGGCTGCTAGACAAAATGTCAGCAGTTCGCATCTATCAGCTGCTCCTTGGAAGCCCTATGGGGCAGTTCTACTCAGTCCTATAGGGTCACTATGAGTCAGAATTGACTCAATGGCAACTGTTTTTTTCTTTTGGAAAAGAAGACATACACTTTTGAAAAATTGTTCTTTATCTAAGTGCCTTTATAGAAAAAGAATTTATCTTATAAATTCTGGGAAGTGATAGAAATAATAGAGAAATAAAGCTTTGAATAAGGAAAATAGCTACTTGAAGAAGGTTGAAAATAGAAATCGCCAGATTAAAGCTGACTTCTTGAAAGATTTACTGAAACATCTGACCTTCAGTTTTGGAATGGCTATCTCCTATAGTAATAACATTTTACTGTATAATAGTGTGATGCCTAAAATAACATTCATTTCACAAATATTTATTGAACACCTACTTTGCCACAAGTAAATGCTGGTAATAAAAAAAAATTTTTTTTTTTTTTTTTTAAGCAGTGAAAAGATAAAAATCCCTACCCTCGTGAACCTAACTTTATAAATATAAACACACACATGCATACGAGCATGTATGGGACACTGTACAGCTAAGTTTCAGAAAGATGTTGCATTGAAAGGAACACAGTCCAACAACAAAAACAAAATTAAATAATACTGGTCTGTACTCTCAGCTTCCTTCAATATTTCTTAAAATCCTCCTTCTCTCTCTTTTCCAATGCTCTTAAACTTCAAAGCTGTTCTGATCTCTCATTTAAAACTCTTCACTGCGGGTTTTGTATTCCAACTTATTCCATTTCTTAGCACAGGTAAATTTGTATTTTCTTCCCTATCTTACAGCTCTTGTTTTAGAATAATAAATTTTATTTTTAAATGGTGTGACCACATCTCTTATTTTGATTCATCTGTTGGAGTCCTGGTGGTGCAGTGGTTCAGAGCTTGACTGCTAACCAAAAGGTCGGCAGCTTGAATCCACTAGTCACTCCTTGGAAACCCTATGGGGCAGTTCTGCTCTGTCCTGTAAGGTTGCTATGGGTGGCAATTGACTTGATGGCAATGGATTTTTTTTTTTTTAATTGTATTTATAGTATCCTGTATCCACTCACCTTTTCCTCCAGGATTTATATTCATTTATTCAACAGGTATTATTGAGCATGTAATATGCTCCAGGCACCGCTACAGGTGCCATGGAGATGGCAGTGAACACGTCAGAGCTGGTTCCTGCTCTCATGGGTCTTATGTAGATGGTCTGTGCACACGTGCCTCCACTCTCTTTAGGCATTGATGGTGGTTGTAAAGATGCCTGAGGTCAGATTGATTTTTCCTCTTTCATGTTTCTTGATTTTTGCAGACTGAATACCTAAATAATTATATTTTCATTCTTATGAGGTTCAGTAGCATAATCGAGATGAGATTCAATGTGCACTCCTTCAATTTGTGGGTTCAGTCATTCCTTCATTTCAGAGAAATTTGTCTGTATTGTGGCATGTAATCTTTTTTTTTTTTCTATGTGAGTTATCTCTTTCAGAGACACTAATTCTTTCTATTTGAAATTAGTCTATTATCCTTGGTTTGGTCTCTTTTTGCTTTAATTACAAAAAAAAAAAAACTTCTGCTTTTGTTGTGATTATCTCAATTCATTCTTCTATTTCAGTAATTTCATGTTCAGTTGGGACTATTCTCCTTGACATTTCATTTGTTCTGTAGGGTCCTATTTGAGGAGGATGGTATTTTGTCAGACTATTTCTTGTCATATTGCTATTTTTAACTTGGGAAGCTCTGTCCAGAACCTCTAATTGTTCTAATACAGTGTGGCAGAATTTTACATTCTGTGTGACTTCATTTGCAGGTTATCTGAGGCTGCAGTAGTTTAAAGCAGCTATGTTACATTCAGAAAAACGAACAAATCTGTCTTAGAAGAAGTACAGTCAAAAGGCACCTTAGAAGCAAGCTGAGCAAGACTTCGTCTCACATACTTTGGACATGTTATCAGGAGGAACCAGTTCCTGGAGGACATCGTGCTCGGTAAAGTAGAAGGTCAGTGAAAAAAGAGGAAGACCCCCAATGAGATGGATTGACACAGTGGTAGGAACAATGAGCTCAAGCATAACAATTGTGAGGATGGCATAGGACTGGGCAGCGTTTCGTTCTGTTTTACATAGGGTTGCTATGAGTTGAAACCAGCTACCTGGCACCTAACAACAACATGTTACATCCATTATGAGAAAAAATGGAGAACTTAATTGGAGCTGTTTGATTATTGCTAGCGGAACAGTCTCTGCTCCCCATTCTTCTATGGTGCAGTTTTCTTCCAAGGTTCACTTCACTAAGTGTGGATCTCCTCAATTCTGGATCCTGCAGCAAATGCTTTTATATAAAAAGCTAGCCCTACCACTACTAGAAGCCCTGGTGAGGCAGTGATTAAGAGCTCAGGGTGCTAACCAAAAAGGTCAGCAGTTCGAATCCATCGGCAGCTCCTTCGAAACCCCATGGGGGCAGTTCAACTCTGTATAATAGGGTCACTGTGAGTTGGAATCAACTTGATGACAACGGGTTTTTACCACTACTAAAAAAAAGAAAAATGGCAGCCCTATTTTTACATATACCCTTTCCACCTATGTCTGAAAAAACTGATATTTACACAAATGAATAAAACAAGGATTAGCTTAAGTATAAACTTTAAACCTGCCTCTTTCAAACTTTGGAACATTATCAAAAATTGTTATATCAAGTCACCACAACTGCCTGGGGCAGGGGTGGTTCAAGATATGAAAACACTCAAGTTAGCTGTAACTATTTCTACTCATAAATGTTGTGTGTTGTTGAGTAATACCATTATTTAACACCTTTATCAAAGTAAAATAACTCAGTTGGGACCCTTAGCAATGAAAATAGGAAAGCCTGAGCTAAAAACAAGAACTGAAGATAGATAAACTTTGACTACTTGCAACCTCTTCCTACCCAGAGAGTTAAGACTGTAGATATACACGACAACTTCAGTAAATGTAAGACATTTTGAGCTGGAAGTCAGTGTTTCCGAGATCTGTGCTGTGCTTCAGGGGTCAGAAACAACAACTAAACTCCAAAGAGACATACAATCAGGATGTCCTTTTAGTTTTACATAGGCTTTATAAGAATGGCACTGGAGAGATTGCCAAGATTTTGCCATGACCTGTGAATTATATAGTGACAATAAACTAAAGAGTGCCTCAGTAACCTAGAGGCTGCTAGAGAATGTGAGAGAACAGGGGACCCAACTCAATGGAAAGCATCTGCTGAGAGTTGCCACAACTGATGGTAAAGAAAGCTATTGAAAGCTGCTTCATACTTTAGCAGACTCCACAGCTGAAGGAAAAGCAACAGCCAGTGTTTTATACAGTTGTTAAAAGATGGCCTCCCAACCGAAGCTCCCAAAATGGCAGGTATTAAAGCCAGCAGACTTAACAACAGTCTGGAGTTTCAGTAACAGATGAAGACATGATGTCAGGAGACAAAGCATAAAATTGTTGATTTTTTTCCAAGTACCTTGTATTCTGGAGAGAAAACAAGATATTTTCTCCAAGAATTTTGGTGTAATTTAAGTTTTTGTAACTATGGGTGTGATATCAATGAAACAACAGAGATTTGGGTTTTAAATTCATCCATAGTATCCTAATGCAGAACATAGCCTAAAAAAATTAAGTTACTACAAAATAAAGCAGACAATTAAGTAAATCTGCAGACTGTCATGGTGTCTACCTCTGTGTCAATTTGGAATGGAGTCTGGAAGGTAACAAAGGTCAGTCTCCTCAGCTTTCAAAACAGGATGTCATGTTGCCTCCTGTCCATCTGGAATGTAAATCACATGGAGACTCCTATAATCAACAGTGGCAGAAGAGCTACACTTCAGGCATTTGTCAGAGGGTTCAACCACACATAGACTGTGATGCAGCACTTGCCCAAGGCTTACTTGAGAAAGCTGATGTATGACAGACACGATCTAAGAGCATGCAAAGTCTTCATTCCTCAAGTTTCTCCAAACTCTTTCCCTACGTTAAGTCAAATACCAGGATATAGAAAGAAATAGACCAGGATTACATTATCTTAGTTCTCTGCAGAAAAAACTTGAGTGAACTAAGATTTAAATGTTATATTCTGCATCTTGCTCAGAGTCATAATTCAAGGAACTTTATTGTGAAAAAGAATTACTTTCTATTTTATAAGGCTGGATTGAAGGCTCTTGAGATAGCAGAGGAAAATATTTTTGCATTTTTTTTATAAAATTTGTCCCAGTTATCTAGTGCTACTACAACACAAATGCCACAAGTGGATGGCTTTGACAAACAGAAATTTACTCTCTCACAGATTAGGAATCTAGAAGCCCAAATGCAGGGTGCCAGCTTCTGGGGAATGCTTTCTTTCTCTGTCAGCTCTGGAGGAAGGTCCTTGTCATCAACCTCCCCTTGGTCTAGGAGATTCTCAGGTGCAGGCACCCAGGATCCAAAGGATGGGCACTCCTGGCTCTTTTTACATGGTGGTAATGAGGTCCTATGTCTCTCTGCTTGCTTCTCTTTTTTATATCTCAAAAGAAATTGATTTAAGACACAAGCTAATCTTATAGATTGAGTCCTGCCTCATTAACATAGTGTCGCTAATCTCACCTCATTACCGTCACAGAAGTAGGATTTACAACGCATAAGAAAATCATATCAGATGATAAGATGGTGGACAATCACACAATACTATAAATCATGGACTAGCCAAGTTGACAGATATTTTTAGCGGACACAATTCAATCCATAACAGAATCTAATGCCAATAAAATATTTGTTTCTCTAGGTCAGGCACTGCTGTATAATTAGTGTATGGGCGTAGACTCAGGAACTCAATACACTAGTTTCCAATTTCAGCTCTTCCCTTACTGTTTGTGAGATACTCACCATATTACCACACATGTAAAATGATGGTAATCATAGTATCAGGCTTATAGGGTAAGGATTAAATAAGTTAATATACATAAAGATCTTAAAGAGCAGGAAAGTCTGACATGAGCTTTCACTAAGGTAATAGCAATAGAGATTGAGAGAGGCAGACAGACTTGACAGAGATTTAGAAGGTAGATGTAGAGGGCTTGGTACTGAGTTGAAAACGGAATGTAAAGGGAAGGAGGATTTCAAATATAACATCTAAGATTAGGCCTTAAACAACCGGAGAAGAGATGACTGTGTTCAGAGAGACAGAGTACATTGAAACAGAACTATATATTTGAAGGGCAAGATCCTGATAACAGTTTGGCCATATTGAGATTGAGGTGCTTTTGAAATAGTTGGCAGTTAGATGTTCATATCTGGAGCATAATGAAGCAGTACATAACCTTGCAATTCATCAGCTCCCAGATGAGGATGGGATTAGATGAGGGAAGAGTTTCATATGACAGAAAATGAACCTAGAACCGAGATGTGAGGAGCTCCCTAAAGCATTATAACAGTACCACACTGATATACTAATTCATACATGAATACATCCTAGCACAACCACCTCTTATTTGTTTCAGTAAACTTTTTTCCATGTAATATGTTTATTTACAAACATATCCAGTATGCTATATGAGTTCATTTGATCCATTTTTTCAGAGGTTGCACTTCTTAAAACGCTCCTTATCTGTTTCATGGATGATCTTAAGTATCACTATTTCTTAAGCAGTTGGTGTTTTACTATAAAGAAATGTACAGCAGATCTAGATCCAAAGTACAAAGTCATCATAATTAGTAACCACCACTTGTTTCTCACTGAAAATGAAAAATATACCGTAGGCCCTCCTCATAGTGGCACCTACAGGCCACAGAGGTGGTGAACTTCTGGATGCTCTGCCCCAACATGGCGTTGCTGGAGGTTCTTCAAAAGGAGCGGAGACCTGAGGGCGGAAGAAATGGCGGCACCAACTCCCTCTACTTTTACAACCTTGTTCCCTTGTACCCAGGTTAACTCTTAAATACACATAGTAACAGGAAGTAGTGATGGTGGACAGACATAGATAACCCCAAAATGAAAAAAGCATGGCAAAAACGTTCAAAACATGTTATAAGATGAATTTAATAGGAATGTGTTTTACAAAAAGGGTGTCAATATTGAGAAATTAAGTGCACTTGATGATTATGTGTGGCACCATAAAGGATCATATTACTGCCATTCTTCTTTATATTAAGTGAACTCACAATTTGGTCAGTTGGTAATGAAAAAAGAATTATTCAATTCTTCACAATTGGGCTTCATTTGGTTTATTTTTCTCAAATAAAATGAAGTTATGGATCTTCAACTCAAGTAATTCTCCACGGGGAACAAATGGTACTACATTAAATAAATATCCAAAGGCAAAATAGCTAAATTGTATTCTGTGAAAGACTGTGGAAGACAGAACTAATGTGCCACAATTTTGCCATTTGTAACAATGGATAACATAATAGTAAGTAGTATTTATCTTGTGGGATTGCTCTGAGGATTAAAGGAATAACATACATAAAGACCTTAAAATAGTACCTGGTAGATGGACATGGAAAGAGCTTAATAGCTCGTTGTACAAAAATTACATGATGGAATATTTTGGCACACTTTTTAGTAATCTAATGCACACTTTCAAGAAAATAATATTTTAAAAATCCTTATGCATTTAGAATTAATTTTAGAAAGAAAATAGCCAAGAAACAAGGTTGACTCCAACTTATCAGTAGTTGGAGATAGTGTGGAACTCTTCCAAAAATAAAATTTTAAGTGAAAAATAAATTATAATGATGTATTTACATGAAATTTAAAATGATTGCATAACTTACTGCAATACATGACAATTGATAGGATAAGTAATTGGGGGAGAAAGCCAGATATTGTAATAGGAATGTTGTTGTTCTGGTGATATGCAGTCGAGTTGATTCTGATTCATAGTAACCCTATAATTCTTTCTTATCCAGTACTGCTATAACAGAATATCACAAGTGGGTGACTTTAAGAAACAGAAATTTATTTTCTCACAGTTTAGAAGTCTAGAAGTCTGAATTCATGGTACCAGTTACAGGGGAAGGTTTTCACTCTCTGTTGTCTCTGGAGGAAAGTCTTTGTCTCTCGCGAGCTTCAGCTCATGGGCAACCTTCATGCAGCTTGACATCTCTCATCCCCAAATTCTGTCCTCATTATCTAGTGCTGCTATAATAGAAATATCCCAACTGGATGTGTTTAACAAACAGAAATTTATTCTCTCACAGTTTAGGAGGCTAGAAGTCTGAATTCAGGATACCAGCTATAGGGGAAGGCTTTCTCTCTCTGTGGGTTCTGGGGGAAGGTCCTTGTCATCAATCTTCTCCTGGTCTAGGAGTTTCTTAGTGCAGGCACCCCAGGTCCAAAGAACATGCTCCTGGTTCTTTCTTGGTGGTAGGAGGCCCCTTTCTCTCTGCTGGCTTTTCTCTCCTTTTATCTTTTGTAAGACAAAAGGTGATGCAGGCCACACCCCAGGGAAACTCCCCTTACATTGGATCAGGGCTGTGACTTGAGTAATGGTGTTGCATCCCACCCTAAACCCCTTACAACTGATTGGCTGATCACATCAGATCACATCATGGGGGATAACTACATCATCACATAACTGCCAAACCACTGAGAATCATGGGAGACACAATTCAATCCATGGCATTCCACCATTTCTCCCCCTAAAATTTATGTCCTTGCCACATGCAAAAGATGTTCACCCCATCGTATCATCCCCAAAGTCTTAAATTGACTGCAGTTCCAAATTTCATCCTGGGGCAAAATTCCTCTTCATATGGAAACCTGTGAAATCTAGAACACAAGTTATCTGCTTCCAAACTGCAATGGTGGAACAGGCACAAGGTAGACATTTCCATTACAAATGGGAGAAATTGGAGGGAAAGAAGGAATAACAGGAACCGAAAACTCAGGAGAACAATTTACATTAGCTCCCAAGTCTTGAAAACAATCCTCTCTTCTCT
Source organism: Loxodonta africana (assembly GCF_030014295.1). Lineage (NCBI taxonomy): Eukaryota > Metazoa > Chordata > Mammalia > Proboscidea > Elephantidae > Loxodonta > Loxodonta africana. Next base: position 21,879,603 of record NC_087362.1, read on the forward strand.
GAGACCATCTAGGTAGTGGTCCTACCCTCCAGATTCTGGTGTTGGCCATGCTGTCTGGATTTTGGTGGAAGTCCCTAAGCCCTGGGTTTCATCTCCACTGTCTAGGCCCACCGGAACAGCAACTCTGCTCACTTGGCTTTGGTCAGCCCCATTCTCCTAGTTCATCTGAATGGTGACCTCACTTCTGCCCCAGCAAGCCCTATTCTTCTGGCCCTTGGGCATGGAAAAACCACCACCTCAGCTTTGGGCAATGGATGCAGCCTCATCCCCCTGGCACTCATGAACGGCAGCCCCACACTCAGGAACCAAGTGGCTGAAGATCTGACTCATTAAAACCTAGGAGGCTGTAGCCCCACCCTTTGAGACCCAGCAGCCCACAGTCCCAACCAAAACCCAGAAAGCATGGCCAACACCAAGAGTCTGGAGGGCAGGACCACAGCCCAGATGGTCTCAGAGAACAGAGGATTATTTTCAAGCCTTGAGGGCTAATGTAATTGTTCTGCTGGTAAGTGGAATTTCCCTGAGGTGTGACCCATACCAACTTTTATAAGAGATAAAAAGAGAGAGCAGAGAGGGGGACCTACTACCACCAAGAAAGAAGAGCCAAAAGTGGAAAACATCCTTTGGATTTGGAGTTCCTGTGCTGAGAACCTCCTAGACTCAGGGGAAAACTGATGCCAAGACACATGAAGAGCTCCAAGGAACACTGGGCCCACAGATGTTGAAAAGAGCCAAGGACCTTCCCCCAGAGTCTATAGAGAAAGAAAGCCTTCCCCTAGAGCCAGTGCCCTGAATTTGGACTTCTAGCCTCCAAATCTGTGACAGAATAAATTTCTGTTTTTTAAAGCCATCCACTTGTGGTATTTCTGTTATAGCACCACTATATAACTAGTCATAGGATTTACAACACATAGAACAATTATATAGGACATGCTCTGCTCCTAGCTCTTCTCTTGGTGGTAATGCCCTATAGGGCTTCCTGGCTGAAATCTATGTAGGAGTAGATCTCCAGATTTTTTTTCTCCTTTTTTTTTGTTTCTTTTTTTTTTTTTTTAGTTGTACGTTAGTTGAAGGTTTACAGAGCAAACTAATTTCTCTTTAAAGGCTTAGTACACATATTGTTTTATGACATTGGTTAACAACCCCACGACATGTCAACACTCTCCCTTCTCAACATTGGGTTCCCTATTACCAGCTTTCCTGTCCCCTCTGGCCTTCTTGTCCTTGCCCCTGGGCTGGTATGCCTCTTTAGTCTTATTTTGTTTTATGGGCCTGTCTAATCTTTGGCTGAAGGGTGAACCTCAAGAGTGAATTCATTACTGAACTAAAAGGTAGTCTGGGGCCAAACTCTCAGGGTTGCCGCAGTCTCTGTCAGGCCAGTAAGTCTGGTCTTTTTTTGTGAGTTAGAATTTGGTTCTACATTCTTCTCCAGCTCTGTCAGGGAACCTCTATCATGATCCCTGTCAGAGCAGTCGGTGGTGGTAGCTGAGCACCATCTAGTTGTACTGGACTCAGTCTGGTGGAGGTCATGGTAGATGTGGACCATTAGTCCTTTGGACTAATCTTTTCCTTGAATCTTTAGTTTTCTTCATTATCCCTTGCTTCTGAAGGGGTGAGACCAGTGGAGCATCTTAGATGGCTGCTCACAGGCTTTTAGGACCCCAGACACTACCCATCAAAGTAGAATGTAGAACATTTTCTTTATAAACTATATTATGCCAGTCGAGCTAGATGTTCCCCAAAACCATGGTCCTCACAGCCCTCAGTTCAGCAATATAGTCCCTCAGGGTGTTTGGATGTGTCTATGGAGCTTCCATGATTTTGCCTTGGACAAGTTGTGCTGGCTTCCCTAGTATCGTGTACTGGCTTACCCTTCACCAAAGTTACCACTTATCTATTGTGTACTCAGTGTTTTTTCATCCCCACCTCTCCCCTCCCTTGTAACCATCGAAGATTGTTTCTTTTTGTGTGTAAACCTTTTCATGAGTTTTTACCGTAGTTGTCTCATAAAACATTAGTCCTTTTCTGAATGACTTATTTCGCTCAGCATAATGCCCTCCAGATTCATCCATGTTATGAGATGCTTAGCAAATTCATCATTGCTCTTTATCGTTGTGTAATACTCCATTGTGTGTATGTTTGTTTATCCATTCATCTATTGATGGGCATCTACGTTGTTTCCATTGTTTTGCTATTGTGAACATTGCCACAATGAACATGAGTGTGCATGTGTCTATTTGTGTGAAAACTCTTATTTCTAAAGCATATATTCCTAGAAATGGGATTGCTGGATCGTATGGTATTTCTATTTCTAGCTTTCTAAGAAACTGCCATATCATTTTCCAAAATGGTTGTGTCATTTTGCATTCCCACCAGCAATGCATAAGAGTTCCAATCTCCCTGTAGCCTCTCCGACATTTGTTATTTCCTTTTTTTTTTTTAATTCATGCCAGTAATGTTGGGGTGAAACGGTATCTCATTGATACCATTTGCATTTCTCTAATGGCTAGTGATCAGATCACCACATCTTTTCTCCCACAGAGCTACTGGTGGGTTTGAAATGCTGACCTTTCAGTTAGCAATGGGTGCTTAACCATTGAACCACCAGGGTTCATAATAGGGATAATAGGTAAAATTTAAACAGTAACTATATAAAATAAAAGCAGTGTATCAGTGTTAGTTTTTCTAAATGACAATTGTGTTATGATCATTGCAGGAGAATGTTCTTGTTCTAAGAAGATACACACTGAAGTATTTAGGATTGAAATGGCATAATGTCTACAACTTGCTGTAAAGTTACACACACACACAGAAAAGGAAATAGAAATGAAATGTAGTGAATGTTAATAATTAGTGTTAGGGATGGGAATTGGAGGAGAAATAGGGAGTGAATCTAACAATAAAACTGAAGTAAAATAAAATATAATAAAACAAAATGAGCGGCACAATTTTATTATGAAAACTATGCCAATTAGTAATGCCCTATTGTTTTATGAAATATTTTGTGATAACACCTTTTTAATATTTCTTACAAATCCAAATCTTAGGATTTTCTAAGAATGTAAATTTCTCTGTCAATACATTACATGAGAGCCTTGGTGGCACAGTAGTTAAGAGCCCGGCTGGTAACCAGACAAAAATGTCAGCAGATTGAATCCAACAGTCACTCCTTAGAAACCCTGTGAGGCAGTTCTACTCTGTCCTACAGGGTTGCACTCAACAGCAATGTGTTTGGTTTTGGTTTGGTTTATGCATTACATTCCCTAGCACAATACAATACAAAGAGTATGAATACTCAAGAAATACTCAGTTTTATCAATTACATTCTATTGCACCAATACCCGTTTAAAAGGGGTTAGTTCAGGACTTCTTCAGATACATAAAGGGCTAGGCTATTAAAGCGGAAAGTACAAATTCTGTGCCCAGATCCCCTTGGATCTCTTTACCTATTCTGCTAGCCCCTCCTCTTTCTTTCGTGTGCTTTCTTTCATGTGCTTTTGCTTAAAATGGCCCACACCTGCAACTCCCTTCCAAGAACTGACTCTGGATTATGGACCCACTTAGGCCACAAAGCACAGAGCCAGAAGTGCCTGACTGTTTACCTGCCTAGCACCACCGCTCTAGGATGGCCCTTAACCAATGGACTAGTATGAACACCCAGATCCCTTGACTTAGGATGGGACTGAAACTGAAATGTAATTTACATTCCACATCTCCCCTGAAATCAATACCATTGCTTGGTCTCTCTCCATTTCCTGTTAAGTTTCCCCCATTCTCTGGCTAGGTTTCTCCTTGGAGCACTTTCTTAATAAATCATTTGTACCCAAACCCTTGTCTCAGGCTCTGTACCATTCTAAGACAAATACATTTCATTGCAGATTTGCTCTTTTTGTACTATTGTACTAAAATAAACATGTCTATTCCCAGGGTAGGTTATGAATTAGTATTCTTCCCAGATACCACTTTTTTCAAAAGAAAATATATATATGACCTTTCTTCTCTTATCTTAGGTTTACTTTATCACAATGCTCTCTCCCAGAGAAACATAGATTCAAATCCAAATTCTTAGCCAAAGGAACCTCTTAAAAACGTAACAGAGGGAAAAATTACTTTAAAAAACACACAAAAAAGATAAAAGAGGTCCTCTTTACCCATGTATCTTTAAAAAATCCCATATCTCATGTCCATTCTCTTACCCTCTACTGCTCTTCTCCATCTCTGCCCCCATAAAACCAATATATAATCATTCTGCAGTCTCAACCTCCTCTCCTCACCCCTCTTCACCTCCCAACTTTCAGATATTTTCTATTACTGCCTGCACACATGTACAGATATAATATATGCACATATATGTATAAGTCCCCCATGTGTCTGTCAGTTTGTCTTATTGTGTGGGCGCTTGATTGTTGCTGTGATGCTGAAAGCTATGCCACAGGTATTCAAATGCCAGCAGGGCCACACATGGCAGACAGGTTTTAGCTGAACTTCCAGACTAAGACAGACTAGGAAGAAGGACCCAGCAGTCTACTTCTGAAAAGATTTAGCCAGTGAAAACCTTATGAACAGCAGAAGAACACTGTTTGATATAGTGCAGAAAGATGAGCCCCTCAGGTTGGAGGGCACTCAAAAGATGACTGTGAAAAGAGCTGCCTTCTCAAAGTAGAGTCGACCTTTATAACTTGGATGGAGTCAAGCTTTTAGGACCTTCCTTTTCTGGCATGGCACAACTCAAAATGAGAAGAAACAGCTGCAAACATCCATTAATAAACAGAACATGGAATGAGAGAAGTATGAATCTAGGAAAATTGGAAGTCATCAAAAATGAAATGGAACACATAAACACTGATATCCTAGGCATTAGTGAGCTGAAATGGACTGGTATTGGCCATTTTGACTAGAGCAATTGTATGGCCTACTATAACGGGAATGACAACTTGAAGAGGAATGGTGCTGCGTTCACCATCAAAAAGAACATTTCAAGATCTATTCTGAAGTACAGCACCATCAGTGATAGAATAATAATGTCCATATACCTACAAGGCACACCAGTTAATACAACTATTATTTGAATTTGCACACCAACCACTAAGGTCAAAGATGAAGAAATTAAAGATTTTTACCAACTTCTGCAGTCTAAAATTCATTGAACATGCAATCAGGATGCATTGATAATTACTGGCGATTGGAATGGGAAAGTTAGAAACAAAGGGGAAGGATCGGTAACTGGAAAATATGGCCTTGGTGATAGAAATGATGCTGGAGATCACGTGATAGAATTTTGTAAGACCTATGACTTCTTCACTGCAAATACTTTTTTTAATCAATATAAATGGTGACTATACACGTGGACCTCGTCAGACGGAATACACAGGAATAAACTCAACTACAGCTGTGGAAAGAGATGATGGAAAAGCTCAATATCATCAGTCAGAACAAGGACGGGTTGACTTCGGAACAGACCATCAATTACTCATATGCAAATTCAAGTTGAAAATGAAGAAACTTAGAACAAATTGACAAAAGACAAAGTATGACCTTAAGTATATCCCACTTGAATTTAGAAACCATCTGAAGAATAGATTAGACTCGCTGAACACTAATGACAGAAGACCAGACCACTTGTGGAATGACATTAAGGACATCATACATGAAGAAAGCAAGAAGAGCATTAAAAAGATAGGAAAGAAAGAAAAGACCAAAATTGATGTCAGAAGAGACTCTGAAACTTGCTTTTGAAGGTCAAGTAGCTAAAGCAAGAGGAAGAAATGAAGAAGTAAAAGAGTTCAACAGAAGATTTCAAAGGGCAGCTCAAGAAAACAAAGTAGAGTATTATGATGACATGTACAAAGAGCTGGAGATGGAAAAACAAAAGGGAAGAACATACTCTGCATTTCTCAAGCTGAAAGAACTGAAGAAAAAAATTCAAGCCTCGAGTTGCAATATGGAGAAAATATTAGACAACTCACGAAACAACAAAAGAAGATGGAAGGAATATACAGAGCCATTATACCAAAAATAATTGGTCGACATTCAACCATTTCAGGAGGTACCATATGAGCAGGAACCAATGGTACTGAAGGAAGAAGTCCAAGCTTCACTGAAGGCATTGTTGAAAAACAAGGCTCCAGGAATTGATGGAATACCAATTGAGATGTTTCTACAAATGGATGCAGTTCTGGAAGTACTCACTCATCTATGCCAAGAAATTTGGAAGACAGCTACCTGGCCAACTGACTAGAAGAGATCTATATTTATGCCTATTGTCAGGAAAGGTGATCCCACTGAATGTGGAAATTATCAAGCAACATCATTAATATCATACACAAGTAAAATTTTGCTGAAGATCACTCAAAAGTGGCTGTAGCAGTATATCAACAGGGAACTGTCAGAAATTCAAGCCAGATTCAGAAGAGTACACAGAACCAGGGATATCATTGCTGTTGTCAGAGGGATCCTGGCTGAAAGCAGGGAATACCAGAAGGATCTTTACCTGTGTTTTATTGACTATGCAAAAGCATTCAACTGTGTGGATCATAACAAATTATGGACAACGTTGCTAAGAATGGGAATTTCAGAACACTTAATTTCACTCTTGAGAAACCTGTTCATAGATTGAGAGGCAGTAGTTCAAACAGAACAAGGTGATACTGTGTGGTTTAAAGTCAGGAAAGATGTGCATTAGGGTTGTATCCTTTCACCATACCTGTACAATTTGTATGTTGAGTAAATAATCCAAGAACCTGGACTATATGAAGAAGAATGGAGCATCAGGATTGGAGGAAGACTCATTAACAACCTGTGTTACACAGATGATACAATCTTGCTCACTGAAAATGAAGAGGACCTGACGCACTTACTGGTGAAGATCGAAGGTCACAACCTTCAGTATGGATTACATCTCAACATAAAGAAAACAAAAATCTCCACAACTGGACAAATAAGCAACCCATGATAAATGGGGAAAATATTGAAGTTGTCAAGGATTTCATTTTACTTGGATCCACAATCAACAGCCATGGAAGCAGCAGTCAAGAAATCAAAAGACACATTGGATTGGGCAAACCTACTGCAAAAGACCTCTTTAAAGTGTTGAAAAGCAAAGATTTGTCTTTGAAGACTAAGGTGCTCCTAACCCATGCCATGGTGTTTTCAACAGCCTCCCATGCATGTGAAAGCTGGACAATGAATAAGGAAGAGCAAAGAATTGATGCCTTGGAATTGTGCTATTGGAGAAGAGTATTGAATGGTATCATGCACTGCCAGAAGAACAAACAAATCTGTCACGGAAGAAGTACAACCGAATGCTTCTCGGAAGCGAGGATGGCAAGACGAGGTCTCACATACTTTGGACATGCTGTCAGAAGCGATTGTGAGAATGGCACAGGACGGGGCAATGTTTTGTTCTGTTGTAGGTAGGGTTGCTATGAGTTGGAATTGACTCAAGGCACCTAACAACAACCACAACATATGTGTAAATACACATTTGTATATATTTTACTTAACTATATATATAAATTTTTTTTTTTTTTTTTTTATATATATATATATATATACAAATTTTAATGTGACATTTATTTACCAAAAAAACCAAACCCAGTGCCGTCGAGTCCATTCCAACTCATAGCGACCCTATAGGACAGAGTAGAACTGCCCCGTAGAGTTTCCAAGGAGCGCCTGGCAGATTTGAACTGCCGACCCTTGGGTTAGCAGCTGTGGTACTTAACCACTAGGCCACCAGGGTTTCTTACATTTGTTTAGCTTTAATATAATAATGCATATTTTAATTTCAAACCAAAATATCCTAGCATTATATTTCCAACTACAAAATTTGAACTCAAGTATAATTTTTTTTTTTTTTTATAACAAAGAAAGCTAGAAAATGAGAAAGCCCAATGAAATGCATTTGAATTATGGTTATGGTGAAGGATATTGTATATGTCATGGGCTTCCAGAAGCAGGAACAAATCTTTCTTGTAAGAAGTGTAGTCAGAATCCTCCTTTGAAGCAAGGATGGTGACACATTGTCTCACTTCGGACATATGATCAGGAGGGACTAATCCCGAGAGAAGGGCATTGTGCTTGTAAAGTAGAGCATCAGTGAGAAAAGAGAAAGACCCTCAAAAAGACGGATTGACACAGTGGCTGCAGCAATGGGCTCAAACATACCTACTACTTTAAGGATGGCGCAGGACGGGGTAGCGTTTCATTCTGTCATACATGGGGTCACTATGAACCAGAACCAACTCCACAGCGCCTAACAAGAACAGCATACTAAAAAAAAAAAAAGAAGGTATACCTGAAGTTAACTACTTTTCTACCTCATAGATCTCATAGATATAGGCTCTTCTTTACACCTGATTTAGAAGAAAAAAAAAAAAATTAAGCAGCTTAAAAAGATACATGAAATAAACCAAAATAAATAAAATAGAAATAGTGAGAAAAATAAAAGAGAAAATGGGGACAGAGATATAAAATGGAACATGGAAAGGATCTAATTCTATTATAGAAAAACAAAGAACAAATGACAGGGAAGTGGAAAAGAAAGATGTGAATAGCACGCATTTTATATTACATTCTGCCTATCGCCATTTTCCTGTCCAAGTCTCCCTTGTGTAACTGGGTGACTAAACACTATTGCAAAACACTTTGTTCCCACAGTGACATCACCTTAAAGAGCGGGTTTTTAAATATTTTCTTTTAATTAAATTGGCATAACTCAGCAAAAGAGGCTATGAAAGTGGGATAATAACTTAAAAAAAACATACTAATAAACTGGGTGTCATCCAGCACCAAAGATTAAAAACATCTGTCTCTTATATCTAGAGAAATCAAAGTTGTAGATTATGTAAATTTAAAGTATTTTAACCATGTTTGAATTAAGCACTAGCCCATAATACTCTCAGGCTTAATGATGACAGGAATTTGGAAATACCATGGCATTTGTCAAAAAAAAATGTTTTTAAAGCAGAGTAAAATATTCTAAGTCTTTGCAATTTATTAAAAAAAGTAAAATTTGATTAATTGTTGCTTGAAAATTTATCTTTTCCATGCTTAGTCCATTTTAAGAGATTATCTTTAAAATATCGGTAAAAGTTTGCAGAAATGCGGGCAATTACACTGAATTAGCCAGCCAAACAAAGCAGACTGTTGTCTGAAAGGGAATCCCCTTTCTTGTTTCCCCTGGCCTTCCACCTATCGCCCCCCAGGTGCTCTGGCCTGGCCCTGATATTTTTCAAGGTTAAGTTGCTTTCTTTCTGTAGTAATTATACTGTTTATTTTCAGATTTTTGTTTTTTTAGCCTTTTGCAATATTAAAGACAGCTGGAGTAAAATGCTCTTCTAACAAGAAACAGCAGTTAGCTGCAAATTATGTGATAACAAATGCAGTATTTCCCCTGCTTCAGCTTGGATCGGAAACATCATAAGGAACATAAGAAAAGGCAGGAAAACACTAGTAAACACTTAGATGTTGACTTTAGCCTTACTCTAGATGACAACAGCATGTGTTTGCTACTAAAATCTCTCTTGTGTGAACTCTAAGAAGAAAATAGGAAGGGAATTTAAAAACAAGTACCACTATGATTTTTCCAGGTCCCATATGGAGACTTGGTGGCACAGTGGTTAAGAGGCCAACTGCTAGCCAAAAAGGTCAGCAGTTCGAATCCACCAGCCACTCCTTGGAAATCCTATGGGGCAATTCTATTCTGTCCTATTGGGTCACTATGAGTCAGAATGGACTTGATGGCAGTGTTTAGTAAACACCTCTAATTAGTAGGCCAGCTGAAAGCAATGCCTTCACATGTTTTCTTATTATATTTTCATTTTATCCTGGATGCCTGCCACAAAGGATGCCTTCAGTAGGTAACTTACTGTTGAAATATAATTCATGCCCCATTTCAAATAAAAAAAAAATGCCAATTACTGAAAGTAAATCTAACCATTTTAAATTTGACAGTTCTTTGTTACGAAGGGTCTTCAGAAAATTTAAGATCATATGACAAGAAAGTCACAAAAGAAAAAATAAGATTTCACAAAAATACGTAACAGATACTATTTTTCATTGGCATTCTTATTTTCCCCAAAATATTTTCCTCTAATTTGTATAATAAAAAGAATTATTGGGTAGGTTATATGAGAAAGGAGACTAAGTAAGGGAAATATGGTTACATGAATAAAAAAAAATTTTTTTAGGATTATATAATATTGTTGTTACTTGCTGTCAAGTTGGCTCTGACTCATGGTGACCTTGTATCATGTTACTACCATGTTTTTCTTACTGTAAAGATATGTTGTTTAGTATACAGCCCGTATTTCTTTAATCAAATAGTCATTACTGGAGAGCTTTATCATAGATTAGGAAGTAATTTTTGGAAACAGACTTTTTATGCCATTAATGCTTTTAATTAACATGTAACAACCAAAGTAAATTGAAAATAATAATAACAGAAAATCTAAAAATTTCATTTTGGTACTTTCCCAAGAAAGCAAAAATATCTGGCAAGAAAAAATTAGGTGAGGAAATGGGATCAAATGAATCGACGTAAGATGTTTGGTTGGTAGCCTCTAAGATGGCTACCAAGGATCTATGCCTTGTGCAATTCCTTCCTCCTGAGTGTGAACTGGATGTCCCGAATGTGAACAGGCAAAAGTGGTGGGATGTCACTTCTGAGATTAGTTTGTAATAAGCCGGTCCTTTCATGTGGATTGTACTCTCTCTGAGAGAAGCCAGCTACCATGTTGTTAGCTGCTCTATGAAAAGGTCCACCTGGTGAGTAAATGAGGGATGTTTCAGACCAACAGCCAGTCAAGAACTGAGGCTCTCACTCCACAATGTTTTAGGAACTGAACCCTACTAACAGTCACATGAGTGAGTCAGGTCAGGGAGTGACTTCTTCCCCAGTCAAACTTTCAGATGAGATCCTAGCCCCAGTTGATACCTTAATTGCAGCCTTATGAGAGACCTTAAGGCCAAAACCCCCAGGTAAGCTTCACCTGATCCCTGGCCCACTGACACTATGAAATAATAAATGCTTATTGTTTTATGCCAGTAAACTTTAAGATAACTAATACAAATGTCCACTGAAAATATATTGAATAGATGTTTATTCAGTATCTAATCTCATAAATTAATGTATTGACAGTGCTGAGAAGCTAAAAAATGAATTTCTCAGGTTTTCTTGCAAGCTAGGGTTTTGACTGTAATTGAATTCTGCTATAATCATGTGATATTTGGAAGGCAAAAATGAGGTAGGACCCATCTTGATGTTACTGTTTTTAGCTAGCCAGTTTGGTTGTGGATGTGTAGGGATTTTCTGCAGCAGTATTCCAGGGTATAGTATAGTCTTTAACTTCAAAGGAGTCAAGGGGCACTGATGGCCATGGAAGTTCCCTTATATCTGCTCTGATCATGTGTTCTTAAACTCCTAGGCTGAACTGGTCATCTCCTGATTTCCTGCCTTCCTGATTGTGGCTGAGACAGCAGTTTCTCTAGTAGGTCAGTATTGTGACCTAGGAACAAAATACAGGCAGCACAGTTAGGAGTCAACTCTCCACTTCTTCTAACAATCACCTGCGTTAATTCTCCTTCTGCTTAAAATACTGTAAAAATGGCATGGGGGCAGTGTCCGACCTCCTCCAACTTCATAAGCGGGAAGGAGAACCAAGACAAACAGCCCAAAGCTGATTCCTATGAGGCGGGAGTCAGACATGCCTCCTCTTTCTGCCATCTTTACCAATTTTGACACCAACCGTCCCACAGTACTCTCTACTTCTCTATGGGGTTCAATAATTCATTGCAATGGCGCACAGAACTCAGGAGACAATACTCAGGATTATGGAGTTTATTAGGGAAGTAACAGTTATATTTCAGGCTCAGGAAGGCTCAGGATACAGTTCTTACATTAGGACAGTCTCTTCCCGGCCATGCTCACAGGCACACCTCTCCCTGTCTCTAGGCCTCTGCCCAAAGGCACTCTACTTTCTCTTTCTGTGGGCTGGGAAACTCACTATGCCATCTCCTGCTGCCAGGTCTCTGCTGCTACTCCAGCTTCTCACCATCTTCAGGGTTGCAGCTCTCTCTTTGTCTCAGTCTCCTACTTCCAGGAGCTTCTCAGCAAAGGGATCTTGGGTCCAAAAGATGCACTGGCTCTTCTTCCTTGGTGGTGGTGTGTTCCTCTCTCTTTCCCACCTCTGGGATGGCTCACCTCAAGTCCGGTGGGATGGCAAAACTGACCAATCCCTTTGGTGGGCCACAGTTACCATAGCTGCACAGTCTCACCCATTCATTTGGGTGGGAGCTACAGAAACACTGCACGAAAGCGATCCATCACACCAAAAATAGCCAACATGGTATCTATATCCTGCCCCAAACCCACACTCATGCTTGACCAAACACTTGTAAAGGCAGGTGCTATACTAATTGTGTTTTCTGTCCAATATTGTTGTTGTTATGTGCCACCGAGTCTATTCTGACTCACAGAGACACTGTATGACATAGTAGAACTGCCATAGGTCTTTTCTCCCGTGTGGGCCCGGGTAGGTTCAAATGGTCAACTTTTGGGTTAGCAGCCAAGCTCTTAACCATTGCACCTCCAGGGCTCATTTTTGTATTCAATATCTACCTGAATTTTCATGATAGACTTGTACGTGGATACCTCTGTGTTATACTCTAACACACAGTTCATTTGGTTAACCTAATAAAATTTGTCTTACCTGGGCAATAAACTTTATTTTTTTCACTTTTCAGTATCTTGCTATATGTATAAACAATATCTTTGGAAAAAAAGTAAAAAAAGAAAAATAAGTGTAGAGCAACTAGTTAAAATTGCTACTTGGCAGATTTATCCCATCGGAACATTTTACCTTTTTCTGATCTATTCCAGACTTCAGGTTATAGTTTTTATTTATCAGTGATTAATAATAAAATAAGCTTCACTGGAAGTGTAAAGGACACAAATGATTTGCTCTGAAAAGTTGTATTGATTGTTCCCCTTTATCACTAAGAATCTTCTTCCTCTCACAGTTATCCACTTCTGAACACTATTTCCATTCCTGTTTCGAGTCTAAAAATACTGTGAATTTATTCCAGACATACCAAGTAGTAGATGTAATTTTAAAATAAATTAAAAATATTAACACTGTATATATTTTTCTTCAAATTTTCTGAAGGTTAAGTTAGAATAGTAATAGAATATTTATTTATTCCCAACTTCCTACCTTTTCAATTTTGTAAGGTTTCCTTATCCTCTAATATCTTAATACATTTTTGGCAGGAGTTTTAAAAGAAAAGAGAATATCTCATTCAGGGAAAAAAATTATTAAATGAAGGTAAACATATTTAGAAATTCAGTTTAACTGAAACTTTGCATAGGCAACAAAAAATCAGTATAAGAATAAAAGGCCATCAGTGTGACAATTTGGTGACACAAAGGGAAGTCTCTGTTAGTACAATTTTTGAAAACTGCTGTAGTACTTTCAAAAACATATTATCTGGTAATAAAATCGGTAGATTCAAACCACAGTATAGCTTTAAGTTGATTCAGATGGTCTGTCTTCATGGAATTACTTGAAGGAAACTAATAGTGGAACCCGATTGGGGTGGATCCTGCCCAGCACGACCCTTCAAGTCAAATGAGACACTAGGCCTTCGAGAAAGAAAAAAGTAAACTTTATTGCAAGCCGGTGGCCCAAGTTGCTTGGAGACAAAATCTCAAATCAGGCTGCCTGAGGTTGGGGATTCTAGGACAGTTATAGGGTTCGGGATAGGGAACTTATGCATAATTCATGAAGTTTCTGGGAATAGGCAGGCAACTTCAGGAACTAATTAACATGTATGGGGGTGCAGTGGGGGGTGCAATATGATGACTGGGGGCGTGTGTTTTCTTGGGGGCTATGACGCGGGGAGTGACGCATGAAGTTTATCTAAGGACAGCTTTGCAGCTTATTGTTCATGTCAGAATGGAAGGGGGAGGCGGTGGGTAATGAAGTAGCCTTGAGCAGAAGAGCAGTAGGACGACCTTGAGTTGCTAAGCAGAACGCCTTATCAGGAAGTCACAGACCTGGCAGTGATGGAAGGAGAGGGAACAGTTTCACCCTGTTAGTTATGATAGCATAAAATTCATATTATTTTTATTCTTCATTTATAACAGGCTAACCAAAATGTTTTGTAATTCCTGACATTTGGAACATTTTTTTTTTTAATTTGCTAAGTATAATATTGATGTAATTAAAAATCAACGGGGCAGAGAAGCATGTGGGGGAAAAAATGAACTACAGAATTATATTTTAATACTATTGCCTAAAAGTTAGGCCAATCCTTGGTAAAAAGCTAAAACGAAGAATAATTCAAATGCATTTTCACTGATATTGCTGTTTGAATCTTCAGCAACTGATACACACCTAGCTGGTTTTACTAAGACAGGGTTTTTCACTGTATTTATTGGCAATTATCTTTCACAGATAATTATCTCACTTTTTTTTTTATCATTTGTTTATTAAAGGTACATTGTTGGCCTTTCTCCTTTACATTTTGATAGTGCCCTTAGTATATTGATTTCTTTTAATTTTCTCAAAAACTAATTTTTTGAAAAAATTCTGATTTCTCAACAGAAATTTACACATAGCGTTCTGTAATTAGATATTGGGTTGAATTATTGACTCAGCATTTTCTCTCAAGTACTTTTTGGCAAATATTAACAGTCAGTCTCTACAAAAATGCATAGCCTCTCACCCGGCATCAAGAATCAATGACATTAAAATACATATTATTTTTATTCTTCATTTATAACATGCTAACAGAAATGTTTTATAATCCCTGACATAGGGAATATTTTTTTATTTTAATAAGTATAATATTGATCAGGGCAGAAAAGCATGTGGGGAAAAATGAATGTCTGGATGGGAAAAGCAGAACATAGAATGTTGGCTCATTTCTATGAGGTTCTGTTCTTGTTGAACATTTGGCCCCTCGAGTCCTGACCCCTTTGTCAGCCCTCAGAAGCCTTCAAAACAGAATTTTTTTCTTTTTAAAGATGTCATCCTTCCTTTCAGTTTGTTTCTGATGGTATTAACTTGCTGCGTGCTGTTCCTTCATAACCTTAAATAGAACCAAACACCCACCCACTGCCCTCCAGTGGATTCCAACTCATAGCAACCTTATAGGACAAAGCAGAACTGCCCCATAGAGTCTCCAAGGAGCGCCTGGCGGTTTCCTTAAATAGACATCAACACAATTAAATCAAGCTGTATAAATTTACCTAGTAGAAAAGTTAGTAGCTTTCCGTTGCTTTTAAGGGAAGACTAATTTTTAATGGAGCCCTGGTGGCACAGTGGTTAAGAGCTCAGGCTGCCAACCAAAAGGTCGGCAATTTGAATCCATCAGCCGCTCCTTGGAAACCCTGTGGGATAGTTGTACTCTGCGCTATGGGGTCTCTATGAGTTGGAATTGACTAGGAGGCCTAAGTTTTTTTTTTTTTTGGTTTGGTTTTCAATATTTTACCATTCAAAATGACAACATAAAAAGCAAAAGGGAGAGCTCATGGCTACTTTTTAAATTAAAATATAACATATTTCAATTCCCCTTCAGATGTATCCTCTTTTATCACAGACACCACGTGATCTTGGAAAAGTTATTTAACCTATTTTATGTTCAAGATCCCATCTGGAAAACTCGCATAATCACACTTATCTTACAAAGCTATTGTGTACTTTATAAATGCTGAATCTGAAATAGAAATGTGCGCAGACATATATCAGTTATGATATCTTATTTAAGAATCTTTCAAAAACATATTTTTTTTTTATAATAATCTTAGCCGTGTCGAAAAGAAGAAGGAGCTAAAGGGAGAAAAGAAGAAAGTGGAAAAGGGGGAGATTGTCACCTCTAGCTGGGAATTTTATTTTTTGCATGTTGTCGTTGTTAGGTGCCATCCAGTCCATTCCAACTCATAGTGATCCTATGTAGAACAGAACAAAACACTGCCTGGTCCTGCACCATCCCCACCACTGTCGCAGCCACTATGTCAATCCATCTATTTGCAGGTCTTCCTCTTTTACACTGGCCCACTACCTTACCAGCTATGATGTCCTTTTCCAGGGACTGGTTCCTCCTGATAACATGTCCAAAGTACTCGAGACGAAGTCTCGCCATCCTCGCTTCCAGTGAGCACTCTGGTTGTACTTCCTCCAAGACAGGCTTGTTCCTTCTTCTGGCAGTTCATGGTATATTCAACATTCTTCACCAACACTATGATTCAAAGATATCAGTTCTTCCTCTGTCCTCCTATTCATTGCCCAGTTTTCATATGCATATGAGGTGATTGAAAATAGCATGGCTCCAGTCAGGTGCACCTTAGTCCTCAAATGACATCTTTGCTTTTCAACACTTTAAAGAGGTCTTTTGCAACAGATTTGCCCAAAGCAATGTCATTTGAATTTTTGGCTGCTGCTTCCATGAGTGTTGATTGTGGGTCCAAATAAAATCCTTGACAGCTTTAGTAGTTTTTCCATTTATCATGATGTTGCTTATTTTTTACATAATAAATTTTCTTTTTTAAAATGTAGTTAAATTTTAAATTCTTACATTTTATATTTATTGAATTCTTTTTTAAAAATTGTAAAATGCAGTACATATCATTTATATTTATGTTCTCATATCATTGTATATATGCTAGTTATCAATATATTGACTCTTGTTAAAAATACATTCATTGTTGTCTATTGTGGAAAATGATGCTAAGGCCCTTTAAATGTTGGTCCTTTGCCAGGTGGCCTGATGTTAAGTTTTATCAGTAGAGAGCACTGGAGGGCATTTGGTGGAGGAAGAGGCTCCTCACTCTGATATGCTCTTGCAGTGCCCAATTCTATACTTTTTATGGCTTCTCTAGAAGCAGGCAAGAGTACAAGAGGTTTTCTATACCTAAGCATGGTATTCTCTGGTCACTTTTTTTTTTAGGTTGGCTTAGTGGTTAAGTGCTACAGCTGCTAACCTAAATGTCAGCAGCTCAAATCCACCAGACACTTCTTGGAAACTCTATGGGGCAGTTCTACTCTGTCCTATAGGGTCGCTATGAGTCAGAATCAACTCGATGGCAACGGGTTTGGTTTTTTCGGTTTAGGTAAGAACACCTACAAAGATTCAATATGATCAAGTATGCATCTGTCTTAGTTTTTTAGTGCAGTTGTAACAAAAATGCCACAAGTGAGTGGCTTTAATAAACAGAAATTTATGTTCTCACAGTTACGAGGTTACCTCCCCAAAAACCCACTGCAGTCGAGTCGATTCCAACTCATAGCTCATAGTCGATGCCGACTCATAACTCATAGTTATGAGGTTAGAAGTCCACATTGAGGATACTAGCTTGAGGGGAAGGCTGTCTCTCTGTCCGCTCTGGGGAAGAACCCTCTCAGCTTCTCTAGCTGGTCATCCTTGTTGTTCCTGGACTTGTAGACTGGTCTACCTCCGTAGTCTTCAGACAGCGGTGGTCTTCCCTCTGTGTCTGCTTTCTTCTGTGCCTAATCCTCTCTTTTATATCTCAAAAGTGGTTGGCTTAAGACACTTACTACACTGCTATGGCCTAATTAACATGACACAGAAAACCTTATCCCCAGATGAGATTCCATCCACAGGTACAGGGGTTAGGATTTACGACACAGGTTTTGGGGGGACAAAATTCAATCCATAACACTGTCCAATGTTTTTACACTAAATCACACTCAAGCTTGGAGTATGAGACTGCTGTACATCCTTGCCATCACTTGATAGTGGAAGCAATTTTTTAAAAAATTTTTTCCTAATGCAATGGATATAAAATACCCCTTGCTGTCCGGTCGATTCTGACTCATGGCGACCATATAGGACAGAGTAGAATTGCCTCACAGGGTTTCCAAGGCCGAAGTCTTTACAGAAGCAGACTGCCACATCTTTCTCCCATGGAGCAGCTGGTGGGTTTGAACCACCAACCTTTTAGTTAGCAGCCAAGCACGTAACCACTGCACCACCGGGGCTCCTAGGATATAAAATGGTATCTTATTTTTTATTTTAGTTTTCCAAATAATAGCAAGGTCAAATATATTTTTATGTATTTATTGACCACCCAGATTTCCTCTTCCATGAATTGCTTGTACTTTTCTCTAATACACTTATCTGTTACATAAGCTGGCTACCTTTTTCTGCAAAGAGACAGCTAGTAAATATTTCAGGCTTTTGGATCAACAGGCAATGTCCTCAATCTTTTAAGCCAACGTTTTCAGCAAAAGGCTAATAATCTTTTTTACATATCGTTTTACTTCATAGCCTGTATAAAAACAGACAAGGGCTGGATTTGAACCAATTCTTGATCTATTGGATTTTTACATCTTATTGAATTTTAGGGTTCCTTATATAAACTGGGTTCTAATACTTTGTCAGTTATGTATATTGCAAATACCCTCTAATTTATGATCTTTCTTATTGAGACCTTAAAATTCTCATTTGTCATCATGGATTACTTTAAAAAAATTTTTGTAAATGATTTTGATATCTTGAAGCTGTGTTTTTACATTTATCCAAATTTATAAGTTTTAAATCTTGATGCACCATTGTGTAGTTGTTCATTTACACCATCTTTCTGTCAGTTTGTCATACTGTGGTGGACTGCATGTTGCTATGGTGCTAGAAGCTATGTCACTGGTATTTCCAATACCAACAGGGTCACCTGTGATGGACAGGTTTCAGCAAAGCTTCCAGACTGAGACAGACTAGAAAGGAAGGCCTGGTGATCTACTTCCAAGAATAAGCAAAAGAAAACCCTATGGATCATAAGAGTACTGTTGATGAGCCTCGAGGCTGGAAGGTGCTCAAAATGTACAGTGGTCAGAATAATGGACTGGATCATACTGATGGTCTTGAAGATAGAGCAGAACTGAGCAATATCTCCTTCTGTCGTACATGGGGTCACCACGACTTGGAGGCAACCCAAAGACAGCTAACAACAACAGTTGTTCATTTTATCCCAAACTATCTTTTATGCCTTTAATTTATTTCCCTTATTATTACTATAGAAACATCACCTATTTTAAGCTTAGGATTTTCCAGGCATGTCTTTCTTTCAACGTTTTGTGTACTGTATTTATAAGCATCTCTTTAAAAAAAAAAAAAAAAAGCTTCTGAATATATTTTTAATTTTAATCCAATCCGAATGTATCTTTGTTTAAACTGGCAATTTTAGTGCACATGCATTTACTTTGATTACCAATGTATTCGGTCTATATCCTAACTCATAACATGGAGAGAATAAAATCTAACTCATATAGTTGTACTGTATGAATTAATATGTAATAGAGAAAAATGCCTGACAGATATGCTTTAAATTCTAATTATTAAATATTACTGTTATAACCATGTTCTTATTTTATACTTTCCATCTTCTTACTTTCTCTATGCTTTTTTCACCTATTTTTATGCTATAATTAAGATTTATTATATTTAAAGCACCTTTACCCTCTATGAGTTTAGAAATCATATATGCTACTTCTGTTTTTATGGTGGGTTACCTTTATTATTTTACCATGTATGTTTAACAAAATATAGTTAATCCTCTCCTCAAACACTATAAGAACTTTGCAACCCTTCAACGTTTTTTACATAGGAGGCCCTGAGTGGTGCAGACGGTTAAGCACTGGACTACTAATTGAAAGGCTGGTGGCTCAAACCGCCCCCCAGAGACATCTTGGAAGTAAGGTCTGGCAATCTGCTTCCAAAAGATCATGACCATAAAAACCCTACGGAAGCCCGTCCTACTCTGAAACACATCAGGTTGCCATCAGTCAGAATCAACTCTATGACATGTGGTTTGGTTTTGTTTCCCTGGTTTTTAGTCATACGTAGTATTATTATCTTATATTTTACTTTGCTTTCCTTCAAGATAAAATATTAATATTACTTATATAGTATTGATGTCTTTAAATTGGTACATAATTGCCAATTCTTTGCTCACTATTCTTTGTCACATATCACTCATTTCTGGTGTCATTCTTTTCCAGATGTAAATCCCTTAGATGCTTTTACAATGAATGGCAAGCTGCTCTGAAATTGTTTTTTAGTACTAATCTTTAAAAGATAGTTTTACAGGGTATAAAATATGAGATTGACAATTATTTATTCTTAATACCTTTCTATGCCAAGAAATTTGGAAGACAGCTACCAGGCCAACCGACTGGAAAAGACCTATATTTATGCATTTCTATTTATGCCTATTCCCAAGAAAGGTGATCCCACCAAATGCAGAAACTATCAAACAATATCTTTAATATCACGTGCAAGTTAAATTTTGCTGAAGATCATTCAAAAGCAGCTGCAGCAGTATATCAACAGGAAGCTGCCAGAAATTCAAGCCAAGGGTGTGGAACAAGGGATATCATTGCTGATGTCAAATGGATCCTGGCTGAAAGTGGAAAATACCAGAAAGATGTTTACCTGTGTTTTATTGACTTCATAAAGACATTTGACTGTGTGGATCATGATAAATTATCATGATAACGTTGCAAAGAATGGGAATTCTAGAACATTTGATTGTGCTTCTGAGGAACCTGTACATAGATCAAGAGGCAGCTGTCAGAGAGAACAAGGGAACGGTGTGTGTCAGGGTTGTATCCTTTCATCATACCTGGTCAATCTGTATGATGACCAAATAATCTGAGAAGCTGAACTATATGAAGAAGAACAGGGCATTGGGGTTGGAGGAATACTCACTAACCTCCTGCATTATGTGGATGACACAACCTTGCTGAAAGTGAAGAGGACTTGAAGCACTTACTGATGAAGATCAAAGACCATAACCTGCAGTGTGGTTTACACCTCAACATAAAGGAAACAAAAATCCTCACAGCTCGACCAATAAGCAACATCATGACAAATGGGGAAAAGACTGAAGTTGTCAAGGATTTCATTTTACTTGGATCCACAATCAACAGCCATGGAAGCAGCAGTAGAGAAATCAAAAGATTCATTGCATTGGGCAAATCTCCTGCAAAAGACCAATTTAAAGTGTGGAAAAGCAAAGATGTCACCTTGAAGACTAAGGTGAGCCTGACCCAAGCCATAGTGTTTTCAATGACCTTCTGTGCACGTGAAAGCTGGCCAGTGAATAAGGAAGACCAAAGAAGAATTTACCCCTTTGAATTGAGTTGAAGAAGAATATTGACTATACCATGGACTACCAAGAGAATGAATAAATCTGTCTTGGAAGAAGTATAACTAGAACGCTTCCTAGAAGCAGAGATGGCAAGAATACGTCTCACATACTTTGGACATGTTGTCAGGAGGGACCAGTCTCTGGAGAAGGACATCATGCTTGGTAAAGTAGAGCGTCAGCGAAAAAAAGGAAGACCCTCACTGAGATGGATTGACACAGTGGCTGCAACAATGGGCTTAAGCATAACAAAAGATTGTGAGGATGGTGTTTTGGGCAGTGTTTCGTTCTGTTGTATATAGGATCGCTGTAAGTTGGAACCGACTTGATGGTACCTAAAAACAACAACAACAATACCTTGAATACTTTATTCCCTATAAATGTTTTAACTTGAGGTCTTAATTTTGGAAAGTCTACAGTGTCTTCTAGGTAATCCATCTTTTGCTTTGGTTACTTTTAAAATGTTTTTCTTTAACTTTGTGTTATACAGTAATTTTTTAATTTATTTTGGGTGTGGATTTCACTTTATTTATTTTGCTTGGGAATTATTATGTTTCCTTAATATGATGATACTTGTCCTCCACAAGTTCTAGAACATTTCAGATATTAACTATTTTATTCTCCCACATTTTCTCTACTCTTTCCTTCTGTAACATCGAATGATATATATTGAACATTCACATTCTATCCTATATGTCACTTAAACTGTCATATTATTTTGTCACTTTGTCTCTCTTTGTTATGCTCTGTGTAATTTTTAATCCCTCCCACTTCATAAATAATATCTTCAGCTGTATCTAATCTGAAATTTTAATTTTAATGGCTATTTATTTATGCAAGTTCAATTTATTTTTTAATCTACTCAGTATTTTGACAGTATCTATTGTTTTTCTGCATGTTTTCTGTTTCCTTTATTTAATTATTTAATATAATTTGTTTTTACTCTATATATGATAATTCCAGTGCTCAAAGTTCTTAGAATTTAATTTAGCTACTTGTTATTTTGGCTTACTTTTACTTGAGTAGTGTATAAATTTTGATTGTGACACAATATTCTATGAAGCATTGTGTGTGGCCACTATGTGTCCTGGGTTGTAGGTATATGCCTCCAAAACTTTTCTGTATATGTTTATGCTCTTGAGAGGGTTGGTTATGCCAGACTTTAACAACATTTAAAAATTATTTATTGCCTTGGAAAGGAAAGAAAATTGTGAAGCAAACAAGTCATTTCACTGCTCTGTAGATCATGCTACAATTATAAAACTTCTCTTTTCCACCAGGCAGCCCAACATTGATTGGAGACAATGGGTTTCATGAGTCTCAATATGTCTCATAATAGGATCTAACATTTAAAAAGAACTGTGGCTGGCATTAAGATAGTGTTTTTTTAAAAAACTATATCACCCTGCTTGTTAGATAAATATGTGAATAAATATCACAATTCTGATAACCACCTCATCCCCCTTAGCCATCTGGAGAATGGATAATTAAAATTTATGAGTTGAAATTATAAGTGTTTAATGCAAAAAAGAAAAGTTGATAAGACAACAGAAGTAAACACACACACACAAATGCAATGAATAAAACAAGTTAATATTAAGGATAAGGAAAGGATGCTTACATTAACACTTACCTCAAAATACAGACCATGGTATTTGGAATAAGTGCCTCTAAAATGGTAGCAAAATACACATAAATGTTTTATAATTGAAATTTTGAGGTTTGGGGATTTTTTTTTTTTAATTAATGCTTACCTCTCCAACATAAATATAAGCTTCCTGAGACTAGGAGTTGTGATTTTTATTTACCTATTTATTTTTACTTCTCAATAAAGTCACAGTACTAACACAGTGCCTGGTACCAAACCCATCGCCATCGAGTCTATTTCTACTCATAACGACCCTATAGGACAAAGTAGAACTGCTCCATAGGGTTTTTAGGGAGCTACTGGTGGATTTGAACTGCCGACCTTTTGGTTAGCAGGCAAGTGCTTAACTACTGGACCACCAGGGTTCCTTGAACTGCCGACCTTTTGGTTAGCAGGCAAGTGCTTAACTACTGGACCACCAGGGTTCCTAGTAGGCACTAAGAAATATTTTTGAATGAATTTAAAAAAAAAAAGTAAATAAAACACATGTTTGTGGGAGATGGGGCAAAATGACAGTATAAACAGTTGTACCCTAGCATCCTCCACAACAATAACACAAGAAAACAGGCACAAATTGATGCAACCAGCAATCTCAAAACACTTGAGACAGCCGTTGAAGGCTTGGTTATGGAATAATGAATTGGAGGAGATGTAGAACAGGGTCAGTAGGTACACAGGTTTATGGACCATTCACACCCTACCCAAAGGCCTTGCACAGTGTTGCCATTTTGCTGTAGTTACAAGTGGCATCCCCAAACAAGGAGCCCAGGGAGAGAGCAATACAGAAACTCAGATAGGGGCAGAAACTGTGCAAACAGCTCTAGAAAGGAGCGGCAAGATGGGCAAGGTACATACTGGGCCTGGGCAAACCTGAGAAATAGTAGTGCATGGCAGCAGCATAGATTTGAGTCCCAGAAACCCCAGGGGAGTGCTACCAAGTACAGTGGTGTAGACTGGACTATGGGGGCAGGGGGGCAGGGGGTAGGATGGATGGAGAGTGCACTCCCAGGGAGAACCAAAAAACCAAACCCATTGCCGTCTAGTTGATTTTGACTCGTAGAGAACCTATATGACAGGATAAAAGTACCCCAGAGAGATTCCAAGGGTCACCTGGTAGATTTGAACTGCTGACCTTTTGGTTAGCAGGCTTTGCTCTTAACCACTATGCAACCAATTTTTCCATCTCTGGGGAGGGGCACAGGGAAAATGCAGCAGTAGAGGCATGTGCTCTTGTGTCTCAGGTGAATGCAGTGGCAGGAGAGCACCAAGAATTAGAATCAGGACCACTCAGCAGACACAGGACCATCCTTAACCCAGGACAGAAGGTGCTCATCCAAGCAACATATCAGCAAACAATTAGCCTCTGTCCCCTTACCTCTCCCTAGAGAACCAGCCCAGTACTATACACCTCGCTGTGGCGAAGACCCTGACCCCCAGGGCCACACCTACTCACACTGCACAGAAAGGTGCTCCCAGCACCACACAACCTGCTGTAATAAGGGTCCTGCACTCAATCCCAAAGGCCTGCAGTGCTCAGCCTACCCACCTAAGAAGGGAAGCCTCACCCAGTGAACTGGTAGCTTTGAAACCATAAGGAGATCCCTTGGACATAACAACAGGAGAGTCTCTACCTTTACCCATTCCAGCGCAACAGAAATAAGTCTGGGAAACTCCTGGCAGGTGCTTGACAGCTGACCCAGAGTGCAATGCAGATCATAGTACATGAACAGATGGCCCTGGCACAGAAAGATAAGGGTGATGCTGTGGAGTGGGGGTTGAAACATCTGAGCCATTTAATTTGGACTAGAGTGACTAGGCAAATACTGCTCAGATAGAAGTTAGTGAATCATGGGAAGAAGCAACGAAGGAAATAAGAGGTGAAACAGTGACAATTGGTGAGCCTGGTACCCGTACCCATTGTCATCGAGTCAATTCTGACTCATAGCGACCCTAAAGGACAGAGTAGAACTGCCCCATACAGTTTCCAAGGAGTGCCTGGGTATTTGAACTGCTGAACTTTTGGTTAGCAGCCAGAGCCTAGACCAGGAGAAAAATAGAAAAGAAATAATAGCAAGAAATAATAAGACAGAGAGGATGGAATAAAAACAAAGAAAAACATCCTTCAATAATATAAAGCAATAATTATAATAATACAAAACAAAAAGAACAATCTAAAGAGAAAGGGAAGAAACCAGCCTCCTGATTTATAAAAACTAAAAAATTAATGTCCTGGAAACAACAGACAATTACAAAGAATTTTGAATATACCGTGGACTACCAGAGGAACAAGCAAGTTTGTCTTGGAAGAAGTACAGAGTGCTCCCTGGAAGCAAGAATGGTGAGCTTCATCTCAAGTACTTTGGACAGGTTATCAGGAGAGACCAGTCCCTGAAGAAGGACATCATGCTTGGTAAGGTAGTGGGTCAATAAAAAAGATGAAGACCCTTAAAAAGATGGGTTGACACAGTGGCTACAACATTGGACTCAGACATAGCAACAGTTGTGAGGATGGTACAGGACCAGGCAGTGTTTCATTCTGTTGTACATAGGGTCACTATGAGTCGGAACCAACTTGATGGCACCTAACAAAAACAACAACTGGTTGTATTTCTTCCAAGACAGATTTATTCATTCTTTTGGCGGTCTGTGGTAAATTCAATATTCTTTACCAGTATCATAATTCAAATGTATTGATTTTTCTTTTATCTTCTTTATTCATTGTCCAAAAAGAAAACTTGCTCTTGAATGTTGAGTAGCAAAAGCAAAAGGAAAAAATGGTCAAATAAAAGAGCTGAACAGAAGATTTTGAAGGGTGGCTTGAAAAGACAAAGTATTATGATGACATATGCAAAGACCTGGAAATAGAAAACCAAAAGGGGAGAATGCACTCAGCATTTCTGAAAGTGAAAGAACTGAAGAAAAAATTCAAGCTTCAAGTTGCAATACTGAAGGATTTGATGGGGAAAATATTAAATGATGCAGGAAGCATCAAAAGAAGATGGAAGGAATACACAGAGTCACTACACGAAAAAGAACTGGTTAATGTTCAACCATTTCAGGAGGTAACATATGATTACGAACTGATAGTAATAAAGGAAGAAGTCCACGCTGCACTGAAGGCATTGGCAAAAAACAAGGCTCCAGGAATTGAAGAAATATCAATTGAGATGTTCCAACAAAAGGACACAACGCTGGAAGTGCTCACTTGTCTGTGTCAAGAAATTTGGAAGACAGCTATCTGGCCAATCAACTAGAAGAGATCCATAATTTTGCCTGTTCCAAAGAAAGGTGATCAAACAGAATGCAGAAATTATAGAACAATATTAATATCATATGCAAGTACAATCTTGCTGTGGATAATTCAAAAATGGTTGGAGCAGCACATGGACAGGGAACTGCCAGAAATTCAAGCCAGATTCAGAAAGAATGTGGGACAAGGGTTATCATTGTTGATATCGGATGGGTCTTGGCTAAAAGCAGCGAATACCAGAAAAATCATTCAACTGTGTGGATCATAACAAATTACGGATAACATTGCCAATAATGGGAATTCCAGAACACTTAATTGTGCTCATGAGGAACCTGTATATAGATCAACAAGAGGATACTGCATGGCTTAAAGTCAGAAAAAGTGTGTGTCAGGGTTGTATCCTTTCACCATAGTTATTCAGTCCGTATGCTGAGCAAATAATCCAAGAAACTGTACTGTATGAAGAAGAATGGGGCATCAGGATTGGAGGAAAACTCATTAACAACCTGCATTATGCAGATGACACAACCTTGCTTGCTGAAAGTGAAGAGTATTTGAAGCACTTATGGATGAAGATCAAAGACCACAGCCTTCAGTATGGATTGTACTTCAACATAAAGAAAACAAAAATCCTCAGAGCTGGGCCAATAAGCAACATCATGATAAACAAAAGAAAAAGATTGAAGTTGCCAAGGATTTCATTTTACTTGGATCTACAATTAACACCCATGGAAGCAGCAGTCAAGAAATCAAAAGACGCATTGCACTGGGCAAATTGACTGCACCAGACCTCTTTAAAGTGTTGAAGAACAAAGATGTCACCTTGAGTACTAAGGTGTGCCTGACCCAAGCCATGGTGTTTTCAATCACCTCCTGTGCATGCAAAAGCTGGGCAATGAATAAGGAAGACGGAAGAAGAATTGATGCCTTTGAACTGTGGTGTTTGTGAAGAATATTGAATATACCATGGACTGCCAAAAAAAATTGTCTTGGAAGAAGTACAACTAGAGTGTTCCTTAGAAGCAAGGATGGCGAGACTACGTTTCACACACTTTGGACATGTGATCAGGAGGGATCACTCACTGGAGAAGGACATCATGCTTGGTAAAGTAGAGGGTCAGTGAAAAAGAGGAAGACCCTCATCGAGATGAATTGTCACAGTGGCGGCAACAATGAGCACAAGCATAGCAACAATTGTGAGGATGGTGCGCAGAACCAGGCAGTATTTCCTTCTGCTGTGCATAGGGTCGCTATAAGTTGAAATCAACTCCACAGCACCTAACAACAACATCAACATTCATTGTCCAACTTTCAAATCTGTATGAGGCAATTGAAAATACCACGGGACAGGTGAATCGTGACTTAGTCCTCAGAGCGACATCCTTGCTTTTTAACACTTTTAAGAGGTCTTTTGCAGCAAATTTGCCCAATGCAGTATGCTGTTTGATTTCTTCATTTTTGCTTCCATGGGCATTGATTGTGGATCCAAGTAAAATGAAATTCTTGACAACGTTAATAGTTTCTCACTTTATCATGATGCCGCTTATTGGTCCAATTGTGAGGATTTCTGTTTTTTTTAAGTTGATGTGTAATCCACACTGAAGGCTTTAGTCTTTGATCTTCATCAGTAAATAGTTCAAGCCCTCCTTGCTTTCAGCAAGCAAGGCTGTGTCATGGGCTTATCACAGGTTGTTAATGAGTCTTCCTCTAATCCCAATGCCCCGTCCTTCTTCATATAGTCCAGCTTCTCAGATTATTTGTTCAGCACACAGGTAGAAAAGTATGATGAAAAAATACAACCATGACACACACCTTTCTTGATTTTAAACCACTCAGTATCACCTTGTTCTGTTCGAACAACTGCCTCTTGGTCTGTGTACAAGTTCCCATGAGCACAGTTAAGTGTTCTGGTATACCCATTCTTCACACTGTTAGTCACAATTTGTTGTGATCCACACAATCGAACGCCTTTGCATAGCCAATAGAACACAGGTAATCATATTTCTGGTATTCTCTGCTTTCAACCAAGATACATTTGACATTGGCAATGATATCCCTCGTTTTGTGTACTCTTCTGAATCCTCCTTGAATTTCTGGCAATTCCTTGCAGATGCACTGCAGCAGCAACTTTTTAATAATCTTTCAAAAATTTTTACTTGCATGTGATATTAACGATAAACCAAAAAGCAAAACCAAACCCATTGCCATTGAATCAATTCCAACTCTTAGCGACCCTATAGGACAGAGTAGAACTGTCCCATAGAGTTTCCAAGGAGCAACTGGTGGAGCAAACTGCTGGTCTTTTGGTTAACAGTTGAGCTTTTAATCACTGTGCCACCAGGGCTCTGATATTAATGGTATTGTTCTATAATTTCCACATTTTGTTGGATAACCTGTCTTTAGAATGAGCACACATATGGTTCTCTTCTAGCCGGTTGGCCAGGTAGCCGTCTCCCAAATTTCTTGGCACAGACAAGTGAGTGCTTCCAGCATTGTATTCATTTGTTGAAACATCTCATTTGGTATTCTGTCAGTTCCTTGAGCCTTGTTTTTTACCAACACCTTTAGTGCAGCTTGGACTTCTTCCTTCAATATCATGGGTTCTTGATCAAATGCTACTTCCTGTAATGGTTCTTTTTGGTACGATGCCTCTGTGTATTCCTTCCATCTTCTTTTGCTGCTTCCTGTGTACTGCACTGTTTAGTTCATAGAATCCTTCCACGTTGCAACTTTAGGCTTGAATTCTTTCTCCAGTTCTTTCATCTTGAGAAATACCAAGTGTGTTCTTCTCTTTTTGTTTTCTAACTGCATGTCTTTGTATGTTCCATTGTAATAATTTATTTTGTCTTCTTGAGCCATCTTTTGAAATCTGTTCAGCTCTTTTACATCATCATTTCTTCCATTAGCTTTAACCACTCCACGTTCAAGAACAAGTTTCAAAGTCTCTTCTGATATTCATTTTAGTCTTTTCTTCCTTTCCTGTCTTTTTAATGACCTTTTGCTTTCTTCATTTATGATGTCCTTAAAGTCATCCTACAACGCATTAGAAACACAACTCTTACGTAAACTAACACAAAAAGGGGTAGAAAATTTTCAGCAGACCCACAGTAAAAGGAGAGATTGAATCAGTAATCAAAAACCTCCCAATGGTAACATCAAAAAACAGCCCTGAACCAGATGGCTTCACTGGGGAATTTTACCAAAATTCAGAAAAAAAATGGACACAAATCATGCTCAAATTGCCCCGAAATGTACACGAGGAAGTGATATGCTATTTTTATACAAATAATGAGTGCTTTCTACACTTGTTTGCCAATCACGCCCTCTCCCATGAGGTTTTCTTATAAGCACCACTATGCCAATTTTTTTTTTACATGTTGCTATAAAAAATTAGCATAGTATACTTACGAAAATACCTCTCTGGGGAGAGCTCAGTTGGCAATCAAACATAGAAGGTGTGCATTATTTTTGTATAAATACAGTACTCGCTAACTCACTTAATGAAATCTGCATTACCCCAATGCCAAAGACATCAAATAAAACTACAGACCTAGATCTATCATGAATATAGATGTAAAAATTCTAAAAAAAAAAAATGAGCAAACAGAATCCAGCAACATATTGAAAGAATTACACACCATGGCCATGTAGGATTTATTCCAGGAAATGCAAGGTGGCTCAACATTAGAAAATCAGTAAATGTAATACACCGTATTAATCAAACCGAGGAAAAGAACCAAATGATCATCTCAACAGACACAGAAGACATTTGATAAAATCCAAATCCACAAGTTAGGATCAGAAGGATAGTTCCTCTACATGATTAAGGGAATCTATGAAAAACCAACAACCAAAATAATACAAAATGGAGAATGATTGAGAGCCTTCCCCTGGAGAACAGAAATGAGACAAGGATGTCCACTATCACCACTTCTATTCAATATCATGCTGCAAGTCCTAGCCAGAACAATAAGGAAAGAAAATGTATCCAAATTGGAAAGGATGAACTACAAGTACCTCTATTTGAGGATGACATGATGCTTCATGGCTCCAGACCATGTAGCTACAGTAAGGATTACAGTCACCTCATTTGCATCCAACTTTGCTTAAACAGTAAATAACATTTACTGTGTCAATGCATTGAGATTTAGGGAAATATTTGTTACTGCAGCATGTACCCTAGCCTATAGTAACAAATTGCCACTAATTGATAGTCATTTTCCTACTTCTGGACCTCAGCTTCTTCCTCCTTAAAAAGAGGCTCATTAGACTAGACTACATACAGAAAATCCTAAAGAATCCAAAAGAAAGCTTCTCAAAGTAATAGAGGAATTCAGCAAAGTTGCAGGGTACAAGATCAACACTCAAAAATCAATTGGGTTTCTCTACACCAGCAATGAGAAATTTAAAAAGGATATTAAGAAAACAATTCCATTTAAAAAAGAATCTAAAAGAATAATATATTTAGGAATAAAATTAACCAGGGATGTAAAGGACTTATACTATGGAAACTATAAAACACTAGTGCAAGAGACTAAAAGACATCCAAACAAAGGGAAAGACACTCTGTACTCACGAATTCGATGACTTAATATTATAAAAATGTCAACATTATCCAAAAAGATCTACCAAAAAAAAATTTTTTTTTTTTAATAGATTCAATGAATTCTCAACCAAGCTTCCAGGAACTTTTTTTTTTTTTTTACAAAAATTAAAAAAAAATAATTCTCATCTTTATATGGAAAGGCAAGAGGCCCAGAATAGCCAAAGCTGTTTTGAATAAGAAGAACCAAGTAGGTGGCCTCACACTTCCCAATTTTATAACAGGCTCCAGGAATTGGCAGAATACCAATTGAGATGTTTTAGCAAAATAATGCAGTGCTGGAGGTGCTCACTCATCTATGCCAAGAAATTTGGAAGACAGTTACCTGGCCAGCAGACTGGAAGAGATCCACATATGTACCCATTCCAAAGAAAGGTAATTCAGCAGAATGCAGAAGTTATGAAACAAAATCCTTAATATCACACATAAGTAAAATTTTGCTGAAGAACATTCAGAAGCAGTTGCAGGAGTACATCAACAGGGAACTGCCAGAAATTCAAGCCAGATTCAGATGAGGACGTGGAATAAGGGATATCATGGCTGATGTCAGGCGGATCTTGGCTAAAAGCAGAGAATACCAAAAAGATGATTATCTGTGTTCTATTGACTATGAAAAAACATTTGACTGTGTGAATCATAACAAATTATGGATAAAGTTGAGAAGAATGGGAATTTCAGAACACTTACTTGTGCTCTTGAAGAACCTGTATATACAGCAAGAGGCAGTTCAGACAGAACAAGGGGGTGCTGTGTGGTTTAAAGTCAAGAAAGTTCTGTGCCATGGTTGTATCCTTTCACCATACTTATTCAATCTGTTTGCTGAACAAATAATCCAAGAAGCTGGACTATATGAAGAAGGACATGGCATCAGGATTGGAGGAAGACTCATCAACAACCTGCAATACGCAGATAATACAACCTTGCTGGCTGATGGTGAAGAGCACTTGAAGCACTTATTGATGAAGGTCAACGACTACAGCCTTCAATATGGATTATAGCTCAACCTAAAAAATCTTCACAACTGGACCAATAAGCAACATTATGATAAATGGAGAAAACATTGAAGTTGTCAAGGATTTCATTTTACTTGGATCCACAATAAATGTCTATGGAAGCAGCAGTCAAGAATTGAAACAGTGCTTTGCATAGGGCAAATCTGCTGTAAAAGATATCTTCAAAATGTTAAAAAGCAAAGATGTCACTTTAAGGACTAAGGTGCACCTGACCTAAGCCATGGTGTTTTCAATTATCTCCTATGCATATGAAAGCTGGATAATGAATAAGGAAGACTGAAGAAGAATTGATGACTTTGAATTATTGTGTTTGTGAAGAATATTGAATATACCATGAACTGCCAGAAGATTGAATAAATCTGTCTTGGAAGAACTAGAGCAATAATGTTTCTTAGATGCAAGGGTGCTGAGACTTCAACTCATATATTTTGGACATGTTATCTGGAGGAACCAGCGCCTAGAGAACGTCATGCTTAGTGAACTAGGCAGTCAGTGAAAAAGAGGAAGACCCTCAACAAGATGGATTGATACAGTGGCTGCAACAATGTGCTCAAGTACAATAATCATTGAGGATGGCACAGAATCGCAGTGTTTCATTCTGTTGTATATAAGGTCACTATGGGTTGGAGCCAACTTGATGGCACCTAACAACAACAACATATAGCTGCAGCGATCAAAAGTGGTTGGTACTGTTTTAACAATAGACACATAGACCAACGGAACAGAATTGTGAGCATAGAAAATAACCCTTACATTTATGGTCAACTGATTTTTGACAAGGGTATTAAATCCTTTAATGGAGAAAGAACAGTATCTTCAACAAATGGTACTGGGGAAATTGGATTTCCACATCCAAAAAAATGAAACAGCATCCATATCTCACACCATACACTAAAACTAAATTCAAAATAGATCAAGGACACAAATGTTAATTCTAAAAGCATAAAGTTTTTGAAAGAAAATATAAGGCATAGCTATGGGACTTTTTTTTGTTGTTGCTGTTGTTGATAGATTATCATGTCCAAAAGCAATTGTATGAGCAGCAGAAGTCAAAATAGACTATTAGAATCTCATAAAAATTAAATATTTATGTTCACCAAAAGGCTTCCTTAAGAGGGTAAAAAACAACCTACAGACTAGGAAAAAAATCTTCAAAAACCATATAGCCGGTAAGGGTCTAACAGCCAAAATATAACATAAAGCTCCTACAACTCAACAAGAAAAGACAAATAACCCACTCAAAAAAATGGGCAAAGGACATGAAGAGACACTTTACTAAAGAAAATATTCAAGTGGAAAACAAACACATGAAGAGATGCTCACCATCATTAGCCACCAGAGAGATACAAATCAAAACTACAGTAAGATACTACCTCAATGATCAAAAAACAGAAAGTAACAAACATTGGCAAGGATGTGGGGAAATTGGAACCCATAATCATTCCTGTGGGAATGTAAAATGGTACAACTGTTGTGAAAAACAGTATGATGATTCCTCAAAAATTAATAACAGAACTACCATATGACCCAGCAATTACACCCCTAGGCATATACTCTATGGACCTAAAGTAATGACACAAACAGACATATGCACATCTATGTTCATTGCAGCTCTATTCAGAATAGCAAAAAGTTGGAAACAACCTAAATGCCCATCTACAGATGAATGGATAAACAAGATGTAGTACATAAGTACGATGGAATACTACTCCACCACAAAGATAAATGAAAAAAAAAAAAAAAAGATAAATGAAGTCCTGATAAATGCTACAAACATGAATGAACTTCAAGTCATTATATCGAGTGAAATAAAGCAATCACAAAGGGACAAATACCGTGTGATATTACTTATATGAAATGATAAGAATGGCTAAATATATAGAGAACAATGATTATTAGTGGCTAGGGGTGAGAGGGAGAGGGAAGGAATCTCTGGCTTGCATTTGCCTATGGTGATGGGAAAATTAATTAAGGGCAATAATTACACAACCTGACTAATGAAACTGATATCATTAACCAACACACCAGTAAAAGGGCAAAATGGCAACTGTTGCATTATATACAGGAACAGATTACCCAGTAAGCAAGTTAAGCACGTGTTTAGGGCATCAACAGAGCAGGGGCACCAGTCGTCCAAAGCAAAG
This sequence comes from Loxodonta africana, assembly GCF_030014295.1. Classification (NCBI taxonomy): domain Eukaryota; kingdom Metazoa; phylum Chordata; class Mammalia; order Proboscidea; family Elephantidae; genus Loxodonta; species Loxodonta africana. The sequence goes on from NC_087362.1 coordinate 21,913,427, forward strand.
GCCCATAGATGCCAAGAAGACAGGGCGCAAGGAAAAACGAGCACTGCAGTGGAAGTGAAAACCCTGGTGGCACAGTGGTTAAGCACCTCAGCTGCTAACTGAAAGGTTGGCAGCTTGAACCCACCAGGCGCTCCTTGGACACCCTCTGGGGCAGTTCTACTCTGTCCTATAAGGTCACTGAGTCAGAATCTACTCAAGGGCAACAGGTTTGGTTTGGTTTTGGCAGCAGTGGAAAAGAACTGGCAGGGCACTAAATGAAACTGATTCAGCTCTATCTAGTACATGAGAATGTGCCAGCAGGAAATAAAGTTCACACACGGTCATGAGGGCATCCCTGCACATGATTGCTTACGCTATGCAGCCCCTACCACTTCAATACCTTCACTGATATCTCTCTCCTATGGTCCCCTTCCATGTGACTGAAACTCCTTATCTAGGCAGTTCTCTTGGGAGTATACTAATTCTTTGTAGTAAGGAAGAGATAGGGGTGGGGTGTCAAGCCTAATTCTTGCCACATTCACTCATATGCAGCTGGATCCAACATGAGCAGTTACTGGGCAAGGATGGATTATATTAATAGATATCAACTCTGATCCATTCTGAGATAGCCATCTCCTACATTCACGTCTGCTGATCCAGCAACTCCAGCCATGAAGGCCAGCGATGCTCTTCGCCATGTTACAGGCACAAAATATGCTCTTGCGCATGTCCTGGTAAACAACAAACGGAAACTCCAGTCCCAGACAACATGTAAAAGTGAAGAACCATTGCCACGAATTCAGTCAAATTACTTTTTAACTGCGTGGGGTTTATATACAATTATGCCGTAAGTTTGTAAAAATAGTATTTGTAACTTTAGTATATGCTTGGCATACATGTAGACGTGACCGAGCATACATTTAATATAATAATAACATGGGTAATAATTTAATATAATACTAACATAGCGAACATCCAAAAATACTGGAAATATTAATATTTATCCAACATGAAAAGTTTTAATTTATCTACCAAGTGAGTTTTGTTTTTTATTGTCTGTTGCGCAGCACGTAGTGCTTGATATTACTCTCTATATATGCTAATAAATGAGGTGTTACGCACATTAAACAAACAAAAAAAAAGCCCAAACCTGTTGCAGTCAATTCCGACTCATATTGACACTATAGGACAGAGTAGAATTGCCCCATACAGTTTCCATGGAGTACCTGGTGGATTCGAACTGCCAACCTTTTTGTTAGCAAGCCACAGTTCTTAACCGCTATGCCACCAGGGTTTCCATTATTCACATTAGGAGGATGCAAATTTCAAAATTTCTTTATCATGCAAAATGTTTCTGTTTTGCAATAATGAGTGCTTTTCTAAATTCATCTCCCAAGAAAGCAAAAAATAAAAGGGCTTTAATCACAAACATGACGTTTATGTTTTATCAGAATATTCACATACCTCTATGTAAGGAAATTGAACAATTCCTTGAGGAAATTTATTAAATGAATATATAGATAATAAAAATTTTATAAATGTATTTTATTTTCCATTTCCTTTCAGACTGACTTTCTTTTAAGAAATTGATTGATATGACTTGCAAAACAAACTTGCTCATTTAGAAGTGATGCTATTGTAACATCAGTTATGTATCTCCAAATATGGGATTTGAACAATTCCACAAACAAATGTACATTACATAAATTTTGTATATGGTAACAATTATATTTTCCTTTTCATTTTGGACCCACCAGGTATAACCTCACATTCAGTTCTCCCTTATTAACCACATAAGAGTGTACCAGTGGCACTATAATCACGTGGCTCATGATGTGTCCTATCTTGTGCAAAGGGAACGAAAAAATGTCTTCAGATTGAGCATACTCTTGTAGCTGTAGCACACTCTTTGCACTTAATCTCACCTCCATAGCTTATCAGCAGTAGTCCATTGAACTCTGAAGACACAGCATCAAAGGGTGGAAAGTGACTGCGCAAGTCGTTAAGTATTATTTCAAGATGAAACACACTTGTGGAGGCCTTCAAAGGACACATCAACAAACATCGTATGACAAATGAATGAAATTATTTCTGACTGCCTTGTAAGTACTATTTCTTTTGACAGTCTTAGACCTGAAGAACAAAATTACACGTTCCAAATCAATTTATTTTACTTAAGATTTTCAAATATAAATTTTTGTGTTAATGTCCAGATTTCAACGTCACTTTTATTTTTACAAATTTTACTTGTTTTATAAATTTTTATTTTCAATTATTAAAATTTATTTGCTATGGTAGAACCAAATTTAAAAAAATGACATAATTTTATATCCAGGTAAAATAAAATGGCAACAATTAAGTAGAGTGCAAAAATGAAAACTTGCGGAAGATAAAAAGGACCTGTGAATTCCTAAAGACAATTCCAAACATAATTCATAATTCATTTACAACATAATGAATCAGAAGAGACCTCTTTCATTGAATTCTTGAGTTTAATGGGTGCAAACCATTGCACTAGTACTGCTAGTGCTGAAATTACTAATAGCAATTCAAATATAACAGAATTTGTGCCAAATTCTGTATCCCTCCCCTCCTTGCTGCAGTAAAAGAATTAATAATGGTGCAGAAAGTGAAACTATTTTAGAACCTGAAATTGTTACATCTGCAGACCCCATAAACAACAGAAATACAGACCCTGCTTTGTTGAATAATTTTTCTCCTAATGATGTAAATCACTGGATCAAAAGAGGGCCAACTGATTATCAACATCACAGTGGACCATTTGGAAATTTGCGTTAAAAATTTCCAGATGTTAAACAAAACAAAGTTCTGTAGATAGAATATATTTCTAGGCTGCCAAACCAACGGTGAAAATTATAAGAGGGAGTGGTTATTGTATTTGCCATGAGTCGGCTCTATATATTGTTTTGTTTGCAAACTATTCAGTCCTAAATCATTTAATTCTCGATTTGCTACAGATAGATTTAGTGATTGGTGCAACTCGAATATTACTGATAAACATGAAACAGTTCAATTCACAGAAATTTATGTTGTCATATTTAAACCGAAGACATGGTTTTGCCTAAACTCATGAGCTGAAAACCCAAATTAATGAAGAACATCATTACTGGAAGCTGTTTGCAACATGTTGTTGCTGTCATTATAACCATCGCTGAATGTGGACTATCTTTTTGAGGAAGAAATGAATTGTTTGCATCCCTGCAAAATGGAAATATTTTGGGTTTACTTGTACTTGTTCCTCAGTTTGATCCATTTTTAGCAGGTCACATCTCAAAATATGGTAACACAGGAAAGGGCAACCCAAGGTATATGTCTAAAACAGCATATTAAGAATTAATAAACTTAGTGATAAAGCTCATTCAACTATTTTCAGTGAAAGCGTAGCTTGATGTTTCAGGTTGTCTGTGGATTCCACTCCTGATCTTTCTTATACAAATCAGCTAAGTATTGTTTTAAGATAAGTATCTCCAACAGACGGAGAACCTGTTGAGTGATTCATCACATTTCAAAAAAAAAAAAAAAAAAAAACCCATTTACTAGGCTTAAAAAGTCATACCGGTGAGGAAATTGCAAATGAAGTACTTCACCATTTACATGAAGTTTACAAAACCGATTTTTTTAAGTGCAGAGGCCAGTCCTATAACAAAGCTGCCAATATGCCAGGGCATTATAAAGGCATGCAACAGAAACTTCTAGAATGTAATGAACGTGCCATTTTCATATCACATGCACTACATCCTTAATCTTTTAGGATGCAGTGCAGTAGATTGTTGTCTAGAAGCAGGATTTTTGTTTGTTTTTTTTTCTATTGTTAGTCACTCTACACATTTTTTTTACCACCTCTACTCATTGATGGGAATTATTAAAACATATTTAGGCAATGATAGAGTATTACAATGTCTTTCTAATACACCTTGGGAAGGACATGCTGCAGCAACAAGTGCAATCCTGGAATAATACACTCAGACTCTAGATGGCTAGAAAATATTGCTGAAAATCAGGAAAAAAAAAAAAATAGTAAAAACTAGAGCTTTTTTTTTTTTTTAGAGCGTGTATTTATGTTGGTTATGTAGAATAACATATTGCAGCATTTTCATCAGATGAGTCAAGCTCTCCAAGATTTAGAAGTAAACTTTAAGACACGTACAGACCTCTACCAGTCATTAAAATGGTATTTACATAATTTAAGAGATTTTGAAAAGTTCGAAAACACAACAACAACAAAATACTGCCAAATACTGATTATCAATCGGTTCACCACTGCAGAAGCATTAGAAAGAAACAAGTAAATGGCGGAGGTGCTCCAGAAGTATTGAGTGCCAAAGGTCAATATCACGTAACCACATCCTACACCATCATTAACACACTAGAATCTTGCGTGAGAAGAAGGGTGAAAGTGTATGAAGTGCTTTCAAATAGATTCTCCTTAAACAACGTGGATACGCCTAATGAAGAACGCATGAAAGCATCCAAGAAATTAGTGTAGGCTTATCTCGATGAATTAAATACAAAACTTTACACAGAAGTGTGACAGTTTCATTCTTAAGTGAGAACTAGTCTACAGATTCAGGAAAGACAAATTTTACTCATGTAGGCATGTACGATTGCATAATAGAAGATAAAATACAGTGTGTATTTCCTAATGTTGAAATTGCTGTAAGCATATTCCTAACTTTAATGATCACAATATGCACAACAGAATGCTCATTTTTGTCTCTAACGAGATTCTAAAACCCTCAGCGTTCAATAGTGATTTAAGAAAGACTCAATTCATTATCCTAATTATGTATGTAAATAGATATTGTTCAGCAGCTTAATTGTGATGAAATCATGGAAGAATTTGTAAGAGCAAAAAATAGAAATGTTTAGTTATAACATGTTAGAGATGAAAGATCTATCCAAAAATAAAATATAGTAATTTGCTGTAATATTTGTTTCCTCATTAAATTTTCTTTTAATGCACATTTTCATTTGTTCATTTCTAATTATAGCATTTATTACAAAACAAGCATCAAAATTGAAGTTGGAGCTGTTTAATGCAAACTTGGTGAAAGTCAGTTTTTCATTGCTGGTGATCAACATCATCTCATAGCGACCCTATAGGACAGAGTAGAACTGCCCCGTAGAGTTTTGACTCGATGGCATTGGGTTTTTTTTTTTTTTTTTTTTTTTGGTTTTGGAGATCAACAGAATTTTACATTGATTGTTCAAATGGCTAAATTTGCTAACTCATTTTCCTTGTTATAGAATATTCTTTTTGTAGAAAATGTGGTATATAGTAAAAATCTTAGTACCCTGCATCCACTAAAATTTTAAAATCCAGTTCATCTCATTCTGCTAAAATGGCATATGCCATTCTGTGTTTAATTGCTAATATTATAGTTGCATTTAAAAAGAACTTACATCATAGATAGCTAAGACACACACTCAGACACATAAATATACATGTATATATATATAACTCACATATCCCAGTCAAATGTGTGAGTAAGCAGGGGAGGGGGCACCACAAATTATCAGTGTTTAGGGCCCTCACATGCCTTAATCTGACTCTGGTTATATATAATTATACAGTAACAACAACAAAAAAATGAAGCTTTTGATACTACTTAGGTACAACCAAACCCCTAATGACATTAGTTTTCTTAGTTCGATGGCTTAGGGTCATGGTTTCATGGGACAGTCTGGTCAATTGGCCTAATACTGTTTTTAGCATTTCTGTTCTACCTCCTAGTTTGGTGAGTAGAGCCTGGGGTTGTAAAAGCTTAAAAGCAACTATCCAAGATACAAGAATTGGCCTCAATTCACCTGCAGCAGCAGTTGAAGAAGGACAGCCAGGCAACGTAGAAGGAACTGGACTGCAGGTCTAATTGCCTCCACGAACTACCACCTCCTTTGCCATGAGACAAGACGAACTAGATGACGCCCATCTGCCATCACTGAACATTTGATCAAAGATTCAGTAGGTGGAACCTGATCAAAAGGGGAAAATATATGGAACGGAATTTCAAATTCCTATGGAATCCATACTTACTGGACTCACAGGCTTGGAGAAACCCCTGGATATATTGTCCTGAGGTAATCTTTAAACCTTGAACTGAAACTCTCTTTTGAAGTCACCTTTAAACAAAACTGTTTAGGTCAATTAATGAAAACTCTTTACCTTGAGCATTATACTCTTTTAAAGAATTATCTATATGTAATCAAATCGACAACAGTAATTCTAAAGTATCGAGAAATTCAGGGTTGCCTTGAGTTGGAATCCACTCAGTGGCAACAGGTTTGGTTTTTTGAGTCTAATGGGAATGAAATAATTTGGATAGAGAAAGCATGAATGATGACACAAAATGGAGAATGTAACCAATGTCAGGAAATTGTACATATAGAAGTTTTGAAAGGGTGTATGTTTATTGTGTATATATTTTTACCAAAAAAAAAAAAAAAAAAAACAACCAAAGGTTGTATTCTGTCTTTTGTTTTGAAAATGACAAAACTTATTAGGAGGAACTCTTTATTCCCAGAAAACTCAAATACAACTAATAGGCTTGCAGTGGTATAAAAACCACTTTAGCAAAATTATTACACCCTGATGTAAAATTTTCTTGCAATTTAGTTTAATTTTAAATTATAGCCTTCTAAAGGCTATACATCCACTAAATAGTCTTTTAGATAGGTTTACATATTTAAGCCTTATTATCTATAATCCTGTAGCTTTATCTGTCCTTTCTGGTGAATCTTCCCATTTAAATAATTTTCAGTGGCATTCCTTGAAGTGAACCCGAACCCCTCCACCCCCATGTGATCCCATCACCACTACTCATGTATCCAGAATAGAACTGCTCTATAGGGTTTTCAAGGTTGTGACTTTTCAGAAGCAGATCACCAGATCTGTGTCTGATACGCCTCTGGGTGGGTTCCGGTCACCAAACATCTGACTAGCAATCCAGTGCTTAACTGTTTGCACCACCCAAGAACTACCGACATGTGCTTACCCCATTGCCCATTGCCGTGGAGTCAATTTTGACTCATAGCGATGCTGTAAGACAGAGTAAAACTGCCCCATAGAGTTTTCAAGGAGCGCCTGGCGGATTTGGTCTGCCAATCTTCTGGTTAGCACCCATAGCTCTTAACCACCATGCCACAAGAGTCAGTGACATGCGCTTAGGTCCCTCTAATTCCTTTGAGATAACCCTCCATTGGCCCCTGCAAGAGGTAGGATATCATACTTGGGACAAGGGGCACATGGACAATCTGATTCAGGTGGAAAATATTGGAGCGTCTGAAGGTGAGAGAGTTGAAGGCTGGATAGAGAAGAAAGTAGATGCCAAAATAAAGTTTGGAAATTAATAACATTTCACAATGTTTCCAAACCAGCCTTTCTATCAATTTTTTTCCTAAGCTAATGTAAGGTTTCTAAATTTTAAAACCATAGCACTAAAACACTAAAAGCTAAATATTCAATGGCAACCATTTATCATCCATTTAAGCACAAAAGACTTCAATTGATTCACAGACCAGCTTTTTTTTTTTCTCTTTAAGAAGTTTTCTATTACAGGTGTTTTTTTTTTTTTTTTTTCTTGTAAAATAGAAAAAGTTACTACAATTCAAATAATCTTCTTTAGGTGGTAATTATTTTCCCATTTTCCTCCTGTCCTGCCAGATTTAATAAGTGGTATAAAAACTTCCCCCTCCCCCCAAAAAAGAAAGCTGAATCCCATTATGACTAAATAAAAATAAGAATTATGATAATTGTTTTAAGTCAGGGTTATTTTTAGTGTCAAACATGGTTACAGTTCCATTAAATTTAATTGAGGACGTAATTTAATATTTCTTTTAAAAAATAACCTTTACGCTTATAAAAAACAAAATTAATTCTTAGATACTCAGAAATTTTCTATGTGGCCAATCAAAATTTGATATTTGAAGCTTACCATTCAAAATATAGCAATAAAAAAAAAGCAATAGTAGAAACAAAATAAAGAGACTTAGATGTTAAAAAGAAAATTGAACAGAATTTGGAGCTGATCTGTTGATGTATTAAAATTAGTCTGGAGACAAAAAAGTCACCTAATACAGCCATGAAGTATGTGGGGACTTTGGAAACAACTGCTGTTTCTCATACATTCCTTTAAAATCATTGTCTTACGCATATATGTTAAGTCATGGTCTTAGTAAAGAATTTATTTTAGAAATTGACTTTTAAAGTAATTTAATAAAATCACGTTAAGTGAGAGTAGTTTTTTTCTTCTAATTATAGTCAGTGAGGACTCTACGGGAGTCAGAACTTTGGCAAATATAAAGTACAACCAATATACCAATGTAGGGTTGAAAATAATTTATGAAATTAATTTAATAAGAAACCTAGAATAGTAACTAACAATTATTAACAAAACAACAATGAAGCTGTGTATATTTACATTTAACAACATCTTTAAGGCAATGATTGAATTAATATAAGAACTAATAATATGCAGTAAACTGATACTTCACATACAATACAATAATATTGATGTTTATGTTGAAGCACTAAATTTATGACAACATCACTGTATGCCTTCTAAATATCTTATTTTAATTTCTTTGTTGAGTCAACTATGCTCATTGTGCTTACTCTAATGTGGATTTAAGAATACTCAAAATAAAACACTATATTTCTTCTACCACTCTAGATAAAATAATTTAACATATTTATTATTACAAAAAGCCTGTTGTTACTAAGGCTAAACCACAGAGTAGTTGTTTTTGACTTCGTAAATTTCTAGTACTAATTGTGGTTCTTAATGATAGCTATAGTTGATATTCTAATTCTCATGCCGTTCCTGGAAGAAGCAGTGTGTTTATCCTGAAAATTTCGTTCTAATTCACTCCTGAAATTTACTTTATGTAGAAAAGTTTCATCATTAAAAAAAATCTACTATTTATACACCTCAAGATTGATTCTACTACCTTTTGTAGAAGAAGCTCATACGAGTCTAATGTCAAGCAAATTGCGGTTCAACTTCTAACTTTACACTGTGACCTTCAGGAGGTTACATAAACTCTTTGAGCCTCAGATCTTGAACTACAAAATAGGAGGACCACAGCCATCAAAGGGTAGCATGAAGTTTAGAAAGAGCTAGTGTGCATACGTAACACAAGGCCTAGTACACTACAGGTATTCAGTTGAGGTCCATTTCTCCTCTTTTCTCCATCCCCAGTGTATTTTGGCAAATTGGAGATGAATGAAAAAAAAATTAGAACTTACTGGAATAAATTAGCTCAGTGAAAAAACTCATCTAAATTTCAGTCAAGAGTTATACGTTTTCAAAGTGACATTCAATAAGAACAAATGATTGGTTTTAAAAATGTATTTACATCTTATAACTCATTTCAAGAAAAGATATGCAGGGCAACAATGACAGAAACACAAATAAGCTACATATATGTGTGTAGTTTAATTTGTAAACATGAAGAAAAAGACCCAATTTTATTAAATGCTGTTGAATGTTCATGGACAGGTAACAGAAACAAAGCTTCTTCATAGAGCAATCTACATCCCCATCAAAACATATCAAAATAGAGTTTCTCTAAAAGAAAGTCTTTTATTGATGCAGTTGATACTAACTAGAAGTTCCCATTATTTGTCCATGAAACTTTCTAAAAAAGATGCTACTTCAGACAGGATTCTGGTAGAACTTGGCACATAAATTTTAACTTTTCGACCACCCACTACTTTTCGCCTTCTTGTAGCTTCACTCGCTCAGAAAACCTTACATATACATACACTAATGTTAAGAACACACCTGGCTTCAAAGCAGAAAATTCATTCTAGAATGACATGTTCTGCAACGAAAGCAAGTCATCATATTTATCGCTGATATTCTCAGTCATGGAATGGATTTTCCTCATAGAGCTGTTAACATACAATATTATGTTCAACATTTCAAAAGGTGTGTCTACAGGAGGATCGATTTTATCATGTGCAAGAATTCTAAGGTATTACAAGCAGTTGTTCCACAGGACAAGTGCTGCCATTGCAAGAAAACAATCTTAATACATTTAACAAGTCTTTTTTCTTCAAATGCCACCAGCCAGACGTAGGGAGACATTCACAGCCTACGGGATGTTGGCTCAAAGGTCAAAAACTTTGTTTAAAAAAAATATGTTTATGGAATAGCACCATAGAAAGTCTTTCAGAACCAAATTCTTTTTTTCCAACATTGCATCTTTTTTTTTTTTAACTGAATCCTAGGAGCAAGAAGAGTCCTTTCAGTTCTTATAAGATCTCCTTTGCATCATTTCATTTTTTTTTTTAAATATTACATTAACCATGACAACATCAAGTATAACAACATCAGATGCACAAAATAGTCAAAAGAAAGACAACAGCAGCAGTGGTAACTTGAGTGTGAACCACCCAGGCAGTCAGTCAGAAGAATTCTGCACACATCTCTTGGGAGTTTTCTTGTAAGGTTCACAAGATTTCTTGGATCTGGTATGAGAAGGCAACACTTTCACACAAAGAACTGAGTTTACCAATCAACTAGGCTTTTTCCAATACTTAAATCAATGATGTCTAGGGCTTAACTGCAATAATAGACATTGCTGACATTTCAAACGTGTCAAAATGTCAGCAAAATGAAGTGGTGTCGAGATCAGCTGGATTTCAAAGAGGTTAAGTGGGCCTGTGAGTGAAAATAATGAAGCTGAAATATTCTGTTTTCTGAACATGAGACACACACTAGACATTTAAAGTACAAACCACCTTCAAAAGACTTCCATTTCACATCACCTTATATGGATCTAGTTTGCATTGTATCCTAGACACAGCGCCAAAGCAATTATATTCAGATATGAGAAGATGGTTTTCCAGTTTGTGACCTACAAGATCATTTTATTTCCCCAAATCTTGGAAAATTGTCGAAAAGTACACTCTGCAGTGTCACAGCCCCTGAAATGATTTGTCTGAATTGTGAGGCATCTATATTAAGCTGTGAACAGAAGCTTTTAGAGTCTTCACTGAAGCACTTGATGTCCTTTCATCATGTTTATTAAGTCTGTCAAGCAAGGAGTTCAGATATCCTCATAGTGCTGACCTGGGTTATCCAGAAGTTTCTCTTTTAGTACATAGGTAATGCTATTCTTACAGTTTGCTTTTGTTCAAACTCATTATATAAAACATTTGTGCTAGTATCTTCAGTTTAAAAAAATATGCCTTCTCTCCATTATGTGCGTTCCTGTATGTTCCAACAGAGGTTTTGGCGTTATTTTTTGGTATGCATGGTATCTGGATATCTTATACTTTTGTATCTTATATGAAATCCTTTCTTGTTGATTGTGTCATCAGTATGAAAACGAATTAAAACCGCATCCCCAGTTGAATAGATCTCTTCTGGTGGCTAAAGACAAAAAAATAAACAAAAAAGCAAATGAACAAAAAATAGAACAAGTCACTTTTTCTTCCGTGTATTTATGTTTGGCAGTATTTTTCCTTTGTTATATAATTTAATCCTCCCCAACCTTGCAAAGTAGATATAATTGACTTCTTTATTTTACAAGTGAGAAAACTTGAGTTTCTGAGAAGCAAATGACCGGCTCCAGAACACACAGCTAGTTAGTGTTACAGTGGGCTTTAAACACATATCAATCTGTTTCCAAGTTCTGGCATTTTCTTCTCTAGAATTTTTTTTTTTAATTATTCCTCTGAAAGTTTTAAGCCGAGTTCATCTGATCCACAAATAAATAAACTGAAGTTCAGAGAGGCTAAAGAGATATCAGGTTGGTTTCAGAGTCTGCTCTGGGGCAAAGCCACTTCCAGAATCCAAATCTCCCAGTATTTCCTGTTTTAATAATGTAAGTACCAAGAAGCTTTTTTGTTGCATTTAGTTGCTATTTGGGCAGGAGTTCAACTGTATTATTTAGGCAATAGATGCCAACAGGCATTGAAATAATTGAGGCTAATGTCTTCAGAACAAATTACGTATGCAGAAGACGACCCATATTAATGCCGTGAGTCCCGGGGCGGGTGTGGGGGAGCATTGAAAAAATCTTTTTTTATTTCTCAGGTGACATCCTCTGGCCTGTATCTGGCACTCAGTATGCTGCACAGGAGACAAAGTGTCTTGACCCTGACACTGTCACCAAATACTATTGTTATGAAAGTAATGTTAGTGTGAATGGCGTGTCTATTCTTTTGTGGTTTAATTTAGGAAGGTGACATAATTGCCAAAGCTGTGTGTTTAAGTATATTGCTTGGAGATTACTGAATATTTAAATATTTATTGTGCAATAAAAACATGAATGAAAATATTAAAACCTGGAAAGTAATAAGAAATGATAACTAATGAGTTCATCTATCTTATCAGATATGATGCAGCAAGTTAATTAGAGGTGGAGAAGTGGTAAGGGAGGGAGAGAAATATTACAATTTGTCAGGCCACTAGTAATATGATGTAACTCTTTTTTGTAAAAGCACTGCCAATTTTTATATATTATATATGTCAATCACGATACAGTTGACTTTTTATCATGTCTACGGTATCTTGTTGGTACTATACTTACGCCTGATCCACAGAAATGACCAAGCCCCACAGCTGTTGAATCGAGGCCATCAAAGAGCTCGACATAGTCATAGCCACAGTCGGCTTCTTCTTCCACCTCAAACGTCTGGAAGGACAACTCGAGTCGAGAACCCTGTTCTGACACTAATAGCCATTCACAGTCGACCTGTCCTGGGTAGTTGTTGTCACCAAACTGAGCATGCGAGTACAGATCTCTGGGTTTTGATTCGGCTTTCAGTCGGCCACCACACTCTGCCCAGGAAAGAAAATGAAGCAAATAATCTTGAGGAGCATTTATAGGTCTGATGTCAATGTTAATGTAGCTTAACCATCCTCTAACTTCTGTTTTCATTTCCCTCACCAGACACATTTTCTGTAATTGGAGAGTCAGAGAGTTTAATGGGTACTTTCACAGGCCCTGGCTGGACTCAGACTGCCTGTGTCAGAATCTCAATTCCAGCACTTACTTAGTTTTGTGGTTTGGGGTAAGTGACTTTTACCTCAATGATCCATAGTTTTCTCAAGTGTAAAATGTAGATGATTATAATAATAGTACCTATCCAAATGGGTTTTGAGGATTTAATTAATACATGAAGATCACTTAGAACAGTGCCTGCCACATAGTAACTTATTTTTATACCTAAGATTGTTTTTAGTCTCATACCCGTTGCCATCAAGTCAATTCTGATTCCAGCAACTCTACTGGACAGAGTAGAACTGCCCCCTCATGGGTTTCCAAGGAGCAGCTGGTGGATTTGAACTGCTGACCTTTTCGTTAGCAGCCTGATCTGTTAACCACTGTGCCACCAGGACTCATAGATACTATTTTAATAGGGAATAAGTCAGGATCTTAGCTTCAGTTTAATATCAATAGTTAATAAAGCCAGAACTCAAAGGAATGACAAATAACTTAAAATTCAACAAAATATATAAAACTTCTAAGTGTATGTGTGTCTGTGTATTATATAGAACTCTCTATATAGAATATATGGGACAGTATTACTTTTCTTAAAAAAAATTAGGTAACAATATTTATCTAACCTGAGGGTGCAAAAACATACACACATCAGTAATTAGAGTTACCTTTGTAATTCCACAAACTATTAACTTATATTTTTCATGTGTGTCATAGCAAAAAAAAAAAAAACTCTTTTACAGCATCTTTTCAAGTCAGAAATTAATAAATATGTCCTCCATCAGCTATTACCTTATGACTAGGGATAAATACACTAAAGAAGTAAGTATAAAGATTTATAGTTAGTATAATATAGAAAACAAAAGGTTCCAAAAAATCTTCCAGCAACCTTTTAGAGTCACAGACCCAAGCCTTTGTAATAACTAGAGGTTAATTAAACAAAGGTAGAGGAAATCTACAATGCCCCACTAACCAAGACACATGCAAACATCCGAGAGAGAGCAAGAAAGCTAAAAATGGGACATGAAAAGTAGCCGAAGGAGAAAGTGGGATGAACAGCTCTTTTGGTATAGGAATGAGGGTGTCCTCAAAGCAGGATTTTCAGTGTTAAAATGATGAAAGTCCTGGGAAAACGGGGTTGCACTGTAAGGGGACAAAAATCCAATGTGAAACCATCTGGACAAGCTAAGTTACTGGATATCAAAGCATAATTGTGACACTGTCATGGTCACAGACATGGTGACTAGACAGTCTTTGGCTACTCCCTGTGAGAATGGATTAACCATTTGCTGTCAAGTCGATTCCTACTCATAGCAATGCTATAGGACAGAGTAGAACTGTTCCATAATTAAAAGGTTGGCAGTTTGAACTGCCATCCTTTTAATTAGCGCCAAGCTCTTAATCACCGCGCTACCAGGGCTCTTTGAGAATGGATTAGGCAACTGAAATTCTTACTTGGATTTTTCAATAGACCTGTACATGGCTTACCCATGTAGTGGTTTGGTGATTTTAAACACTAAATGTTTCTGAGTTCCTAGGTATGAAACCCCATACAGGTGTGTCTACACACATGTTGGCACTGTCATAGACGATTTCATGTTCAGCGATCTTTGTGTGACTAACACACCAAATAGGGTTTTAGTTACGCGAATGACTTCACAATAGGGCTGTTACGTGACCAATTCAAATATCCCTCTGTCTACCAGATAGTAGGGGCATTGGAAGTTCAATGGTAGATTTTCCCTTGTCCTGTGGGAGACCCAGGTTTGATTCTCAGCCAGTGGACCTCATGAACAGCCATCATCTGTCTTTCAGTGGAGACTTGCATGTTGTTATGAGGCTGAAAAGGTTTCAGCAGAGCTTCGACTACGGTGGAATAGGAAGAAAGGCCTGGCAATCTACTTCTGAAAATCTGTGAAAGAAAAAAAAAACCTACTCATCTTGATGGTTTAATCCACTACCTGTCCTGTGGTTGGTGTTGGACTGGGCAGCATTTCATTTTTTGTTCCATTGTCTATGGGGTCGCCATGAGTCCAGGCTACTCATCAGCCATTAACATCAACAACAATCAGATAGTCGGTAAGGCATCTTGCATTGTAGTTGTTGTTGTTCTTAGGTGCCATCAAGTTGGTTCCAACTCATAGCGACCCTATGCACAACAGAACGAAACACTGCCTGGTCCTGAGCCATCCTTACAATCGTTGTTATGCTTGAGCCCATTGTTGCAGCCACTGTGTCAATCCACCTGGTTGAGGGACTTCCTCTTTTCCGCTGACTCTGTACTCTGCCAAGCATGATGTCCTTCTCCAGGGACTGATCCCTCCTGACAACATGTCCAAAGTATGTAAGATGCGGTCTCGCCATCCTTGCCTCTAAGAAGCATTCTGGCCGCACTTCTTCCAAGACAGATTTGTTCGTTCTTTTGGCAGTCCATGGTATATTCAATATTCTTTGCCAACACCACAATTCAAAGGTGTCAACTCTTCTTCGATCTTCCTTATTCATTGTCCAGCTTTCACATGCATATGATGTAACTGAAAATACCATGGCTTGGGTCAGGCACACCTTAGTCTTCAGGATGACATCTTTGCTCTTCAACACTTTGAAGAGGTCCTTTGCAGCGGATTTGCCCAATGCAATGCGTCTTTTGATTTCTTGACTGCTGCTTCCATGGCTGTTGATTGTGGATCCAAGGAAAATGAAATCCTTGACAACTTCAATCTTTTCTCCGTTTATCATGATGTTGCTCATTGGTCCAGTTGTGAGGATTTTTGTTTTCTTTATGTTGAGGTGTAATCCATACTGAAGGCTGTGGCCTTTGATCTTCATTAGAAATTGCTTCAAGACCTGTTCACTTTCAGCAAGCAAGGTTGTGTCATCTGCATAACTCAGGTTGTTAATGAGTGTTCCTCCAATCCTGATGCCCCGTTCTTCTTCATATAGTCCAGCTTCTTGGATTATTTGCTCAGCATACAGATTAAATAGGTATGGTGAAAAAATACAACCCTGATGCACGCCTTTCCTGACTTTAAACCAATCAGTATCCCCTTGTTCTGTACGAACAACTGCCTCTTGATCTATGTAAAGTTTCCTCATGAGCACAATTAAGTGTTCTGGAATTCCCACTCTTAGCAGTGTTATCCATAGTTTGTTATGATCCACACAGTTGAATGTCTTTGCATAGTCAATAAAACACAGGTAAACATCCTTCTGGTATTCTCTGCTTTCATCCAGGATCCATCTGACATCAGCAATGATATCCATGGTTCCACGTCCTCTTCTGAAACCGGCATGAATTTCTGGCAGTTCCCTGTCGATATACTGCTGCAGCCATTTTTGAATGATCTTCAGCAAAATTTTGCTTGCGTATGATATTAATGATATTGTTCTTTAATTTTCACATTAGGTTGGATCACCTTTCTTGGGAATAGCCATAAATATGGATCTCTTCCAATCAGTTGGCCAGGAAGCTGTCTTCCATATTTCTTGGCATAGACGAATGAGCACCTCCAGCTCTCCACCTGTTTGTTGAAACATCTCAATTGATATTCCATCAATTCCTGAAGCCTTGTTTTTCGCCAATGCCTTCAGAGCAGCTTGGACTTCTTCCTTCAGTGCCATCGTTTCCTGATCATATGCCACCTCTTGAAATGGTTGAATATTGACTAATTGTTTTTGTTATAATGCCTCTGTGTACTCCTTCCACCTTCTTTTGATGCTTCTTGCATCGTTTAATATTTTCCCCATGGAACCCTTCACTATTGCAACTTGAGGCTTGAATTTTTTCTTCAGATCTTTCAGCTTGAGAAACCCCGAGTGTGTTCTTCCCTTTTGGCTTTCCACCTCCAGCTCTTTGCCCATGTCATTATAATACTTTACCATGTCTTCTTGAGAGGCCCTTTGAAATCTTCTGTTCAGTTCTTTTACTTCATCAATTCTTCCTTTTGCTTTAGCTGCTCGACGCTCAAGAGCAAGTTTCAGAGTCTCCTCTGACACCCACCTTGGTCTTTTCTTTCTTTTCTGTCTTTTCAGTGACCTCTTGCTTTCTTCACGGATGATGTCCTTGATGTCATTCCACAACCCGTCTGG